>NC_072407.2:103002500-103698000 GCF_028858775.2 Pan troglodytes | reverse complement strand
TATTATATATATAATATATATATACTATATAGTATATAATATATATATCCTATTAGTTGTGTCCCTCTAGAGAATGCTGACTAATACAAATTTATATGTATTGGTTATACAATTTAGATTTGTAGATTTTCCTACATTTAAATTATAGTTCATTAACAATTATACTAAGCAAAAATAGAAAATATATGTTGAATGGAAAAACACGGAAATTATTTACTATACAAAAATAAATGTTCAAAGAAGGTTGTAATACATTTTTCCTTCAGAACTACATTTATCTCCCTTTATTTGACTTATTAATATTGCCTATTATTTTAAAATATTATATATGCTAAAGAACTAATATAAATTGCTATTCAGAATTTCCAGCCAGAAGTTTAACTTAAGAAGGAAGAAAGCCATGATTTTAATTTTACAAATAACAGAAATTTCCCTAATGTCAGACCATTGCAAACAGATGATATTATACTCTGGACAGCAGTTATGAGCCTATAATTAACAACAAGATGACTTTCCCTGCTGGTTTCATGAGACAAACAGCTTAACATCCTAAATAAGTTACACAATGCTTATCTCAGCAGCAAAAATGGAACATATTTATTAGCCATGCTTTGTATGTTTTACATTCTTCTTCATGGTTTTCAAATTCTGTGATTTTTCTTCTCAGTGTATCTCTCATATTCACCCCCTTCTTCCCAATTCCCAGAAACACACCATAATTCAAGATCTTGAGCATTTCTCATAGGGAGTGAAGATCATACAGTAAAGGTGACATTTTTGCTATATTATTATTTGATTCTAGTTTTAACAATGACATCTATAGATTGACAGGCCTTTCAACTGACTGAATTAAGCTTATATTATGACCTATGTTATTAAATATTATCCCCATTTTATTCCCCATCTTTTTCACATGTGTCCTCCTTTATGTGCTCATGGTGTTATTTGCCCAACTTTTTTCTCTATCACTTTTTTCACGATCCACTCAGCCATACTCTATCATTCAAGGCAATGACTTCCTGTTGTATTTTCCACTGGTGCCTTTCACTGGCATTCTTGATCTGTCTTGCTTATGTCCTTCATATGTTCACATCTTCACAGATAATATATATAGAATCACTGAATGTTCTGGAAATTTCTGTTTCCTTCTCCAAGTTCACACTCCACCTTTTCCAGTGGGCTGTGTGCCTTAGGAGGCTGACCTCTTTAACTGTATCACTCACATTCCCTCACTCTCTAGTTTGTGGGTGGATTTTGCTGGTGACTCTTATTGGCTGGATATTGGTGAATGGGAGTACAGAAAGATGGAGGTGTTTGCTTTTGAGATTCTGCAGTGGTTGCACCCTCTCTCTAAGGTTGTCGTTATTAATGGGTAACTCCTGTCCCACAACTGTAATTTTTGCTGAGTTCTGTTAGTATCTACCTTCTCTTACCCTATTAGACCAAAGGAGTGCAAAAGTTTCTAGCCATTTCTTGTCCTAGAATTCTTAATCCTTCCTGTGTGTTCCTACAACTTGCCTACAGCTTTTCAAAATGATCTCTTCCAAAAATTCTCTTTGCTTTCTTCTTTTAGTATGACATCTCTCAAGACCTTGATGGATACCCCTGTTTGACATAAATAAATGAGGCTTGAATATGTGACCATCTCTGAGGACACATATGCTAACTTTTCCAGCTAGCCATCAAGATTAAACTCATGAGATTTTCATGCTTAAATTCGTGAAATTATCTCAGGAGTCACACAGATTAGGTGTGAGGCATAATCTTGCTATTACCTAGAATTCCTGGGATTACCATTAGTATGGAAACTTGCTAGGCCTCCTCCTGGAAGGAACAGTGCATGCAATGAACTATGTGAGTTAAGGACCTCTGGACACAAATATTATAAAAATAGTCAAAAATAGCTGGCACTTATCAAATGCTTAATGTACATTGGAATAATTGCTTTACATTCATTATATCATTTAATTATAACTTTTTCTACCACTACTACCCCAATAGAACATAATAAAACTCATCCCAGGCTCTGGGGATTTTACTACATTTGAGTATATAACTCTCCACTGTAATGTTTTGCCCCATTAGTTGACAGCTGTCAAGAAGATGAGAGGTTGAAAGGGCATATACCAAGATATCTCTAAATCTCCTTCATTGAAAACATTTTATTTCTCTAATTAAATCTGTCACCTGAAACAGCACACATAGATGAATTTTCCTCATGGTGAAGTGACTTAGGAGGAAGATTCCTTTAATTAGCATTTACTGCATATCTGCTATGTGTAAGACACTGTCTGTCAACCTAGGAAGATGAACTAGGTACAGCCTATGCCCACAAAATGCTCATAAACATGAACACATAAACAAAGTGAGCATACAAATACAAAGTGTGACCTAGGTCGCCAGGTTGTAGCACATGAAGGACCCTTTGAAAACTCTAATCCATCCTCCTCATCTTATACATGAAACCCAACTATAAACCCAACTAGTGTAAGCACTTCCCAGGTCTGAATTCATGGAGTCACTCATTAGTTTAATAATTAAAATTTAAATTATTAGATGGCCCTATTGCATGTATTGGAGGAATAGAATGCCTTGTACAGTGTCAGCAATTTGGCAAAGATTTAAATTTTAATAGTTCTATCCCACTCCAGTTTCATATTTCTAAGAACCCTTGCTCTTATTCAGGACTTTCCCCACCATGGCCATTCTGTCGTCTTGTCTCTGAGATCTTTAAGACATTTATCATAGTCTCTGTCTGTGTGTGATGTCTCTGAAGCATCACCCACAGAAGGCAGTCTGTAGTTTGGAGGGAAAGGGAGAGATACATTGTAGCATGCCAAAACCTGTACAATTTAATATTAAATATCCTGGTTCATAAATAGCATCTGGACATCCTCTACCTGAGGAATTACATGGAAGAAATAGCATGAGTTGGGCCCTGAAGAACAACAGAATTTTTTAAAGTTAGAAGTTGGGGGTAGGGACATTTAGAGAAGAAACATTCGAAGTAAAGGTTCAAGTCAAGGATGGGGCATGAACAAAAATCTTTCACAAAAATGACTTCCCTACTTGTCCACCACTACTCTGACATACACACCATTCATCTGGCAACAATAATACCCTGAACTGTCTTAGGGAATAGTGGTTTTGCTAAATGGAAGATGCGTAAGTGAGTACTGTGGATAAAACCTAGAGTGGTGGCTTGGGTGAAATAATGGAGAGTTAGCTAAATGTGGTGTGTATAATGGAAGCGTGTGAAGGTTTTTGAGCAATGGAGTTTCATTACCAAACCTGGGTTGTTGGAAGATTAATATGGGAATAATGTATGTGCTAAATTACAATAGGGAGAGGTGAAAAGAGGAAGGCTAGCTGTCATGAACAGAGGGATGTGCTCCCCAAGTGGGGCAGTGCTCCTGGGAGAGTTGATCATAGACAGCCTTCTGTTGTTAGACTTGCTGTGGATTGCCTCACCTACAGAGAGTTCTCTCAGCCAATGGCAGACCCCTTGGATTAGTGGCTCACCTCCGGTCACTGATGTGTGTGTAAGTATAAAAGCCTGGACATACTGGCCCAAATCGGGCAACCCTGCAGTGTCCATCTAGCTTCTGAGCTTCTCCTGGGGTGGGTGGTGGGGTTGGGCTGACCTTAGACCTGACTTTTATCTCTATGCACTCCAGGTTCCTTCCTCTCCCTTCCACAGGTATTGATTCCAAGGGTACACTTTAATCAGTATTTGGCACCTTAAACTACATCTCAATCTCTTTTCCAGAGAAGCCAATCTGAGACATTGGTTAGAACATGATTATCCTAGTCTAGATGAGGGGCAATAAAGACCTGAATTAGAACTGTCTCATCTGGAATAGAAAGTTCAGATATAAAGGAATCAGTTCCTCCATGGTATAGCTTTGCTGCCATGTAGATGTTATTGGGGATTCTGTAACTAGGATTCACTAGGACTAATTCTGTGTGACTACAGAAATCATTCAGCCTAGTCCATTCAAAGCATATGTGAAAACACGAATGAGAGAATAAATCCATGAATGGATTAGTAAGTGCAACAGATGTGTTAAGTTCATTTATCATCTCATGAATAGAGTGGGTCCAGAAATACTTATCTTACTGTTTGTAGGGCAACCGTAACAAGCCATAGAGAAGCTGACTGGCTGTCTGCGTTGTTGCATCTGACTCGGCTGTACTTGTATATACAAAGACTGTGATCAGAAAAGCAGCACAGAGCATTTTCAATGAGATATTTATTGTACTACAATTGCAAGTTCCACACATACTAATCAGGAATTTGAGTTATCCTAAACAGGTATATGTTACTACAGTCCACTGCCAGCCGGGGAACATAAAATGACCTTTTGTTTTGCATTTAAGGTGTCAGATTTATAAAAGGATACACTGAAATTTCACCAAGTATTTGTTAACTGTGAATCAGCCAGGAAATTGTTTTTCAACACTTTGATTTTATGAGCTAGTAAAAAATAAAACAAGATGGTAAGACCAATTTTACAGTAAATGAGCTTGTTCTGTTATAATTCATCTCTTTCTACTAAACATAGCAAAAATAAGACCTGGATAATTTTAAATATTATCATTTAGGTACTTGCTGATTCGGTTTTTATCCCATTAAGAAAAGACAGTTCAGGGGATGGCCTAATTTCTACACTAATGCAGTCAGCTTCCTACCCTAAGTATGTCCATAGCTCAGACACACTAATCCTTAGACACTAAAATATACCTACTCTCCAAAGAACATGTATTGTTGTGTAATATATTATTCTTATCAAATATATTTTTATTCCACAAATACTTATTGAGGACTAACAGTGTACTAAATAACACACTAAGCAGGGGGATCTAACGTTATAAAAGAATAAAAGCACTCAAGGAGAAAGGGAGAAGGGGAGGGAGGAATGGAACTCTTGACAGTGTCACTATTACTGAGGATTAAAATAACATAAAACCCAAAAAACATTCATTAGATTTAACATCTTGTACATTATAAGCAACTTTTGAAAAGCAGTTTCTGCAGGGTAGAGGACAAAATGTGGTGGTTTCGTATTTTCACATCAAGAGAAGGAAGTGGACACAGCAGATTGTTTGAGTTTTTTGTTTGTTTGCTTGTCCGTTTGCTTAAGTTCTGTAACCCACGCTGGAGTGCAGTGGCACAGTCATAGCTCACTGAAGCCTCAAACTCCTGAGCTCAAGTGATCCTCCTGCCTCAGCCTCCTGAGTAGCAAGAACTACAGGCATGTGCCACCACACCAGGGTACACAGCAGGCTCTGAGTAGATTTCTGGGAACTCAATGTGAAGCAAAGGAAAAATGCAGGGCAGTGACTTGGAAGAGGAATAAAAGCAGAGAAAGAAGCTTTTTTACAGATGTGAAATAATTGATCTTATATGCTGACAGGAAGAAAACAACTACTAGAGAGGAAAATGCAGAAAATACAGGAGAATGAGGAGATAAAATGAGGCAGCCTGGGATGGGACTGTGAAGATAGGGGTTGAGGATGGGTTTCAACAACAACCAGAGTAATAGCAATAATGATAACTAATAAGCATTGATCTCTATGTGCTATACCTGCCTAAGGATTATATATGTTATTTAACCTCCCCCATAATATTGTTAGATGTATATAATTATTATCCCATATTTTAATGGTAGCTTAGGAAAGTGAGACACAAAGAGGAGTAGTGTAGATGCCAGGCAAGTTTTTAGGTGGAGAAAGAAGTTGAGATGTTTGCTTTGGTGGACCTCACTCTGGTCTGTAAGGCAGAAGGTGAGTAAATCTGCTGAGAATGAGGAGGAAGCTGATACAGCTTGTGAATTGTGAAGGTTGGAAATGGTTGTGAAGGAAACCGGAAATCGTATGAGACTTCCTTAGCAGGTCTGAGGAAATGAGGTTCAAGATCATGGATTTTCATAATTCCAATCAACTTAATTGTACAATTTGCTCTAGGAGCAGAGGAGGAGCTCCCAGAAGCAGAGGCGGTAGACACTTAGTGTTGACACCAGGATCACAGTCTTTCTCTGTAGCTCCAAGAGCTTCTAGCATCTTGAGGACATCAATGTCCACATGATGGCCATAAAGCATCCCATTGTTAAAGTTCCTTGACCCTCTCCATTCCAATGACCTTCCTTCTCACTCCATTTCATCCGCTCATTTCATGGACATTTCATGAACTCATTATAAACCTTATTTGCACAATATACATTCGGAGACCTCATTAAAACTAGCAGTACTTAAGTCCTCCATCTTTTCCCAAGCTATGAGATTCTTCCTATCCAGCCCAGATCCAAACTTTCATCATTTTAATTATTTATTTTTAACTTTGTTTTCTTTTCTTTTCTTTCTTTCTTTTTTCTTTCTTTCTTTTCTTTCTTTCTTTCTTTCTTTCTTTCTTTCTTTCTTTCTTTCTTTCTTTCTTTCTTTTATTCTTTCTCACTCTTCTATCTATCATCTATCATCTATCAGTCTATCTATTTAGAGACAGAGCCTTGCTTTGTCACCCAGGCTGGAGTGCAGTGGGACAATTATAGTTCACTGTAGCCTCGAAACCTCCTGCTTTGGCTTCCTGAGTAGCTAGGACTGACTACAGGCATGGCATGTGCCACCATGCCCAGATAATTTTTTTTGGAGGGATGGGGACTTGCTATGTTGCCCAGGCTGATTTTGAACTCCTGGCCTCAAGCAGTCCTCCCACTTTAGCCTCCCAAAGTGCTGGGATTTCAGGTGTGAGCCACTGCACTCGGCCTTAATCATTTATTGATACTGTCCAAACTACTGCCTCCCTATTTGTATGTCCTTGCACATGCTCCTCTCTTTGTCTAGTACATAGTTTTCTGCTTTCTTTGCCCGGAAAAAGCTGTCCTATATGTCATATGTAGCATATGTCTTATACATTCTCTAGGAAACCTTCCTTGGCTTCTCTCATCCCTGAGGATTTTTTAGTTATGTATCTCCCATAGGCTTCCTCCTGGAGCACTCTGCATGACTCCTCCAGTTTATTTTCTGGTCTCCCATACAGTTAAATCACGAGGCTCTTGAAGCCAGAGATTCTGTTTTTGTTTAATGTCTATGTGCATATAATTTACCATAGTGACTTAAATAGAGCAATTGCTTAATAAACCCTTGAAAGATATAATCAATTTCTTTTTAATATTAATTCAATACTGCATAAATGTTCTTCCACTCATCATTTCCCAAGAACATGAAAATAAAATTCTGAATACAGATACACATTCACTGTCTAAGAATTTAATGAGGTTAGACTGATATATACTAATTTTCAGTAATCTACACAAGCATTCAGAAGTCTTGATGCCATGTTTATCCTTTTATTGTTTCTTAGACACTGATGCATCACATGCTATTCCTAAGAAAGTATCTCAATATTAACATGAGTGATATTAGCACTGAGGGGCTGACAAAGTTACTATACTTTAAGGAAAATATTTTTTAAAAGGGAATACATTTTGTATTTCAAAGCTTTGTGCTATTTTTACAACCACAGAGAAATTAAATGAGATCTGATAGGGCCTAGCTTTATTGCTTGTATTACGCTTCATTACTTGCATCTTGGAGTAGCTCAAATCTGTCCTCACTGGAGATAGAATATTATTTTTATTTTGATATGTAAAAATAGTGATAAGCAGTTTATCTTTAAAAGTTTGAAGAGTTATATATGTTTTTAAAACACTGGAGAGTTATGTAGAATTTCTAAGACAAAAGTAACAGAATAGGAGGAATGATCTTGTGTAAAAGTGTTGAGAAGGTTATGATGCATCATCCAAATATGGAAGTTTATGATGAAGCCACCCAATATTCCTCTGCTTCCCTCCATGACAGCACATAAGATGGAGCACCCCTTGCTATTTCAAGCCGAGGTCCTTGTCTAACAACCTCCTCCGACACTTAGCTCATGGCTTGCCTCCTTCAGGAATACTTACTGGACACTTTGGTTAATTTAAATTCCCCTTGTCTGTGATCTCGCGGGACCAAGCATTACTTTATCTATCTGAGCACCCAGAGCTCTGTATTTTGCTTTTAGTATATTTATTCGTTTCCCTCCTAGACCATGAGCTTCTTTAGGTCATGGATCATGTCTTATCTGATTGTTCATCCCCTCTCTTTCTTAACAGAGAACTTGGCACAGAGTAACTGCTGAATAAATATTGATGGTTGAATGGATGGATACATGGATGCATGAGATGAATTAGTACAAAATACTAGATCTTTGCCTCTTTCCCTGCTTGTAATGCAGACAGGGTGTATGTTGGAGCTAGAGAGTGGAATATGGGAGATTTCTGGTTAAGAGTGTCTCTCTTTTCTCTTACCACCAGTTGTTTTTCATGAGATTTATACTTCCCATATATAGTAAACTTCCTAAAGCAATTAGCTCTACTGTTCAATTCCATCCTGCAAAGATCACACATCCATCAATCTATGCACAGAGCTCACAGAGAGATAACCCTTTTGACACAAAAAAATCCAATTCTAATGTCACTGAGCTGCCTGCAGATGTCACTCAGAGATAAAGCCAGTGTCTCTGTACCTGTCTTTCTTCATTCTGGGCCACTGTCTCTTCAGGTAAATAAAGAGGAAGAGATGAGGATTCTGTTGCCTGTTATATGCCAGGCCTTATTCTAAGTGTTTTACTTTGGGTCATCTCATCTCGCCTTCACACAGTACTGCAATATAGGTACAACTTGTAGACAAGAAAACTGGGGGCTAGCTACATTCATTAGAAGCAATGGGACCCATTGAAAAGTGCATCAGCTTTAGATTTAAGCATTGACCCAACCATGTGCCAAGATATTACCTTAGACAAGCCATTTACCTTTCCTAACATTCAGTTTTTTAGTCTGTAAATGGCAATAATAAATGCTTTCTTTAGAGAGTGGTCATAAGGGTTAAAGCAACTAGCACAGTGTTGGGCACATAGTGTTAAACAGATCTACTTTATTATACAAATAGTCTAATATCATTCTAGTCAATAGTAAAATTAACTCCAGTTTCAGAAGCCCATGTCCCCAGCCTGCCACAACTTCATCTTGAGACAGGAATACTGGGTGGTCACAGAAGCGAGAAAATGTCAAGCAGCAATTTCATATGGCAGAAAGAAAGGAGCTGTTAAAATTAGCTACAGGCTGGGTGCGGTGGGCCTGTAATCCCAGCCCTTTGAGAGACCAAGGTGGGCATTTCACGAGGTCAAGAGATCAAGACCATCCTGGCCAACATGGTGAAACCTTGTCTCTACTAAAAATACGAAAAAATTAGCTGGGCATGGTGGTGTGCACCTGTAATCCCAGCTACTTGGGAGGCTGAGGCATGAGAATTGCTGGAGCCGGGAGGCAGAGGTTGCAGTAAACCGAGATCACGCCACTGCACTCCAGCCTGGTGACACAGCGAGAGTCCATCTAAAAAAAAAAAAAAAAAAAAAAAAAAAAAAAAAAAAAAAAATTAGCTTCAATGACAAGGATGAGCCTAGGCTGATAAGACCCTAACAGAAAGGATATGGGATAACCTGGTTGAAACTGGCTAAGTCCAACATGGTGGTGGATTTGACCCATGCCCTATCCAGACCTAATTATATGCTCATTACCATACTAAATTACACACCCACCAGCACCACAACAGATCCGAGCATGCCCATAAAAATAGGTGCCACCCCAATTCTAAGAAATCACCACCTTTTTTTTCCTAGAAAACCTCATGATTATTCCACCCCCTAAATGAGAGGAGAACATTAAAATAGAAAATTCCTTTGTGTGTGACTTGTTCTCATGAGCATGCCTGCACTTCTCTCTTACGTGTGTACTTTCTCTTCACAATACAAGCTTATTGTCTTTTGCATCATTCTGACTCATTCCCAAATTCTTTCTTGTGATGGTGTCAAGAACCTGGATACTGGCTGGGGGGCTAGGGTTTCACTAGCATCTGGGGACCTTCCTGAGCCCTCCAACAATAAGCTGACCTCATCAACCATGCCATGACCAATGCTGAACACATTTCCCATTGGGGCCACTTGTTATAAGGGAAAGCAGAGAGAATTTAGAATCTGAGGACATGTGAGTCTCATCTCTGGCACTTAACCTGGTCTTGGGCAGGTGATTAAAGTTCTAGAAGTTTCTGTTTTCTCATCTGTAAGATGGTGATAATACAATGATACAATCAGATAATTTATGAAACACATTTGTAATAATATGTTAGTGTCCTCCAAAGATTACTATTACTAGTATCACTACTTCTACATTTAGTACTTATTCTTCTACAACCATGCTGAGTTTTCTACACATTATCTCATTTAAACCTCACAAAATGCTTGATGTACTGACATTTGTCATACAATAATTACAGCTGGAGAAATTAAAGCTTAGGGAGTTTAAGTCACTTTCTCAAGGTAAAAAAGCCATTAAGTAGCTGAGTTGGGATTTCGACATATGTCTTCATACTCCATGACCTAAAAATGCTACTGTATGGCCTGTAACGTGGCACAGAAAGTCCCTATTCAAACTAGTTTACCATATGATATGATGGCAGCAGTTAATTGTATCATGTAACTGAATGTTTAATACCTGTAAGAAGGCATTTGAAAATTTTCTCTATGATTCATTCTCAAATTACTTCCTTCTGAATTAGTAGGAGCTGTGGGTAGTTCTGCACATCTTGCCATTACTCATCCTGGAAGATCTATTGCTAAGACAGAAGGAGAGGAAATGTTACATACATTTCCAGAGTATTGAGGGCTCAGGCATTGATGAAGATGAGCCAGTCAGATGGGAGTGGGTCCCTGGGAAACTCCTACTGGCCTGCGCACTGGGAGGAATGCTCACTGAGGTGGATCCTTGGGAAGTTTGACCCGTCTGCAGCTGGGAGGAGCCTGGCCCCTCCTCTTACTGTGTGTGGAACCTGGAATTCAAACTGCTGGAGAGAAGCACTCTAACGGGACCCTGGCCTTGCGGAGAGTCTCTGTTTCCCCCTTTTCTTCCTTTTCAACCAATAGAACCCTGCTTTACTCACCCTTCAAACTGTCTGTGAGCCTAAATTTTCGTGGCCGTGCGACGGACAAGGACGCTGTCTTCAGCTGAACTAAGGAAAAATCCTGCAACAAAGGCAGTGCCAGGTACTGAAGAGAGCTCCTGGTTTGATTCACACGCTAGAAACCAGCTTTGCCATCTTGCAGCTTTGGCAGGAAAGCATTCTATACCTCATTTCCCTCATTCATAAAATGGGAACAATTATACTTCAATTACTTCGTTAACCTGAAAGCACAAAAGGTGATTCAAAAGCCAAAGATTTCCAAGAAGATAACTAGAAAGGCAGGGCAAGTCTGCAAGCCTTTGCCAGACAGATAGCGTTAAAAAAAATCACCCCTCAGTGTGAGACACTTTATGATCCAAATATCCAAGTTGAACTGGGATTTGTTTCATGAGAAGCAGTGGAGCCAATATGAAGGGGAAAACACAATCGCAAATATGTTGTAATCTGAAGAATGTGATTAAAGAGCAATATTTGTTACTCAAAAGCCCCCACAAAGTGTGGCGTACTTGTGAAATACCCATAAATGAGTACCCTCTGTTGGGATGTGACACTATAGGACAAGTTTTATCTTCATCAGCATGTCAGTGCTTATGAGCCCAAGTAAGTTTCATTGCATGATGGAGCTGCTGCCTTGCAGAGTGCAGGGCAGGGAAAAAGCTTTCTGAGAAGGAGACTTCAGTCCCCTTGCTGTAAGTCAAGGTTCGCAAAGGAACATCTCAAATCACTCCTAGGTCTGCCTACAGGGAGAGGTGAGTGGACATTAAGGCTTTCAGATATTTCTGGGCTGTGAGGCAGGCACTTTTCATGGTTTCTCAACAGCTTCCCATGTTGCTTACCACAGGAGAAGAATGTGCTTGTTCTACGTCTTTTATTGCTGTGACAGTTGTTTTTTCCACGGCTAACACCAGTTCTTTTGTGCATTTTAGTAAGCATGAGCCAGGTTCCCAGGATCTGACCACCTTGAGGCATTGACCCAATTATGTCTCTGAGCCTTCACAGAAAAGGGCTACATCCAGTCGCATTTTCTCAGAAGGTGCTGCTTCCCCACGCATATAGGCACACTCTCACACTCAGAGCATGCCCATTTTAGATGAAAGAAATAAACGTAGTTAGAGAACTGCTTGCCTGCCATGGAAGGGAATCTTGGACACTAAGATCGGCATGTGATTTCCTATAAAATTACAAGGGAATGTGCTCTTCCAAAAAGAAATGTAGTCTTTTTTTTTTTTTTTTTTTTGCCTGAGGCAGGTCATGGAAAGTGACTGATACCAACATTTGCCATCATCCCTTTTTGTGACCTTGCTCCCACTTCCTGATTCCTCAGATCTGTGTGAACCAGACTGAAGCTCAGTAGTGCAATAAAACTTTATGCCATAAAATTCAAAATTCATCTGACTATTTTAGTCCAAGTTAGTCATTTTCCAAATCTAGCAGTGTGTGAACATTGAACATGCTCAGTGCACGTATGTTCACACCACATCCCAGGACAGGAGATGATCATATGGATGAATGAGTGAAGTCTTCCACTTATGCAGTGTTCTGTATCTTCAAATTCAGAAGAGTACAAAGTGCTCAATACATACACGGAGGCTCAGTTAGACACATTTTTCTCTTAAAAACCATCACCTCATTTACCAACTTTCTTCTATCAGCCTCTTTGAATTCACTTGCATGAAAGCATGAGTCAAATACATAAAATTTTCTGAAGACATCATAGAGGAGACAGAGGAATTCTCCTCACACATTCCACAGCCAAAATTTTGGAAGAAAAGACATGACAATAGATTTTTGTTTGTTCAAGTTTTTTTTTAGCCAGGGATGCTGGGCTACAGAGGAGCATTTTTCTTAAAGTAGAATCACTGGCACCTCATTGATACTTGCTCCCTTTCCCCTAGATCTTCCTCTAGGAATTTGAAATTGCCAGTCATTTTTGGAGGACTTATTTTCCATCTCAAGAAACTTATAAGAAGTTTCTCAATGGAGAATAACCTGCAGTGTGAGGAATTCTTACACTAGCTTCTAAAAGACAAATATCACAGTTCCTTATTATGTAATAATATAAAGAATATTCTTATTTTTATGTGTGTGTCTGTTAATATGCTACAGACGTGAGGATATTTCTTTTTGAAACATATAGAACAGTGGAAATAAAAATAAACTACAGACTTCTATATTTATAGATTATAGATCTATTTAAAAGTAGTTGTCTATACTCTTCTGTGGAATGACTGGTTAATTATATTTAATGACTGAAAAATAGACACATTGAAACAGCACACTGTATCTCATAAATATATATAATTAGTATGTATCAATTAAAAATAAAATAAAACTTTAAAAAAGTTAGGAAAAAAGCTAGTCTACTAGGTTAAAACCATTAGTCATTAATACTAATTATGAAAATGGATATATTATCATAGTCAGTGGTCTGTATTTTGGAAAACTTTGGCTGTAGTTGAGTATGTTTCTCAGAAAGAAGACATATGATTGAGGCAAATCTTCTGGAATCACACCTTCTATGTGGTTATATAAATGATTTGGAGGGATAGTTGCTTTATCAGTCAGGGTCCAGGTGGGAAAAGAGAAATCACTCTAGCTCTTTCAAATAGAGTTAATTTGATACAAGAAATGGTGGTACTGGGATAGAAAGGATGACAAGCAAATACGAGGTGGTGAGCAACCTAGAGATTTAGCAGCAACAGTAAGACAATGGGGTGATGCCAGACCTTGGACACCAGGGCTGTGTAGAAGGTGCTAGAAGAAGAGTGGGTACCTGGGTGGGTGCTGGGAACCCAGCTTGGTCAGATTGTGAGCCATGGTGAAAGTGTAACTGCTGCCAGACACCATAGGAAGCAGACAGAAAGAGGGAGGGAAAGAATTACCCTGGTTGCTCCCATCCTCCTCTCCTCCCATCTTCCATGATTGCCACCAAGTACCCAAACTTACCACCAGACCAAAAGAAATGGCCTAGGCAATGTAGCTTCCTATAATTCAGGGCATAGGAAAGAAAGGATAAGAAATGGATCTGAGAGGAAATGGAATTTTGACACGCATAAATGCTCTTCTCATAATCTGTATTTGAACTAATAAGAAACTTAAAAGATATAATTTCACTGGACAAGTAGTTAGAGGAAACCTAGTCATGTACTTTCCCCACTACCCTTCACCAACCTATTGAGCTCTTCATTGAACACATCCTTACTCTCTTACCTCCTTTATCAAAAAACTGTTCTTCCTTAAGTATCATAATCCACCTAGGCTCATGTCATCCTGCCATGACTATGTTCCACCACTAATCCATGTGTCCTCAAATATGTTACGTCCCTCTCTATTCTTTCAGCCAAGATTCTTTGCAAAAGAGCATATACATGGTTTTTACACTTTTTATTATTCACTTTAATCTGATTTCTGCTGTTACAGTCTTTAAATCTGACAAAGTTTTCCAATAACTCATCTTTTACCAAATTGAATGGGACTACCCCTTTTAAAACTTTGATGCTGAATTTGATTCTATTTATCTCTCCCTCCTTCAAATTGTTTCCTAACTTGTCTCTGTGAGACCAGTTCCTGTAAGTTTTCCCTTTCTTAAATAGGGAAGGGTGACTTTTCTCCATGGGAAGAAGAAATCGCGGAGAAGGCAATGCTAGGCTGGGAAATAATAGATGACTCTTGGAAAGAAGAAGTTAGAAGATAAGTTTCAACATCTCCAACAATTTCCCTGGCCAAACCCCCTATTTTGTGCCAATTAAATGGATACCAATAACAGTGAAATCCCTGGTAAAACTACCACATTTTTCTGAAAAGGAAAGGAAATCTTGTAGTTCAAATAGTTCCCAGCAGAGTGGATTCTTTCAGCTCCCACCCTCAGGCCTAGCTACCAGCCAGCTGCCATATGCAAACTGTCCTCATAATGCAATGAGGCTGAGCTGGGAATATCATCCTCACCAGCGGCTGGAAAGGCTCCTGTATAGCTTCATACCCAAGGGCTAAAATATAGAGAAAAATTAAGTTCTTCGGCGTGAGTTTCAGCAACACTAACAAATGGCCACTTCATGGAGTCCAGTCTATCCAGTGTTTTGGGTTCCAGTAGTTCTCTCTCTCTGCTAGGTCCTTGGACTCTATCAGGCCTCTCATACTGTATCCAAGCCAGCTGGCTGGCACCTGCATTCCTCTCTCATTCCTACCCAGCTCTGCTTCTTTGGACTCAGCCCTATTTTGAGTATTCCATGGTTCATCTCAAAAAGAGATTATCCAGGGCATGTCTCCGACATCCGGTTGCCATTTCTGTCTCTGCTCTGCTTTCCTGAATCAAACTTTTGTTTTCTTCCTCAAACCTTGAGGCTCTACCACTTGATATAAATCTTGTGGCTACACTTTCTTAGGATCAAACATTTCTGCCCCTGGTGGTGCCTCCTTACTCCTGTGAATTACCTCTCCCTTGATGTCTTCCTGTGTCAGATGACAGAAAATGGATGGGAGCAAACAACTGAAATGGTTAAAGCTTGCTCTTAAAAGACATGTGTCTGGTGGCTGAATACTTCTTATACAATAAATTAATTAGTTAATCAATATTACTGAGCCTCTACCCATACTGTTCCCAACTGTGCCAAACAGCATGGAGGAGGCAAAAGGATACTCTAAAGAGTGTATGATCTAATCAAGTAGATTAATAAATAAGTGAATACAAGTAGTAAATGATTAGACCCTAGTTCCAATCTGGGCTCTCTCACTACCTGTGTAACTGTGAGGCTTAGAAAGGTAAATCACTTTCCCTTCCTATAGTATAGGAATTTAAAACATATCCTTTTGGATTATTGTGAGGATCAAATAAGAAGATGAAAATGGAACGTATGGCACACACTGAAAAGCTCCCATTTTTTGAGCACTGCTTCAGTAAGTGTTCAATAGGGTAAACAGAAAAGACTTTGAGTATTTGAAACAGGAAATGCAATGCTCACAGTTAGTTACACAGGTGGTAGAAAATCTACAAAGATCACAGGAGGTGAGGGAGGCAGCCCAGAGATTAGCAGCGGCAGCAAGTCACTACCATCCTTAGGCTGGAGGGACTGGGGAAGATCTGGATTATAAGCAGGGTCACCCATCGGAAGTTGGAACCACAGTGGCATGTGCAGTAGGAGCAGGAGCCACAGAGCAGCTGCCCCTAATGCTGGAGAAGAAGCCCTTGGCACTGAGGGAGGGAGAGATACTTTGTTTTCCATTTTCCTCCTCCTTCCTCCACCCGCAGTCTTCAGGAGATAATTTTCGTTAGCTGAATCCAGCTTACTCAGAAATAGGGAGAGCAGCTGAAAAGATTTATTGCCCCCCACCAACTATCCCTTGGCTCCCCTTGCAATACAGGCACACAAAGGTGAGGACAAGGAAAAGATTTAAGGACAAGCCTGCCCAGCATTGGGACAGCATTTGCCTTGGTATGCGTGTGTATGGTGGGGTGTAGGGTGGGTGGGGTGGGAGACAGGTTCACAGATGTATGGTGTTTGTGCTGGAGAGACGCATGACATGGCTAGGGTGAGAGATCATGTAGGGGTTCTAGAGAGAGTAGGCCTAGGCCAGAAAGCAAGTGGTCTTTTTTTTTTTTTTCCAAGACGGAGTCTTGCTCTGTTGCCCAGGCTGGAGTGCAGTGGTGTGATCTTGGCTCACTGCAACCTCCACCTCCTAGGTTCAAGCGATTCTCCTGCCTCAGCCTCCCAAGTAGCTGGGACTACAGGTGTGTGCCACCACGCCTGGCTAATTTTTTGTATTTTTAGTAGAGACGGGGTTTCACTGTGTTAGCCAGGATCGTCTCAATCTCCTGAACTCGTGATCTGCCCGTCTCAGCCTCCCAAAGTGGCAAGTGGTCATATTTAAGAAAACCAGATTGAAGGGGTAGACAGTAGGGAGTCATTGTGGATTTCTGAGTAAGAGCAATAGCAAGATAAGTATAATATCTAAGCCAGGGCCTTACAAGCACTGATTGCACTGAGAGCAAAACAGATTATTTTAAAAAACATTTTATTTACTTAATTGCTAAATAAAAATTGTATACATTTATTGTATACGATATGTTGTTTTGAAATATGTATACACTGTGAAATGGCTAAACTGAGCTAATTAACATATGGATTTCCTAACACACATTATTAGTTTTTGGGGTGATGAAAACACTTAAAATCTACTCTTTTAGCAATTTTCAAGAATTCATTACATTGTTATTAAATATACTCACCATGTTTCACAATAGATCTCCTGAACTTTCCTCCTAACTAAAATTTTGTACCCTTTGACCAACATTTCTGCTTTTAAATACTTTTACATTCAATATTTAAAATGTAAGTGATGGCTATTCTTAATAATTCTACCTGCTAGTCCATCTGGATAGTAAGAAACTAAAACTTGTACTTTTCATGGGAATAATATATGAATGCAAAGGAGACTCATTTCAAGTGTTTTCATGATTTAGTTGTAATTAAAATACACCTGATTTTACTCAAAACATATATAACAAGATTAATCATTTTTTTTTTTTTTTTGAGATGGAGTCTCGCTCTGTCACCCAGGCTGGAGTATAGTTGCGTGATCTTGGCTTACTGCAACCTCTGCCTCTTGGGTTCAAGCAATTCTCCTGCCTCAGCCTCCCAAGTAGCTGGGATTACAGGCATGCACCACCATGACTGGCTAATTTTTGTATTTTTAGTAGAGATGGGGTTTCACTATGTTGTCCAGGCTGGTCTCAAACTCCTGACCTCAAGTTATCCACTCACCTCGGCCTACCAAAGTGCTGGGATTACAGGCATGAGCCACTGCACCTGGCCTGATTAATCATCATTTTTAATTAAAAGATTATTTGCAAAATGTTTATACAGCTTCTTTGAAAATTTATAGTCTCATAAAATTCAACTCTCATAATGAATTTTATTTGAAGCCTTTGTGTAATATAAATCTAGCGATCTATGCAGATTATGATGCAGAAAGATCTCTTTCTTTCCATGTAGCAAATTGGCAGTGGTGAGTTCATACCCCAGGAAACTACTCTACAATGTTGTCTCTGCTTACTTGTTGCCAGGCACTGATCTCCTCTGGGGCATTATGTTTCTTAAGTATCTTCTTATGCCCTGGACCTAGCACACTGCCTGGCACATGGGAGGAGCCAAGTTCATGTTGGCCAATTTGCTCTCATTAAATTAACTTCAGAATATTCTTACTAAAGAGGCCGCAAAAGGGTCCCATTTCTATCCCTTCTGTTACTCTAATGTCATGCAAATGAGGCTTGAAGTAATGCTTCTGACGATGGGCGGACTTCTTGGGCCTTCTCTGATGCTGTCTGACCTGTATTCAGATCTTCATTGTACCAGTCTTGGGTCATGTGAAATTAGCTTCCCTGAAAATAAGCTTTTGCATTTGCAAGGTAGACTACCCATACCTACATTCAGGGACTTCTGAGGGTTAAAGAAAATCATGTAGCTGGGAGTGAATAACAGTTATTAGCTACCTACTATGAGTCTGGAGTGGTTTCACTCAGCTACAAATCTGCTAGGACACTACTTATTCTCAGTGGGGCTGCACTTCACATAGTTTCCTCATGGTGATGTGAAGTCTCATTGAATTGAAGCTATGAGGTTAATTTCAAGACAATTGGCTAGGTGCATTCCAGCTGCTTAGCTAATCATATCATCATTACATGCCTTTAACACCCATTCTGTTCTATGTCCTATGGTACAATGTCCTTGTGGTTCTTCCTCTGAAATATGCCTTATATCCCAACTCTTCTATTTTCATTGCCGCCATACCTATAGGCTTTAGACCCCAAGATAAATTACTGCAATAATTTCTTAACTATTTCTTCAACTCCTGTATTTCTGTCTCATCTCTCCATTTCTATATACACCTGCTGGATTTATCTTCCTGAATCCTCCCCTCTCAACCTTGCATCAGTTAGAATTGTGATAAAAAAACAGGATTTCAAAGAGTATTTCCAACTAGCCTCAAAAAGCAAAACAAAATAAAAGCTAAAACTTACTTTTCCTTTAACATTTTTTAATGCAATGATTTTGAAGATAGTAGAATAGATGTCTTTTAGAATATAGGCTATTACACCAATGTGGCACTTTTAGCTTTATGTAGAATTCACTAGATAGCGTTATTATTTTTACTTTTTAACTGAGGTCATTAAAAATTTCACCACATTCCTTGGCAAAAATAAAAATAAAAAAATTTTTACCACAAATAAGCATTCAGAAACACTAAAATATATATCTCCTTTAATAGGTGTTTGGAGCCAAAAGCAATCTCTAAAACCAAGCCCCAATGAGTAGTTGAGGACATGAGAGTAAAGGCCAGGATAAGGAATGGAAATAATTTCTTCCATTAACTCTACTAAACTAGACTCTTTGCTGTTTTTCTCCCCATTCACCTCTCTAACCTAATGAAATGTCCCATTGCACTATTCACTCATTGCTACTGGGGAGAGTTTCAGTCCTCACAACCCTGATCACACCCATCCTGCATAGCTCATTACTTGGACTGGGGTAACAAAATACAGAGTGGCCATGTACACCAGATCATGGGTTTTGAACTCAAGAAGCTCGGCATTAGAAGTCTCAGGTCTACTGCTTAACTGTCTGACAAACTCAGACAAGTTTTAAAAAATATTGGTGTTAAAAATGTCTGGTACATTATAGTTCCTGATACATCACAGTTACTCAATGATTGGTGGTTACATTTTTTTTTTCAAGATGGAGTCTTGCTCTGTTGCCCAGGCTGGAGTGCAGTGGCGTGATCTTGGCTCATTGCAACCTCTGCCTCCTGGGTTCAAGTGATTCTCCTGTCTCAGCCTCCCAAGTAGCTGGGATTACAGGCACGTGCCACCATGCCCAGCTAAGTTTTGTATTCTTAGTAGAGACGGGGTTTCACCATGTTGGCCAGGCTGGTCTCGAACTCTCGACCTCGTGATCCACCCACTTTGGCCTCCCAAAGTGCTGGGATTACAGGTGTGAGCCACCCCCACCACCGACCCGGTGGTTACATTTTAACTTTATTTTAGGACATGAGAACAAGAATAGAAAAGGTTAAACTGTTTCAGAACTGTTTGTAGGTTCTTAGTCATGAATAAAATGGAATTAAAATTTCGGAGTCATCTACTTCCTTTCTCTTCAACCATTTTAACACTATTCACTTTTTTCTACTATTGTACAGAGCAGAAACTACAGTCATGTGCAACATAAGGACTTTTCAGTGAGCAAGGGGCTGTGTCTACAATGGTGGTCTCATAAGATTATAATGCCGTGTTTTTACTGTATCTTTTCTATGTTTAAATATGTTTAGATGCATAAACCAGTGTGTTGCAGTTGCCTACAATATTCAGTACAGTAACATAGCATACAGGTTTGTAGCCTAGGAACCACAGGCTATACCATATAGCTTAGGTGTGTAGTAGGATATACCATCTAGATTTGTGTGAGTGTAGTCTATGATGTTTGTACAAGGACATCACCTAATGATGCTTTTCTCAGAATGTCCTCTTACCAATATACAGAGAATAAGTTCCTAATTTTTCCTAAGATCTACATTAGTAGTCATCAGAGCTCAACTTAGAATATGTCACATCATTTCAGAGAAACAAAAATTAATCAAAATTCTTCCCTGAAGTATTAATTCCATGTATATGAAAAGGAAAGCCAAGGAGTACGGGAGCAGGTAAGTCCAGGAAATAGGGATCATTGAACCCGTGGTGGAACGTCCAATAAATCCTCAGTGGGAGGCTCAAAGGAAAGAGTAGGTTCTGTTTATGCAGAATAGTAAAGGTCACCCTTGCTTATTTTTGCTGCTTCAGGGAGAGAAGAGGCAGACCTAAATATATTTAAGAGCTTAAAAGAGAGTGAAGTTGAGACTGTCTGGGTTATCTGACTGCTGGACTTTTTCAGTCCCATTAGATTCTAAACAGAATCCATCTGTGTGCAATGTTCAAAATCCATACTGAGAAAACAGGCCATGGAACCACAAAGACTCACTGGAAAGCAAATCATATTGAAAAGAGCTGATGTGCAGGGTTTATGACCTTCCACATGTCATATATCCCCTGTAAATAATTATAAAACAAGGTACTGATTCATGACCCCACCACTGTATGGAAATTCATTTAACTTTCTTCCTGAAAAATTTGTAAATATGTGAACTTTGACACAAAATTGAAGAAAATGAATTTTGATACATAGCACCAAATTTCTATTTAAAATTCTTTTCTTTAGAGTGAAGAAACATTAGTATAACCAATCAAGTACTGATTTGTCTAATATCTACTTATCCAATAGTCAACATATTTACATAATTGTATACTTCTTAAATGTACGTGTGTCCTATGAATTATTAAAGTGCCTGATGGTGAAGACTGGATGGCAAGAGAGTGAGATAGTGCTGACTTGTTTCCTCACCAGCAGGAAAGCAGCCAGGTGTAAAAAACAAACCAAAGGCCAGTAGTGACAATCACTCAGATCAGATCTGAGCTGAGGTAGCTCATGCCTGGCCCTTTACTCTCCTGGAACTCTAGGTTCTTTGGATGAAAGATGGGGTTCTAGGTCAAACCCAGGAAGAATGAAGGCAGGGAGCAACAACAACAACAAGAACACAGAACAATAAACAGTTGAGAACATTGCGCTGGAGTCAAGTAATTTTTAAACTCCCAAGGAAGTTGTGGGTGATGAAGAAAGGCTGGATGGGGTTAGAAAACATTTGCGATGTTTGAGTTGCCCTGGATAGTTGCCCCTGGTGACTTGAAAGCAGATTTGCAGCTTCTTCTCCATCACTTTTGGTCATTGATGGGGGACTCTCCTCACCAGACACCCATCCCTGCCCATGAGCCAGTGAAGGCTATCCTTACATCTTTTCCACTTTGGAATGAGAACCTATATTTTCATGCTAAAATTTAGTTATTAAGAGAAAGAGTAAACAAAACCTGGGATAGGAGGCTACAGAATGAAAATTTGATAAAAAGTTTTTGAGAGAGTCCTGTATCAGCAAAATGGGAACTTGTTATCAAGGCAGGTTAGATAGCTGAGTTCTCTGCTTGTGGTACACATGTAATAAAAAATACATTAAAAATTTTTATTTGACAGTTGGTTAATTATCAATTTCACTTTGCTCAAAAGGGTTTAGTGTAAGGATAGAGCTCTAGAAGGCATTCTTAGCTTAGATCATGCAATTTTAGAGTTTCAGGGATCTTAGACATCAGATAATCTAACATTTTCATTTTGGAAATGGAGATAAAGAAGGCTGAAAATGTTAGAAGAGAGTCAAAGTCACATAACCCATTCATTTATTTTTAAGTATTTTTATGGTCTACAATGGGCCAGGCATGTGAACCAGATAGTGACAAAATCAGGACAAGAACCCAGATATTCTCTGCTGTATCCCAGGGGCCTCACCACTGAACCACTGGTGCTGGGTACACCGTGAAGCCCCCAAATCTTTCCAGTTATACTGTTTTCTTCAGAGGAAAATAGAGCCAAGTTGTTCTTTTATGCATAAAGAATCAAGTAATTGTAATCTTCCTCTCTGGCCACTGGACATGTCAAAGAAAACCTGCACCATGTTGCTGCAATCCAATATGAAGTTCCCCTGACCTTATCAAATTTGCTCTGTGGCAATAGTAGATACTAGGAAAAAGTAGGTTTGTTGCCCAGTTTGGATAGTACCAGGCCCAGATTGACTGTATGGTAGGTGAGCCAATTCCTTGAGTTATATGCATTTTTGTTATTCCTGTACTAAATCCAGGGTGAAACAGACTTGATGCAGATAATGCATTACATTGGAGACTAAGGGCTACGAGGGACCTGTATAGATACATTCAGTGGGAAGGGCCACAAATTGAAGGAAGGTATACATCATGATGTTGAAGAAGTATAAAAGAGCAGGAAGAGAGCCAGTCATGGTAGTATACACCTGTAGTCCCAGCTACTCAGGAGGCTGAGGCACAGAAAGATAGTTGGAGGCCACTGTGCGCTATGCTAGCACTTGTGAGTAGCCATGACATGCCAGCCTGAGCAATATAACAAGACCTTGTCTCAAAGCTACAACAACAACAACAACAAAGAAGCCATAAGAGGTAACATGTAAAGTTTTTGAGCTACAGTAAGGAGTTGGAATTTCTATTGCCTAATAATTCCAAGATTAATTTATAGCTTTGAAAGATTTCTCAACAAAATCTAATACAATATGCAACTTAAAAATTTAGCATTACATTTCTATAATATATTAAGCAATTATTATTGACTACATATTAGGGAGATGGGATTCCATTAAATGTAAGATCAAGATGAAAAAGCAAAAGTGTTTTTCAAGTGAGCAAATGTGAGAAAGGTACAAAGGGAGATTTTGGTAAGTCTCATGACCTCCTCTAACCCAGCAAGGTCCTCTGGGATCCAGTTTCAGCTTTTCAAAATAATGTACACAAAGTTTTATCAGTAGCAGTTAGAATATAAAAAAAAATTTATGGGAAAAGCAAAAAGGTTATGGCTTAAATCTGCATATTATCAAATAAGCTTAATTTATGACAAACAATATATCTTCTCTCTGTAGCACTCAGTGGAGCTGCACTTAGCAAGGTGGGTCAAAGAAAGTGGAGAATAAAGAGGTTCACGCCACATCATGTATTAAAAACTCCTTGGATGATTATACTCTAAGTCTTCACTTAAATTCCTTCTTCTGATGAAAAATGCATATAGTTAATAACTTTTGAGTTTTTCTGCCTTGTTAGAATAGTGAGGAAACAGGTAGACCTTCAGAGACCTAAATATTTCATGATATTTGGGGATTACTTAAGTTCTGCTTGAAACCACGGGCAGATCTGACCCTCTGCCGAGAGTTTTCTGGTAACATGGGAGGAGAAATTGGGAGAAAGGAAATTTATTATTCCTTATTAGATTTCATTTAATTTTCTTTCTGATGGGATTGCCAGTAGATCAGGAATCCTTTAGATTACTGTAGTTACTAAGATAGCTCTGTGAGTTAACAGGGAAATACAGGCAAGGGTTTAGTGCACTTAGTTTTAAAACTAAGCAGTCATGTCCAATGAGTGCTCATAAATGAACTGGTGCCAGCTTGGAAGGTGGTATCTGGTAATATGTGAAACATCAACATAAATTTGAATGGGCTTGAATCAGGAGATTAAAGTGAGTATTCCTATTCCTCCTCAGTATGTTTTCAAGTTTTGTTTCCTTCTAGTCCATCCTCATCCCACACTCTTACCATAGAAATAGAGCACTATTTCTAGAACCTCACTCTGTCACTTGCCACTTTAAAACTTTTCAAAGATTCATCATATACTTTGGGATTATGACTCAACCTCTAGGCATGGTTTGACTCTTTGTATTTTCACAGTCTCATCTTTCTTGTCCCTGTCCTCTCTTTCATACTTTAAGGATAACTAACCAGTTTGGGGGTTTTGGACATATGGCTTTTTCTGTCTGAAACATCACTTCCCCTCACTCTTCAACTGGCTAACACCAAATCATCCTTCAAATTTCAACTCAAGTGATTCTTCATCAAGGTTCATCTCTGAACCTTTCTTCCACAAGTAGGATTAGAGTTAGAGTTAAGAAGGTTAAAATTTCTTCACAATCACATAACTTCGAATCAGAAGACTTATTAAATTTATTGGTCTTTGTTATCATTAATCCTAAATAATACCTGGCACCTAGATAAAAATTTTTAAATGTTTACTGAATGAAGAGAGAATACTATAACCAAAATTCAAATATTTAAGCACTCTGAGATAGCCATTGTTCAAACATTTCTAAAAGTTTGAGCTTATGAATAAACAAACAATACAAAATTAATGAAACCATACAATGGAGCACTATACAGACATAAAAATGTTATTGTAAAAGAATATTTAAAGTATACAGGTAAATATTTACTACCTGTGGTTAGATAAAAGAAGTAGGATACAAAGTCGTGTTTATAGAATGTGCTGTTTTTGTAAAAGAGAAAAGTATAAATAGAAAGATAAAATTTACAGAAGAACGTACAACAAATGTTAACAATGGTTGCTTTGGAATGATAGAAGTGGTATGATTTTTATTTTCAGTGTTTCACTTGTTTATATTTTGTAACATAAATGTTTGGTCTGTAATATAAAAGGGAAAATATTTTAGGAAATAGAATCGACTTGCTGAGAAGCTCATGATAAGGAAGGCTCTTCAGGGGCACTCCTGCATTGCCGATTCCCTTGGGTATGAGTCAGTGGAGACATAAATGTGCATCAGGGCACAATTCCTTTTGCTCCCCACATTATCCTCACATAGGGGTGAAATGACCAGCTTAACAAAGCAATGATATGGTGTGTGCTTGGTGGAAAGGGGCCACCATAGTTTTTACCCTGTATGTTTCATGAAATAATCTCTATCATCCTTGAGAAAACCACACCAAAAGTTAAGGCCCTACACAAGAATTTCCTTATGGTTAGCTTCTGGAACTTAGCCATGCTAACATGTTCTTTGCACCATGTTTCTCTGAGAGTGTAAATCTTCCTTCAGACTTCCAGAGTGTGAATTCCCACCCACACAATAGCTGCCTCGGCTGTGAGAAATGCATCATTCATTCCCCATCCAGAGACTTTGTTAAATAGTGTGGGGGACAGAGCAATCTTTAGGAAATGCACCCTAGATTAGAAGAACATTATGTAGGAATGTCAGCAGAATAATTCAGGACTCCAGTTTGGCTTAATCTCACATCTGACGTCCTTCGAGGTCTCCTTGCTATACATACACACACACACACATTGAAATGCTTCCTTCTTTGCTGCTGAGCCAGGGAAATCTTGAGAATACATTTGCAGGCATGCTCTGTTATCTTCTGTATTTGAGAAGGGAAGGCAGTGTGAGGATCTGTTATCCTCAGGTTAAGCTAAATGGCAGGAGATGAGAGGGTGGGATGGAGTGTCAATTTTGTGGAAAACAAATTTTCCTAGTTTTTAAAAGACTGCTAAGATCTTAGGGTAAACAGAGTGAATGGAATCAAACTTCACATAGGAGGGTGTGAGGAAGAAAGTTAGAAAGAGAGATTTTGAGTCTCAACAATATTAAAAAAAGAGACAATAATTTGTGTGTGTGTGTGTGTGTGTGTGTGTGTGTGTGTGTGCGACCAGAGTTTTTTTGCTCAAATCAGTCTACCTGAGCATTCGGGGATCAGAGTTTTCAAGGACAGCTTGGTGGGGGGGGGGGGGTAAGCCAGTGGGCTAGGAGTGCTGATTGGTCAGGTCAGAGCTGAACTCAGGGAGTTGAAGCTGTCTTTTTACAGAGTCAGTTCCTGGGTGAGGTCCCCAAGATCAAGTGAGCCAGTTTATCACTCTAAGTGGTGCCAGCTGATCCATCGAGTGCAGGGTCTGCAAAATATCTCAAGCACTGGGCTTAGGTTTTACAATAGTGATTTTATCCCCAGGAGCAATTTGGGGAGTGTCTGAATCTTGTACCCTCCAGCTGCATGACTCCTAAACCATAATTTCTCATCTTTTGACTAATTTGTTGGTTCTGCAAAGGCAGTCTAGTCCCTAGGCGGGAACGGGGTTTGTTTTGAGAAAGGGCTGTTATCATCTTTGATTCAAACTATAAAGTTCCTCCCAAAGTTAGTTCAGCCTATGCCCAGGAACAAACAAGGACATCTTGGAAGTTAGAAGCAAGGTGGAATTGGTTAGGTCAGTTCTCTTTCACTGAAGAGACAATAATTTTTAAGAAGAGAAGGGAGATACGTTGAAAAGAGAACTTAGATTTCCCTTAGGAGTGAGGTAGCCTCTTCTCACTCCACTTCCTGTTTCAATTTTGTGTTCCAATCACAAAGTCTGCAGCATCCCTGAATCTTCCATGCTGCCTTTCACATTCAGGTTATTCCCTCTTCCTGGAACATGACCACCTTCTCCCCTAACTCCTAGGGATATCAGTCTGTTGATGTCAGATGCTATGATATCTCTTCCGATGCTCAAAACAAAGTAAGTGTCTAACCCAAGCACCTCCATACCATTGTGTTTATCCTTATCGTAGGTGCTATCACTGTGCATCCATTCTGCCCTCAAGACAAAAAGCAGACAGGGTTTTAGAGTTGGTGCCATATAAATTTTCACCATTGTATTCTTGGTGCCTCCAACAGTGCCAAGCACCAAGTAGAACTCAATACATTTTTTAAAAGATATTAAAGAAGAAATGTTGGACTGAGAATAATCTAGACTTAGATTTGAGAGGGAGATCAGAAATATTCAGAAAAACAAAATTAATAAAAAGAGTTGTTTCTACTACATTCATTGTGTAACTTACATATGTTTAATTTACTCACAGAGTTGATACCCCTCTCTATTTCCATTGCCTGTGGTATGGCAAAGCAGTAACCCTGGAGAGGGCCACTGGAGGAAATGTGTTATAAAAATAAACTTTCCACCTATTTTCTCTATGACTGACAGAAGCTGAGTTATCTTTGGAACATAAAGCCTTTTTAAATGTATTTCAGGACTATCTCAGTGTCATTAAGATGGGAAAAAACAAATTTTTTCTATCCATATTTCCCTCCAATTCTCGAGGGCCTACTAGGGCAGAATCACAGACTAAAAATAGATTAGACTAATTTAGGCTCCGTTAGGCAAGCTATATCTTCTTTTGTACATAGTTGGGTTTTTTTTCCTTCCGAAACATCTAGTTAATTCTATTAATGCTATGAAAGCAACTATGTGGTATGAACAAGACCGACAAGACTGCTGTACATATTGCGTCACTTCCTTGAAAGTAATTCTCAGAATTCAGCTTGTGTTGAGCATCTGTTATTTCTGTCTTCAATTGCATTTTGTTACAAATTATTTTTCTATATTATAGCCACAAATCCTTTATTATCTGCCTGATTATTGATAACACATTCAAGTATGCAAACAACCACGTTCTCAACACGTAAATATTTTGGTTATAAAAGGAGAAAATTAGTTTTATACATTTTCATCTCTTTAACTTCTGGGTTTCATAGGTCACTTTATATTGAGTACCCGAGTCCTTGTGTTTTTTTCTTCATATGTGTATATATATATATATGTTTTATTCAAGTCAAGATACTTCCTTCATTTTCTTCCTTGCACACTGTGATCATCATTCATTAATGCTTTATCCATGTTTATGTTTCTTACTCATTATATCTTTCAAGTTCTTCCTTTAAAGTTCCTTCATGTTCTCCAAAGTATATCTATCATCTTGGTTCCTTCATGTGGCTTTTTATGAAGGTTCAGTTTGTGATTTTCTCAGTGTATGGAATTGCTGGAAAGAACAATGTCAAGGGCAATATATTTCTAATATTTCCATCACATTAAGAACTCTCAAAGTATTGAGTAACTATTCCATCTTTCAGCAATTTCTAACTCCCACCTCACTTTATCACCTCCACCCCCAGCATGCGTGAGGTTCTGGTGCCTTACATTTTGCTAAATTAATAAAGATCGATTTAGTCAGTAAGACCCAAGGCATAGTCTTGATATGGCAAATAATTCTCGAATGCTGATTTGCTATGCACTCTTCTAGGCACTAAGAATTCAATGGTAAAATAGAAAAGGTTCCTGCACTGGTGGATCTCATAATCCAATCATGGAAGATGGCCAATTAATACATGAACATTCTATATGTAATGAGTGCAAAAAACAAAACTGGAAAACAGGATAGTGATGCCCTGTACTTCTTTTTCTAGGATACATTATTTAGCTTATATATTCTGAGAAGGCTCCTCTGATGAGGTAGCAATAAGCAGAGACAAGAATGAAGGCAAAGAGTGAAGTGTGCTGATAACCACAGGGAGGATCATTCCAGATAGAGGGAGCACACACAACTAAGGCCCTAAGGCAGAAGCACTCTCTGCCTGTTTGAGAAACAGCAAGAAACAAGTGGAAATGCAGAACCACCATGTTTGCAAGTTTCTGCAGGGTCCACATCTGCTAATACCGCAGCCAAGCAAGTTATACAGCCGAACTCAGAGTCAAGGGTGAGAAAATCGACTCCCATCTTTAAAAGGAAAAATTGCAAAGTCCCATGGCAAAGAACATAGAGAAATGGGTGAAAAACTAGGACTCAGAACATCTTTATCCACATTCCCACTTATTCTAAGGAATAAACATCAAAAGTAGGAATTATGAGACAAATGATCTTTTGAGTTTTTTCCTTTATGAAATCAATGTAACAAATAACTTGTTTGATTTTTTAATATTAAATTCCCCTTATGTTCCTAAGATAAAATCAATTTGTTCATGATGTGCATAATTTTTAGGTATTTATGTAGTGCATGGTAATGAGTGAAACTGGCTTATAGTTTTCTTTTCTTACATTTTCTAGTCTGCTTTGATATTAAGGCTATGCTGTTCTCATAAAAATCATTGGCAAGTATTACCCCTTTTATTAGTCTGTGGCTAAGTTGGTGTAAGATTGCATTCGTGGCCTCTTAAAATGTTTAGCAGAACTAGTGAATGACGCTATTTAACATTGTTTTCTTTATGAGACAGTTTTAAACACTGATTCACTCTTTTAATCAGGAACTAGAAAGATTTCTTATTTCTCCTTGTGTTAGTTTTGATAATATGTATTTTTCTAGGAACTTTTCAGCTTTCATTTGGGTATAACTTTGTTTATAATATCTTTCCATTATTTCCTAATGGAACCGTACACCTACCTCTAAGATGTACAGTGACATTCTATTTTGCAATTCTAAAATTGCTTTTTTGTTTTTTTCTCTTCTTGGTAAGCTTGCAATAGGTTTATCAATTTTACTAATACAAAATATATTATCTATACTACACTACTATTTTGCATTACACTTGTGGTATTAACCAATGCAATTATACAAAAGAAAACAACTAGACTCGTAAGAATTTGAAAAGTATAGAAAAAATGTTTCTAGTTGCAAATGGTATGATGGTACTCTTAGAAAACTGAATAATCAATGACAGAAGTAACTGAAACAAAGAACTTGGTAGGGTAACAGGATATGAAATTAACATAGAGAAATCAGTGACCTTAATGTAAATAAAAATAACTATGTATATAACATAATGAAAAATAAAACTATATTTAAGTAGAGTGATAAAAATTTTAAAAGTTAAAAAATGTGCTTAACAAGAAATATACAAAACCTGTGTGAATAAAACTAAAACAGTTCTGAAAGATGAAGACATAGATTTCAGCAAATAAAAAGGACATCCCTTGTATTTGGATACAATGACTGAACCCACAAAGATGTGATCCCAATAAAAATACCACCAGGCACTTTTTCTAGTGTCAGGAATATCGATACTAAAATTCATCTGAAAAAATAAGCATACAAGAATAGCTAGGAATATACAGAAAAGAAACACTAACAGACTAGTCTTACAGTATATTAAAATATATTATAAATCCTCTACAATTATAACAATGTAGAACTCACAAGTGAATAAACATATAAATGAAATAGAAAACCAAGTCTAGTAGTAGACCCAAGTACATGTGGAAATTTAATATGTGAAAAAGATGGTACCTAAGAACACCAGGACAAAGGTGAAGTTTTTAATAAATGCTGTTGGGGTAAGTGGATAGTCATTTGGAAGAAGACAAAATTGAATCCATAACTCACACCATACATAAGAATAAATTTCAAAATGAATCAGGTATATAGATATAAAAATGAAGCCATATAAGCTCTGGAAATTGTATCATCTCTTACACCTTGGCTGTAGGGAAAGGAAATTTAACTATGACTCAAAATTCAGATTAATTAGATGAGATTTGAAGACGTTACATCACTACGTTCTGGTACTTTAGAGAGAAATCATTGGCTAATTGAATTGTTGTTCACCTTTGTATATTTTATGTTTCTACTAGCTTCTTTCAAGATTATCTCGTGGCCTTCAGTTTTCAGTGGTTAAACTATGTGTCAGCTTCTATATGGTAAATTAAGTTTCTTCAAGACTCACACCTGCCATATGTAACAGCTATTAATTCTGGGAAAAAAGCAAAAAAAAAAAAAAATACACAAAGGCACTTGAGAATGAATGAAAGCAGGATAATTCTTGAGGGGAGTGAAAACTTGAAAGAAGAGTCTCATTTGAAGTACATTTCTCTTTTTTTGACTTTTATGGAAGGACAGGCCAAAACTGCCACCAAATCATCAGTAGAAAACTCATAACCTGGCCGGGTGCGGCGGCTCACACCTGTAATCCCAGCACTTTGGGAGGCCGAGGTGGGCGGATCACGAGGTCAGGAGATCGAGACCATCCTGGCTAACACGGTGAAACCCTGTCTCTACTAAAAATACAAAAAAAATTAGCCAGGCTTGGTGGCAGGCGCCTGTAGTCCCAGCTACTTGGGAGGCAGCAGAATGGTGTGAACCCAGGAGGCGGAGCTTGCAGTGAGCCGAGATTGCACCACTGCACTCCAGTCTGGGTGACAGAGCGAGACTCTGTCTCAAAAAAAAAAAGAAAAAGAAAACTCATAACCTTTATGGCATGTAGACAAGAGGACAAAATTCAGGGCAGTCTCAGCTGCTGGGAAGTCAGGGAAGATTCCGAAAAGAAGAGAGCCAGAATGGGGGTGATTTTCAAATTATGTAAACAACTCTGGGCAAGTCTGGATGGAACTAAGCATACATGGGTGTAGATTCAAAGTAGCACAACCAAAAATAAAAGAACTGTCTTCAGCGGCCACCCCAAAGAAATAGTTTGCAACTTAAGTTTGATCAAATGAATTGCCTTCCAAATAAAAACATAAGACTTTTCCAGAGTCTTCAAAACCTTATATTCACTTTGCTCAGGTTACAATCATATATATATATATCTATATATATCTCATATATGTTTTTTAAATTTTTGTGGGTACATAGTAGGTGTATATATTTATGGTATACATTAAATATTTTTATTCAGACATACAATGCACAGTAATCACATTAGGGTAAATGGAATAACCATTGCCTCAAGCATTTATCCTTTCTTTGTGTTACAAACAATCCAATTATACTGTTTTAGTTATTTTAAAATGTACAATAAATTACATTTATTGTTGACTGTAGTCACCCTGTTGTGCTATCAAATACTAGATCTTATTCATTCTATCTAACTATATTTTTGTAGCCATTAACCATCCCCCCTCTATGCCCACTACCCTTCCCAGCCTCTAGAACCACTATTCTCTCTAGCTCCATGAATTCAATTGTTTTAATTTTTGGCTTCCACAAATGAGTGAGAACATGGGAAGTTTGTCTTTCTGTGCCTGGCTTATTTCACTTAACACAGTGACCTCCAGTTTTATGTTGCTGCAAATGACAGGGTCTCATTTTTATTAATTGACAAAGAACTAGGTGGAGAAACCCTATCTCTACTAAAAATACAAAATTAGCTGGGCATGGTGGCACATGCCTGTAATCCCAGCTACTAGGGAGGCTGAGGCAGGAGAATCGCTTGAACACAGGAGGCGGAGGTTGTGGTGAGCCGAGATGGTGCCATTGCACTCCAGCCTGGGCAACAAGAGCGAAACTCCATCTCAGAAAAATAAATAAATAAATAAAAATAACTAGGGAAATGTGACCTATTTTTTTTTTGAGAAAGTAGTAAGAATTTTTATTGTTTAACAAGAGATCATAATAGAAGATGCAAATAAATTAATTGTTCTGATAATTCTAGATTCCAGGCCTCTCTATGGAAAGGTCAACTTCTTATGCGGATGAGATACTATCCAAAACAAAAGTGGGTGTTTGAGACAGTGTTCAAGACAATGACTGAACTTGTACACAGCGAGGAGAAACAAAAAGGCAATTTCCCTATTTCTTTTCCTCAGAGACAGAGACAGAGAGAAAGAAAGAGTTATGTGTTGCATAAAGGAATGAGGCTTATTTTGGTGAAAAATGCTTTCGTACAAAAAATTTCGAATTCTTTCACCTCCAGGTGCAGACATTTCAGGCCCTGACTTGAACAAGGATATCAAAATAAGGTAACACTGGTTTCACATGAGCCTCAAGACTGTAATCTAACTGTACCTACCATCTTACTTTACGTTACTTTACAAAAGTTTAACATCCATTTACCTATGCCAATTCAGTAGACTGAATTTTTCTCTCTTAGGAAGTCTTCAACCAAATTGGAATTAAATTAATCTCACTTTAAAGCTCAAGAAAGGCTTTGCCAGACTAGTGTTTGTTCTGCGGAATAGAAAGAGAAGCATGCCTCCCTCAGCACTGGCCTAAGAGGCCCCACATGAAGAACTGGCTGCAGGACAGTGATCCATTAGGTCTACCAAAAAGCAGGGGGACTCAAGGTTCAGCCTAGAAAGAGGGATCCATGCCAAGTCTGGCTTTTATCTGTACCCAGGTTCTAAACAGATCTTGGGGCCCCTAACTGACAAGGCTGGGGCACAGCACCAGCAGTCAAGAGGGTCAGAGTCCTCTCAACGAGTCAGTGAACCCCTCTATGCCATGATTTGTCAATGCTCACATGGATAGTGGTAAAGGAATCAAGAAGTCTGGGTTTCAGAACAGCACAAACATTCTTTACCTAGTAAGCAATGATCGAAGTTCTTATCTAGGGTAAATGATGAAAAAATAGGTAATGAGATCCCCCATACATCACTGCTGAGATTATTTAGTCCAACTTTAAAGCAGTACAAAATGGCTTTTTGCACACAACAAGGGCAAGCTTTGTACTAATGTTTCTCAAACACCAATTATGTCTCCAGCGCTAGTCTCAATTTAACAGGTTTTGAAAAATGTAACCTTCCTATGTCACAGCCAAGGTAGAGTCCCTAGAATAGAAAGGGCTCTAGAAGCCAGTGGGTGTGAGCACATTCAAGTCAGGTGGTTTGAGCTTATGGGTCCATGGTGGCTGTTTCTTCCCTTCCATCACTAGGATGTTCATCTTGGGCAGCTTCAAGGTTACTGGATCTTCAGCCATTCAGCTGGCCTGGGCATGGATCAATTCCATTGGAGAAGGCTTCTAGGCTCCTTGGTAGGCCTGGGTGGCAAAACTTCCAGAATCATACTTCTGAAGGCATCTTGGTCCAAAGAGGCTCCACTTACCTGACAAGTTTCTGTCTTTATCCCCACTTTCAGAATCCATGGTGCTAGGATTTGGGCCAGGTAAAACTGTGGAAGAACCAGAAGTGAGCCAGCCTCTGGGCTTCTGCTTAGGGGAAGAATGAGGAGTGGAGCTTGGGGCTACTGGGCTGATGCAGGCTGCCTCTATTCTTTTGTTATCTCTCTACTCTGTAGCTTTAGTTTGTGGAGTGCTCCTGCCACTGGAAGGTACTTGGTCTCCTCGGTGGTGAGGCCCCTGTGGGGTGTGTAGCCAGCATCTCTCAGCCCTGCCTGTCACCCAAAATGCTGAATACTTTCCTGGGTCTGTTTTGTGATCTGATAATTCATGATGACATGTGTACTTCACCACTGGGACCTTGTCCACACTGTCAATGGCCAATGACAGGGTCATGGCTGGGGAGGGTAGGCTGGCCTCATCTTCCTCCACCTTGGTGATGCACTGATATTGTGCTCTGGAATCACTGGCTTCTAGGGGACACTGCCCATGTCCAGTGGAGGAAGAGTCATGGGCGCAGGGTCCTTGAGGGCATCATCGTAGCTGGATGCCCAACGGTATATCCTGGTGGGCAGGAACATCTTGCCTAGAGGCCCACTAGCCTCAAGAGCAGGCACTTCTGGTTGTCTTGAAGCCAATGAAAAACTGGGATCCAGGTGCTTTTTCTATCTAGAATTCTGAGCTGAGTCCCTGCCACCACAGTGAAATGATGTGATGACTAAACTGACAGACAGATGTTAATGAGAAACACGGTCCAGCTGCTGCAAATTAGCAAAACTTCTCAGGAAGTATCCATCCAGAGGTTCTGTTATCCTACTGCCAAGGGGCTGCCTGCAGCCTGGAATCTGGCACTAAAGAGGTTCCAAGGGCCCACGTCTCCTGAGAGGCTGTGGTGCAGTCTGGATCCAAGCCATGGTGAGAGCGGCAGTGACACGGAAGGTCTCCAGTACCCACCAGACAACACTGCCCCAGTGCGACCTATTGTTAAAGGAAAAGATAATGAACAAAGGTGATGCAGTTGTTGGAAGTAGTAGATAAGGGCTTTAAAGGAGTTGTTATAACTATGTGCAATGAAATAAAAGAATATATTAATAGAAAATATCTAAAGTAAAGGAAGATATAGCTTGCATATATATAGAAATAAAGAATAGATATGCTTTTATTTATCCTTATTCTTTATTATCTTATCCTTTATGTATAAAAAAGTATCCCAAATTTTGGATGTAATATCTGAAATTTAAAAATTTATTTCATCATCTTAGAAGAATTGAGATGGCAGAGGAAAAGAACAGAGAATTTAAAGATGGACCAATAGGAAATATATAATACAAAGAAGAACCAGAAAAATAACACTGAAATAAACTAAACAAATAACATACATGTGTTTATTTGGAGTCTGAGAAAGAGACAAGAGATTGGGCCAGAATAAGATATTTGAACTTATAATCACCAAAATTTTTATCCAAATTTAGTTAGGCACAGGTTTTCAGATTCAAGTAACTCTGTGCTTGCTTTTGAGCCATCAATTCCACTTCTAGGAATTCATACTAGAGATGTACCTCTGTATTAGTCTGATCTCACACTGCTAATAAAGACATACTGGGTAATTTATGAAGAAAGAAGTTTAATGGACTCACAGTTCCACATGTGTGGGAATCACAATCATAGGAGAAGGCAAAAGAGGAGCAAAGCCACATCTTGCATGGAGGCAGGCAAGAGCGAGCGTGTGCAGGGGAACTCCCCCTTTATAAAACCATCAGGTCTTGTGAGCCTTACTCATTATCATGAGAACAGCACAGGAAAGACCCTACCCCATGATTCAATTACCTCCAACCAGGTCCCTCCCGTGACATGTGGGAATTATGGGAGCTACAATTCAAGATAAGATGTGGGTGGGGACACAGCAAAACCATATCAATCTCCAATAATATGAAAACACACATGCACAAGACTATTCATTATAGCATTATTAATAGTTAAAAATATTGAGTACAGTTTCAATATCCACACATTGGTTATTGTTTGAACAAATTATGATTAATTTTCACTAAGGGACAGCAAAATTTTCTTAAAAATGAGGGAGGAATTTTTGGCCCACACAGTCTCTATTTCAATTACTTAACTCTGTGGTAGTAATCCAAAAGCAGACATTAAAAAAATACAAACAATTATGCATGGCACATCAATCAAAGATCATTTACAAAAACAAATGGTGGGTCAGATTTTGCCTGTGGGCCTTAATTTGTAAATCTTTGATTTACACAATGGATTTATACAACAATACATCAATTTAAAAAAAGATTGAAGAGGATCTCTATAAACTGATATGGAGGGATTTTCAGAGGCTGATCAAAAGTGCCAAATCTAGAATCATTTGAGCAGCAAAATAAATTATGATGATAATGGATAATAACCACTTCAATCAAATATCTGTCCATGAATCCATGGATAACGAATGAATGGCGGAAAAAGAAAAAAGTTTTCATTCACTAACCATGCATTCATGAATATGAATTTTATGTATTTATACATATTTGTGTATATATATTTATTCTTCACAGATTATTACTCTTATTATTATATATAATATTATTATTATTTCTGGGCTGTCTATTCTGTTCCATTGGTCTGGGTGTCTGTTTTTATGTCAGTACCATGCTGTGTTGATTACTATAGTTTTATAGCAGATTTTGAGATCAGGTAGTGTGATACCTCTAGTTTTGTTCTTTTTCTTCAGGATTGCTTTGACTATTTGGGGTTGTTTCTGTCTCCAAAGAGACAGAGCCAATATAATTTATAGAGAGATATATGAAAAAGGATTTATTAGAATTGGCTCACTTTATTTTGGAAGTTGAGAAATCTTGCAGACCATCTTTATCAAGTGGGAGAACCGGGAAAGAGAGTAATGTGTCTCAGTCCAAGTCCAAACTGCAGAACCAACAAAGCTGTGGTGTGATTTTCAATCCTGATTGCTGGAGAGCCTGAGGGCTACTGGTATGAGTCCTGGAGTTCAAAGACCAGACCACCTGGAGTTCTGACATCCAAGGGCAGGAGAAGAAGGTGTCCTGTCTCAGGGAGGGAAAGTGAGAATTCTCCCTTCCTCTGCCTTTGCTCCATTAGGGCCCAAAACTGATTGGATGATGCCCACTCACATCGAGGGTGGATCTTCCCCACTCAGACCACCAACTCACATGCTAATCTCTTCTGGAAACATCCACACAGACACACCTAGGATAGCCCGATCATCTAATCAAAACCACAACTACCTGGACTTCCCTTTTAGCAAAAGAGGGATCAGTTCCTTCTGAAACATTAAGAATAATGCCTTACCTGCTATCTGAGTATGCCTTAATCAAGTCAAGTCCAAAGTTAACCATCACAGGGTTTTTTGTGGTTCCATGAATGCTTTAGAATTCTTTTTATTTCTGGGAAAATGTCACTGGAATTTTGATGGAGAGAATCTGTAGATAACTTTGGGGGAGTATAAACATTTTAACAATATTAATTCTTCTAATCCCTGAACATGAAGTATCTTTCCATTTATCCATGTCTTCTTTACTTTCATTCTTCAGTGTTTTATAGTTTTCAGTGTCAAAGTCTTTTGCCTGCTTTGTTAAATTTATTCCTAAGTTTTTTTTTAACTATTGTAAATGGGATTGTTTTCTTGATTTCATTTTTTGGATAGTTTGTTTTTTTAATATAAATGCAATTGACTATTGTATGTTGATTTTGTATCCTGCAACTTTACTGTATTGTTTATTAGGTTTAAGTGGTTTTTTTTGGTGGAGTCATTAATATTTTCTAACTATAAGATTATGTCATCTACAAACAGGAACAATTTAACTTTTTCCTTTCTAATTTGTATGCTTTTTATTTCTTTCTCTTGCCTAATTGCTCCGGCTAGAATTTCCATTATACTATATTGAATAGAAGCAGGAAGAGTGGACATCCTTGTCTTGCTCCTGATTTAGAGGAAAAGATTTCAACTTTTTACCACTCAATATGATATTAGTTGTGGGCCTGTCATATATAGCCTGTATTGTGTGATGTACATTGCTTCTATATCTAGTTTGTTAAGGGTTTTTATCATGAAAGGATGTTGAGATTTGTAAACTGCTTTTTCTTTAACTATTGAGATGATCATGTGGGTTTTGTGCCTTATTCTGTTAATGTGGTATATCATGTTTATGGATTTGCACATGTTGAACCATCCCACATTCCAGGGAAAAATGCCACTTGATCATGGTGTACCATCCTTTTAATGTATTGTTGAATTCAGTTTGCTAGCATGTTGTTGAGGATTTTTGCATCAATGTCATTGAGGATATTATAATTTTCTTTTCTTGTAATGCCTTTGTCTGGCTTTGGAATCAGGGTAATGTCGGACTCATAAAATGAGCTTAGAAGTATTTCACCTGCTTCAGTTTTTTGAAGTAATTTGAGAAGGATTGGTATTAATTCTTCTTTAAGTGTTTGGTAGAATTCACCAGTGAAGACATCAGGTCCTGGGCTTTTCTTTGAAAAATATTTTTGATTACTGATTCAATCTTCCTACTTGTGATTGGTCTGTTCAGATATGCTATTTTTTCATAGTTTAGTCTTGGCTGATGGTAAGTTTCTAGGAATTTATTTCTTCTAAACTATCCAATTTGTTGGTGTATAGTTATTTGTAATAGTCTTCTAAGGTTCTTTGTATTTCTGTATAAGTTGTAATGTTTCCCTTTCCATTTCTCATTTTAGAGTCTTCTTTCATTTTTTTATTAGCCTAGATAAAGGTTTATCAATTTTATCTTTTCAAAGATCCCCTTTTAATTTTGTTGCTCTTTCATATTGCTTTCTAAGTCTCTATTTTATTTATTTTTTCTTTGATCTTTGTTATTTCCTTCCTTCTACTAGCTCTGGACTTAGATTGTTCTTTTTTTTCTAGTTTGTTTTTTTTTTTTTGAGAAATGATGTTAGGTTGTTTATTTGAGGTTTTTCTTCTTTTTTAATGTAGGTGTTTATTGCTACAAACTTTTCTCTTAGAACTGCTTTGCTGCTTCCCATAATTTAGTAAGTTGTGTTTACATATCATTTGTCTCAATATATTTTTTTATTTTCCCTTTGATTTCTTCTGTGATCCATTGGTTGTTCAGAAGCATGTTTTAAAATTTCCAAATACTTGTGAATTTTCCAGTCTCCTTCCTGTTATTTATTTCTAGTTTCATGCCATTGTGGCCAAAAATGATACTTGATATTAATCTTTTCTTTTTTTTTTTTTTTTGAGACAGTCTCGCTCTGTTGCCCAGGCTGGAGTGCAGTGGTGCGATCTTCTTAAACGTGTTGATTATATGCTTTAAAAAGTTCACCTGTATCTTTCTTTAGTAGGTTTTACAACTTCTTTAATTACATTTGACTTATTAACGCATACCATTTGTGGCAAAAGTACAAGATAGAAATCTCTTATCCAGTTTGATTTATTCCACATTCCTTCACATCTCCCATTGACTTAAGATGTGCTCTTTATCATACCATAAAATTTTTTGTATCCTTTATTCTTTCCATTAAATTCTTTATATATTTCTAGTTTGTGTGTACCAATTTATATTATTTTTGTGGTTTTTTAAAATCATTCGATATTTTTTACACCAAGTTTCTTTCATTGCTTTTCTTTTTTTGGATTTTTCTTTCTTTTAGATATTTATTTTTAGAAATGTGAAAAAATAAATAGTAGAGAAAAACCTGTCCTTCTATAGGAAGACATAAGTATTGAAACTACTACATTCTAACTAAATCTGTAAATTTAATACAAGTATAATGAAACTATCAATAAAATGTGTTATATAATTTGATACAGACCTTTGATTATTTTTCAATTAGGTCTTAGTGAAGATTTATAATTTTCTTTTCATAGGTTTTACAATTCTCTGTTAAATATATTTCTGCTTATATTATATTTTATAGCTTTTATTATATTTTGACTATTGCTGATATAAAGGAAAACTACTGAATTTTTAATATTTACTTTTATTATCTGGCATTGTACCAAACACATTTCTTCTGAATCTAACTATTTTTAGCTAAAAATCTTGAATTTTTTATAGTAGACTATTATATAGCCTGTGAAGTAATAGATTTATGTCCTCATTTCAAACTTTTTTATCTTATTTTTTATGTTTTATTTTACTTATTGTCGAAGTTCTTAGCTATGAAAAATAGTAATGATAATGACAAACATCTTTGATTTCTTAAATTAATAGAAACATCTCTGGTGTTTCTCCATGTTGTTTTTATCTAAAATAGTTTTCTCTGCCATGTTAAAAATGTGTCTGTTACTCTTAGTTTTCTAAGCTTTTTCTTATTTCCTTTTAAAAAATGAAGAATAGATATTTTATTAACTTTTTGGATCCATGGAGATGATGATTAGTTTTTGAATTTTAGATTTTTTCTTACAGGATCTTAGTGTTCACTTAATTTTCCATAAGTATATTAACTTTCCTTGTAGTATATGTGGAAAATTGAGGTCCAGGTTGTATTTGAACATGTCCAGTGAAAGAAAACAAAAACAAAAACAAAACAAAACAAAAACCAGCAAAAACAAACCAAAACAAAAAACCAAAAGCAGCTCAGTCCATTCTTGGTATGTCTTCATTTACTAAACTTGGGTGACATTGATGTATAAATCAACAATCTTTTCAATCGTCTTCTAACTATTTATGAATCACTCCTTTGTTACCCAGTTCTTATTTTTCAATTGTGCTGTCAAACATATCACACAATGCTCTTGGTAAACAGTTTACTAAAAATGTCCCAATAATTCCATCAAAAGAGATATTAACATAACTTGTTCTCTAAGTGAAACCATATTAATCACAAGTGCTTACAAAATAAGCATATGATAATGTTAGAATTTTGGACAACATCTATGTCAAGCTCAAATTAGAGCAAAAATGAAATTAGCAATCTGTAGATTCTTCTATTTGTTTCTGATGGTTAATAACATTTTAGCTGCAAGAGAGATACTAAATGTAAGTTATTATAACCCCTTTATTTTAAAAATTAAGAAATTGAGGTTCAAAGATATAGCAGCACCTGCTCAGATTTCACTCAAACTGGAGTTTGCAGGGCACTTTCATTCATAGAGAATCAGCAGCCCCTCTGAAGCTTCTGAAGTGTTTCTGTTTTCACCTGGTTGATTCTACATGTGATAGGAGTCAGGGCTCAGGGTTTCCATGCTTTAAAATATCCAGATGAAATCACGACTAAACTTTTATCTGTACTTCTGGCCAACCAACCCCAAACTGCATTTTCCAGAGAGACTCCTATGTTAGTGGTTTTCCATCAGCAACAGCAACTCACAAACTGCAGCTTTGTGTAACTTTTGAGCTTCTTGAGTTATTAAGCATTTAATGTTTTCTCAACCTTTTGCTTCTAGTGGCAATTTCTTTTCCTTTCCCTTTGGGCTCCTTGCCTGAGACTTCCTAGAGCAGCGGTTCCCAACCCCCAGGCTATGGACTGCTATCCATCTGTGGCCTATTAGGATCTGGGCCACACAGCAGGAGGTGAGCAGTGGGCAAGCCAGCGAAGCTTCACCTGTATTTAGTATTTACAGCTTTTTCCCATCACTTGCGTTACTGCCTGAGCTTTGCCTCCTGTGAGATCAGCGGAGGCATGAGATTCTCCTAGGAGCATGAACCCTATTGTGAACTGTGCATGTGAGCAATCTAGGTTGTGTGCTCCTTGTAAGAATCTAATGCCTGATGATCTGTCACTGTCTCCCATCACCCCCAGATGGGACCATCTAGTTGCAGGAAAACCAGCTCAGGGATCCTATCAAGTCTACATTATGGTAAGTTGTATAATTATCTCATTATATATAACAATGTAATTATAATAGAAATAAAGTGCACAATAAATTTAATGTACTTAAATAATCTCCAAACCATCCATCCCACCCCACAGGTCCGTGGAAAAATTGTCTTCCACGAAACCAGTCCCTGGTGCCAAAAAAGTTGGGGACCACTGTTCTAGAGGACAACCGTTTTTCTTTACTCATTTTTCTCCTATCAGCTTTTCAAAACACTGTGTTATATATATATTATATGTATAATATATATACACATTATATATATTACACACATGTATATATGTAAAATATCTGTTTTTGTAAAATCAAACTATTAATCAAACAGTGCAGATATATATAATGAGGCAAAGGTCCTCTCTCATTTAACATCTCTTCCTCTGCCCACAGAGACACATAACTCACCTTCATCCTCACATCTCAGAATTAATGACTGAGTGTTTTTTTATTTCAATAGCATGAACATACTACATAAACATACATAACCTATAATTGCATAGCAATTTCCAACTCTGTAAGAACTATCACTCCTGCGCTCACCCAACAATTTTTTAACTTTAAAAACTATTGTTTCTTTGTTCACTCAGCTTTCTTCATGACTCCAGATCTACTCAATACTTCCGTAGTTGATTCAAAAATTATATTATTTAATCGTATTTTGTCTTTTTAAAAATTGGTTTCACCATGTTTTTAATGTAAAGTGATAAAACTGCATAGATAACTATATAATGTGGGAAGTTAGAGATTGAGGCATAATTGTATACCAGTTTACTGATGAAAAAACTGAGGCAGAGAGAGATTTAATGACCTCTCTGAAATCATGTAACTTCAGTTAGGGAAGTGGCCGAAATAAAAATCCAGGCTTTGAGACTTCTGATCTAATGATTCCACTTCATCATGTCATAAGCTCTTTCAGAATCTTCTAACATTTGTACACCACCTTATTCCTTCTGGGTACTCAATAAATGACTGGGCTTGTTCTAGTACTCACAATAATTCAAAAAAAAAAAAAAACAGAGAAAAACATGTCTTATCTTACCACATGATAAATTGATGTCAGAATAAGTTTACTGTAGTAATTTTTTCAGTGTGAAGGTTGTTACCTGTGAATGAAAAACAGTGTAACAACAGCAAAATAAATTCCGTCTCAGTTTTTGTTTTTTTTCTTTTTATGTGAAAGGTTAACACTTCAACTGACACTAAAAATGTTTACTAATTTGGCTTTAACTCACAGAATTTGAATTGGGTAGAAAACCTTTGAATATTACTTTTCCCATGAATGTTTTCCCCATACTTGGTGTTGCCAAAGAGATTACCTTGGCACTGTTTAACTAAACGTTTATTGATTAATTCATTCAAGCATCAAAGCTAGTGAATACTTACAGATAGCAGTTGCCACAAACAAATTTTAGGAAGAATATCTTATTCCTAGGTATAGTAACCAGAAAATTATAAGAATTTTAAATCATGGCTCCACATGTTGAAAGATCAAAAAGGAAGGCTGTTAAATCAGAAAGAACAGACTTCAGAATGATGCAGGTTGTTTGTTTCCCCAGGGAAAATGTTCTTTCCAGGGCCAAGAGCATTTTCTTATTTTTTCTATATTCCTTCCATCCATCCATCCATCCGTCCATCCATCCATCCATCCATCCATCCATCCACCCATCCGTCCATCCATCCATCCACCCACCCACCCACCCACTCACCCACCCAAGCATGCATGCATGCACGCTACACACCTGTGTCAAATACAAAGCTGGATCCTCAGGACACAGTGGTTTCTGCTCTCTCTGAGTTTCAGTTCTAAATTTAAAGGCAAACTCAGAAGTTTCTAAATGTGTGAGCTCTTTTCCCTTCTCTCAAATCAATTGCATTTTCCCACACTTCCAACATTCATTTTGTTGTCCACCTGTTCATAGGAAGCAAAGGCACCTTTGCAGACAGATTTCAGTCTGGCTTTCTTTCATCCATTTGCAATGGGCCTCTGATCTTTTCATGGCTGGCTGCTTGCCATGCATGCCTCAACTTAACGAGCACCTCCTTGGAGGGGCCTCTTTTAACCACCTCATCTGAAGTAGTCATTCACCAGCTGCCATCACATCAACCTGTTTTATTTTCATTGTAGCATTTGTCCTTGATATTTTTTCATTTGCTTATTTAATTGGTCCCCCTTTCTGCCACGAAAGCTCTATGAGGGCAGACAGGTGCCTCATCTGCTTGTTTGCCTCCGAATTCTGAAATGATTTGAAACGCAGTTGGCATTCATTAAATATTTGTTGACTTAATGAATGGATTCTTAATTGGCTACTACTGCTTAAAGGTCTACAAATACTGATTCATCCTTGTTAACAAGTTTTTACTTCTCACACGTATGCATATTAATCAGAATTTAAAACTAAGTCTTAAAAATAAAACAGCTTGGAAACGTGGGAAACATCTGGCAGAGAAATCATTCTTGCATTCGCAGTGACGGAAGGAAAATTTTTTCTCTGAAGTAAGCAGGTTGTTGGCCTCTTTATCGGTATCATTGGAAAATGCTTGCCTATTTTTGTTGGTTTTCTCAGGAACTGGGAACATCTGGAGTTGGGAACATAGAACGTTGTTCATTTTTAAAGCAGAGTCATAATAACTTTATGAGTTGAGGGTAAGAGAGAAAATGACCAAAGAAAATGAAGGCAGTTTGGAGAAAGAAGAGGCTCGTGTCCCTTTTAAGGAACAGGTTTCCTTGGCTCTTTGAGAGTGGTTCTTAAAGGAAGCTTCCTAGAAAGTCCGCAGTTGGTATCCTTACTAAATGAGCCAACTAAATAGTAGAGGGGAAAAAAAGAGTGCGTGCCTGGCTCCTCCTAGTTCAGGCTCATACCGCCTCCTGAAAGTTGTGGCTACAGGACAGGCTTTGGCTGCTTTCTAGAACGTCGCTCGGATCCCTTTAAAGGTGGGGATCTTGACGGAGAATGCGGGGGATGAAGGCGGGAGCTGAGGGCTGGAGAGTCTCTGTTGACATAGTAACTCTTCAGCTCCGTCTCCCTTGCTCTCCGCTCTTACGCTTCGCTACCACCAGCGGCCCCGCCTGTGCCCTCTCTGCCCGGGCGCCCCAGACGCATCCTCGCGGGGTCTCCTCGGCCTGACCTGCTCAGGTCAAGGTCCTCTTTGCACCCCCTTAAGTGGTGACTTTTCCCCGGGCCAGTGGGCGAGCCACTTGCGGCGGGCGTCTGGACCCCCTGCTTCATCGTCGTCCCCTGGGCACCGGTCTGCCCAGGTCCAGTTCGGCCGCTGACGCGAACCCTCCGCACCGGGTCCCCGCTGGAACTGCCCACTCGGCTCCCCTGGGAGCGGGGCCCAGGCCAGTCGGGCGTTCCCGCCATGAGCCAGAGCCCGGCGTTCGGGCCCCGGAGGGGCAGTTCTCCCCGGGGCGCTGTCGGAGCCGCTGCGCGGCGCAACGAGAGCCAGGACTATCTGCTCATGGACTCGGAGCTGGGAGAAGACGGCTGCCCGCAAGCCCCGCTGCCTTGCTACGGCTACTACCCCTGCTTGTGAGTGCCGGCGACGCGGGGCGGATCGGGCGCGGGCTGCGCGGAGGGGGGTTGTGCGCTCGCAGGAGTGGCCGAGTCCGTCCGCGCGCGTCCTGAACCCGCGTGTGTACCTCCTAGGACGGTGCTGGGAGGTCCGCGAGAGCCAGGGCTGGGACCTGAGTGAGTGGAGGGGCGCGCGGGGAGTGGGGGAGGCGGGGGTGTCTAGGTTTGCTCCTCGTAGGTACGCATGGATATGTTTGCCCACGAGAGTGAGACCGCATAGTAACAACACCATTGCAGGTGATTAGATGGGTGGTCGATTTCTCCAGACCCCTTCATCCTGCGCTCTCCAAGAGACAGGATCGCTACGTAACAGGCGGGATCTGAACAGGGGGCTGATTCAGATGTGCGCCCGGGTGACTCTTAGCCTATGTGGGAGAGATGACTAGAACTCTAAGGGTTGGAGCTGCCTGGGTGCTGGGTGCGCCCGGAGGTCTCCACGCTTGGTTTAGCGTTTCGGGCTGAGCGCTGAGGTCCTTGGACCGTGGGACAGCCAAAGTTAGACCAGGACCTCTCCCCGGTCCTGGGGCCTTGGAGTGAAGACAGAAATAGAACCAATAGGACTCTCCACCGGCGGCGCGAACCTTTTCACCCGGGGCGTCTGGGGAGACGAGCCTGTTAGGGGCTGGGAGACTCACGGGCTATAGAAGTGAGGGCGTCGGGGTCGTTTGTATTGGGCTGTGGGTAACTGCAAGCTTTTGTTTATGAATCTAGGGTATTTTATTTTTAGCTGGGTGGGTGGCGGGAGGGGAGGTAGGGAGTAAGCAGAGTGGACTCCAGAAGAAAAGACTCCGCTTCCCCGACACCGCTGTGACCACATGTGCAGCGGGCAGATAGCATTTCTGTCCCATTGCCCCTTTGGGTGATTGGGTAGTCAAGTTTCCTGACTTGTCACATCCACCCGCAAGCGGTTTCCCGAGGTTCTCAGCTCTATAAACAGCTTTAGTTGGAGGGAGGATTCCACCCCATAGGCGCCTGGCAGACCCTCCTGATAGATGGGTGCTGTGTCAGGGCTGCCCGGCCTCAAGCCCTGCTGCGGTGCCCTTTCGAAGTAAGAGGTGAGCCCCAGTAAAGGGAGCATCTAACTTTTCTCAAAGATAAAGGAAAATAGTTAGAACTGGTTTCATTCATCTGTGTGCTGTGCAAGTTAAGAGCATTTACAATTATGTATATGTTTTTCTTTTTAAAAGTTCAAGACATAATTCCCATACCACGTAATTCCCCCATTTAACTTGTATAATGCACTATTTTTAATATATCCATAAAGTTGTACAGCCACCACTAATATCTAATTCCAGGACAATTTCATCATCCCTCAAAGAAATCTTACACTTGATGTGTTAAATTAGAAGATATTTTTATGTCTCATAGTACAGACTTTTCCAACTTTAATGGCTAGCATGCAAATCATGTGGAAATCTTGTTAGAATGCAGATTTTGAGAAGGCAGGTCTTAGGTACAGCCCAAGATTCTCCATTTCTGACATCCCTCAGATGATGACAAGGTTGCTAGTCCGTGGACCACCCTCTGAATAGCAAGGTGATATATGACAAGAAAAAACAAGAATAGAAAGAAAAATAAATAAATCTTGGATATTCTGAAATGCTGCTATTTTAAAATGTACTTTGAAGGTGTAAGTTTAAGACATAGATGGAATTTTTATTGGCTTAAACTTGAGATCTCCGATGTCTGAGGGTTATAGGTTTGGCAGTATTACCTCCTGGCTAAACTAGGTGACTAAAAATTTATACGGCTTTTTAAAAATTAGACTGTTCCATGAACAAAACCTTTTTTCATTCTATAATCCCTGTAATCACTTGTCGCTGTGTCTGTCAAAAAATGATTTGATTAAAAACCTTGTGGTTATATATCAGTAGTGAGAGAGACTGAATAAAGTAATAATTCCAAGTTGTCCTGAAAACTCTTCCCAGTGCTTTCTTCAAATGTGGCTTACTGCCTAATTTGTCTAATTATTGTTATTACATTTTTTAGCTACAAGTTCTCACTATGTTACCCAGGCTGTCCTCAACATGCAGTATTTAGTGAATATTCCCTTAGTTCAAGAATTCTGGACTATTCTTAATAAATAGAACTGAGCAGCAGAGTGATGAACAGAAATATTTTAATGTGCTTCAATTCATAACATCCACCCTCTGCGTGATGTCAGAGGTACTATAATACATGTAAGAGTGAGCCATGCTCTAGAATTTGAGTTTGGTTTTATATGAATCTATTATTTCCAAAAGTTTCTATAGTTACATTTCATCCACTGTTTTCTCTGACAAGGTTTTAAGTTTTTCCAGTTGAATAATCAACTAATGGAAAAATTTTAACCAAGAAACAAAAGTACTTCACACCTATGATGTATGAGAAAGAGCTAAAGAAAATTACTCCCTCTGGTAGAGTAGAAATCAACTCTTCCATATGCTTTTGACTTGTGATTTATACAATTTCATAGTGGGAGGTGTGTCATTTCTGAAAGTGGCAATCACTAGTACATTTTAGATATGAATATTGCCATTTCTCAAATCATTGAGATTTTCCCTTATAAGATCCCAAGTCTTTGTAAGTTGTCATTTCTGTGGAATAAATTCCATGACTCTTGCCAAAAATTTGTTTCATAGTTTTCTTATTTAGAAAAATTTTTTACATATATTTATGGGGCTTCAGTAGTAATGGGGCTTCAGTAATGGGGCTTCAGTTTTCAGTAGTAAAACTGAAAATTATGGTAAATTATCTTATTTGTGAGCAATTATGTGCAATAAGGCCTTAATAGTTAAATAAGGCCTTAATAGTTAGTAATAAATTGAAATGGTGTTTAGAAGAAAATGGCTCAGATTTTCTCTTTATTCAACTTTCAATAGCAAATCAATTAATATTCTCTATTGTGATCAATTTGTAATGGTGATTAGCAAGAAAGGCCCATGTCCTGCCAAGGTCCCAGGAGGCATTTCAGATTTCCTTTATTTAGAACTTTAAAGATATGTTTACAGTTCATCACTGCTGAACTTGGGGAAGAATCCCAGACATTTAAAAAAGTTAAGCATTTCTAAAATCTCAGGATCTGAAAACACAGTCCAACTAAACTTTCTGCTTGGGAAGAAGTAATTGATTGATTATGAATAATGAAACAGTAAACTGTAAACTAAAGCACTGGCAATTCAGCTGACTGAGACAATCTGAAAAATTTATGGTTACAGACACCTAGCAGTACTGGATAAAAGATTTTAAACGATTTTAAAACATCTCCCAATTTTGTGAAAAATAAAAGGGTAATCTACCATGTGCTAAGAACAAAGACATTAAAAGCGAGTATAGATTGTGAAGTGATGATGTGGTTGCCCTGTGAGTTATGCGTCCCAGTGACGAAGAAGCCTGGAATCTGATGTCCATATGAGACAGAAAGAAGGTAAACTCTTGGTGCCAGATGAGGCAGGGAGCTGGAACTGAGATACCCCTGTGCCCTGCATAAAGCCATTAAATAAAAATGTAGGCTAGAAATATATGCCCACCAGCATACAGTGAGAACAGGAAACTTTAACAGTAAGAAGAAAGGAACACTCCCCTTGAGAATATCGTTTTTGGGGTTTTTGTTTTTATACCCTACCTAACTAGCCTAGAAATTGTCAACATGGAAAATACTCCTGAGGTTCCTATAAGAGTAAAACACAAAATCATTATGAAAGACTAGTATCAAGCATCTAGATTGCCTAGGCTTTTCAAGAAGAAAGCAAGTCCTGCTAAAGATATGCTTGCTATAATGAATAACAAAACACACAAGGAAACAATCGACCAAGAGTGAGAGTCAGTGGACCATGGACTCAATCGACCATAAGTGAGTAGATATAAGACATGCAGTAGTTAGTGGATTTTTTAAAAAGTTGAGATAATACAACAACATGAAAAAGAATATTTAAAAGTACATATAAATGTTGACAATATAAAAGAATAAATCAAACCTTAAGAAAAAAATGACATTTTTAAAGAAAAGGACAAATAGAATATCTATAAGTAAAAAATACAATTCTTAAAAAAAATTAATGGAAGGGCTAAATGCAGATTAGAGCATAATTGATGATAATACCCAAAATGCAGAGACATAAAAAATATTTTGTATGAACATTGTTAAGAGTAATGGAGCTAGAAGGTAAGAGTTCCAGGAAAAGAAAACATAAAGAAGTGGGAGAGGCAACACTTGAATAGATAATGGGTAAGGATTTTCCAGAAATAATGAATTTTCATGTTTATGAAGTATACCAATATTATTGTAAAACAGAAAAAAAAACCCATTTAAACATATCATTTAAATTGCAGAACACCAAAGACAAGAGGAAATACTAAAAATTAATGAAAACAGAGATTTGAATGAGAGAGTTTTAAAATTCAAAGTATTTACAGTGGAAATGCACTCATAATATATTTTGATATTACCTTGGTTAAAGAATGTATAGCTTGTAAGAACTATGGCTTTTCCATTACATAAAAGGTTTACTCTCTTGTTATTAATGGAGTCAGTGCTCCATTGCTGATAAGGTCTCCGATGGATGTGTACTAAATATTTTTAAAAGGTGACTTATTGCATCACAGTCTTAGAGGAAACTCAAAGTGATTCTTAATTCTATCCTCTCATATGAAAAAAACAAAAAATGACTTTTAAAAAATGGGTCACAGATCCTTTAAAATTTTTATTGACTTCAAGAGGGTTTTGGGTGACCTGAACCCCACTTATGAAAATAAGATCCAGAGTTTGAATTCCCAGTTTAAGAAAGGTAATGTAATGTTAGAGACCACAAGTAAAATCCCCCACATATTGTTTTCTTTTCTCCAGGCAAAAAAAGTTAGTATTGAACACATTGATAATAAGAGAATGAAAAATTCAGACTGTAGGCTAGAGAATCTTTCCTGATATTACTTGCCAATAGGATAACTAGTCTCTTAAAGAAGTTTAAGATTGAAGAACATGGACTCAGGCCTATGCATCAGATTAAATTATTATATCCTTGTTATCTCTCCCTTGTTTTTGGCAACTATGTTCATTGAAACATCTGTTACACATTTTTACATTTATTTGTTCACACGTCCTTTTCCTCTGACTAGAATGTAAGCCACAAGAAGTGGGTCTGTCCTTCATCCCCCTATCTTAACACAGTGCCTAGCAGAGAGAAGGTACCATTTAATCTATTCCTCAACAAAGAGATTTCCTCCTCCTTGATATTTATTCAAATAAGGAATAAAATGATGCCAGCTACTTTAATGAAATAGCATCTGGATCAGCTAAGTTGGGCAGAAGAGTGAATGTCCATATCAAAAGAGATACCTATATCTTGTATTCCAGCTGCCTGTCACAAAGACTCATCTTTCAGGGAATCTTTCACCAATCACTACTGCCACCAGCATACTACTCTTCTTTTAGCTCTCTAGCCTGAGGCTCTTCCGTTAAAGTTCCCTCTGCACACCTGAGGCGAGGCTATATCTTTACCAAAGAGAATTAATAAAAAGGGAAAAACTCCTGGCTGGCTATAACTGCTCTTCCAACTCATTTATGGAGTCTCCTGGGGATTGACCCTTGCCTGGCCCCAAGCATTATCTATCTGGCAGCGAGCGTTCTTGTTTTCCCTCTGCAGACCGTCCTCAATCAATCTAGTCCTTAGTCCTAGCCCAGACTGAAGAATGACTGCCTCCCCACCTCCCGCCACAACCTTTTTCTTTGGTGTAATATCTATTTTCCAAACTTTATTTCTTTTTAAAATTCTCCTTCTTTCCTAGATGATTGACATTAGATATGTCTACTCCTTTAAGCAAAGATACCACCACTGACCCACAGAAGTGTGGCTTTACTCTCTGACCCCAAAGGGGCAGTCACATCAGAACATGACAGTCCAGCAGCAGTACGAGGTATTTCCAAATAAAATTAAAGGGCTGATTTTCTTAACAAGACATATTTATTGAATGGTAAGTGAAATCAATAAAAGTGAAATCAATGAAATCATGTGCGACACAATGATTTCTTATACATATGTAGTGGTCTAGAACGCAGAAAGAATCCTATAATCTAGTATACCCTTTGAAATGGCATCTATAACCATAAAGCCAAGACCTAGACTTTGGTGAAAGATTGCAGTGTGGAAGCTTGCTCTTCCAGGGGAAAAGCATGTGTAAAAACCACCTTCGAATCTGGCTCCCCTTCTATTAGGAGTAATCATCTCCCCCAACCACTTGGATTAATGGTGGGTCTCATAGCTGATGACTTTGAAGCTCTGTATTCTGCATGGAAACGACCTGTTTTGTGTTGAAACCTCCCCTGGCTTGAAGTAATCAACTCTACTGGTAACATATTATTATCGTGAAGCATTTTTAGGGTGCCAGCATTGTAGGTTGTGGAATGATTGCCAGATGTGCTTAAAAGTCCACATTTATTCTGTAACAAAATGTTTGCCTCCAGGAAGACATTGCATAATTTTTTTTCTCTAGACAGTTTATGCTCCTTGAGTTGTAAGAAGTAACTTCATAAGGCAATTCATCTTAAAGAGGGTAAAAGTCATAAAAGGAAAACATTTTCTTGAGTCCATTCTTATTTTTCTCCCTCTTTCATAAAAAATGCCAAATATAATTGGTTCCAGTTGGATAAAATTACCATGTGTGTGATTGCTCTTTGTTTAGGAATCTTCTGATGGCTTTCAATACATGCAGAAGTGTTCATCCATATGCCAAGTTTCAATTAAACTTTGGCATCTAAAATTTGGTATGCTGCTCAAGAGGCTTTAAGCCATTGGAACTGACTGAATCACAGTTCTTATAGAATCTCTGTTTAGAGCAGAATACAGAAATGAGTGTTACACATACTCAAACAACCTATATGATTGCAGCATAACTGTTCTCCACCTAATTCAGCTCTCAGCCATGACAAAGAGGAGAAATGATGTTAACTAGAATTACATACAGTTTAATGTAAGTTGCTGTTTCTGTGGAGGACTAATCCAAAATATTTATATATATTTGGGGCAACTAACATTTTTTGAATACCTATTCTGTAGCAGGTTCTTTTCTAGTTGTCATACAAATGTAATTTGATCTTCAGAGCATCTACTCAGCTATTTTTAGCATCCGTTTTATAAAGAACAATGCTGAAATTTAGAAATGTTAAACAATGTGCAGTAAGTTACACAGCCAGTAGGTTGTTGTCAAGTGGGCAAAACCCAATATATTTGGGGCTGGAACACGTGGACCATGGGGCTGGCAGATTCTCTCAGTATCCCATATCTCAGTCCTCTATTCTCTCAGTATTCAGCCAGGCACAGCTGGATACAGGTGGATTATGCTCTTCAAAAGCACACTCACCCCCATTCCTTCTCTTCTCCCTTTTCATAGGAATTTGGAAAGCCACACGTTGGCTCTGATCTACTGAACCAACATTCCTTGTGCTGTGCTCATTATATCTAAGTTATATCCTGGGTACAGATAGAAGACTGGAAGAAAAGGGCATAAATAGCAGTAATAAGTATGTTTAACCCCCACTTTCTCTTTCTGTTGAAATCTTAGCCATCTTTGGAGGTCAAGCTTTATATCTCACTTCTTTCATTAATTCATTAATCTATTTATTCATTCATCTCTGTTGATTTTATATGATTATGTCCAGCAAGAATAGAAATAATAGCTAGATTTATTAGCGACTTCTGTGTGCTAGGCCCTTCTCCAAGTGCTTTGTAGGTATTAACTCATTTAATCCGTATCACAAACCTATGAGATATGCATTTTTATAATCCTCACTTTACTGATAAGAAAAAAGAATGACAGTAAAAAGAAGGTAGGTGACTTGCCAAATGCTACACAGCTAGCAGTTGGCACAAATGGGAAGAAAGAAAGGGAAGAGCAAAGGATTTTGTTTTATCTCTTATTTCAATAAAGAGTGAAACTAGGTTTTGAAAAATTGCCAGTCTTTGTCACCAAAGGAAGACTATGAATGTTAACAAAATTGTGTGTCGATTGCTAATGTTACCAAAGATCCACAAACTGATCATGACTAAAGATTGCAAAAGGCAAGGCTTTCTTTTACTTTTCATTGCCATCATGTGGATAAAACTGCTTCTATGCTATAATGCAGGTTGTTTTAGAGACATTGACTCACATGACAGTGTGAAACTGGGGATTTAACCACAAGATTTGCATAATTTTTAAAGCATTTACATGGTATTCGTCTAAAAATATAAGTTGCCAGGAATCAATTACAGTATGGATAGTCATGTTAAGATTGACTGCCTATTCAAAGCAGAGTTCATGTTTCCATTGCACCAGCTTTGGTTTGTGATACAAAAAGCATTTTGTCCTGACTTGTAGTAGCACAAAACCTTCACAAAAAAAAGAAAAAACAAAAAAACTAGGAAGAGTTCTTTTCATGGGAATCGCTAATAAAATTATCTTGAGAGTTAGGAGTCAAAATAAGAATTAGAAATGGCAATTTCTAAAGGTAACTTAAAAATTCTTTCAGGGAGCTAAACTGTTACAGATAAAAATCATTTTTGTTATTACTGAGTTAGCCTTCTTGAAACAGAATTTTGTATAGAGTAGATTGAAGGGTGGCAGAAGCAGCTATAAAAAGCTGATCCTGGGCAGTAAGAACATCCCCACACTTAACCTAGGGGAGGGATTTCTGCAGGAACCCTTTTCTTGGAGGGGCATTCAGGGCCAGACACTGTATTCCATCTGGAAAGATTCTTAATTTATTTCAACAAACATTTGTTTAAGTTCCTTTGGTATGTTAGGCACCATTTTAGGGTAACCAATGAATACCATATAGCATGAAGTCTAAGCTTCTATCAATTGTAACCTGCTCTGACATTTTATGTATCTTTAAGAAATAAGCAAAAAGAAGTGTTATCAGTTAAATTATATCTTAGATTTTTATTTTATACCTCTTAAAACAGTTCTTTATACTCAATTAGATATAGATTTGGATCATATATAACTCTTATGCACATAATTAAAAAATAAACAAATTTGTTATGGTATTCCTAAGTTCCTTCACATTTGGGGATGGAGTCTTCAGAATCACTTTTCAACTCAGAAGCTTCAGTGCCCATATTTTTCCACAGGATTGTGCTCTGTGCCAAAAGGACATTGGTGATGAAGGATTTCTTTAAAACAATCTAAAGAATCCATAATAGACCAAAAGCTTTTGGTGCTAGACAATTAAACTGACTTTGCAATTACATATAAGTAGCCTGTTTTGAGTAACAGTTCCAGAATGTTGCTAAACAAATCTGATTCAACACTGTTCCTTACGTACTTTCCACCCTTCTCAACACACACACACACACACACACACACACACACACACACACACACACGTATTTGTTTCTTAGGCTTGAAAGGAGCTTCACTACTGTTCCCAGGATTTTTTTCAAACCATGCCATTCATTCTGAAACTCTGGATGCCATTGTTTTTAATGTTGGCACATGCACTGATGATGAAAACTATGTCACGGTAATGACTGACACTTGACTGACAGCGATTGCAAGAAGGCTTGGATTATAAGACATGTTGTATGTAGAAAAGTTAAAATGGGAGAAATATGTGTCTTAGACTCAGTGAAATATGATGTTCAGTGGGCTAGAGTTACTGTAAATGAGAAAGAAGAGGAAACATGAAAGATTACAAGGCAAACAGTATTGTTTATGATCTGTCCAAAAGCTAAGAAGTTTGGATTTTATTCTCTAGCTGACTTGAAAACACAGATAAGACTATGCCAGGCCCTAGCTTTATTTACATTAGCTTATTTGATCCTCACAACAAACCTGTGTGGTTGGTAATATTATTTCTACTTGTAAATGCAGAAAAAGAAGTTCAGAAAGGTAAAATAATTTGCCAAAGAATTAATGGTTCTTAAGTATCTCAGCCAGGATTTGGGTTCATATTTGACTGTTTTGTTTATTTGCTTGTTTGCTTTTACCTTTACTGTTCTACGCTTCCTCTGAAGTAGAATACCAGTTCGATGAGGAAAGGAGGTACTCTAAAAAAATGACTAGCATCTGGTAGGGACTCAAGAAATATTTGTGAAATGAATAAATTAATGCCTGCCTTATACAAAATGATTTCAGTGTATTGGCCTTATCTCTACAATTCTTTCCTCTATGGACGTCATACTGTATCACTAGATTTTGCCTTTAGGGTATCAAGTTTTCATCTTAGCATTTTTAGAAATACATTATTGGAGTTTTATATTCTTGGAGCTTAGGTCATTTGATGAGTTTTTTTTTTTTTAATTATACTTTAAGTTCTGGGGTACATGTGCAGAACGTGCAGGTTTGTTACATAGGTATACACATGCCATGGTGGTTTGCTGTAGCCATCAACCCGTCATCTACATTAGGTATTTCTCCTAATGCTATCCGTCCCATAGCCCCTCACCCCCGAAAGGCCCCAGTGTGTGAAGTTCCCCTGCCTGTGTCCATATGTTCTCCTTATTAATCTCCCACTTATGAGTGAGAACATGCGGTGTTTGGTTTTCTGTTCTTGTGTTAGTTTGCTGAGAATGACGGTTTCCAACTTCATCCATGTCCCTACAAAGGACATGAACTCATCCTTTTTTATGGCTGCATAGTATTCCATGGTGTATATGTGCCACATTTTCTTTATCCAGTCTATAATTGATGGGCATTTGGGTCAGTTCTATGTCTTTGCTATTGTGAACAGTGCTGCAATAAACATATGTGTGCATGTGTCTTTATACCAGAATGATTTATAATCCTTTGGGTATATACCCAGTAATGGGACTGCTGGGTCAAATGGTATTTCTAGTTCTAGACACTTGAGGATTGCCACACTGTCTTCCACAATGGTTGAACTAGTTTACACTCCCACCAACAGTGTAAAAGTGTTCCTATTTCTCCACATCCTCTCCAGCATCTGTTGTTTCCAGACTTTTTAATGATCACCATTAAAACAAGCATGAGATGGTTTTAATTTGTGGTTTTGATTTGAATTTCTCTAATGAGTTTTTTTTCGTATGTTTGTTGGCTACAAAAATGTCTTCTTTTGAGAAGTGTCTGTTCATATCCTTTGCCCACTTTTTGATGGGGTTGTTTATTTTTTTCTTATAAATTTGCTTAAGTTCTTTGTAGAGTCTGGATATTAACCCTTTGTCAGATGGATAGATTGCAAAAATTTTCTGCCATTCTGTAGGTTGCCTATTCAATCTGATGATAGTTTCTTTTGCTGTGCAGAAGCTCTTTAGTTTAATTAGATCCCATTTGTCAATTTTGGCTTTTGTTGCCATTGCTTTTCATGTTGTAGTCATGAAGTCCTTGCCCATGCCTATGTCCCGAATGGTATTGCCTAGGTTTTCTTCTAGGGTTTTTATGGTTTTAGGTCTTATGTTTAAGTCTTTAATCAATCTTGAATTAATTTTTGTAGAAGGTGTAAGGAAGGGATCCAGTTTCAGTTTTCTGCATATGGCTAGCCAGTTTTCCCAACACCATTTATTAAATAGGGAATCCTTTCCCCATTTCTTGTTTTTGCCAGGTTTGTCAAAGATCAGATGGTTGTAGATGTGTGGTGCTATTTCTGAGGCCTCTGTTCTGTTCTCTTGGTCTGTATATCTGTTTTGGTACCAGTACCATGCTGTTTTGGTTACTGTAGCCTTGTAGTATAGTTTGAAGTCAGGTAGCGTGATGCCTCCAGCTTGGTTCTTTTTGCTTAGGATTGTCTTGGCTATGTGGGCTCTTTTTTGGTTCCATATGAAATTTAAATTAGTTTTTTCCAATTCTGTGAAGAAAGTCAATGGTAATTTGATGGGGATAGCATTGAATCTATGAATTACTTTGGGTAGTATGGCCATTTTCACAATATTGATTCTTTCTATCCATGAGCATGGAATGTTTTTCCTTTTGCTTGTGTCCTCTATTTTTCCTTGAGCAGTGGTTTGTAGTTCTCCTTGAAGAGGTCTTTCACATCCCTTGCAAGTTGGATTCCTAGGTATTTTATTCTTTTTGTAGCAATTGTGAATGGGAGTTCACTCATGATTTGGCTGTCTGTTTGTCTGTTATTGGTGTATAGGAATGCTTGTGATTTTTGCACATTGACTTTGTATCCTGAGACTTTGCTGAAGTTGCTTATCAGCTTAAGGAGATTTTGGGCTGAGACAATGGGGTTTTCTAAATATAAAATCATGTCATCTGCAAACAGAGACAATTTGACTTCCTGATTTCAAAATTGAATACGCTTTATTTCTTTGTCTTGCCTGAATCCCCTGGCCAGAACTTCCAATACTATGTTGAATAGGAGTGGTGAGAGAGGGCATCCTTGTCTTGTGCCAGCTTTCAAAGGGAATGTTTCCAGCTTTTGCCCATTCAGTATGATATTGGCTGTGGGTCTGTCATAAATAGCTCTTATTATTTTGAGATACATTCCATCAATGCCTAGTTTGAGAGTTTTTATCATGAAGGGCTGTTGCATTTTGTCAAACACCTTTTCTGCATCTATTGAGATCATCACATGGTTTTTGTCATTGGTTTTATTTATGTGATGGATTACATTTATTGATTTGTGTATGTTGAACCAGCCTTGCATCCCAGAGATGACGCCAACTGGATCATAGTGGATACGCTTTTTGATGTGCTGCTGGATTTGGTTTGCCAATATTTTATTGAGGATTTTCGGATCAATGTTCATCAGAGATATTGGCCTGAAATTTTCTTTTTTGTTGTATCTCTGCCAGGTTTTGGTATCAGGATGATGCTGACCTCATGAAATGAGTTATGGAGTATTCTGTCTTTTTCTACTGTTTGGAATAGTTTCAGAAGAAATGGTACCAGCTCCTCTTTGTACTTCTGGTAGAATTTGGCTGTAAATCTGTCTGGTTCTGGACTCTATTTGGTTGGTAGGCTAATAATTGCTTCCTTATTTTCAGAACTTGTTATTGGTCTATTCAGGGATTTGACCTCTACCTGGGTTAGTCTTGGGAGGGTGTATGTGTCCAGGAGCTTATCCATTTATTCTAGATTTTCTACTTTATTTGCATAGAGGTGTTTATAGTGTTCTCTGATGGTAGTTTGTATTTCTGTGGGATCGGTGGTAATATCCCCTTTATCATTTTTTATTCCATCTATTTGATTCTTCTTTCTTTTCTTCTTTATTAATCTGGTTAGTGGTCTATCTAGTTTGTTGATCTTTACAAAAAGCCAGTTCCTGGATTCATTGCTTTTTTTTTGAAGGGTTTTTTGTGTCTCTATCTCCTTCAGTTGTGCTCTGATCTTACTTATTTCTTGTCTTCTGCTAGCTTTTGAGTTTGTTTGCTCTTGTTTCTCTAGTTCTTTTAATTATGATGTTAGGGTGTCGATTTTAGATCTCTTATGCTTTTTCTTGTGGGCATTTAGTGGTATAAATTTCCCTCTAAACACTGATTCAGCTGCATCCCAGAGATTCTGGTACATTGTGTCTTTGTTCTTGTTGGTTTCAAAGAACATCTTTATTTTTGCCTTAATTTTGTTATTTACACAGTAGTCATTCAGGAGCAGGTTGTTCAGTTTCTGTGTAGTTGTGTGGTTTTGAGTGAGTTTCTTAATCCTGAGTTCTAATTTGATTGCGCTGTGGTCTGAGAGACTTGTTTGTTATGATTTCCATTCTTTTGCATTTGCTGAGGAGTGTTTTACTTCCAATTATGTGGCCAATTTTAGAATAAGTTTGATGTGGTGCTGAGAAGAATGTATATTCTGTTGATTTGGGGTGGAGAGTTCTGTAGATGTCTATTAGGTCTGATTGGTCCAGAGCCGAGTTCAAGTCCTGGATATCCTTGTTAATTTTTTGTCTCTTTGATCTCTCTAATATTGACAGTGGGGTGTTAAAGTCTCCCACTATCATTGTGTACAAGTCTAAGTCTCTTTGTAGGTCTCTAAGAACTTGCTTTATGAATCTGGGTGCTCCTGTATTGGGTGCACATATATTTAAGATAGGTAGCTCTTCTTGTTGCATTGATCCGTTTATCATCATGTAATGGCCTTCTTTGTTTCATTTGATCTTTGTTGGTTTAAAGTCTGTTTTTTCAGAGGCTAGGACTGCAACCCCTGCTTTTTTTTTTTTTGCTTTCCATTTGCTTAGTAAATATTCCTCCATCCCTTTATTTTGAGCTTATGTGTGTGTCTTTGCATGTGAGATGGGTCTCCTGAATACAGCACACTGATGTGTCTTGACTCTTCATCCAACTTGCCATTCTGTGTCTTTTAATTGGGGCATTTAGCCTGTTTACATTTAAGGTTAATATTGTTATGTGTGAATTTCATCCTGCCATTATGATGTTAGCTGGTTATTTTGCCCATTAGTTGCAGTTTCTTCTTAGCGTTGATGGCCTTTACAATTTGGTATGTTTTTGCAGTGGCTGGTATTGGTTGTTTCTTTCCATGTTGAGTGTTTCCTTCAGGAGCTCTTATAAGGCAGGCCTGGTGGTGACACAATCTCTCAGCATTTGCTGGTCTGTAAAGGATTTTATTTGCCCTTCGCTTATGAAGCTTAGTTTGGCTGGATATGAAATTCTGGTTTGATAATTGTTTGTTTAAGAATGTTGAATATTGGCCCCTCCTCTCTCCTAGCTTGTAGGGTTTCTGCCAAGAGATTCGCTGTTAGTCTGATGGGCTTCCCTATGTGGGTAACCCAGTCTTTTCTCTCTGCCTGCCCTTAACATTTTTTCCTTCATTTCACCCTTGGTGAATCTGACGATTATGTGTCTTGGTGTTGCTGTTCTTGAGGAATACCTTTGTGGTATTCTCTGTATTTCCTGAATTTGAATGTTGGCCTGCCTTGCTAGGTTGGGGAAGTTCTCCTGGATAATATTCTGAAGAATGTTTTCCAACTTGGTTCCATTCTTCCCATCACTTTCAGGTACACCAATCAAACATAGATTTGGTCTTTTCACATAGTCCCATATTTCTTGGAGGCTTTGTTCGTTTATTTTCACTCTTTTTTCTCTAATCTTGTCTTCATGCTTTATTTCGAGTTGATCTTCTGATATCGTTTCTTCCACTTGATCAATTTGGCATGTATGATACTTGTGCATGCTTCACGAAGTTCTCGTGCTGTGTTTTTCAGCTCCATCAGGTCATTTATGTTCTTCTCTAAACTGGTTATTCTAGTTAGCAATTCTTCTAGCCTTTTCTCAAGGTTCTTAGCTTCCTTGCATTGGCTTAGAACATACTCCTTTAGGTCTGAGGAGTTTGTTATTACCCACCTTCTGAAGCCTATTTCTGTCAATTCGTCAAACTCATTCTCCATCTAGTTTTGTTCCCTTGCTGGTGAGGAGTTGTGATCCTTTGGAGGAGAAGAGGCATTCTGGTTTTTGGAATTTTCAGCCTTTTGCGCTGGTTTCTCCCCATCTTTGTGGATTTATCTACCTTTTGTATTTGAAGTCCATGACCTTTGGAAGGGGTCTGTGAGTGGACGTCCTTTTTGTTGATTTTAATACTATTCCTTTCTGTTGGTTAGTTTTACTTCTAACAGTCAGGCCCCTCCGCTGCAGGTTTGCTGGAATGTGCTGGAGGTCCACTCCAGACCCTGTTTGCCTGGGTTATCACCAGCGGAGGCTGCAGAATAGCCCAGATTGCTGCCTGTTCCTTCCTCTGGAAGCTTCATCCCAGAGGGGCACCCACCAGATGCCAGCCAGAGCTCTCTTGTATGAGGTGTCTGTTGGCCCCTACTGGGAAGTGTCTCCCAGTCAGGATACACGGGGTTCAGGGAACCACTTGCAGAGATAGTCTGTCCCTTATCAGAGCTCGAACACTGTGCTGGGAGATCCACTGCTCTCTTCAGAGCTGCCTGGCAGGGACGTTTAAGTCTGCTGAAGCTGTGCCTACAACCACCCCTTCCCCCAGATGCTCTGTCCCAGGGAGTGGGGGTTTCTAAGTTCCTGACTGGGGCTGCTGCTTTTTTTTTTTCAGAGATGCCCTGCCCAGGGAGGAGGGAATCTAGAGAGGCAGTCTGGCCTGAGGGGCTTTGCTGAGCTGTGGTGGGCTACGCCCATTTGGAACTTCCCCACGGCTTTGTTTATACTGTGAGGATAAAACCGCCCCCTCAAGCCTCAGCAATAGCGGACGCCCCTCCCCCCACCTAGCTAGAGTGACCCAGGTGATCTCAGACTGCTGTGTTGGCCAGGAGAATTTCAAGCCTGAGGATCTGAGCTTGCTGGGATCCTTGGGGGTTGGACCGCCCCCCCCCCGCCCCGAGCCAGACTTCAGCCCCCTTTCCAGGGGAGTGAACGGTTCTGTCTCACTGGCGTTCCAGGTGCCACTGGGGTATGAAAAAAAACTCCCGTGGCTAGCTTGGTGTCTGCTCCAAGGGCCGCCCAGTTTTGTGCTGGAAACCGAGGGCCCTGGTGGTATAGGCACCCTAGGGAATCTCCTGGTCTGCGGGTTGCCAGGACTGCGGGAAAAGCCCAGTATCTGGGCTGGAGTGCACGGTACAGTCCCTAATGGCTTTCCTTGGCTAGGAGAGGGAGTTCCCCGACCCCTTGCACTTCCCGGGTGAGGTGATGCCCCACCCTGCTTTGGCTGGCCCTCCTTGTGTTGCACCCACTGTCCAAACTGTCCCAGTGAGATGAACTGGGTACCTCATTGGAAATGCAGAAATTACCTGCCTTCTGCGTCTATCTCGCTGGGAGCTGCAGACCGGAGCTGTTCCTACTGGGTCATCTTGCCAGCAACCTTGATGAGTAATAAGACCTGGGTGATATATTCTTGATCTCTAAAATGGTGCTTGTTAAATATTTCTTAACAATCCTACAAACAAGATATGTAAATAAACATTTTTTCTTTTCATGTTGATAGAATACCTATGGGGATACATCTTTTTTGTTTTTATTTTAATAACAAGAGGAAAGGGGTATAAATTTTTATTTAAGTTGAAAGAATTTGTGAAAACTAAACTTCCTGAGACCAAAGCTCATCATCTCCAGAAAAAAAATCTTAAATACTGAAATGAAGAAATCCAACTTAAAATCAAGAAAGTTAGAAAAGAATGGGTAAGTAAAGAATGGTCTAAAAGTTACACATTATTGATAATATAATTTTGATTTGTACCATGTTGTGCCTGGGCGAAACTTACAAAGTGATTTAGTTGATTTTTATTGTAACCTGTCTTCTAGAAATGAGGTCAATCATTTTCAGATTAGATTACAATATACCCCATATACCCAAAGTGGCTTAGAAATTATCCTCATGTCACTTCTTACCTGCAAGAATCTAATAACCATTTACTAGAAACTTATGGCGAAAGATATTACTGAAGAAAGAGTGCTGTGCATTAAATGAACATAGAGAAAATATTAGCAAGTCCTTGTCTAAACATGTACACCGGATGATGGGGATTAAAAAATGTTTTAATTAGTGGTTTTCACATCTCGTTATGTTTCTGAATCACTTAAATGATTTTTAAAAATATAGTTTCCCTATGAAACGGTTACTGTGTATTTATCCAAGAACAAACATATGAGATTAAAAAATTATGCTATTTAGGGTACAATGATCAGGTGTTGTCAAATAAATTAGAAAATAGTACATTCTAATTTAGCAAGTTTTCATCAAATACCTATTATATACAAGGTGCTATTCTTAATATATTTTAGGGGCAGAAATGATGGGTCTATATGATATGCTTGATAAGATGTCAGGAGAGTAATGTCAGAGAGTTGTTTTTTGAGAAAGTATATTAAAAAAATTCCCCTTCCAGTTTGTTTCTTAAAGAACAGCCTGTTGCAATAATTTTATATTGGAATTACAGGATAAAAGAATTTCTCAGAATTTTATTTTTATCTTAATGTTGACTTTCTTCCTCATTTGGATTCTCAGTGTAAACTTCAAGTCTGTAATTTCAGGAAGTATTGAGGAAATTTGTCCTTTTTAAAATCACCCAAGATTTTTAGGGTAAAATTTCCCCAAAGGATGAAAATTTTGCTATTAACTAAACTCATTATCACTTAGGTTGGTTTCTTCTTTTTCTGAATATTATGTAGTTTTGAACACTTCTTTTCATTTGTTGATTGTTTTCTTTGCTGTGCAGAAGCTTTTAGTTTGAAGAAGTCCTACTTGTTTACTTTTGCTTTTGTTGTCTATGCTTTTGGTGCCATATCCAAAGAATTATTGTCAAGACAAATGTCAAGGAGATTTTTTCCTATGTGTTCTTCTAGGGAAAGATCTTATGTTTAGGTCTTTAATCTATTTTGAGCTCATTTTTGTGTATGGTGTAAGAAGGGTCCAATTTAATTCTTTTGTGTGTTGCTATCCAGTTTTTCCACATCATTTATTGAAGAGACTATCTTTTCTTCCATTGTGTCTTCTTTGTACCCTTGTTGAAAATTATTTAACCCTATATGCTTCGGTTTATTTGTGGGCTCTCTATTCTATTCTATTGATCTATGTGTCTGTTTTTAAATCAGTACCATATTGTTTTGATTACTATAACTTTCAAATATAATTTGAAATTAGGTTGTGTGATGCCTCCAACTTTGTTTTTCTTTCTCAAGATTACTTTGGCTGTTTGGATTCTCTTGTTGTTCTGTATACATTTTAGAATTTTTTTCTATTTCTGTGAAAAATGCTACTGGAATTTTGATATTGTTTTGAATCTCTGTTATCACTTTGGGTAATATGAAAGGTTTAACAATATCGATTTTTCCAATCCATGAGCATGGAATATCTTTCCATTTGTTTGTGCCTTCTTCAATTTCTTTTATATTGGAAGCATCTCTTTTTAAATTCAGGAGGAAGACAATGATGCCTACACTGCTGCTTCTATAAGCATGTACTGGAGCATTAACTAGCACAATAGAAAGTGAAAGAAATAAAAATAGTAAGTTTGTAAAGGAAGAAATAAAAGTGCCACTATTAGCATAACATTGTATAGTAAAGCTCAAAAATTCCATGGAAAAATTATTAGATACAGTAAGAGAGTTTAGCAAATTGCTATGTATATGATTGTTATATAAAATCAATCATACTCATTTATATCAACAATGAACTGTTAGAAAACATAATAAATATACAGTTCACATAAACAACAAAACTTAAGGAATAAACCTAGCAAAAAACATGGCTTTAATGGAATAAAATTTAAAATTGTATCGAAAGACATTAAAGAGTATTCATACAATGCAAAAGCATATGCCATCTTCACAGATAATAAAACTCATTATTAAAGATGTCAGTCTTTTTTTTTCTTTTCTTTACGAACTGATGTCTCACATTGGATTCTTTACTGGGGAGGTGGGAGTAGGAAGAAGGACAAGTTTGTTAAATCCTGCAATGCGTGCAGTAACATTCTCTGTTTCTGTAGCTTCACGCAGTTAAACATATAACCCTGTTTTCCTCTGGTCATCTCTTTCTCACTCTAAATGTACAAGTAGAAAATGGAACAAAGAAGGAAAATACTTAATATGAAACTAGCTGCATGATTCTTGGGTAGACGGATGCAGAGGCCTGTACTGCCCTCACCTTGGCTTTATAGCCCCTCTGTGTGTTCACTTCCTCCTTCGTGCTCTGCGTACTCAGTTTTGCACAAACCCACAGTGTCTCCTCCCATCCTGCCCCTCTCTTTTCTTCTCCCTCCAGCCCCATTTGCAGATATTCCCATCCTCTTTATCCTCACTCCATTCATACTGACTTTTAAAATTTACAAATTAAATGAATGTATGGTGAGTACCTATTAGGCAGTAATTATTGTACTGGGAACAAGAAATTAAAAAAAAAAAAAAGATTACCTACACAGCCTACAGACAATAAACAGCTTTAACATTTTTTGTAATGTTTTCCTACCTAAAACCTATTCACTCTTCAAGACTCCTTAAGCTTCCGTTTTCTAACATATCAGCCCTGCCCCACTCTTGCAGACACATGGGAAAAGACAGACACGTACACATACAAGCATCCTCAGCACTTCACGCAGCTTCTGGTCCAGAGTAAACCCTCACTCAGTATTTTCACAACTACCTGACTCAACACATTCTTATCCTATTCTATTCCCTTGGGTCTCTGTTATTCTTGTAATCAATCTTATAATCAGTTTCTAGTACAACACTATGTGGTAGAACTTTTCGAAGTGGTGGACGTGTTCATTATCTGCTCTGCCCAGTGTAGCCACCACTGGTATTGAGCACTCGAAACATGGCTGGTGCAATTGAGGAACTGACTTTTCAGCATTAATTAATTTTAATGAATTTAAATTGTTATATATGGCTAGAGGTTACCATATATACTGGACAACACAATTCTAACCTCTTTACATGGATTAGTTTTCCAGATTACTGGCAGAAGAAACGCTAATGAAGAACATACTATCTGCCAGGCATGATGCTAAGTGTTTTACACATAGGAATCCATTAATACCTCACGACAGCCCCATGAAGTAGGCCTATTATTTTCTCCATTTTGCAGCTTAGGAAGTGAAAGCCTAGACCTAAACTAACTTTTGCAAAGTCACGTAGGTAATTCGGAGAGCTGAGGTTCAAACTCAAGCAGTCTGGATCCAGAGTTTATATTCTTAGGGCTTATTCTTTACTCTCTTGGACAAGGTATTTTTAATACTTACTTTCAATGTCATATTTCACAGGGGTCAGAAAGAAGGACAAAGGCACTTTTCCTATTATGCTTCAGCTCACAACAGTAGGTAGCTACCTACATATGAGTAAGGCTCAGATTATTTTATTATGTAAACTAGGATTTTTGGTATGAGGTCTGTAGAGCAAAATTTAAATCACTTGTTCTACAATTTCAGGTTTTATAGAAACAAGCATTTTCATATAATATATAAAAAATATCTAGTGAAAAAGAGAACAGAGAAAGAATTTTAAAACATGGAATTAGCAAAGGGATTTACCCTGGAAATATTCTGGGACTCAAAGTGAAGCCATAAGCTTTTTGGGGACTGTCCAAATTCATAGGTACTAAATAGTTAACTAAATTATATACTAAATACATAACTGCTCATTTAAATCCTTGCAAGTCCCACTGAAATTGAGTTATTTCCCCTAGTTTCTTATCCTCCTCTTTGTATTCCTTTCTTCTGTTACCATCTTTATTTTTAAGTCAATTATGTCTCTTTCTCTTCCATTTTATGACCAGGTTTATCCATTTTCAGGAGTATTAGAAGAGGATAAGAACTGAGAAATAGGAACCATCCCCAATCAAAGATAGTTTGAATTTTTAGTTTCCCAGGATATTCATTTACCACAGGTTCACTTCACTCACCCAGGCAACCAGCACCATCTTTTTGTGATCCTACGGTATATCTTAGGCATTTGTGAGCTGTGCCGCAGGCAATTTGTTAGTAATCAGAACTAAAGAACCAAACTCTTAAAATGATTTACTTTTAAAAGCATTTTAATGTATATTCTTTAATATCTTTGTATTTATAAATACATATAAACTAATATGTATAAATATATAAACTAATATGTGTATATTTAATATATATTATTTAATGTCTTTCTATCTATATTACATATATTTTTAATGGGGTCATACTATGCTTACTTATATTGTAATTGTTTTTCTTTCCCATTTAACATGATTATGAATTTTAGGGGGTTTAAGTTTAGCCCTGGAACTCTGATACTGGCATGCCCTCTCATATGTTTCCTGAGTAGAAGAGAGAGGAATAAGGCTTTTGAAAGTCCCAGCCTACACTGTCATTGCCTCTATATAGCAATAGAGCCTCTATATATCCTCTATATAGTAAGGGAGCTCTCGGGTCAGATGTAGAGTAGAAGGATAAAAAGGATGAGAACCACTGTTCTCAAATGTTCCCAACAGTTTCCATGAAAATTTAAAATAAAAAGTATGGAGAGGCTTCTAAGTGAATAAAAGAGTTGGCATGGAACTCATGTATACAATTTATAAGGGTGCTTATTCTAACTGAAATAAATGACTTACTTTATGTATATCTAATGAACTTGCTCTTTTAGCTTATAGTATATCAGAACAAATGAGAAGGAGGACAGTACTTGAGACTGAGTTTTTGTTGCTGTCAATTTGCCTAACAGCTTTATATTTTAAAAAGATGAATTACTCAAGTGGAATATTATTAGTGTAGGAGGAAAAGTCCCATAACCCTCAAACCCACTGGTAGAATTGATACTTTATCAGCAGCGTGCTATAATGATTGGATGACTCAAGGATACACTATGAATGTCAAAGAAACTCAATCTGATCATTGTGAATATAATTTAAGAAAAGAGAGATGTATCTGATATATTTTAGAAAGATTTTAAATCCAATACAACAAAAATGTTCATGCAATAAGACATGGTATTAAACTGGAATGCTCTTTTATATGGATTAACTCCTTGGCAACAATCTGAGACCCTATTGTGGGTAGTTCAGGTTGACTTCCACTCTGACTTCTGCCTTCCCTCACCAACATTAACTCTCCTTACCTTCTTCCCCATCTTTGTGCTCTAATAATAAATGATCAATGCTTCTGACGGCTGTGCCATTCCTACACTGTTCTCTGCCTAGATTACCTTTGACTCTGATTCTTTTTTCTTTAGGAACAGCCCTTCAGAGAATCCTTCCCTGAATTTTCCTGTGCACTCCGGGTTGCTTCTCAGAGCTCTCATAATGTTCTGGGCAGATCTATGCTATGTTTTTTTTAATCACACTGTAGTATGATTTATTTCTGTGTCTGCTGTATGGGGCTTTCGGGTATTTGAGGGCAGTGGCTATGGCTTAGTAATATACCTGTTAGTTATAGAACAGTTTGTCACACACATTATCTAAAAACGTTCAATGCATGGAAGGATGGTTGAATGAATCAGTCTTGCCAACTTAAATGCTTAAGTGCAAGAAATGAAAACAAGTAAAGCAAATCTGATGTAAAGGAGGGTTGGGGACGTAGTGACCTTGAGAGCAGCCTTACATAAAATTGATAGTGTTCATTCAACCCTGATCAGTTGTTGCCTGGAGGCTCTAGAGGCTTGTGTTCCAAAATTCTCTGTTTTTTTTTTTTTTTTAAAGAGAAGCCAGAATTAAGGTTTTATATGTGAACTGTTCTGATTTTTCAAATGCTAAATGGTCCAAAAGAAGTATATAACGGGCTCACCCACAGACTAATCATTTTAAAAATATTTAGAATGAATAATAGGTCAGTTTCCATGAAATTCTAATTGGAAATTGAATACATTTTGCCCACTCATATGCCACCATAATGAAACCTAAAACTCTGTTGATCCGAAAAAAAATTGAAGTTATCTTGTTGTCATACAGGTTTTATTTTTATTTCAGAACTTGATCTGACAGATATTACTTTTTCACAAGATGGTCAGCTGTTGCTTTAAAAATGAACTGTAAGAAAACCTTTGTAGGGACATGGATGAAGCTGGAAACCATCATTCTCAGCAAACTATCGCAAGGACAAAAAACCAAACACCACATGTTCTCCCTCATAGGTGGGAATTGAACAATGAGAACACTTGGACACAGGAAGGGGAACATCACACACCGGGGCCTGTTGTGGGGTGGGGGGAAGGGGGAGGGATAGCATTAGGAGATGTACCTAATGTTAAATGATGAGTTAATGGGTGCAGCACACCAACATGGCACATGTATACATATGTAACAAACCTGCACGTTGTGCACATGTACCCTAAAACTTAAAGTATAATTAAAAAAAAGAAAAGACATTATAGTGGATGCTTTTAGGTGTAGAGAAACAAAAATTTTGAAAAATCACTGAAATAAAAATTCTTTCAAATTGCCAATAAATTATCTTAGCTCCCTATGAAAAAAAGTTAACTTTTATTTAGAGGTGTATTCATGATATGTCATGATCATTATTTGTTTTGTTAAAACCTATGGTGACAACTTCATGGAAAATCACTCCCTAGGGAATTGCTGGGCTAGTGCTTCTCAAACTTTTTAAAATTGTAAATTGGCAATTTATAATTGTCTAATTTTATGGGGTATAAAGTATTATGATTTATGAATACAGTGTAAAATTAGGGATTAGTCTAATCACTAAATAGACTAGCTCAACAGATTAGTGATGTTGAACATTTAAAATATCTCTGGCCATTTGGATGTCTTCTTTTGAGAAATGTCTATGTAAGTCTCTTGCTCATTTATTATCTGTGTTTTGTTTTGTTTTGAATTGCCTGAGCTCCTTATATAGTGTGGATATTAACCCCTTATATATATGGCTTGCAAATATTTCTCCCAATTCATAGATTGTCTCTGTACTCTGTTGTTTCTTTTGCTGTGCAGAAGCTTTTTAGTTTGATATAATCCCATTTGTCTGTTTTTGCTTTTGTTGTCTGCACTTTTGGGCTTAAATCCAAAAAAAACATTGCCTAGATCAATGTTGTGTAGTTTCTCCCCTGTTTTCTTCCAGTAGTTTTACAGTTTTTGATCTTATGTTTAAATCTCTAATCCATTTTGAGTTGATGTTTGCATATGGCACGGGATAAGGGCCCAATTTCATTCTTCTGCATGTGGATAGCCAGTTTTCTGAACACCATTTATCGAAGAGACTATCCTTTTGATAGTTACCATTGTGTATTCTTGGCACCTTTGTCAAAAATCAGTTGACCATAGGCTGGGCATGGTAGCTCATGCCTGTAATCCCAGCACATTTGGAAGCTGAAGAGGCAGAATTGCTTGAGCCTAGGAGGTCAAGGCTGCAGTGAGCTGTGATTGCACTCCAGCTTGGGTGACAGAGCAAGACCCTGTCCCAAACAAACACACAAAAAATCAATCGACCATACGTAAATCAGTCCTGGGCTTTCTATTCTGTTTCACTGGTTAGTATGTGTGTGTGTGTGTGTGTGTGTGTGTGTATGTGTGCGTGTGTATATATATGTATATATGTAGATACGTGTGTGTATGTGTGTGTGTATATATATGTATACATATATACATGTATACCCATATACATGTATACATATATGTATATATGTATACACACACATATATGTATGTTTATATATATTTGTGTGTTTGTGTATTTGCCAGTACTATGCTCTTATGCGCTAGATTTTGAGGTCAGGTAGTATGATAACTTCAGTTTTATTCTTTTTGCTTATGAATTGCCTTGGCTATTTGAGGATTTTTGCAGTTCCATATGAATTTTAGGACTGTTTTTCTCTTTTTATGAAAAATGACATTGGAATTTTGAAAAGGATTGCATTGAATCTGTAGATCACGTAATCTGTAGATCACTTTGGCTAGTATAAACCTTTAATAATATTAATTCTTGTAATCTATGAACATGGAATATCTTTCCATTTATTTGTATCTTCCTCAATTTGTTTTATCAACATTTTATAGTTTTCCTTGTAGAAGACAGTCACCTCCTTGGTTAAATTTACTCCTAAATAATTTACCCTTTTTGTAGAGATTGTAAATGAGATTGTTCTCCTGATTTCTTTTTTTGGATAGTTCTTTGTTAGTGTATAGAAATGTTACTGATTTTTCTGTGTTGATTTTGTATCCTGCAACTTTACTGTATTCATTTGTTATAACAGGTTTTTGTGTGTGTGTGTGTGGAATCAGTAGAGTTTTCTGTATGTAAAATTATATTATCTACAAGCAGAGAGAATTTAACTTCTTCCTTTCTAATTTGGATGCCTTTTATTTTTTTCTCTTGCCTAATTGCTCTGGTAAGCTCTTCCAGTACTATGCTGAATAGAAGTGGTAAGAGTGGGCATCCTTATCTTGTTCCAGATATTAGAGAAAAAGCTTTCATATTTTCACCATTGAGTATAATGTTAGCTGTGGGCTTCTCATATTTGACTTTTATTTTATTTTTTGAGACACAGAGTCTCACTCTGCCACCCAGGCTGGAGTGCAGTGGCACAGTCTCGGATCATTGCAACCCCTGTCTCCCAGGTTCAAGCAGTTCTCATTTGTTAGCCACCCGGGTAGCTGGGATTACAGGCATGTGCCACCATGCCTGGCTAATTTTTGTATGTTTAGTAGAGACAGGGTTTCACCACGTTGACCAGGCTTGTCTCAAACTCCTGGCCTCAATGATCTGCCTACCTCAGCCTCCCAAAGTGCTGGCATTACAGGCATGAGCCACCGTGCCCAGCCATCTTTATTTTATTGAGGTACCTTTCTTCTATACGTAATCTGGTAAGAGTTTTTATCATGAAAGAATATTGAATTTTGTCAAATGCTTTTCCTGTATCTAATTAGATGACCATATGGTTTTTTGTCCTTTTGTTTTTCAATGTAATGGTTCACATTTATTAATTTGTGTATGTTGAGCCATCCTTGCATCTCAGGAATTAATCCCACCTGATCATGGAGGATGATCTTTTTAATGTGCTGTTGAATTTTGTTTGCTTGTATATTTTGTTGAAGATTTTTGGATCTATGTTCATTGAGGATAGTGGCCTATAGTTTTCTTTTCTTGTAGAGGTCTCATCTGGCTTTGGTATCAGGGTAGGGCTGGCTTCTTAAAAAGAGTTTGGAAGTATTCCCTCCTGTTTAATTTTTTGGAATAGTTTGAAAAGGACTGGTATTATTTCTTCTTTAAATGTCTGGTAGAATTCAGCTGTGAAGCCATCAGGCTTTTCTTTGATGAAAGACTTTTAATTATTGGTTATTTATTCAATCTCCTTACTTGTTATTGGTCTGTTCACATATTCTGTTTCTTCATGATTCAGTCTTGGCGGGTTCTATGTATCTAGGAATTTATTTCTTCTAGGTTATCCAATTTGTTGGCATATAATTGTTTCTAGTAATCTCTCTTATGAGCTTTTGTATTTCTGTGGTATCAGTTTTAGTGTCTCCTTTTTATTTCTGGTTTTATTTGAATTATCTCTCTTTTTTTTCTTAGTGAGCCTAACTAAAGGTTTGTTGATTTTTTATTTTCAAAAAACATACTCTTCATTTGTTGATCTTTTCGATTGTTTCCCTAGTCTCTATTTCATTTATTTCTGCTCTAATGTTTATTATTTGCTCCCTTCTGCTAACTATGGGCTTAGTTTATTTTTTCTGTTTCCTTGAGGTATAATATTAGGTTGTTAATTTGAGATCTTTCTTCTTTTTTGATATAGGTGTTTATTGCTATAAGCTTTGCTCTTAGAACTGCTTTTGCTGCATTCTGTAAGTTTTGGTATATTGTGTTTCCACTTTCATTTGCCTCAAGACATTTAAAAAATCACCCTTTTAATTTTCCATTCACCCATCGGTTGCTCAGGAGCATGCTGTTCAATATCCGTGTATTGGCAAATTTTTCCAAAGTCCCCCTGTTACTGATTTCTGTAATTTCAGTCTTTTGAAATTTGCTGAGGTGTATTTCGTGCCCTAACAAGTGATCTGTCTTGAAGAATGTTTGTGTGCACTGTTCTTCAGGTTTTGTAAATAAATTTTATTTATATAAAATTCTCCACATTTTATGTTCCTGACTACAGAAAAAAAATGACTGGTTCTCATAGAAATCTGGTACAGTCCACCATAAACACAAATATTCTTTGACATCTGTTTTACATTAAAAGTTTGCATTCTCTTACATAATGTTCCCATGTTCATCTAAAAATAAAATTGTTTTTCTACCATCCCTTCTTCCAAAAAGATGAAATATGTTTATCCATAACTTCATATGTCCTTAGGTCACACTGCATGCTCAGGGGTATTCATACCAGGATGCGGAAAAGCAGATGACTCACATCGATAACTATGAGCAGAATATATCAGCTCAACCACTTACCAAGCTCAGGTCATGAGCAAATACATTGAGTACACAGGACCCTTCCTAGACAGGAAAAGGAAGCCTTTTGGTGGTCGTTGTTAAATAATAGAAGTCCATTGCAGAATGGTGAAAGAGTAGGATGCCATGTGGCAAAGTTGAAAAGAAAGGTACAGCCTTTGGAACAGAAGAAATAATGTGGAGTCCTCGTATGTTCCATGACCCGTTGACACCAAGCCTAAAACATCCTGCCTTTGAATAATAGGTGAAGGCTGATTTCATCAAAAAGATATTTAGTTGTATGATCATCTAGTGAATATACACTTCACAAGAGGATGAGCTCCCAAAGCCTGAAACTCTCCTTCTCATGGCAGTGTCTCTTAGCCTACCACAGAGTGAAGGCTCAGTGACTATCAGACCGCAGTGTCATAGCACTGAAATTACCTAGGTAAGAAGAAAGAGCAAACACTAATGGAACCCAGAACAACTTTAACCCATGGAGTGGCATCTTTGTGGCCTGTTTTAAGACTCAGGCATAGAGAGCAAGACAAACTTAGAGAGGAAAGGGAGTCAAGCGGGTGATGTGCCTACACCCAGTGGGAGGACAAGGTAGGGCAAGGAAATAGGGCTGGGATTGATTGAGGGTATTACTCAGCTTTGAAAGAAGATCAGCTGCTATCTTTCTTAGGCTGGAGTTTACAATAACTTTCATTAACTTTTAGTTAATAAAGAATTTTGTTGATTGGTTATTTTTCATCTTTGTTTTTTAAAATTTTTTCCTCACTTTTTGGGTGATGCAGGGAAAGAAATATAGTGAGGCTGATAACTTGCTTCTTCCCATTGCCTGGCACTGGGCAACCACCACCTGAAACTGGCCAGGGCACTGAAGGATACTGTAGAGGTCAGTGTCTCACATTGAAACCAGGAAAACCCACCATATTCCCAATTTATATATATGTTTTATACATACATTCATGCAAACATGGGAAACATTAAGGATTCCAACATAATCAGGCCACTGTTTATTCTCTTAACAGGTTATTTATTTATTTTTTTTACTATTGCCCTACTTTGAAATAAGCTTAGATGCCCAGTTAACATACCAAGCATAACATAAATGTAAACAAAAGTTTATATGCAAATCTAAAACTTTCTTTTGTTGTTCCAGCTTCTCTACTACTGGCCTCTTAATAAAAAGCAGAAGTGAAAAGGAACAATTTTCATTTTCAGTTCTTCCTATTGAAGAGACACAGTATAGAATATACTGTCTCACACATCCATTTCACTGAATATACTGGTCTGTCTGCCTGGAGCACTGATTTCTCCTTCCTCTTTATTTATAGAACCATTTTGCATCTGACCACGTGTTCTTTAAAAGTCACCGGCCAGTGAATTCAGCTTCAACTGATGCAGAGTCCAGTGTGTCTATTTCTGTATTTCCATGTGCATTGCACATACCTCTAGCATAGCATTTAAAGCATGTGTGAAATGTGTTCACATGAACATTTTCCCCACAAAACTATGAACACTTACAACGGCATCTAGTATAGAGCAGGGACTTAATTTTTTTTTTCAATTGTCTCATTTTCCTTTACATATACCCTATTAGTGAGCTTGGTACCTGGGACACGATAAATCTTAAGAATCTTTTTGTGGAGAGAATGATGTATGAGTGCACTTACTCTTCTAAAAGTAGCTGTGGGAGCCGAAAGAGACGTGAATAAAATAGAGGAGCTTATCCATACATGTGTGCTAGAATATATTATAATTCTTAGTGAATGTGATCCAGTGTATGCTAAGTTCTCAGTAGGTGAGCTGGTTGAGAGGGAGGAAAGCTGGAAACTATTAGAAACACAACCTGGGTGGATTCTAAAGTACTGATCAGCAATCTAGAGTATAATGTCCAAAGGCATGGGACTAACATTACTTGCTTTAAACTAACATTGGCATCCAAGAGGGGCTGATGCGATAGGTGAGGAAGGCAATAGGAGTTAATAGGCAGGGAGATATTTGCATTTAGCCTATGGTTTCATCTCAATTATCCTTTTGTTTATCCAGCTTGAAATAGAATACCAGCTGTGATAAAGGTTCAGCGAGAGGGTTACAAAGCCTAGTCAGGAGGAAACAAAAGCAAAATTAAAAAAAAAATAAGGCTGGTATCAGAGTAGGCAGAGATGGGATAGGTTACAGGAAAGAGTTAGCTTAGAACAGCATTTGGTTTCTGCAGTCAACTTCAGTGTTTCCATGGTAAACTTCACTGTCTAGAATTATTACATTTATCAGAGCTGGCTCAGGTTCATGATCTTGAATCAGATGAAGAAAGAGGGGACTGGCACGATTCTTTGATTATATCACCTATCTTACTTCCCATTAATACTCTACCTCACCCTATCTTACTTCCCATTAATACTCTACTTCCTGAATTTCTGCAAACCCAGACTTTAAGGAAGCTTCTCTTTTCACATTAGCCAAATACCACATATTTCTCAGCCGTTATCTGATAAAAGAATAAACATTTATTGGCTATGATATTTTCACTTAATTTCTGCCACTTGAAACAGAAAAACCACACTGGATAAAGTTTGACAGTGTTTGTCACTATCATTTATATTTATGCCATATCATTTACTCATGTTATTCCAAACACTAACCAGAACCCAGAATTAGACCTGATCCTGAGCGGCTATAAGATGTATATTTAGTACCAATTGAAAAATAATAATGTAGGAATTATAGAGGAACTATGCAGAGTTTGAGACATTTATCATCTTAATTAGATGGAGAATTTTTTTTAATGGATAATCTAATAGCTAAGACTAAACTTCTTTTAGGATTTGTTGTTGGATCATAAACCAGTGTTCACTTTTTGATTTGGGCAACAAATAAACAAACCTAAACAGAAGAAAGATGTCTGAAGAGCAAAACTTGAACTTTCTGACTCACCTTCTTAGTTTGCCTTGTGTCAGAATGGATTGACTAAAGCTTTATTATTTGGTACAAATACTTTCTGGACCATTTTGTTTCTTGACATATAAACTGCTGAGACAGAAGGTGATGAAAATATTTAGAGCCAAGTAATTTTGGATGATTAGAAAAGCCAGTCTCATGTGGCTTTGTTATTATGTTTTCAAATATAGGCCACTGTGTGTTTCAAACATGGGTTACGTTGATTTCTCCTCTTCGTCATCTTTCTTGTTTCTTACAGCTAGAGGTGACCTGCTGCCCAGTGGAAAATGTGCAGTGAATGGCCCTGGCTTCACTTAACAAAAGAAAACTAAGTTTCTAAGTTCTGAAAATAACTTATAAAGGGTACATCAAGTATATGATCTTATTGGTGTAAAGAACTGTGAAGGGTCTGAGATTTTTACTTGCAAACTTACAAGATGGCCTGCCATAGTTTCATGGATGCTGATAAAAGACACAAACCTCCTGGGCCAAAGTTGGACAACTTTTAATCATAGCAATAACAGGAGCTAGTGTATTCTTATTTTTGTATCAGTTCCCCAAGCCCCAGTTTCTACAAGGAGACACAACAAGATGGGATGGTACCTGCACTAACAGTGAGTTGTGTTACAGAAAGGATCTCTGAGCTTAGAGAACCTAAATCTTTTGTAATGAGCAATAACCATGACAGCCCTGAGGCTCTGGTGGGAGACATTCTATCTTCCAAGGCTGTTTGTTTGCTTTAGAGATGTCCTTGAAAATATAGTTTGGATCAAAGGGCTAACATTGCTTTGCACACAATATGTGTAGAAACTCTAGACCCATCTGTAAATAATTGAATTTTAGGAAAGTTTTTGAATCATTAATTGGCAGAGATAATTTGTTGGTGGGGGAGGGGGGAGTTGATTTAAACCTTGTTTAGAACTACAGAAAAAATGTGCAGCTTTATGACTGTATGAGAGAGTAATGAAAAGCAATTTCATGAAGCACTGGTGAATCAAGTTTTTTCTTCTAAAAGAATGTTATTTCTTAGTAGAATAATTAGTATTAAGTTATTTTTTAAAAAGAGAAATTATGCCAGCAAAGAAAATATTTTAAGTGGTCAAATCTGATGTATTTTTTGGCCTTCTTTTTGACAAACAGTTTATAAAAATATTTTGTTACTAAGATTGTCACTCCAGATTGGCCATCAATACTGTTTATTCTTTAATACTTTATGGTTGCAGTTAATAACTGCCAGTTCATAATATTCATTTAGTCCTTTGAATTCATTTAATAGTTTCACTGACTGTATTTAATGATTAAATGTTAAATACTAATTTCCAGGAAGTTTGAAATTGAACTATTTATTTATAGAAGGATGTTGACTTGAAGATATGCTCTTATATGGAGAAACTATTTTCTGATTCCTAAAGTACAGAAGCATTTTCTCTAAGCAAACTAGACTATGGGTACTGACCACTTTGTCCTATGTACTTATGTATTTGTAGTCATATAGTTGCACTTAATGAAAAGATTATTTTAATTTTGGTCAATGTAGCACCAAAATTAAATATTTCATTATTAAATCACATGGTTCAATTTACTTTAAATACTATGATCTAATAAACTATGGGAATCATCTTTTATATCACAATGATATTAGGTGAGCTCAATGAATGTATAGTTAAGCACATATATTATTTTTAAAATAAAAATGAAATATATAAATATGCAATATTTCAAAGTACTACATTTGATAAGAACACATTTTTCCAGTCCAGTGAGGTTATACCACATACTCTCCATGTTGTGTATATTTTTTACTTAATCTGTTTGTGTTTTATAATGTATCAGACTACAAAGGCCTTAGGAAACATTTATATATAAAGAATAATACTGTTATTCAATTGCCCTTTATCCTTATTTATTAGTGCTTATGACAAATATTACAGATTTTGCTGTTGAAATTATTTTTTCTTTAGTTCTGTTGCTTAAAAACACTACTGTGTGTTTTAAGGTTATGAAAATTATTATTATCAGTTGAACAAATATTTGCATAATAGCGTTAGCAGAAATAAAATTAAAATTAAGAAAAAAGTATCAATAAATCTGCACTCTAACAAATCAAATTATATTTCTCTCAGTTATGTTCTTATACCTATCCATATATATGCATGATTTTACATCCATAGCTTATATCCTTGCGTCTTTTTTAATTTAATGTAACATCATACTTGTGTTTTCATATGTGTAATATGTATTCTTCATAATAATTATGATAAAAGGCAGATAAAATTCTATCAAGGAACTTTTTGTTGAGGAATTAATTACATGATGATTTTGTAATTGTTGGGCATATGTAAGTTGATTCTAAATTTTTATTCTTATAATATTGCAAAAAACATCTTAAAAAAATTTAGATCCTTTTTAGACTAAATTTTATCAGTAATAATTTCCAAAGCACAAAAACTGAATAGAATTATTTTCATGAGTCTTAGACTATAATTTCCAAAAAGACTGTTCCACTTTCTGTGTCATCAGAAAAAAGGGAGGTTATAATTTGGTATCAGTCTTGTATACTTTTGATATCATTCTTTATACTGCTAACTCAGTATGGAAAAAACAGTACCTCATATTGTTTTTAATTTGCACTTGTTTGTCTATTCGTTGACTAAATATTTTTCTAAGTATTGCTTTATTAATTATATTTTAAAAATTGTATTATATTTACATGAAATTTACCTATTTATCTATTAGGGCCATAATAGTTCTTTCTCAATTTTATTTTATTTTATTTATTTTTTGACATTTTTTCATTTGTGTTTTTATATTTTTTATTATTTAATTTATTTTGAAATATTCCATTTTACATACAAGTTTTCTTTTTTATCCCTTTTTTCTTTGTCAATTTTTCTCTCAATTTTAAACATAACTCCTCTTTTCTACCTTATTCAATATGTTTTTCTCTCTGCTACTTTTTATTGAAATGATTTTATCATAAACATTTAACTATTTTTTATTATAGCCTCTTGTAACTCATCAAAGTTGGTAACTACCAGTATAAGATCTGATAAATGTTGACTTGCCTTTTTGCTATTTTCTTGGATTTGTTTTTATTTAGCTAGCTAAATAAAACATGTATAAATGTTTTATTCACATGTTTGTTTTGCTTTATGGTGTAATATGAGGTGTGGATATAAATAATTATTTTTCATATAGCTGACCATCCTCACATTGTTTCAATAACTATTTTTTAAATTTTATAATATATCCCTTTTTAAATCAACCTAATGAATAAGTTAGATGTATTTCTAGGTTTTGAGTTCTGTTCAACTTACAAAAGTGTTTGATTTTATACTTCACTTGCTCTTAAATCACTTCAGGTGATTAAAGCAGGCATTTCTAATATTCAGCTCCTCCCATTAGTAGGCCTTTGTTCTGATCTGTACATCTCACAATATTTTTAAAAATTGGATTGTCTTTAATTTTAAAAAGTGATATTTGAACATGAAACATCAAAAAAAACAGAAGGATACAAAGGGAAAATGTCATTCTCTCTGCATGAACCCTACCCTTGGTACTACCCCCAGAGTTACCCACTGACATTTCCTTGCACACTCTTTCAGAACTTGTCAATGCATATGTAACCGCATATATTTTTTGACAAAGCAAAATTATATGATATCTTCATACTCTTCTACACCATGATTTTTTTCACTCAATAGTATATGTATTTTGTAAAATCTTGCATTTTAGCAAATATAGATTTATTGCATTCTTTCTGATAGCTGCACTATATTTCATTGTGTGGAAATGTTCTTAAAAGTTTTAAATAATAATTTCATCTCAGTTTTCTTTTTATAAATAAGCATGATTGTTTACGGATGCAGCATCTCTTGAAGTGAGAATGGTACGAGCTTTGCTATCACAGAGAACTGGTGTCAATTAAAAAATAGAATTGGATTCTTACTTTGGTTAAATGGCTTGACACCTCTTTGGATAAGCTACTTAACCTCTTTCAACCTCACTTTCCTCATCTGTGAGAGATAAATATATATATATATATCAGTATATGTAATTATGTATTATATATTTATATATTAAATATATTTTATATAATTATATATTATACATAATATATTTATATATTATAATTATAAAATATAATTATATAATTATATTGTATTTCAATTATATATAATTATATATATAAATTATATATATATATGATCTAGTTCTTAGGCTGTTGGGAAGATTAAATGAGATGATAAATTTTAAATGCCTGGCATACAGTTCAAGAAGTGAAAAGAGAGAATATTTTAGAAAACCTTATTTGTTGAAGATCTTTTAGATTATAGTTGGTGAAAAAAAATCCTATTTTAGCCCCATTACTGAAATAATAGATTCACTGCACATGGCACGACTTCCATACTCTCAATAACCTTAAGGAATCTTAAAGTCATAGTTGGCATCTCCTGGATACAGTTTATATGTGAGAAGTATGTGTGAATATGTTTACAGCATATGTATTGACATAACAGTTACATTTTGGTGTCAGAATTGTCTAGTAGTCTTATTTTAGTGTTCCTTAGTTTGCTATATGATTCTGAATGTTGAGAATTAATGAGTAGGAGGAGACAGTCAGCAGGCTAGGAGCATATAGTGCCTACTGGGATCAAAGAAGATACACACCTGTGTGCCCCTGTTCCATTCTCCATGTCCATTTGTTAGTGTATGCTGGACCTTCAGGCAGTTTTCTAGGACACAAGTCAGAAAGATTACTACCTGGATACCTGTTAACATAGTATGTCTTCTACACAAAATTTCTGATAACTTATTGCTTTCTAAATTACAGACAGGAAGAAATATTCATAACAGAAATTGATGGTCTCAATTGATATACTGGGGGCATGGTCGACGTAATTGATAGGGCTTGTGCTAAATGCATGGGGAGTGTAAGTTCTCCTTAGTTTGAACCAAGAAGGTTTTGGGAATTTCTAAATAAGCTAATAGATTCCTACAAAATGTTCTTGGCAGCAGAGCATTTGTTCCATGCTATCCATCCTATTTGTGCTTTAGAGTACTTGAGATGCTTTGTTATTCTCATATCAAAAAGGAAATATTACATTAATGTTTGTGAGTACATGGGAATCTCAGGGCCCATATAGACTTAGATGTCATGTGTTTGTGAAAGAAAAGGAACATTAATTAACTAAAAATAATTAATGCTTTGTAATAATAATGACATTTTTGTTCTCATTCTTTATTGGGAGACACAATGCACATGTAGAAAAGTAAATAATACATATAAAGTTTAATAATTATAAAATGAATTCCATGTAGCAATGGCCAAGATCAAGGAACAAAATGCCACCAAACCCAGAAGATTCCCATGGACCTCTTTCTGACCTGACTTTTGTGAAGATCGTTTTTTTGTTTTTCATTATCACTTAACATTTATGTATTTATCCTTAAACAATATAATGTGTTTGAACTTTCTATAAGTGGATGATGTCATTTGTATTTTTTATTTCTTGCTTATTTTGTTCACCTGATAATTTTGACATTCATAAAATTTTAGTGTCTCTCTAGTTCATTTTATTACTGTACAGTATCCCTTGTATAAATATACCGTCCTTTATTTATCCATTCTATTATTGATAGATATTTGTGTTATATGTATACAGTCTTTGTTTGGTAAAAGACATCTTTTTAAAAAAATCATGAATAGAAGTTAAATTTCATCAATTTTCATGCAGCTGCACTTCACTTTTTTTGAAATCCACTGCTTCCCAAATGATATGATAGTTGCTTTATATACATCATGTTTAAAACTCAGATCAGTGTTACAAGTAAGTATTACAATTCCCATCTTGTACATGAAAAAGCCAAAGCTCAGAAAGGCTAAGTAGCTTGCCCAATTTTCTAGGTACTAAGTGGAAAAGCTAAGATTCAAAGTCAGGTTTCTCTGGTCACTTCATTCACTCATTCATTAAATTATGCATGTATTTATTCACTAACATGTTACTGAGGAACCTCCATGTTATCTTGAAATCTTTGCAGTGGTTCCTTTATCTCATCACATGAGTCTGAGGATAAAGAGTTGTAAATGTGATACTAGATCCATTTTTTTTTTATTTCCTGTGAACTCAGTTTATCTTCACTCTCTCTTCTTCTTTATAGCCCTATTCACAGAATGGAACAAGTTGAACATCATAGGCAAGCAAATAAATGAAGGGCCCATCTGTGTGAAAACCAGAAAACACCAGAAATGCTACATGTGTAAATAGGTCAGATAAAATTGATTCCTATGTTTAGTAGCTAATATGAAAAATGAAGTCTATCTCAAGCAAGTGGAAAGATGTCTTAATTAAAGGAAGGTAAATGATAAAGCCCTCTCCATCATCTACCTAAAAATTATTTTAAGAAATAGGGGGCAACTCCTAATGTGTTAGCTAAATTATAAGAAGTGTATTAAGGCTGAATCCAGATGAGTGTTTTATCTGACTATTTGGTTTTTATCAGAGACTTAATAATGTTAACAGAGTATTGGATTAGCAGTCAAAAGACCCAGACGATCTAATAATCTCAAGAAAGCTATTTTATGGATTACAAAACTAGCTAATGTGCCTTGTAAAATAGAAGTTTTGTTTATTTCAATTGTTGGGGCAATGTAATGGATAGATATACAGTTGTTCCTTACTATCCATAGGGGATTGGTTTTGGGTTCCCCACTCCCCACGCAGATAGCAAAATATATGGATGCTTAAGTCCCTGATATAAAATGGGGTAGTATTTTCATATAACCTAGGCACACCCTCCTATATACTATAAATAATCTCTATATTACTTACAAAACCTAATACGATGTAAATACTGTGTAATAGTTGTTGTATTGTTTATTTACCGTATTTTAATTGTTGTATGGTTATTATTTATTTATTTCAAATATTTTTGATCCACAATTGGTTGAATCAGTGGGTGTAGGATCCATGGATACATAGGGCTGACTGTATATGATGTTTGTGTTTATGTGTGTATGTGTGTGTGTGTGTAAAGACTAATACAGACCTATTTTTCATTCAGAACAATAACTCTTATAGGAGTCTCATACTTAAAGGCTAGGTGATCTTCATAAATTGAACAAATTCCTACAATGTTATTTCACAGGGCAGGGTTTCTACATATAGCACTACTGGTGCTCCAAGTACATTCCTAGAAAAGTTCAAAAAGTGTCAATTAATTTGAAGACCACTGAACAAACATTTTTTTTATTATACTTTAAGTTCTGGGGTATATGTGCAGAACATGCAGGTTTGTTACATAGGTATACATGTGCCATGGTGGTTTGCTGCACCCATCAACCCGTCATCTACATTAGGTATTTCTCCTAATGCTATCCCTCCCCTAGCCCGCCACCCCCAACAGGCCCCAGTGTGTGATGTTCCCCTCCCTGTGTCCATGTGTTCTCATTGTTCATCTCCCACTTATGAGTGAGAACGTGTGGTGTTTGTTTTTCTGTTCCTGTGTTAGTTTGCTGAGAATGATGGTTTCCAGCTTCATTCATGTCCCTGCAAAGGACATGAACTCATCCTTTTTTATGGCTGCATCATATTCCATGGTGTATATGAGCCACAATTTCTTTATCAAGTGTATCATTGATGGGTATTTGGGTTGGTTCCAGGTCTTTGCTATTGTGAACATTGCCACAATAAACATACGTGTGCATGTGTCTTTATAGTAGAATGATTTATAATCCTTTGGGTATATACCCAGTAATGAGATTGCTGAGTCAAATGGTATTTCTAGTTCTAGATCCTTGAGGAATCGCCACACTATATTCCACAATGGTTGAACTAATTTACACTGCCACCAACAGTGTAAGAGGGTTCCTATTTCTCCATATCCTCTCCAGCATCTGTTGTTTCCTGACTTTTTCATGATCATCATCCTAACTGGTGTGAGATGGTATCTCATTGTGGTTTTGATTTGCATTTCTCTAATGACGAGTGATGATGAGCATTTTTTCATTTGTTTGTTGGCTGCATAAATGTCTTCTTTTGAGAAGTGTCTGTTCATATCCTCTGCCCACTTTTTGATGGGGTTGTTTTTTTCTTGTGAATTTGTTTAAGTTCATTTTAGATTCTGGATATTAGCCATTTGTCAGATGAGTAAATTGCAAAATTTTTCTCCCATTCTGTAGTTTGCCTGTTCACTTTGATGATAGTTTCTTTTGCTGTCAGAAGTTCCTTAGTTTAATTAGATCGCATTTGTGTTTTTTGGCTTTTGTTGCCATTGCTTTTGGTGTTTTAGTCATGAAGTCTTTGCCCATGCCTGTGTCCTAAATGGTATTGCCTAGGTTTTCTTCAAGAGTTTTTATGGTTTTAGGTCTTACATTTAAGTCTTTAATCCATCTTGAGTTAATTTTTCTATAAGGTGTAAGGAAAGGATCCAGTTTCAGCTTTCTGCATATGGCTAGCCAGTTTTCCCAACACCATTTATTAAATAGGGAATCCTTTCCCCATTTCTTGTTTTTGTCAGGTTTGTCAAAGATCAGATGGCTGCAGATGTGTGGTGTTATTTCTAATCTGATTTCTGATCTGTTCCATTGGTTTATATATCTGTTTTGGTACCAGTACCAAAACAGTACCATGCTGTTTTGGTTACTGTAGCCTTATAGTATAGTTTGAAGTCAGGTAGCATGATGCCTCCAGCTTCGTACTTTTTGCTTAGGATTGTCTTGGCTATGCCAGCTCTTTTTTGGTTCCATAAGAAATTTAAAGTAGTTTTTTCCAATTTGTCTTGGAGTGGGATTGCATGGTCATAGAGTACATGTAAGTTGAACTTTATAAGAAATTGCCAAAGTGCTTTTCGAAATGGTTACACCATTTTGCATTCCCACCAGCAATGCATGAATTCTAGGTGTTCCACATCCTTGCCAAACTAGATGTGGTCAGTCTTTCTTTATTAGCTCTTTCCTGATTAATTATGTTGAGCACCTTTTCACATACTTAAGGACATTCACATATTTATGTTTTCATTTCTTGCCCTTTGTTTTGGGTTGTTTGTCTTAATTGAGTTGTAAGAATTCTTTATATATTCTGGATAGAGGTTCTTTACTGTGTATGTATTTTGTAAATATTTTCTGTCTATAATTTGTTTTTAGCATTTTCTTGAGTATAAAAGAGTAGAAGCTTATAATTTTAATGAAGAACTGTTTACCAATTTTGAAAATAGTTAATATTTTTAATATCCTATCTATGAAACCTTTGCTAATCTAAGGTCACAAAGATTTTCTCATGTTTTCTTAAGGTTTTTCCTCTTATGTTGAAGTCTGAAGTTCATAGAATTTTAATCTGTTTAGATGTGTCTTTTATTTTCATTTTAAAATTATATATATATCACATTCACTATGCATAATATATTATATAAATTTAGCTATAAAGATAGAATTTGTTTTATTCACTGGCTTTCATAATGGCAAATTATGCTTATTTTTTAGTAGATACTATTCTCTCTTTAGTTTTCTTGTGTTTATTTTTTAATGCTGTAGCTTTTTAGGATTCATGATAAATGGTTTAGACAATTAATTACTCATTCTGGGTAAAATGCAGGATGCAAAACCCAAATACATCATTTGGTTTCTGCATATCAGTTGGGTTTGACTGCTGACTTTAGTAGTGACTATCAGCTAGCTGAAATCAGCATTTACACAAGACAAACTTGCAAAACTACCTAACAAAGCTAGATCTGTCCCAGAAAGATGTATTTTAGATTTTTACTTAAGGGAACTATCTTTATCAGTGGGTCTGAATAGAGTGGCCAATGTACATTTTTTCAGTCATGAGGAGTTAATTAGCACCCTATTTATAATTGATCCTGGTATTCGTTTATTACATATTTAGATGGGGTGCCACAGGCAGGTGCCCAACAGACCTTGCACTTCTGTTTTACTCCGTGTCTCATCTCATTCTATCCTTGAAATTACAATAGTCAAGACACTATTGATCAAGACACAATAAATACATTAAGTACAATTATGGCTCTAATTTCAGTTCTTTCAATTATTAAAAAATTTATCTAGGAATAGTTCTTTTTCTCTTCCAGTAGAGAATGCACCAGCCATTCTACCAATTACATTTTAGACCTGACAATTGCTGATTTCAATCTGAATTATCCAAGAGTTTCCTGATATTTTCCAGATATTCCAAACTTCTAGACATAGTATATATTTCAAGATAATAGGGTGGTTCTTGGTTGGAGGCTCTCTGCTTGAGTCCTCCCTGTAAGCCTCTTGAGAGCCCATTGTCATTACCAATGTTAAACATGCATATACATTAGCATGCTCTGAGCTTTAGCTCTTGAATTATTAAGAAAATTAATAATGTAATACTTTTTTTTCTTTTGCACTGCATAGCAATTGAAGAAGGCATCCTCCAGCCTGATATCCTCCAAGGTGTTCTTCAGCAGTTGGCAAAAGTAGGCATGTGTGGAGCCCTTAATCAAAAATTACCCAAGGAGAATTCCCTTACCATATCCATCTACTCGGCCTGCCTCTGGCCTAAGCTTTCTGTCTCATATAGACTATAAGAAACACAGTAAAACCCTGTCTGTACTAAAAATACAAAAAATTACCCGGGCGTGGTGGCAGGTGCCTGTAATCCCAGCTACTTGGGAGGCTGAGGCAGGAGAATCACTTGAAACCGAAAGGTGGAGGTTGCAGTGAGCCGAGATGGCACTACTGCACTCCGGCCTGGGTGAAAGAGCAAAACTCCGTCTCAAAACAAAAACAAAAACATTCAGTCATTTTAAGAAGAAATTTATTTGTTTAAAGCATCATAACTCTTCTACCCCATTTTGTCAAAAACCTCACATAATTTGGATGATAGATAACCAGCAAGCTGAATGAGTTTAAAAATTTTGGATATGTTTTCATCATAGAAAAAAACAAAAAGACTGGCTTTTATCTATCAAAGGGACTTATTTCTAAGGTTAATATAACTAAAGAATCCTTTAGCCTCATAAAAGTTCCAACCAAATTTCTTTACTTATGAACATTAATATACATTTTCTATTAATTCATAAAATATGTTTGTCTTTGTTTTCACATCCTGAATCTGTTAGACTACGATGACTTGTGTAGCTGCATTTCTAGCCTGATTTTGTTTCTCCTATGCATTAAGCAAGTTTCAAAATACTCTTTTAAAGTTAAAAAGTTTACATATGTAAAGGGTTTTATAGTTCCTTGCAGGTTTTTGTGTAGGTTATATTTAATCCTCACAATTCCTGTGTGCCTTTATCTCTGCTCCACAGATAAGAAAATAAAAACTCATAAAACTGAGTCAACAGAAACCAAAAATGGTGGTCAAATAAGGAATGTAACCAAAAAATTTTAATTTTTAACTCATCTTTCTTTAGAGTTCATACTCAAATTGTTTCAGTATTTCAGAGCAAAAAATATGATATCTGAATTAACTGGACTCCTTACATCAAAATTATTTTTAATATTAAGTTATGTGTACATATTTTTTCTAACATCTTCACATTGATGAAATAAATGGCTGTGACCTCTGAATTATACATTGAGTTGCCTTGGATGTCTCTTTACATTACATGTAACAGCACAGTTAAACAAGAATGAAATTCAATAGACTCCAAGCATGTAGGATGCAGTCATTTAACACTACATATGCCCAGGAAATGCAAAGGATAAAATACTTTAAAAATACGCTGTGAAGAATATCACATTGTTCTTTTCCTCCATGTCTTTAAGAAAAATTAAAATATCAGAAGATAATTTAATTTGCTGTAATTTAATGTCCTGCTCTGAGTACCTAAGTCTGCTTAACTCTCACAATGTTCCTTAGACCCTGCATTGCTTTGTTTCCTCATCTGCTCTTGCTCTGCCTGTGCCCTTCCTATCACAGCTGAAGAGCAGAGGCCTCAGGCAGTCTTCTATGTGTGTACCCCATTGGTGTTGACTCATTTCCACTGCTGCGATAATTGTTTCAGCATTTCCTAGAGAACAGGAATTTTACACATATGTGTTGTTCACAGCTAAGAGAAGCTAAAGAACTTTTGAATAACTTTTTAATCTTATATCACTCGCTCAATTATTTGCTGTATTTTGACATAACTAGAGGTTTAAAAATGATTTAGTATTTCAAATCTATAATTAATTACATAATAAAAACAAATGCTCCCATTGAAACTTCCATGATTGACTCTGAATGGCTGTTCCTTCACCACCTGCCAATTCTCCAGCATTGATGTCTAGACAGGTGGGCTTCCTTTCACAAACACTCCCAAATTCATAAAACAGATGGCCTAGGACTTAATTAAATATATTTTAATGTAACGCTCCTAATGCAGAAACTTATTACTAAATTTATTTATAAAGACAACTGCCATTAGAAGATTGAAATATGGCCTGTTTTAATAATAATATTTATGAGCAATTTTTCTAAAGTATGTTTAGATTAGGCCCAGGATTCTGGAAAGATGCTGATGATGGTAAAAGAAGCATAGTTTTTAAAAATGTCTTCAAATTCCCTCATATAAACAGCCAAGGCAACTGTTTAGTAAAAGCAAAAAATGATGGACAATATTTATGACAAAATTGGTGACAAGGTGTCTCCACAACCCCAAAATGTACGTTGATGAGGCAAGTCAGCAGTAGCCAAAAGACCTACTTGGAATAAGTGTCTTCAGAGGAAAGCTCAGTGTGGCATCTGAGAAACTGAGAACAGGTTAGCTCCGCACAGCAATAGATATTTACTAGAAGGCCCAGGCAGTCTGAGAACAGCAGCTGAAACTGGGAGGGTTTTCCTCACTCTAATAGCAAAGTGCACAAGGCTTATGGTCAATTCTAAACATGAGAGCAGTCTAGCCTCAGAGTTGGAGCAGTCTAGCTCTAAGGAATCTGAAAACCGAGACTTTAGGGCTCCTTTCTAGGACTAGACCTCACAGTGAGGGTTGGAGTCAAAATTGAGCATGATAAAGATGATGGAAAGAAACGAAAAATATTCAAATGAAAGTGGATGTGTTTGTTTTCAAATTACTAGTGTAAAACACTGCCACAAATTTAGTGACTTGAAACAACATACGTGTATTTCTCACGGTTCTGCAGGTTAGCAGTCTGGGTGGGCCTGGCTGATTTCTCTGTTCTGAGTTTCACGAAGCACAAACTAAGGTATCAGCTGTCTGGGCTCTTATTGAGAGACTTTAGAAATAGTTCACTTCCATGTTCATTCAGGCTGATGGCAGAATGTTGTAGCATGTAGTTGAAGGACTGAGGTCTCTGTTTCCTTGCTGTCTGTTCTGGGGATCATTCTTAGCTTCTAGAGCCTGCCAGCATTCTCTGGTTCATGACTCTCTTCATCTTCAAAGCCAGCAGCAGTGTGGCCTTCTCACATGGGTCCAGTTTTTATCATGTCTCCAATCTCTCTGATCTCTCATTCTGCCTTATGTCTCCTGCCTTCAGTTGGAGAAAGTTTTCTCTTTTTAAGGGCTCATGTGATTAGATTGAGTTTACATGGATAATCCAGGAAAATATCTCCAGACTTTATTTCATAGTCTATAACCTTAATTACATCTGCAGAGTCCCTTTTACCATGTAACGTAACATACTTACAGGTTCCAGGGATTAAGGCACAGACATCTTTGGGAGACCATTCAGCCTCCCAAACAGGATTTGGTTGAGGGGGTAAGGAAAGGGGCCACAGAGCCAGGAAGTCTTGGGAAACAAAACTGCCGTACAAAAATGACAGAAGAGGGAGCTTTGTGACATTAGAAAGTTACCCTGAACTATGTACCTCCTAAAAATTCAAAGAAACTAATTTCACGGGAAAACAGGCAATAGAAAAGTATAGAAATAGCTTTTTCAAAATAAGCTAAAATACTTTAAAAAAGATGATGTAAGAGCAATATTCACCAGAATGAGAAAAATTCAGAAAGGAGGTAACAGAACTGAGGTATTAGAAATAAAGAACAAAAATCCACACAAGAGAGAAGAAACATACTAGAGAGTGCTAAGTAAAAAATTTTTAAAAATGAAGAAAGAGATTTTAAAAAGAATTAGAAAGTTAACAATTGTGAACAGGCAAAGAAGAATCAGCATAAAGGTAATTGAGATCTATGGAAAAAAACTAAAAACAAAGCAAGAGGACAGAAAAATATACTAAGAACTGCAATCCAAGAAAACTGGTAAAAATATGTATACGTTTAAAACTACATATTGATGGTACATGGAATACCTAATAATATCAACCCAAATGACAAACATCAGACACATTCTAGTAAAATTACTCATTTTAAAGAAAAAATAATTTGGCATCTAAGCAAAACCAGTAGGTGAATTATAAGGCAAAGAAATGTAAATTATCATCAGACTTTTTTTTTTGACAGCAATGTTTTTTTGCTAGCAGAAAATGGAATAACATATTTAAGATACTCCAGGAAAGAAATATTAGACAATGATTTTTATATTCAGCAAACTGACGTTCAAGTAGAAAGGGTGCAGATTAACTGTGAACAACATACAAGAACTCAGGGAAATAGTTCCCAAGATCCCTTCATGAAGAAGTTTCTAGAAAATGTGCCCCAGATGACCAAAATGACTAGAGAAACATCCACATAAGGCCATGTGGAAGCATTAAAGATGTAGTTACTTATAGAATTCAGACAAGTGTTTTTGAAAGAGAGAGAGTATAGTGTATATGGCCAAATGTTCAGACAGAATATGGTGTAACTACAAAAAAAAAATACAAGGAGAAAAAAAATAAACCCATTCTCAGTAATTGCTTAGGCAACAGTAGCATTAGTGTAACAGTGAGACTGTTAATGATTGTAATGTGGCATAAAGTAAATGAATATATGTGGAATATTCTATCATCCCTTGTGTCCTTGGGAATCAGGATTCTTGGTGTAGTTGAAAAAAGGTATAATATAAAAGAGGTTAAGTGAAAAACAATGTAGTCTTGAATTTGGTTTTAAATTGGAAGTACTATTTTGAATATTATCTTAAAATTTTCTAAACGAAGTGCGTTTCAAAGTCTGCATTATCTTATCCCAAAGTACTCCAAATGTAGATGGCAGCACTATAACCCCAGATGTTCAGTCCAGACACTTGGTAAACACATTTAACCTTTTACGTCCTTAACTCTTTGCTCACAGCCAGTCTGTAAATCCTATCAATTCTACTTTCCAAGATTTCTCAAATTCATCAACCCCTTTCCATCCTAACGGTGCCATCTCTCACCTGGAATACCACAATAGTCTCCTAACTGGTCTCCTTGCATCTAGTCTTGCTACCCTCCCATCTGTTCCTCAGATTGCAAAGTATCTCTGCAAAACAGATCTGATTGCATCACTCCAGGTTTTAAACTCATCAATCACATCCCAGAATCCTAAGAATGGTACAGCGGCCTGAATGCTCTCGCCCCTGACTAATGACTGAGCCCAGAGAGGCATCATTCTCCTTTCAGCTCTCTGATCCCCCAGCCCTACTGGACTTTTGGCTCCTCAAACATGCTAGGATCTTAACGGCCATGATATTAGTTATTTTCCCTTTCTGCAATGCTTTCTTCTCCCCTCTACTACATCTTACTTTTTCTTTGGTTTTCATCTTAAAAATCATTGTCTCCAGGAAGATTTTCCTGATTCCTACCCCAGACTAGAGAATATACCTGGGAGTGTATCGCATTCTGCAGTTCTTACCACACTCTGAGCACTTGCAGTTACATTTTCTTTTCTTTCTTTCTTTTTTTTTTTTTTTTTTTTGGTGGGGGGGAGGGGCTGGGGGATCGAGTCTCGCTCTGTTGCCCAGGCTGGAGTGCAGTGGTGTGATCTCGGCTCACTGCAACCTCCGCCTCCCGGATTCAAGCGATCCTGGTGCCTCAGCCTCCCAAGTAGCTGGGATTACAGGCATGAACCACCAAGCCTGGCTAACTTTTGTATTTTTAGTAGAGACAGAGTTTTGCCATGTTGGCCAGGCTGGTCTCAAACTCCTGACCTCAGATGATCCGCCCATCTTGGCCTCCCAAAGTGTTGGGATTACAGGCGTGAGGAATGTCAGTTTTTTTCATCAACATGGAAGTTCCATGAAGAGAGAAGTCTGTCGGCTTATTTCCCACAGTTTCCCCATTTCCTAGCACATAGCAATGCTGATTAAATAAATATTTATTGAATGGATAAGGGAATTACTGTCTAAATAGACAGAATTGGAGCATTTTAAACAGTCTGCCATTTTCCTTGTTAATCTTTGCATTAATTAAAATCAAGCGTGATGTCATCTATTTTATTTATAGGAATATTATTTAAAGGATATTCTCACATTCTATAGCCATTAATCTGGTTACCAACTTTTTGTTATTAAAATTTTTCCAGGTAGGTCATTTCATTTATCTACAGAGTATTTTATTCTTTCCATCCTAACTTCTAACTCCAATAAAAGCTGATTGGTATGCCTAATCAATAATGCTTTTATGCTCTGCTTTTATCAGACTAGACAAATCACAAAGGAGAAACAGTCTATTATCAGGGATTTTACTAACAAGTAAACAAAACTATTAAGTCATATCCTAGTCAGCCCAGTTTTCTGTATGTTCTGTATTTGAGGTGAGCATAAAGGTTCAGAATAATGACCCTATAGTCCTCTGAAGTTCTGTGTCATTAAAAAGACTCAGAAAGTTTGAAAGAGAAATAGACAAATATCTTTTATGAGTACACTCAGTAACAAAGGTTAAAGCAAAAAAAAAATAATAAGATTAAGGAATTAGTTGGCTAGTAACTAAGGTATCCATAAAAATAAGTTAACTAGAACATGCTACTTCTGAGCATTCTGGAAAGTTTTTACCTTTACTTTTATGTTATTATACATTTCTTAATCACTTTGACTCCTCAAATGCTTTGTGTTTTCTTTCTTCCTTCCTTCCTTCCTTTCTTTTCTTTCTGACAGAATCTTGCTCTTTCACCCAAGCTGGAGTACAGTGGTGTGACCTTGGCTCACTGCAACCTCTGCCTCCCAGGTTTAAGTGATTCTTGATCCTCAGCCTCCTGAGTAGTTGGGATTAGAGGCATGCGCTACCATGCCCAACTAATTTTGTTTTGTATTTTTAATAGAGACAGGGTTTTGCCATGTTGGCCAGGCTGTTCGCGAACCCTTGACCTCAGGTGATGTGCTCACTGGGCCTCCCAAAGTTCTGGGATTACAGGCGTAAGCTACTACGCCCAGCCCAGTTTGTGTTCATTTTCTCATATAAATCTTGCAGGTTTATATGAACCATATACGTTTCTGATATATAGAAATCTCCTAATAAACCTTTTAAAAATTTTTCTGAAATGCAGATTGGATTGAAACTTCACTCAGCTATGAAGTAGTTATGTTAAAAAGATGTGAACCATCTCTTGCTAAATGAACCACTACTTCTAAATATGTATCAGTTGTTATTTAGTCTTTCTTTTAATTAGGAATATATGGAGTTATTAATCTTTTATCTATAGTATTATGTAGTGACCTGGGTTTTTTTTTAAATAAACTTCCTTGTCATTATCAAAACATAATTCTAGGTGAATTCATTTGTTTTAGGATTATGTTTACACCAAATCCTTACTGTTATATCTTGAAATGATACTTTAGTGTGGGCAGTAGTAGTACAGATTATATAAGAAGTGAAGGGGTGCCAGTCGCGGTGGCTAATGCCTATAATCCCAGCACAGTGGGAGGCTGAGGTGGGTCGATCATCTGAGGTCAGGAGTTCGAGACCAGCCTGGCCAACATGGTGAAACTCCACCTCTACTGAAAATACAAAAATTAGCCAGGCATGGTGGCAGGCACCTGTAGTCCCAGCTACTCAGGAGGCTGAAGTAGCAAAATCTCTTGAACCAGGGAGGCAGAGGTTGCAGTGAGCTGAGATGGCGCCACTGCACTCCAGCCTGGGCAACAGAGCAAGACTCCATCAGAAAGAGAAGAGAGGGAAGGAAGGGAGGGAAGGGAGGAAGGAATCGGGGCCCAGTTCAGTATCCATCATTGAGGAAGGATAAGAACAGAGGCAACTTCCTGATGGCAGAGCCTGATTTTGGAAGAGTGGCCTCCTGAGCTAGATGGAATGGGAGCTTCCAGACAGGCATATAGCACACAGCATCAAGGAACGTATTAATAGCTAATGTGGAGTTACAGGAGTGGATGATCATCAGCCGTAAGCCAATACATTATGGAGCCCTCAGTTGCCTGAGTGGGGCTGTGAATACATCAAACAAGCTGGCCTTTGATATTGGGCTGAGGTTCAGGGTAGGATTAAGTCCCAGAAGGGAATGGAATCCTAAGCAGAAAGCGAGTTAGAATAAAGGAATGGGGAGAAAGATAGAAGTCCCTGTTTATAAACTGAAATACCTTAAAAAAAAAAAAACGGCCAAAACTTAAGCAAAGCCCCAGTTAAATTTAGGAGTGACACCAAGATCCCAGTATGGTCAGGCTCTTTCTGCTATGACTCCCTGAACCTGACACTTGAGTTTCACTTGGCACTTCAGACCTACAACTCTGATATGGTTTGCATATTTGTCCCTGCCCAAAGCTCGTGTTGAATTGTTGTCTCCGATGCTAGAGGTGGGGCCTGGCAGGAGGTGTTTGGGTCATGGTGGCAGATCCCTCATGGCTTGGCACTGTCTTTGTGACAGTGAATTCTAGTGAGATCTGGTCATTTAAAAGTGTGTGGCACTGCCCCGCTTCCCCCTTCTCTGCAACCAAACTCTCTCTCTCTTGCTCCCATTCTTGCCATGTGATGTGCCTGTTTCCGCTTTGCCTTCCACCATGATTGGAAGCCTCGTGAGGCCTCCCCAGAAGTAGATGCCACTATGCTTCCTATACAGCCTGCAGAACCATGAACCAATTAAACTTCTTTTCTTTATAAATTACCCAGTCTCAGGTATGTCTTTATAGCAATGCAAGAACAGCATAATACAAACTCTTACTCCCATCTTTTTCACCCTGATCACCTCCCAAAGACTGAGCTTTATTCATTGTTCATTTTCTATATTCTCAAACCCATTTTTCTAAGTGCTTCCTCCACCCTGACCTTCTTGGTTTGTGGCTCACCATGGCACTGTTGAATGTCTAGCCATGCAGCTCAGCCAGCTCTGAGGTTCTGCGATGCCTTTTTTCTCAGGAGCTCAGAGTGGCTGCTGGCTCGGCAATGAATCCTTGGGGCAGCTGGGAGGAAGAAGGATCTGAGGCTGCCGCATAGTCTCAAGAACCTTTGTTCTTGGAAATCTGATGTGCCTTCCCATTCACTGCCTCACCCTCTTAACTCCCCAAGTGACAGGGAGGGGAACAGCTTCTCCCTTTCTCCCACACTCCTCTGTCATGCTACTGGGTGCTCTTGGCTAATTCTTTCTCCTCCTCAAAGTATCCTTCTTATCAGCTGAATTTCACCAGCAAAACAATGTTGGCTGAGGGCTGGAGTCCCACTTTTCATTAGACCTCTTCTCTTTACAGGAGCTGCTTAAATTCACTACATTGTCCACTCCCAGTTACTTCCACCTCTTGGACAGTCCTGATGAACAGGCCATGCATCTTTCAGTTGTTCTCATGCCATGCTATGAGTGACCCTCATGCACACTGACCCTAGGCTAGGACTTAAAATCCTGGCAAATCATTTTTATTCCTGGATGCTTTTAGGAAAAGAATAAGATCTATCTCAAACTCAGGTTAGCTTCAATAATTTATAAAACAAAGTAAGATTTCCTCAAAGGTGGAGTGAGGCAGGCTTTAGGACACCAGATATGCACTTTATCTGGTTGCCAATTTTCTAAATAGCTGAACCAAATTCCACCTTGAAGGTGTGATTAAAGCCATAGCTTCAATGAGAAGATTTAGGTTTTGGATTTTTGCACTTATATAATTTTAGGGACCTTTGCTAGAGTCTCTCCCAAGACTTGGAAAGAGACCTGTACCATTGAGATACTCTGAAGATTGAGTTACTTAGCTTCAGGATACATGTGCCCTTGGGTTCAACTGTACAATGTTGTTGCTTGATCTAAACCCTGGACTTGCTTTTGCTTCAGCACCATGAGTGATCTCATTTTGGTCCTTGTCCATCTAACTGTGCCTCTGCCTCAGGACACTTCTTGCCATGCCTGGAAACTGCTGAGCCGACACCTTCCCAAGTCTCCTTAACCAGCAATCTCTGCTATGGCTAAAACAGGCAGATAGGAGAGGGAGAGAATGCTTAGGGCGGTTCTACAATAAACCAGGAATGGGCTTTTGAACCTCAGTGGAGCAGAAAGAACGGGGAGAAGAGAGAATGAACTCAATTGGTTATAGAAGATACAAAAAAACGTAATATATAATGTCAATACTAACTGGAAGTGGGAACACTGGATGTGGAAAATTTGCTGATTTGGGCCTTGCATATTTAGATTGGGTGAAAATATGGTAGGCAGTAAAATAGTATTAAGTACAAAAAGCCTCAAATTGTGCCTGCTTCATGCTTCCTATTCATAAGATTTGGGAAGAGTAATTAGCAAATAATCTTTCAGTAAAATCAGATATTCCCAGAATCAAGATTGTGAGTCAAATTCTTTTTTAGAATAAATGTTATGCATGATGTTCATATGTACTAACACAGTCTTTCTAGAAAAAGCAATACTGAATGCCTACCAAGATAAAAGGCAATGCATTTGAAAGGTTTAGGATGCAGACTTTGGGTCCAGACTTCCTGGGTTCAAGTCTCTGTTCCACCAGTAAGCAGCTGTGCTACCAAGACAAAGTTATTTATACTCTTGTTCTTCAGTCTTCCCACCTGTAAAGTGCTGGTACTACTATCATGTACCTCATAGAGTTCTTATGGGGATTGAGTTTTTTCCCAGATTTATTAGGGTATAATTGACAAATAAAAATTATATATATTCAAGGTATACGACATGATGATTTGATGTATGTATGCACTGGGTAATGATCATCACAATCAAAGTAATCAACACATCCATCACCACACATTGTTACCGGTGTGTGTGTATGTGTGTGTATGCGTTAAGCACACATTAGGTTACTCTGTTAGCAAAGTTCAAGTCAACAATACAGTATTATTTACTATAGTCACCATGATGTACATTAGCTTCCCAAACTGAAAGTTTGTACCCTTTGACCAACACCTCCCCATATCCCCCACCCCCAGGCCCTGGCAATGCTATGTGTTTGACTTTCTAAGATTCTACATTATAAGTGAGATAATAAATTTGTCATTCTGTTTGGTTCTTTTTTATGATTTCTATTTATTTATTAAATATCTTATTTTGTGGATGCATTGGTTTTCTGCTTTTGTTGGGTCCCAGGGCTGATGGGATTGCCTCCAGATCACAGTTCGTGGTTGGCAGGCCTGTTACCAGGGGCTCGAGCTGGCATGAATATTGTTTGGTCCCTGGGCAGACTGGACTTCCAGGATCTTGGTCAGTAGGGCTGGTACTGGTACAAGGGTCCACTTCAAGGTCTGCAGAAAATGGGCCTGTTACCAGGTCTGTAGACAGGTGTGGCTTCTTCTTGGTTCCTGGGAAGGGTCACTTGGTGGGTCCCTGGGTGGGCAAGACTGGCCCCAGACTGCAGATAAGAGGAGCTAGAGCTGAGTTACAGGGCTGCTTCAGGGTCTGCAGCCCAGCCTCATGTCTCAGACCTGCCTCTGGAGGCACAGATGGGCGTATCTCCTGCCAGGTTCCTGGACAGGCAGAACTGATCACGGATCACAATTGAAGGGCACTGGAGACAAATTTCTGGGCTGTCGTAGGATCTGCTGTGGGATGGAGTTCAGCAAGCCTGCTTCCCAGGGTACATACAGTGTGACTCCTGGCAGGTTCCTGGGTGGTCAGGACTGCATTCAGACTGCAGTTTATAGGGGCTAGAGCCAAGTTAGAGCTTTTTCAGGGTCTGCTATGGGACTGAGGGTAGCAAGCCTACTTCCCAGGGCACAGATGGGTGTGTCTCCCAGCAGGTCTCTGGGCAGGCATGATTGTTCTCAGACTAGATGAGGGGCTAGAGCTGAGTTACATGGGTACTTCAGCGTCTGCTGCCAGGCCTGTGGTTGGTGGACCTGTCACTTTAGGCATGGGTGAGCATGACTCCTCCTTGGAGGATGGTTCTGGTGGCAGGACCAAGGCGAAACAGGATTGTAGCTGGGTCCACAGGGGATGCGTTCATTTTTGATCAATGGCTTATTCCATAGTCAGCAAAATTGCCACCCAAGTGTGGGCCTGCCCTATTAAAACGAGCCTCCTTGGTTTTGGCGTGTACCAGAATTTTAAAATCTGCTCCCTGGATCCCAAAGCTCCCACTGAGGCACTTCTATCAGTGGATGGCTGCCAAATCCTTCTTGCTGTGTGGGTATATGAGCAGGGGGCCTCCTATTCCATTATCCTGCCAGCCGTGATTGACTTATTATTTATAAAAACATGTTTAAAATTGTACCTGGCATGTACATAGGAAGCAGTATCTGTATTTCATAAATAAGTGCATTTTTTAAGGTCCCTCCTAATTCCAAGATTATCAAATTCTGTAGGACGATCTATTCTAGCCAGGCTTTAGCATTGGTTTACTGTGCATTCAGATGATTCTGCATTAAAACAAACAATTTTGAAGTACTATGTATGTCCGAAGTCCTAGTTAAAGGGCAAGAGATCACTCAGTGCACGCTCATGCTTTTATCCAGGCAATTTAATTCTTGTTATGAAGCAGCAGCATCTCCTGTTTCCCTTAGGGGAGTGCTCCAAAGGCAGGAGCTTTCATTGCCAAGATGCTGCCCTGATATTTAGCCTAGACTCTCATTTCTTCTATGTCTCACCATCCCTCCTAGTTAATCGACTATATATGCATTATCCTACTCCCATCCTCAGGAGCAGATATTGGGCAGTGAACTCCCTTCATCCTTTCTGATCTTCCTAGGCTTTTAGTGAAGTTTGAAGCTTTTTTGAACCATTTGATCTGTGAACCCCTGTGTCACAAAATGAAGTCTTGTGGATCCAGAAGTCTTTATTTAAAGTATGTGGGAATTCCTTAGAAAACACACTTAGTATTTCTTACTTTCAACTCACATTCAGTTCATGAGTTGTTCAAAGGAGAAAAATGGTGTCTATCCACTGTTCATGTCTCCTGCTTGCTAATGCGGCTGTGCATTCATTAGTTGGAATTTTCCAGAATATATGGCTTGGGAAGAATCATTAATATTTTCATGATTCCAGATGCTGATTGGCCTGTAGTATTTTTTACAAATTATTTCTTCATACGCATTCTTAGGTCAACTTAGCCTTCCAGAAAACATCTAAGAATCTTTCGGTCTGTTGAAATTCCGTTTGGCCCAATGAATTTTTATTGGTGCAATTAATTCTTACCTCATACTGCTAAGCATGTTTATGTTTTTCAGATATGCACAGGCTAAGAAAGTATCACATGGCAAAGGTAATGGTCCTGCATCTGCACAGATTTCTATTAGAGAAAGCAGACTACACATAAGAGTTAGTATAAGCAATAATACAATAGTAATATACACATTTATTGAGTGCATATTATGTGCAACTCTTTATAATGTGTTGCCTCATGTAATATAGATGCCAATAACCCTCTAAAGTAATATCTGTTTAAAGATAATTTTAAGTATTTCATAATAGATCATATCAAAAAATAAGATCATATTGTATATATTAAGCTTTGTGCAGTGACAGTGCCAATGAGGTTTGCAATGTGTAGGCAATGAGGTTTATCCAAGGCACAATATTGCTGATTGAAAAGTCTTCCCGTATTGCATATACCACCTTATGATCTACTTTGTTTTTCCAGGTCCCATGTGGTAGACAATTTTCCATGTCAGTATCTTAAGTTCTAATGATTAGATAATACTCCACTAATCTGACTTTTACCTTTCCCATTACACATTCTTTAAGATAATAAAGAATATGTAAATTTAACATAGATTTATTTATTCATATTGATAGACATAAATCTGTTTATAGATATGGATATACAGATAGACATAGACATATATATATATATATATTTTTTTTTTTTTTTGAGATGGAATCTCACTCTGTCACCTGGGCTGGAGTGCAGTGGCACGATCTCGGCTCATTGCAACCTCTGCCTCCCGGGTTCAAGCGATTCTCCTGCCTCAGCCTCCTGAGTAGCTGGGATTACAGGTGCCCGCCACTATGCCCAGCTAATTTTTTTAATTTTTAGTGGAGACAGGGTTTCACCATGTTGGCCAGGCTGGTCTCTAACTCCTGACCTCATGATTCGCCCACCTTGGCCTCCCAAAGTGCTGGGATTACAGGCGTGAGCGACTGTGCCTGGCTGACAAAAATATTTTACACTCCATCACATTCCAGAAAATGTTTGTACTATCATGAATTTTATCAGAACTATAGAAAAAAATCAATTATTTAGTTGCTTTATTTTAAAATGTCTTTCTGCTAATAACTTTATAAAGTCAATTAACAAAATTCAAATTTTATACCATTGTTTTTATAAAGGCTTCAAAATGTCCATGAAAAGAATTAAATAACATGCATGTGTGCACACCACCCCCCATCCACACACACTTCACAAATGCATATAATCTCCTGTTAATCTAGGATACGGTATTGGAACTGTGTCATCAAAAATGTAAATTTTGAAATCCGTATTTCCTTGAATGTTATGTAAGAACACTTACTAGCCCAGTCAAATCATTATGGGCATAAAATGATCAAGCAAAAGACTTGCTTCATTAAATTATTAAGTGTCCTAGAGGTTTCTATTATAATTGAATATAGTGATTTCAAGTATTGTTTTTCAAGCTTCAGAGTAATTAGTGAAAACATAAACATATTTAATCAAGACTTGGAGGCAGTAATTCAACAGAGCCTTGTCAAACCAAGAAACCCTATTTGGTATTTAACAGGATGTATACATTTCAGAGGTAAATAATATATTGCAGTAAATGATAAAAAAATAGAAATTTTATTCCTGAATAAATAATTAAAATTGTTCATATTGCCAGCATGTTTTTCTTCTCCAGTGTTAGTAGTGTGCTTTATAAAATAGTACATAGCCTTGCAGCTATATAATATTTTTTGAAATTGTAGTCTTGTTAATTCATTTAACATTTATGTATACAGTGAATAGTATTGCTCACCGGAAACATGACTGGATCAGATATACTTTAAAAATACATTTTCTATTGTCCAGGAACTAAGACTATTTAATTTTTTTTTTTTTTTTTTTTGAGACAGAGTCTCCTTCTAGTGCAATCTCAGCTTACTGCAAGCTCTGCCTCCCGGGTTGATGAGATTCTCCTGCCTCAGCCTCCCGAGTAGCTGGGATTACAGGCACCCGCCACCATGCCCAGCTAATTTTCTGTGTATTTTTAGTAGAGACGGGGTTTCACTGTGTTGGCCACACTGGTCTCACACTCCTGACCTCGTGATCTGCCTGCCTCGGCCTCCCAAAGTGCTGGGATTACAGGTGTGAGCCACTGTGCCCGGCCAAGACTATTTAATTAAATCATCTTCTGATGTTCAGAAAATTCTGGAAAGGATTTATATATACAAATAAAGAGAAAGTTTAGGAATAACACATCTGAAAAGATTCACTCAGTAAGAAAACAACTATACTTATTGATCTTGACTTTAAAAGAAGGAAGAGAAACTAAACTATGCCAAAATTTATTTTTTTAAGTTCAAAGCATGTATCTTATAGAAAAGTTTCTGAGGTCAGAAAATGTGCCATATTTAACTTAATGTTCAGCATGTAATACCATTTCGCATGGATATTAACACTGAGAGTTTCTGTAAGAATAACAGTGGTCTTCTCTCTACTGGAGGAAACAGTTCCATTCATTAGAGGGGTCTGCATCATGCCTATGAGTGGTCATTGTTAAAAAGAGAGGGACAAAGAGAGAGAGAGAGATTCATATTTACACCTTTTCATTAATGTACATATATGCAACTCTTCAGGTGCCAGAAATTGCATGAGGGACTGGAAACAAGACACATCTCTTGCCCTCTTGGAATCTGTTTTACCGTGTAATTAAAATATACTGTGATAAGCACTCTGCAATGAGGGCTATGAGTACAAAGGACTGTGGATCCCAAAGAAAAGGAGCTGCCCCGCCCACCTATGGAATCAGGGAAGGTTTTCCTGATGTGTTCTCTTAGTTCCCGCTGGTGATGCCTCCTTTAGGCCACCATTGTGGCTTGTAGCCATAGTCTCTTGCCTGGTCATCTTGCTTCCTGACCCTGATCCTCTCAACTTCAAATATGATTTAGAAGTTTTCAGTGTCTCCACATTATGCTCAGGATAAAGTACAAACATTGCATCATAACTCAAAAGTTTCTTCATGACTGGCTGCCCTTTCCCTCCATCTTAATCTCTAGCTACCCTGTTGTACTTGACTGTCAAAGTGTATCAAAATACTTTGAGTTCCAAAAACGTGTTACGTTCTCTCTTAACTTCTGCCTTCTGTTCATGCACTCCCAAGTTCTAGAATAGTCTCTTTCCTCTTACTGAACGTTTACCTGGCTAATTCATACTCATCCTGTAGGTCTCAGTTTGTATCTGTTCATCCAAGCCAGAACTATGAGTGTTGTCCTAGTCTCTTCCCTTTACTTCCTCCTTTCCATTCAATTCATCACCATGTCCTGAAAATTCTAAGACTAAGCATCTTTGCTGTCGGTTATTTTTAAATTTCTCCTACTTATTACAATAAAACCACACAGTTGGTATTTATGTTCCTCTTTTACAGGTGGTGAAACTGAAGCTAAGAGATATTAAGTTAGTCACTCAAGATCACACTCTTAATAACTCATAAGCTAGGATTCGAGCCAAAGTCCATTTGACTCCAAAGCCAAAATGCTCTACCACCTTGCCTTTCCATTGCCAGAGATATGCTAATGACCATTACATGCTTGTTCCAAAACAATAGTACTTTGATACTTTTCATTTTGTTTAATTGTTTCTTCCATGGTTATGAAAAAATCAGTGGCTAATGTAACTGGCACCAGACTTTTAAACATATTCATCTCTTCAACAATTCCTTTAAGATTTCTACTTAACGCAAAGGCTATTTTAAGTGAGGCAATGAGACTTGATTGATTGTTGCTACTGTATTTCTAAGGCATAGAAATGGAGAAATAGTTGGAAAGTGAATTGAAGCAGCATTACATTTTGTATCAAGGAAAAATGTATAATTTATAAAGTATTGCAGGCACACTGTAGGAAATTCATAAAATAATGACACAAAACAAGTGAAAGATAAAATCACCTGTACTTATTCCTTCCATGGATAACACTGCATCAAATTTTGCTGTCTATTTTTCTTAAATGAAGTCTATGTATCATATTGTATACAAACATATCATACCACCTACTACCTACTACTCACTGTTTTGATAAATGGGGACTATTGACATGGAAAAAACAGAGTGCTGAAATAAAAGTTCTTGCAGCATGGTAGAATTATATTTAACGGTAGAATTACATTTGTGATTTAAATACATTTAAATTTAAGGGATAAAAATGGCCTGGGCTGGGCACAGTGGCTCATGTCTGTACACTTTGGGAGGCCGAGATGGGTGGATCACGAGGTCATGAGATCGAGACCATCCTGGCTAACACGGTGAAACCCCGTCTCTACTAAAAATACCAAAAAATTAGCTGGGCATGGTGGCAGGCGCCTGTAGTCCCAGCTACTCGGGAGGCTGAGGCAGGAGAATGGCGTGAACCTGGGTGGTGGAGCTTGCAGTGAGCCGAGATCGTGCCACTGCACTCCAGCCTGGGCGACAGAGTGAGACTATGTCTAAAAAATAAAAAATAAAAAAATGGCCTGATTGAGACTGAAGCCACTGCCTCTCCATTTGTTGGTAAATTCACTTAAGGGACCTTGATCAACCTATAATCCCAAATTTGAAAATGGAAGGCTGTTGTGAATACAAAAAGTAAAATGAATGAGAGGCTACTTTTACATTGGAGGAATGTGGACTAAACAATGGGATGTAGGCAGCTGAGTATGTATGGGTAATCCTGTGTTGACTTTGACAAAGACAATGGCTATTCCTCTCAGAGGAATGCCTCCTAAATTAACAGCCATTATAATTTTAAAACCACAGAAGAATCAGGGTGAGAGGAATAACAGGGGACAATATGTTTTACTAAAATGTAGGCAGGGAAAAGAGCAGAAAATTTCACATGAATCACCATCTCCATTCTGAATCATTTTTTGCAATAATAGAAAAATTTTAAAACAACCTTGTTTCCTACTTGTATGTACATGCCTTAAATGATCACTGTAAGTGAAGCAAAGTATTTGAGTAGAGATTGGATATATTTTATCTCAAATGTAGAACCACTGAAATGGTTTAGTCTTTTTCAATTTGCTGTATTCAATTTCAGCTAACAATAAGTATCTGTGAAATGAACTCCTGTCTAAACTAAGAGAAAATGTGGAATTCTTGCTTTTTTACTCTCCAGTGAAGTTTGAAATTGGTTTCTTCCAAGATTTAGTCTACAAAGTTTAGTGTAAGCTATATTTTATTTCTGCTATTATTGATTTAAAATGTTTTATAAGAAAGAGAAAATTACAGATAGTTGAAGACAATGGCAACTGTTCAGTTCCATTTTCTCATATATCTTAGAAATGATATAGACTAAGAAAGGAGAAGTAAAACTTCACAGGTGTCATGCCCATGGCATAACTTGAAGACAGAGAGAATCACCAATTTCAAAATAACTCTGACCAGTAAAAGAAAAAACTCTGTTAAATCCTAATGCAGATCTCTCATCCTCCTGCTCCTTGCTTTCACTCTGACCTGTTTTGGGACAAGTAAAGACAGCTAGTGAACAGCCACAGGTTGGTCTAAAACCACTGCCAGAAAGACTCAGTTGACCTTAAATCTGAAGAATACTAAAAAAGTGCCTTGGTAGATCAGAGCATGAAGAGTAAGGGTTCTTTGTTTTGATGATGCCCAATTTGCCAAATTTTTAAATTCATGGGATCATAATTTTGGTGTCATATCTAAAAGTCCTTTGCCCATTCAAGCTGTCAAATGTATAGGCATAAATTAGTCCACAATATACTATAATCCTGACATCTCTAGACTCTGTGATGGTATCATCTCTCTCATTCTTGGTATTGGCTATTTGTGTTCTCTATCATTTTTGTTTCTGCTTAGTCTGATAGAGCTTTACAAATTTTATGGATTTTCTCAAATAATTCTATTGTAATGCTGGCACTGAAGCTATGCCTAACATTTCCTTGCAGACATAGATACATAGGTTATTTCTATGCATGCTTTCATGCATTCAACAGATATGTGCTGAGAACCTAACAGGTGCAGGCCCTGTTTTATGCACTGGGAATATTTTGGGGGAAAATAAATGCTTTCATAGAACCTACATTCTTATGAAAGAGACAAACAATAAACAAGATAAATAAGTAAAATGTACAGATGTTAGTGATAAGATGAAGAAAATAAAGAAGGGAATGTAGACCTGGAATGTTAGAGGTTGAGATTTTACTTTTAAATAATAACCAGGGAAGGCCTTAGTGAGAAGGTGACTGTGTTAGTCTGTTCTCACATTGCTGTAAAGAACTACCTAAGACTGGGTAATTTATAAAGAAAAGAGGTTTAATTGACTCACAGTTCTGCAGGCTGTACAGGAGGCATGGCTGGGGAGGCCTCAGGAAACTTACAATCATGGTGGAAGGCAAGGCGAAGCAGGCACATCTTACATGACCAGAGAAGGAGGAAGAGAGTGAAGGGGGAGGTGATATACATTTTTAAACAACAGATCTTGTGAGAACTCACTCACTATCATGAGAATAGTAAGGGGAATATCCATACCCATATTTGATCACCTCCTACCAGGCCCTTTCTTCAACACTGGGCATTATAATTCAACATGAGATTTGAGTGAAGACACAAATCCAAACCATATTATTCTGCCCCTAGCCCCTCCCAAATCTCATGTCCTTCTCACATTGCAAAACACAGTCATCCCTTCTTAATAGTCCCCCAAGTCTTAACTAATTTCAGCATTAACTCAAAAGTCCACAGTTCAAAGTCTCATCTGAGATAAGGCAAGTCCCTTCAGCCTATGAGCCTGTAAAGTAAACAAAAAGTTACTTACTTCCAAGATGTGACAGGGGTACAGGCATTGGGTAAATACATCTGTTCCAAAGCGGAGAAATCAGCCAAAGGGAGGAGTTACAGGCCCTGTACAAGTCTGAAACCCAGCGGGGCAGTTATTAAACCTTAAAGATCCAAAATAATCTCATTTAACTCCATGTCTTACAATTAGACCATACTGATGCATGGGGTGAGCTCCCAAGGCCCTGGGCAGCTTTGCCCCTATGGCTCAGCAAAGTTCAGTTCCCATGGCTGCTCTCAAGGGCTGGTGTTGAGTGCCTGTGGCTTTTCCAGGTTCACAGTGCAAACTGTCAATGGATCTACCATTCTGGGGTCTGGAGGATAGTGGCTGTCTTCTCACAGCTCCACTAGGCAGTGCTGCAGTGGGGACTTAGTGTGGGGGCTCCAACCTCACATTTCCCCTTAGCACTGTCCTAGTAGAGGTTCCTCATGAGGGCGCAGCCCCTGCAGTAGACTTCTGCCTGGACATGGAATAGTTTCCATACATCCTCTGAAATCTAGACAAAGGCTTCCAAGCCTCAACTCTTGCCTCTGTGCACCTGCAGGCTTATCATGACATGGAAGCCACCAAGGCTTATGGTTTGCACCCTCTGGAGCAGCATCCTATGACATATCTGGGACCCTTTCAGCCGCAGCTGGAGCTGGAGTGGCTGGGAAACAGGGAGCAGTGTCCTGAGGTTGCACAAGGAAGCTGGGCCCTGGGCCTGGCCTACGAAACCATTCTTCCCTCCTAGTCCTCCAGGCTTGCGATAGAAGGGGCTGTCACAAAGGTCTCTGAAATGCCTTTGAAGCATTTTCCCCATTGTCTTGGCTATTAACATTTGGCTCCTCTTTACTTATGCAAATTTCTGCAGCCAGCTTTAATTCCTCTCCTGAAAAATGGGTTTTTCTTTTCTACACAGGGTCAGGCTGCAAATTTTCCAAAGTTTTATGCTCTGCCTCCCTTTTAAATATAAGTTCCAGTTTCAGATCATTCCTTTGCTCATGCATATGAGCAAATGCTATTAGAAGCTGCCAGGCTACATCTTGAATGCTTTGCTGCTTAGAAATTTCTTCCATTAGATACCCTAAATCCATCACTCTGAAGGTCAAAGTTCCACAGTCCCCTAAGGCAAGGGCACAGTGACTCCAACCTCTTTGCAAACGCATAGCAAAAGTGACCTTTACTCCAGTTCTCAATAAGTTCCCATCTCCATCTGAGACCACTTTAGCCTGGACTTCATTGTCCATATCACTATCAGCATTTTGGTCACAACAATTTAACAAGTCTCTAGGAGGTTCCAAATCTTTCCTCATCTTCCTGTCTTCTTCTGAGCCCTCCAAAACAATTTAACAACTCTCTAGGAAGCTCTAAACCTTTCCTTATCTTCCTGTCTTCTTCTGAGCCCTCCAAACTGTTCCAACCTCTGTCCATTGCCTGGTTCCAAAGTTGCTTTTACATTTTTAGGTATCTTTAAAGCAATGCTGTACTTCTCTGTTACCGATTTTCTATATTAGTTTGTTCTCACATTGCTCTAAAGAACTACCTGAAACTCAGTAATTTATAAAGAAAAGAGGTTCTGCAGGCTGTACAGGGAACATAGCTGAGGAGGCCTCAGGAAACTTACAATCATGGTGGAAGGCGAAGGGGAAGCAGGCACTTCTTACATAGCCAGAGAAGGAGGAAGAGGGTGAAGCGGGAGGTGAGACACACTTATAAACAACCAGATCTCATGAGAACTCTCTCACTGTCACGAGAATGGAAAAGGGAAAATCCACCCCCATGATCTAATCACCTCCCACCAGGCCCCTTCTTCAACACTGGGGATTACAATTCAACATGAGATTTGGGCAGGGACACAAATCCAAACCATATCAGTGACTTCTAAGTAAAGAAATACCTGAATGAATTGAGAGTGTGTGCTCAGGTATCAGGATAAGAGCTTCCAGGCAGAGGGTAGAGAAAAGTGCAAAAGCACAAGCAAGCTTGGTACGTAGAGGAAGAACAAGCAGATCAGTGTGGCTGGAGCAGAGAGACTGAGTGAGGGAGTCAGAGAGTTAAGAGAATTAGTACAGGTGAGATTGTACTGATTCTCTTAACTCTCTGACCCCCTCACTCAGTAAAGATCAGATTGTGCCAGGCCTTTCAGGTCATCGAATCTAGATCTAGTATCTAGATGCCTGGACCGGGGTGGTAGCAAGAGGTGTTCAGATTCTGGATACATTTTGAGATACAGCTCAGAATTCTGAAAAATAAGCAGGATTTCCTGATTAAATGGTTTTGGAGTATGAAAGAAAGAAGCCCAGGACACCACCATGATTTTTTTTTTCTGAGTAACTAGAAAATTGGGGTGCCACTAGCTGACATAAGGATCAAGATGGGTGAAGCAGATATTGGAGAGAACATCATTTTGTTGCATGTTTTCACCAAGTTCTCACCTGACTAGGTTATTTAGCTTAGTCTGTGTCCTCAAAGCGGTGGAAAATGAAGGTAAATATTCCACTTAGTTAAACCAGAGAAATAGAATTAAATGTTGTATTAACTGGAAGGGTCCTTAGAGGTTGCTTTATTTATCTTATTTGATTTTTTAAAATTATTTTAAAAAATTTTTGTGGGTACATAGTAGGTGTATATATTTATGGGGTACAGGAGATGTTTTGATACAGACATGCATTGTGAAATAAGCACATCATGGAAAATGGGGTATCCATCCCCTCAAGCATTTATCCTTTGAGTTACAAACAATTCAATTACATTCTTCACATTATTTTTAAATACACAATTAAGTCATTATTGACTATGGTTAACCTATTGTGCTATCAAATAGTAGGTCTTACTCATTCTTTCTTCTTTTTTGTATCCTTAACCATCCCCAACTCCTCCCAAACCTTCAGTACCCTTCCCAGCCTCTGGTAACCATTCTTCTACTCTCTGTGTCCATGAATTCAATTGTTTTAATTTTTAGCTCCCACAGATGAGTGAGAACATGCAAAGCTTGTCTTTCCGTACCTGGCTTATTTCACTTAACATAATCATCTCCACTTCCATCCTGTTGTTGCAAATGACTGGATCTCATTCTTTTTTATGGCTAACTAGTCCTCCATTGTGTATAAGTACCACATTTTCTTCATCCATTCATTTGTTGATGGACACTTAGGTTGCTTCCAAATCTTAGCTATTGTAAGCAGTGCTGCAACAAACATGGGAGTGCAGCTATCTCTTTGATATACTGATTTCCTTTCTTTTGTGTATATACCCAGCAGTGGGATTGCTGGATCATATGGCAGCTCAATTTTCAGTTTTTTGAGGAACCTCCAAACTATTCTTCATAGTACCAATTTACATTCCCACCAACACTGTACAAGGGTTTCCTTTTCTTCACATCCTCACCAGCATTTGTTATTGCCTGTCTTTTGGATATAATTCATTTTAACTTGGGTGAGATGACATCTCATTGTAGTATTGATTGGCATTTCTCTGATGATCAATGATGTTAAGCATCTTTTCATATTTCTATTTGCAATTTGTATGTCTTCTTTTGAGAAATGTCTATTCAAATATTATGCCTATTTTTTGATTAGATTATTAATTTTTTTCCTATATGGTTGTTTGAGCACTTTATATATTCTGGTTATTAATCCCTTGTCAGAGGGGCAGTTTGCAAATATTTTCTTTGATTCTGTGGGTTGTCTCTTTACTTTATTGATTGTATCCTTTGCTGTGCAGAAGAGAGATTACTTTAAAAGCGAGGAAACAGAAGACCAAAGAGGGCAAATGATGCTTTTCTTTCAACAGAAATGGTGGCAAAAATCTGGCTGATTCTATTGATTAAGTTCCACAATAACATCTCATGAGCAGATATACCAGTATATCACAACTCTGAGCTCCAGCTAAGATCTGAGGATTATTGACTCAAACAACTTTTTAATCTAGGCCAATTCTTCTGCTTTCATTGGCCACAGTATAAATGGGAACAAATTTAACACCAGCTATGGGAATATCTAGAGAACAATATGTTGTTTATTGAACTGGATCTTCATCATAAGAAAATTCTCCTTAACAGGACCAGAAACTAATTTCCTTTCAATAACATTTGTTTTTAGGTAATAGCATTTTGGAATAAAAATGATCTAACAGCTCAGGGTTCTAAGTAGCTGTTTAACATTGGGCAAGTTAGTTTGTATCTTGGTTTCTTCAGGTAGAAATTAACAATATAATTAATGATTTTTATATATTCCCTCCTCTAGAAAAACTTAAAGCAGTTACTTGAAAAGTGATAAGGTTGAAACAATTTTAAATACCCTTATGGAACTTACAATTTGTGGTTCTATCATTATTACTTTGGTGGGTAAAGTGGAAGTAATGCAGAAATGTATTCCATGAATGCAAACACTTAAATAACTAGCATTCAGTCAGTGACTAATGGCAGTAATAAAGAATCACCGAGTAGGATACATAGAGGAAACATGAGCCTTCGGCAGAGTTCTCAAATTTAAATTTACTAGCATAGGAATAAAAATACAATTAGTAAAAATGGTTTGAGTTATATCTGTAAAGACTGAAAACAAGCATTCTTACCATAAGAGAAAAAGGGTAAGATAAGAATAATTTGTCCGTGGAAAATAGAACTTTTCTTTCATGTTATACCAAAACACCAAGGCTTTAGTCAACTAGATTTGCTTCATGGTATACCAAAGCAATGGCTTCACTAGTTTCACTGAATTTGTTTTCCTTTTCACCTTCCTTTAGGGAAGTCATATAACTTTTATAGCTTGAACATACTATTGTAAGTAGAGGCACATTGATCACATCCCTGAAAGCTGAATACAGCTGCAAATGGATATAGACAAATTCCATTCTGGTTCAACATCATGGGTAGCTTTCCAGCTACTGGCTGTTCATATTATGTAGCTTTCAGCGTAGTTCAGTGTTTTGCTTTTGTAAAATTGGTTTTAAAAAAATGTGGGCAAAAGGGGAAACATGGCAAAAAAACCTTGATTGACAGCCTTACTCCTAAAGGCAATGTGGAAGAGTTCAGTGAGGGTCAGCCCTCTCTCGCCTCTGAGGTAATGTGTTCTGACCTGCTCTTTTATAGCAGAGAAGAGAGTAGACAGCAGCAGATGCATGGCCAGATGCCCTGCTGGCTACTCGGCCAGCTGCTGCAGCTCTGAGGAACCCTGTGTTCCCAGGATGAAATTCATGGTCACCCCCTGACCAACCTACAGGGGCTCTTGCAAACTCTCAGGGAAGTTGGAGCCAGATAATGAACCACAGGTTCTGCTCTGCTTATCTCATGTTAGGAGCCTTCCTCTAAGAGTATAGCAGTGGCAGTATTTCCCTTCCTTATTCTACCAAGTTTGTGCTAAGTACTTACTTTTTTTGAGCTAATTTGTATTGTTTAGGGCATGCAAAGATGGAAAAGCTATAAAAAATATGAGAGTGCTTAACATAAAAACCAGATAATGGTTGGTGGTTGGGGTTCAGGGGAAGATAGTAATTTAAATAGGCACACAGAGGTCTTTAAAATGATCACTGATCACATTCTTAAGTGGGGATGGGTAGGAAAATGGTGTTAATTTTGTTATTAATCTTAAAATTGTAGTTCTTTTCAGCATGTGTGCATCACAATAATAAAAAATAAGATTTAAGAAATGAAATAGGACATCTGCAAACCTAGGTTTACAGTCTTGCCTTACCATGCATTGCTAGCATGAACTTAAGAGGGAAGTTTCTATGTATCAATCAGTTCATAACTAATCCTAGGTATTGTTGAAATCCACAAATTTTCACAGTTTTTGGGGAGGGGATATTGAAACTCTGCTTTTTTTTTTTTTCCCAGCTGCATTTTAAAATAAATTCAGAAAACAAAAGCCCCCAAACATTTTTCCTTATATATGCCATGCCTGTTCAGGAGTGATCTCCAAACATTTCTTCATGTAGTGAAATAACAAAGCCAACCTCACCAAATGCCGTGAAAATTAAATAAAATAACACCTATAAAGTTATTTGGTCATAGTAAAAACTTTTAATAAATATCAATTTCCATCCTCCTAGCCTTAGTGAAATTAATTTAATATATGTGTACCTACAAGTTTATATAATATTTTTATTGATAAAGCTAGAGAAACAGGGGTAAATATATAGTAAACTTATAATTTACTTGACATGATTAGTATACTCAAAATCAAACTCCATCAAATTGCTATATTTCATTTTTACTTAGGGTGGATAAGTACATTTCACTTTATGACAAGTAAAAATTAGTTTAAAATACTGTGAAATTCTAATTTTTAAAAAGTTTCTTGAAATGGAGTAAAATAGTTTGAGAAACTCCTAAAACTGTGACAAACTAGGGTGCTCTCCATTCATTTTTCTTTTCATATTCTTCTTTCTGTTGTTGCTTTTTTATTCATTTGTAGATGCATAAAACATTTTGTGTCTGGCTCTGTGCTTGGCACTGGAATTCAATGATAAGTTCAGGTGTAAAGAATATAGGTAAGAAGGGAAAGGGAAATATATAGTCACAGATGAAGGTATAAGAATAGAATACACTTTAAGAACAGTGGCAGCAAAACAAAGCACAGAGTATTCTGAAGATTAAAAACATAATGCCCATTTGGCCATATTGACATCACAGCAAGGGAAAAAACAAACAAACAAACAAAAACAAACGAGGTCAAACTGTGTTCTTTGGACACATGGTGCAGATGTAACAGCTGGCATTAAAGGAAGAGAAGCCATTTAATGATTTCTTAGTTTCTATCTCCTTTATTAAGCAGCACATCTTCTAACTGGAAAGTCTTGAATAACTATGATTAAGAAGGATTTAAAGTCCATGACAGATGAGGCATTGAATTACCTGAAGCAGAATTCCACAAATCACCAATTTCATAGTAACCCTAACAGGTAACTGCTATCCTTGATGCTGTTCCCTTTCCATTTTTACAGTTAAGGAATCCGAGGCTCAGAGGCATGACGCAGGTAGTAACTGACAGAGTAAGGATTCCCAACTCAGCATGTCTTTCTTTAAAGCTTTGTTCTTCCAAATATTTTGCAAGGTTCCCCCAAAGTTTTCTCAAGTTTAGGTCCCTAAGGACTCAGTTCTCAGTTTCCCTCAATTTGTCCACAGTTATTCTCAACTTGAGATCTTGAATTATATAAGCTCCAAACCCTTCAGAACAAAACCTTTTGGGGCAGCAATCCAGTCTCCCAGTTTTGAAGCTTGAATCTCCTAAATTGGAATCCTGTTGTTAAGGAATTACCTTAATGTTTACCTTTCTGCCCTACAGTAGAAGTGCTAAGTGCTAAACTGTGAATATCAATGGATGTTTAGCTTCTAAACCTGAGTGCTAGACCTTTGGTTAAATTGAGCCAGGAACCAGAAATCGTGTTGGGGATGGGAACTCTTATGTGTTCCAGCCATAATAAACATGTTTCAGGGTTTTTTCTGGGCTGCTGACTTAAACAACTGTGATTTTCTCTGCCTGCGGGCTGAGTCTCCTCTTCCCTCCTCTCAGCTAACTCTCCTTCATTCTTAGGCTAAGTGACATGTCCTCAGAAGGCTTTCCCTGACCTTCAGATTGGGTTGAAAACTGTTTGCTAATCATTTATATGCCACACTACTTCCTTTTTGGTAACATTCATCACCCTGTAGTCTTTTGCTTATTCTCTTTTTTTCTGCCATACCCTATTTTTCTGTGGCTGTACCCCCAATGTGCCTAGCACAGTGCCTAGAACATGTGGAAGCTGAGGTTCAGTAAATATTTGAATTGATGAATGAATGAATGAATGAACTGTTACGATCCCGGTGGTGGTAGTGGGTGTGAGGGTTGATAATGATGTCTGAAATCATATCACATCAGCAAAGAAAAGCATTTCACAATTTTGGTTTCAATAAATGAAAGCTATATGCTGCATGGTCCTGCCAATTTCCCTGTCCATGTACTCTATTACACATAGCAGTCACATATAGAGTGAAACCTGTACTGTGAGCATTTGGAGCTATCCCCCATTGTGGAGAGTTAGAGCATGTTCCAGACCTATTCTCAAAGTCTTTCTTCAGCACCATTATCTCTGGGAATCAGCAGCTTCAGCTTGTGCTCTTCACATTTTGAATGTTTCTATGACATCAGATTATCCTTCTTCTCCCCCTCCACATCAGAGTTGTTCATCCTAAGCCTCATATGAACTTCAACTTAGAATTTCTATGGATGAATCTTAGTTACAAGTTAATTTTTTAAGATAATGGACTGCATGAACTTGAATGTGGGTGTCTTTCTTGACAGCTTAAAGAAGGGAAAAATAAGCTCAGAAAGGCGTGAACTGATGATGCCGTGGTTACCCATCATCAAAAATACAATTACCATTTTTTTGGTGCATATGTTTTCATCAGTAATTTCTTTTCCTCTCTCTCTCTCTCTAGTAGTTTAAAATCTTTTAAAAATTATTTCAGTAGTTTTTTTTGGGAACAGGTTGTGTTTTACATGGATAAGTTCTTTAGTGATGATTTCTGAGATTTTAGTGCACCCATCACCCAAGCAAGGAGTTAATTATGGCAAAGTCAAATTATTGCATCTAGAGCATATGCTGGGTGTTGTTGGCTTGGTCGTCCTGGCCTAGTCTTCATGTTTTGCGTACTGTTCTCTGACTGTGGAATAGCACCAATGCAGACCTGTGTGGACTGCATCAATGGGCTTCTTTGTCCCCCAGCACTAGTCTGAGTTCAGCCCATCAGAGGCACTTGTGGGACATCAGAGGGCAGGAGAGTGAGGTCAGAGTATCAGTTCCCTTGGCTCTCTCCTTGATGGTGGGCTGTCACCCTTCATAAAAGGTCAGGGCCACTGTCAGGTGTCCCTTGTCTTATGGTTATCCTGTTCTGGTAACTGTTCCCTCATTATGCCCCTTCAGACTTAAGCCTACATTGTCCTAGATGTGGGCACTTCATGGTGCCATGTTGGATTTCCCTAACTTCTGCACACATACTCCTAGAATTCCTTCATTAAATTTTTTTAGATTGTCTTATAATTGAAGTGTGTTTTTTCCTCCCCAGAATCTATCTTATGCAGAGGAATTGGAAAATGTGCTTGTGTAATACACATGATGATGGCAGTCACTGATAACAGAAGCAAAGAATTTAAACCTCTTCTTTGATGAGATAATTTGGATATAGTTTGCTGGTATTACAAAGAAACTTTTTAATATTCCCAAGAGTACTCTATTTTGTTCTTAAAACTTTGTTCTTCCAAATATTTTGCAAAGTTCCCCAAAGTTTTCTCAAGTTCAGATCCCCAAGGACTCAGTTCTCAGTTTCCCTCAACTTGTCCTTAATTATTCTCACCATAAATGTCTGGCCCCAAAACTCTTCCAAAGAGCATTTCAAAGTAGGAAGACATGACACATGAAATAAATTAAACCACCAAGGAGAAACTAAAAGGGAACAATGAATTAAACCACCAAGGAGAAACTAAAAGGGAACAATGACATGTCAGATGTTGTTTTATAAAAAGGCAAGTTCCTATAACTTCCGTTATTTACTCACAATTTCATTCTCTCACACAGTTTGAGTTCTAATTTACACAAACAAGATGTCAATTGATGATACAAATGACATGATGATACAAATGAAATGATGACCAAAAATTTGTTACATGCACCTGACATTTTTCAGTCACACTTTTGCTGGCTCCCAACTGAAAGTGACAAGTAGCTCAGGCTCTTACCATTTCATTCATAGAATACTAAGGCAGGGTGTGATGTAGTGTGACTGATCAAACAGAAAGTTAGTATTTGAAGAAATGAGAAGAGTTCGTGAGGAGAATTGAAACTAATTGAATCAAAATGAAGAATTGCTATCTAGAAGACTATCTGGAAGTTCAAGGGATTTGGGAGTTCACTGTGAAGATGGGTGCTCACTCTCTCACCCTCTAAACAAGAGGGAGAGAGAACAGGGTGAGAAAATATTAGTTTTGCCTTTATTTTTCTTTTTTTTTTGTTTTGTTTTTTGAGACTGAGTCTTGCTCTGTCGCCCAGGCTGGAGTGCAGTGGCGTGATCTCGGCTCACTGCAACCTCTGCCTCCTGGATTCAAGCTATTCTCTCGCCTCAGCCTCCCAAGTCGCTGGGATTACAGGCCCCCACCACCATGCCTGGCTAATTTTTGTATTTTTTAGTAGAGACAGGGTTTCACCATGTTGGCCAGGCCGATCTCAAACTCCTGACCTCAGGTGATCCACCCACCTAGGCCTCCCAGAGTGCTGGGATTACAGGCATGAGCCACCGCACCTGGCCCTAGTTCCACCTCTAAAGTCAAGAAAATCTCTGCTTCTGGATCATGAACAAGTCACAAGGATGCCATTAAAAACACGGCTTTCAACTTCCTTTGTCCCCTGTTGAGCTCACTACTTATTTGAAATGAATATAAAATATTATATTTACACTAGAACACACTGTGGCTCAACCTTTATATTTTGTTCCTTTTTTCTGTGTAGGGTTGTACATTGTAGTCGTTTGCAGTCAGGTTAATAGGGAACAAACAAGCTCTAAACTTTATTCCTTTAACGGGAGGGATTAATGTATTCCACAGTTTTGTACTGAGAGTTTACAATGTGTCCCTCTGCAAAGAGGGGTGAATTCAGTGTGAATAAGGCAAAATCATCATTGCTCTCATAGGACTAAGGAAAACCACTTTAATTGTTTATTGCTTCCTCAGCCCCAGAGGAAGAGCATAGGGTATGTGCCCAGAGATTAAGTAGTCAGGGCAAAAACAGTGTCAGTGTTGTAAAATGAGAACAAATGACTTCTTTCATTCATCTCCCTAAAGTGGTTTGCAAACTTGCTAGTTGTGTATAATGTTAATCTCTAAATATCTGAGTCTAATTATTCCCATTGATAATTGTGCATATAATAAAATGCAAATTCTGGAATTTCTTTTATTTCTACTTTCCTAGGATGAATCCACATTACGCTTGTGGCTGACCACACTGCCTGGAATAGTTACATTCCATTTACAATTTTAGAACTTCTGCTGTAATAGAATTGTGCTTTAAAATATTTGTAAGGATTTTTAAAGCACAAAGTCAAAGTTAAGCTAAGTACTTAATATGGAGCTTAGTTTGTATAAAAGCAGTTCCATGTTATAAAAGTGTATCATAGTTGAACAGGAAGTAGAGAGAATTACTACACATGCTGTGGACTCTAGCATGCAATCCACTCTACTCAGAAGCTAATTTGCCTTGCTGGCATTTTCAATAGAGATGGATTATTCCATCTCTCACTATCTGGGGCAACAAGTACTAAAAAGATCAGGAAAATGAGGTATGTAAAAACATGGTTTTCATGACCTAATCTACATTTGAGTGCCATAGGGGTGGTGGCTAATTACTCTTTCTTAGAACCAGTATTTATATGTTGTGATAAACACCTTGTAAAAATACAGACATGAAAATGTAGGTTACTAATCTTTTAACCATGCTAAATGTGGCTAAATGGGTGAAGAAAATTTCTTAATAAATATTTTCATAAATAGAAGAGCCGAATTTGAAAAGTGTGCCCCTTAGCTGAAATGAAAATGTCTTTTGTTGAAGTAGTGCTATGGAGCTATGGGCTGAGTTGTTCCTTTTTTTAACAGATGATTTTGCTAGGTTTCATTTGCTATTAATGTAAAATTCTACAACATAGTTTTATAAAAACCATTTGCGGAGAGGTTTGTAATATAATCTAGTAACATCTAGTATCTTTCCTGAATTGCTTTCAAATACCTGTTACTTAAAAAGTTGTTTTACACATTTTGCTTTTGCATAGGAGAGGCAGGGATTAAGCAACACCACTTGTGACATAAAAATACAAGTAGAATCTTTTATTGCTTCTCCAGGCTGCAGTTAAGAAAGATAAGGAGAGCAGCAAAGCATGCGTTTTGTTCTGTCAACAACATACAAGCAGCTTTTACTGTGTCTTACTACTCATGCAAGGGGTGCTGAATCCATTGGGCCTGCATTTGTAATATGCCTAAAACAATAAAAATTCATTGTGCCTGCTGTTGTAATATTCATAAAATAATCAAAAACAAACAAAAATGTATCAGATACATTCTGACTTTTCAGATACAGAATGACCGAGTTGTAATTCTGTCACAGACTCATATATAGTTGACAGAGTGCTAAACAGATTATGATAATCTAGGCCTTTTTATAAAAATGTATCTAAAAGTTATATCATTGCATATGATTAATATGTGTGGTCACAACAACTAAGAAGATGCTTTAAAACTGAAAAAAAAAATTCTACGGAAATATCTTTGCTGCTCCTTCAAGAAGTTATAGGTACAAAAGCCACAGTAATTTAGAAGGAAATAAGATACATCATTAGGGTTAGTGGCTTGCCAAGATAGAACTTGTCATTTTTCAAATAAATGGGCAGGAAAGTCATAGATTGTGATTTTAAAATTTTAGAATAAAAGATGTCACAACTCAGACATTCTATTTAGCTCAATGTAAACTTAGTATTGGATGAAAAAATAAAATTTTGTAAACCAGATTAAAAATTGAGATACAAGTAAAGCTGCTAATTATTATTTTTCTTTCTTTAAAAAGACAAACAAAGGGCAGGTGTGGTGGCTCATATCTGTAATCCCAGTATGTTGGGAGGCTGAGGTGGGAGGATACTTGAGCCCACGAGTTTGATACCAGCCTGGGCAATATGGCGAGACCCCATCTCTAAAAAAAAATACGAAAATTAACTGGGTGAGGTAGCATGTGCCTTTAGTCCCAGCTACACAGGAGGCTGAGGAAGGAGGATTGATTGAGCCTGGGAGGTTGCGGCTCTAGTAAGGCAACAGAACGAGATCCTGTCTCAAAAAAAAAGAGAAAAGACAAAACAACTTATATCAATTACCATCTCAGTCCTTGCCTTTTTTCATGGGTCTTCTTATTGCATAACAGCTGAAAAATGATGAAGTCCAAGTGTCCTTCCTATTTTAAAGTGCCATATATGTGCTTATTATTATGGATGTGGCTGTAAAAAAATTTAAATCCAACCTAAAATGCTTTCCACATTCATAATTTCAATTACCTCTGAAAGTAGTCCTTTGAGATAGGTCAGAATAATTATTTCTCCCATTTTAATGGATGAAAAAAAATGGAGCTTGTTCTTGATGTTTTGATATGTTACTATTTTGTGTCAGTTTTGTGTCATTTTTTTAGTTACATGAGAACTTATCTTGCAAGTTCTCACTCCCAGTACTTTCATCTTACTTTTATAGATCCCTGATCCTATTTTGTTTCTCCCTTAAATTTACAGTTTTTCTTTTTCAAAGCATTCTTCATGTTTGGAAGATACTGTCTCTCCCCCTAATCTTTGAACTTCCTCTTGTCTACAATAGAAACTATGCAAAGCAATAAATACAGAAGATAAGAGAGAGGAAGTGAAAGCCTTAAGAAGTTAGTAGAAGCCAGAAAAGTGACAGAGAGAAGGGAAGAGGGTTAAGAATTTCAGTAGGAAGATGATGGATGTTTCCTCATGTAATAAACCTTGATGATCTCCTGTCTCTTCTACCTCATCCATCTTGTTAACTCAGAAATAATGTGATTCTTCTAGAAACTCACCCTAACTCAGACATCACCTTTTGCCAAAACCAACATTAGGCTCACTCTAGTTTTTATAAGGGGAAATTATACTCTCTTAGAAAAGACATTATAAGGAATATTTCTTTAAAAAGAAGCAAAGAATATCTACTAAGAATCACTAGCTATACGAGGAAAAATTCTACTATGAAATACAGAGACCAAAGCAAACAAACACAAAAAAGCAACTCTCTAAATTGTGATGTGTGCAATCTTTAACATCCCCAGAGACAGAAGAAAAAATGTTTGTGCCTTTAAAAGCAGAAAAGTCTTATAAAAAGTAACATTTGAAAATAAAGGGTGTTTTTGAAAATTAAAAATATAATAGCAATTTTCATAATCTAAAGTTGAAGAAATTTCCCAGAATATAATAAATAATATTGAACATAAATAATTGGAAATAGAAAAGATAAGAAAATTAAAGGACAATTACAGGATGTCCAACATCAAAAAGAAGGAGTTCCAGAAATGGTACATTGAAAGCAGAAAACAAAATGATCAGATAAATAGGGCAAGACTATTTCTTAGAAAAGGACACTTTTTACTCCAGATTAAATGGGCAGCACTGTGGAGGAGAAGAAGACTCCCTTCAATAAACAACCATGTAATTTTAGGACACCAGAGACAAAGACAATATCCAGAATCAAAATTGCATCATGCTTCTCAATAGCAGCCACAAAACTATAATTTATTAGAGCAAGGCCTCCAAAATTATCCTCAACCTTGAATTCTCTACCCAGCCAAACTATCAGTTAAGTTTAGAGGTAGGACAAAGTCAGTTTTAGATGTACACGTTCTTTAAAAATTCACCTATGCATGCTTTATTAGACAGCTGTTGGAAGATGTGCTATACTAGAACAAAGAAGTCAGCTCAGATAAAAGAAGATCTGGGGTACAGAAAACAAGGACCCCAATACAAAAGCAAAGTGAAGAGAATCCTTGGAATGATACCAAAGGAAGATTCAAAGAGAACATACATGCATCAAGTCTAGACAGCAACTGGTCCAGATTTTCCAAAATTGAAAAAAAAATACCCACATAATATGTAGAATGTATTAAAATAAGACTTATATTGATGGAGAAGAGAGTTTGATTGAATTAGTCATATGTATATAGAGCACTGAGAAAATGAAGAGAATTTTTATCTATTAGGTTTAAGGTTATAGGGAAGCTGTACCTGAAAAGACACTATAGTATACCACTTAGCCATGATTAGCACTTGCATTGTCATGTTTTAAACAGTAAATAGTTATCTAAAAAAAAGTCATGATATAACAATTCTGGAAAGATAAGGGACCATGAAGGGGGTCTGTGTGTGTGTGTGTGTGTGTGTGTGTGTGTGTTAGAGAGAGAGAGATACGTGAAGGTATGGTGTAATGGGAAGTCCATAGGTAATGCCAAACCTGAAAAATCAAGAAGTAACAATATAACCAAAGCTATGTGGTTATAACATTTAAAATTATAAAGTAACCAGCTAAAATAGTTAAATTGAAATGTATCACCTCTGGAGATCAAGACATACAGAGAATAAACTAAAATATGCACATGTATAACTTTACTAAAATTAAAAATGGAATTAAAAACAAAGTAATAGCTATGGGACAAAATAGTTACAGATGCTATTCTCTTATAATAAAAGTTGCATATGTATTATCTAATGACCCATTTTAGAAATTATTATTAGGTTGTATAACTTGATATTGGCCCTTCATGTCATTTTTGAAACTTACAAAGTTGTCTCTTTGAAAAAAACATCAGTTTGGTTGATTTTGAATAGGACTTGGATAGTTAAAGGAATCACTGTTGAATGAAAATCTATGAAAAATATTTGTCAATATGGCAGTATACTCTTCAAGCTCTTCCAAGAAGCAAAATCTGTTTGTGAGTTGCTGAAACTTTACTATCTTCCTTTCTATTCCTGTCCATCACATTGCCACAGACAGCACTGTCTGGAGATGTGGAATCAAGATTGATAAAGGCCAGTAGGGAAAGCAACTAAGATTCTCCAGACCTGAACATATTGGAGGGAAAGATAGCTTATGAGGCCCTTGGATCTTTTTATTGTCCTCTTTATACTGGGAAGTTTGTGACTGTTTTTAAAGAGGGATGAATCTTGGAACATTCATAAAGAGAAGAAAGAATACTCATTTATCACACCTTTTTCTTTCTCTTTAGCCTCCCCTATAACCTGGCCCTGTTCCAGTTCTGCAAAAACATGCCTTTGGGTTCAGTTAGTGATACTGGTAAGAGTTGAACCTCTAATTGTAATGAGATCCCTTGACGCTCAAAAGACCTTAAGACACGAAGTTATGAATTAATAATGAAAAAATCTTCATTATAGCATTTTGATCAGAGGAAGAATCACACCCCCCTTCCTTTTTTTTTTTTTTTTTTTTTTTTTTTTTTTGATATAGGATCTTGTTCTATCACCCAGGCTGGAGTGCAGAGGCATAGTCATGGCTCTCTGCAGCCTTGACCTTCTGGGTTCAATTGATACTCTGCCTCAGCCTCCTGAGTAGCTGGGACTACAGGCATGTGCCACCATGCACCACTAATTTTTCTATTATTTGCAGAGATGGGGTTTTGCCATGTTGTCCAAGCTAGTCTTGACCTCCTGGGCTCAAGTGATTCGCCCACCTTGGCCCTGCAAAGTCCTGGGATTATAGGCGTGAGCCATAGCACCCAGCTCACTTTCCCTTCTTATCACAGATTGAAGGACTACGTTGAAGGCTGGCCACTGCTCTGACCACAGCCTGCACCGCAGAAGTGTTTTTTCCTACCTGACAACTTGATTACAATTTTCTCCAGTTTGCAGTGATTTTTAGGACAGCAGAGTTCAAGCATTTATTGCCCATATTAATGAAACCTGTACTCTAACATCTAGCTGATACCTCTGCTAGAGAAAACTTTCTACCTATACCTAACCCCTGTCTCACCCTCCTGAAGTACACTCTCACCTGAATTCTACTTATCCTTCCATTTTCAGCTTGTCATTTTCTCTCAGAATCTGGGATAGATGCCCCATTATAGGCTTATCATTATAATTAAGCAGCTGATAACAAAGCAATATGCTGATTGCCCATCTCTCCCTTTGGTCTATAAGACTTGTAGAGGCAGGAAAAAGCATCTATTTGTTTTTTCACTATTGGCCTTCTTGGACCGAATATAGTTCCTAGACCTGGCATCAGAAGGACTCAATAAATATTTGTTAACTTGAATGGATTTGCTATTGTCTCTACTTCTTAAAATGTAGTCTTATATTCTCCATCACATTGTGACTGAATATGGATAAGAGGGTATGGATATAGACATCTTTCCTAAGTCTATACCATCTATATAGTACATTAGTTTCTATCTGAATGGCACAGAGTAATTATGGCAATTGCTAGTCTCCACCCCAAATGGGAATGTTAAAATCTGCAAAGTGCTTGGCTTTCTTAGACGTGAAGTTCTTGGAATCCATTAACAAATAAATGCATCTTCATTTTATAATATAGTAGGTCTAGAGATGATGAGACAACATCTAATATACTTGAGGATTGTATTAGATGAATGGCAAGTCATTTGGCACACTAAAATGCTCTTAATGTGATTTGTTTACAATCTTTCTGTTTTATTGCAGCCGGGGATCTGACAACAGACTGGCTCACCGGCGGCAGACAGTTCTCCGTGAGAAGGGGAGAAGGTTAGCTAATCGAGGACCAGCATACATGTTTAGTGATCGCTCAACAAGCCTATCTATAGAGGAGGAACGCTTTTTGGATGCAGCTGAATATGGTAACATCCCAGTGGTGCGGAAGATGTTAGAAGAATGCCGCTCACTCAACGTTAACTGTGTGGATTACATGGGCCAGAATGCCCTACAGTTGGCAGTGGCCAATGAGCATCTGGAAATTACAGAACTTCTTCTCAAGAAAGAAAACCTCTCTCGAGTTGGGGATGCTTTGCTCCTAGCTATTAGTAAAGGTTATGTTCGGATTGTGGAAGCAATTCTCAGTCATCCGGCTTTTGCTGAAGGCAAGAGGTTAGCAACCAGCCCTAGCCAGTCTGAACTCCAGCAAGATGATTTTTATGCCTATGATGAAGATGGGACACGGTTCTCCCATGATGTGACTCCAATCATTCTGGCTGCCCACTGCCAGGAATATGAAATTGTGCATACCCTCCTGCGGAAGGGTGCTAGGATTGAACGGCCTCATGATTATTTCTGCAAGTGCAATGACTGCAACCAGAAACAGAAGCATGACTCGTTTAGCCACTCCAGATCTAGGATTAATGCCTATAAAGGCCTGGCAAGTCCGGCTTACCTGTCATTGTCTAGTGAAGATCCAGTCATGACGGCTTTAGAACTTAGCAATGAACTGGCAGTTCTGGCCAATATTGAGAAAGAGTTCAAGGTAGGTCACTAACAATAGAGACTTCACCCTCCACAAGCCAGAGTCAAGGTGTATTTAGCAGCTTCCACCATGTGCTCAGCACTGTGCTAGTTACTGTGGACACTAGGTCATTTTATAAGTTTATTCAACAAGCTCTTTATTATAATCATTGTAGCAAAAGTTGTGATCGCTACCATTTAGTGATGCTCTACCGTCTGCCAGACATTTTTCATTTATTATATCTAATCTTTATCCGTTCCCCTTGAGAAGCTATTATTAGTTCCTGTCTAGATGGGTAAATGAAGGCATAGAAAGTTTCGCTAATGCCCAAGATCAACAAATGGGAAATGACACAGCTGGGTTCAGAATCCAGGTATACTGCACTCTGAAAAGGCCAGGCTTTTTCCTCCCACAAAACACTATTTCCATGTTCAGAGCACAGTGATAGATGCTGTTGAGGTCAGAAAGAAGAATAAGCTTAAGGAAGTCACAGTTGACTAGAGAGACAAATGCACACATGAATAAAAAATAAACAAAACTACCAGGTAGAGGTAAAAGCAACATACTGTAGAAGTTCAGAGAAAACAATATTTAATTCCGGTTAGGCTGCAGGGAAGTATGTGTAAGATGGCATTTCAGCTGTATATGGTGGAACAAGTAGGATTTTGGAAGGCAGAGAATGAGGGAAAAGATATTTTAGGCCAAGGTGTACCAGCAAAAGCAAAACATGATAGATAGGAAATAGTAGGAAATTAGAACTTTGACCAGTCAATCTCTTAATAAGAGGTGTCTGGAGAGATAAATGGTGTCAGATGCTGCCATTATCCATAAGGGCTGTGCTCCACTTGGAGAGGATGAAAGCTTGCATCCCTAGCTAAGATCTTCCCCACAGGTATCTCTAAACTCCCTCTACCTGTTTGAGGTAGTTCTGATCCTCTAATGCCCATCACCTTTTACCATGGATTATTGTTATTTATGATGCACTTATCTCCTTTACTAAATAATGCAGGTTGGAAACAGGTTTGATTCATCAAGTACAATGTTTTACAGAAGTGAATATTGGTTTCATTTTTTCTATTCTATATGCTGAGAGAATGCTTGTTTCTATACTCTTTTCTTGAGGGATTACAGCCCAGTCTTTCCTGAGCAGCTTCTTGGTGCCACTGTCACTGATGTTTCACCCCAGTATCAGATGTCATGTGTCCATCTATCCTCAGGTCCAGTCTATCCAGAAAGGCTAGAAGGAGGAAAACGGTTACTGAATCGCTCAGTATGTGCTTGGCTCCCAAGGTAGAGGAAGGTGCTTTTCCTCCAGCTACCTGGCAGCTAACAGGGCAAGACAAGTAAATGGTCCTTCTAACCCTGTCTCAGATTCTTACCTACTTTTCGCTTGACTCCTAGGACACAGAGACTTTCACCTGATTCAAATTAAAGCATTTTGAACTCTGATTAATATTAATTATTTTCAAAATCTATATTACTAATTTTGCCTAATTTCAACATTTCTGTTTCCTTTACTGTATCCTTGTTTACGTGCTTTCTCTAAACCACTGAAGACTATTATATTCTTTATTTGTTCATTAATTCACTGGCGTACATCTTTTGAGTCCCTGCTGTTTTTTACTGGGGACAGTTGAGGATGAGGATGGCGAGGTAGTACAAAATACAAAGACAATTCAGTCAGCAATCCTGTCCTCAATTAGTTTATAATCCAATGTGATAGAAAAGATCTGTGTGTAGTAACTATCATATTAGGCATGACCTTATGGAGTGAGGAGGGGGCTAGTGGCTGAAAGGTGGGAAGAATCACATTTAACCAGGATGTAAATTCTTCATGGTCCCTAAATGCATTGCAAAATGTTGAGGCCTCCACACGATGATGAAGACGTAAAGATCTGGACATTCTTCTGTTTGTTCATCACACCCTTCTTTCTGCTGTCATCAGTGTGAAGTGTATGGATTAGCCACTTTCCTCCCATTTATGCTTCCCTATTTGCTCCATTGTCTTGAGCAGTTACCTAGAGCCTCTGGACATGCATACCTTTTTGCTAATGCCCTGCCTCTATGAAGGTTTCAAGGCAAAGAAAAGATAAATCTAACTGAAAACATAAATGTATTTAGGAGTATGTTACTAATGTCTTTTAAAAATCACTTTCAAAAATTAGATTACTGTTAAACAAGAGTAGCAGTTTAAAAAATGCTTTTATAAAGTATATCCTAGAACTTGACAATTCTTATAATTAGAAACCTAACTCAAAATTACTGCACAAGGAGAAAGGGCAGTTACTGGCTTGATTTTTAAGGCCTTTTTACAAAAACAAACAAGAAAAGATTTCTTCCTTGCCAGGTATCAAGCATTAAAACAAATATTCTTTTTCTCTGAGATTAGTTTGGACAGCAGATGAAAGAACTGCCGCATACAAGGGTGAGCCTCCCTTGCCTTTGTGTGTAAACTCACAGGGAAATAACATTCCCCCACCACCCATGGCTACTGGGACACTAACTCTTGTCCCAGCATCCCAGTCTCAGTTTACAGTAGGGTGGGACCTTACAGGAATAGAGAAGTTGGTGTCTCTGAGGTGAGGTTTGCTGCTGAGTTTGCTGCTTCTACCCTTAAAAATAACTTCTTTTTTCTTACTTTAAAGTAATATATAGCCAGGTTAGAAAATAATAATATAAAAATGAAGGAAGTTTAAAAAATCATTCCTAATTTTAGCCATCAAGAAATAAACACTGATACACTACAAACATGCTAGCACATATCCTTTCAGTCTTTTTTTCTTTTTAAATCTTTTTAAATAGTCAACTCCCTTAGAGTCTCAGGAAATAAAAGTCACTGAGGGCTGGATAGCTTAGGCCTGGTCAGCCTCACAGGGACCTGAGAGATTGTATTGGCCACAGGAGATCCTCCCTGTTCATGGTATGTATGTATGTATGTATGTATGTATGTATGTATGTATGTATGTATGTATTTTGCTCCCTTTCCATCTGAAAGATGTTTGAAAAACTCTGTGTTCATTCACACAGTTAAAAATTGATATCTATTTTTTGTCTTCTGTAAGTATAAATATTTTTAAGGGATATAATTTCTGCATGGTGTACATATTGCCATTTAAGAATAGAACTCTTCAATTCTCCTTCAGATATATGCAAAGGACTCTAAATGCTTTAATGATTTCATGCCCACCATCAACTAAGCGAACAACATCTTCTTTAATGTTCAGAATAGCTGCATCTTTCCTTTTACTCCTTGAGGTTATATTTTCAGTCCAATTTCCTTCACAAATGTGATTCCTCATATTATAGCTTTTATTATTGTAAAGTCTCTTAAAATCCCTTTATATAGATATCAACATGTATATCATATATAAATAAAATACATATAACACACACATATATATGAAATTTTAGAATTTGTTTCATTTCCTCTTGCTAAAAGGCTCTGGGTATTGAAAATACTCCAGAAAGAGTTGTCTTTATATCTATTATTAGTATATTAGATCAAAAACTATAAAAATCAACCCAGCTGTTAAAAATAATTAATATGGGCCGAGCACGGTGGCTCTCACCTGTAATCCCTGCACTTTGGGAGGCCGAGGCGGGTGGATCATGAGGTCAGGAGTTTGAGACCAGTCTCACCAACATAGTGAAACCTGTCTCTACTAAAAATACAAAAAAATTAGCTGGGCATGATGGCGCACACCCGTAATCCCAGCTACCCAGGAGGCTAAGGCAGGATAATCACTTGAACCTGGGAGGCGGAGGTTGCAGCGAACTGAGATTGCGCCACCGCACTCCAGTCTGGTCAACAGAACAAGACTCCGTCTCAAAAAAAAAAAAAAAAAAGAAAAAATACATTTTGAAAAACAAATTTTAACTATGTGACATAATTCTTACTGGATGTATTTTTTAGTGGTACTCATCATGTTCACACTTTGGCTATATATTTAAGGAAAGAAAAATGTGTGTGTGTATATATATACACACACACATTTTATATTGTATATACACACATTTTATATTGTGTATATATATATATACACACATTTTATATTGTGTGTGTATATATATATATACCACATATATATACACCATTTATATATATATATATATATGTAGCTAAAAATTAGTTGGTATGGCAGCCAGTATGTTATTTTAGTCTTTGTTGATAGGATATATAAATTATTAAAGGTTTTATGGAATAAAATTTAAAAAGGATAAATAGTAGTAGGAATAAATATTTCTAGATATGATTTGATAACTATCTTACTAGATTAAAATTCTAAATCAGAAAGAAAACACATAAAAGTTTCATCCATGGGTTTTGACCATTTTCCTGTAAAAATTTTGAGTTCTGTAAACCATTCCAAGTCACATTTAAAAGAATCACTCTCACTAAGCTTTTCTGCCTTGCCTGTTTGAGATACTTTTCTAGTGAATGATACATCTGAAAGATATTAAGAATAATATAAGGAATCATTTACATTTCAATACATGACAAAGCATTGTTTGGTATTCAGTATTCCCTGCTGATGCTGTCTTTGCTTAACTTTTTCTGGACTCTCACTCAAGAAGCGTTCATTCTTTGACAATTGTTGGCAAATGAAGAGGCAAAGTCATAAAAAATGGCCCTTGTTTCTGTCTCCACCCTGCACTCTCCATCTGAAATCAGAACATCCCAACATGAGCCAAGGTGCTGCATTTCTTTTCTTTTTTTTTTTTTTTTTTATTATACTTTAGGGTACGTGTGCACATTGTGCAGGTTAGTTACATATGTATACATGTGCCATGCTGGTGCGCTGCACCCACTAACTCGTCATCTAGCATTAGGTATATCTCCCAATGCTATCCCTCCCCCCTCCCCCCTCCCCACCACAGTCCCCAGAGTGTGATATTCCCCTTCCTGTGTCCTTGTGATCTCATTGTTCAATTCCCACCTATGAGTGAGAATATGCGGTGTTTGGTTTTTTGTTCTTGCGATAGTTTACTGAGAATGATGGTTTCCAATTTCATCCATGTCCCTACAAAGGATATGAACTCATCATTTTTTATGGCTGCATAGTATTCCATGGTGTATATGTGCCACATTTTCTTAATCCAGTCTATCATTGTTGGACATTTGGGTTGGTTCCAAGTCTTTGCTATTGTGAATAATGCCGCAATAAACATACGTGTGCATGTGTCTTTATAGCAGCATGATTTATAGTCACTTGGGTATATACCCAGTAATGGGATGGCTGGGTCAAATGGTATTTCTAGTTCTAGATCCCTGAGGAATCGCCACACTGACTTCCACAATGGTTGAACTAGTTTACAGTCCCACCAACAGTGTAAAAGTGTTCCTATTTCTCCACATCCTCTCCAGCACCTGTTGTTTCCTGACTTTTTAATGATTGCCATTCTAACTGGTGTGAGATGATATCTCATAGTGGTTTTGATTTGCATTTCTCTGATGGCCAGTGATGATGAGCATTTTTTCATGTGTTTTTTGGCTGCATAAATGTCTTCTTTTGAGAAGTGTCTGTTCATGTCCTTCGCCCACTTTTTGATGGGGTTGTTTGTTTTTTTCTTGTAAATTTGTTTGAGTTCACTGTAGATTCTGGATATTAGCCCTTTGTCAGATGAGTAGGTTGCGAAAATTTTCTCCCATGTTGTAGGTTGCCTGTTCACTCTGATGGTAGTTTCTTTTGCTGTGCAGAAGCTCTTTAGTTTAATTAGATCCCATTTGTCAATTTTGGCTTTTGTTGCCATTGCTTTTGGTGTTTTGGACATGAAGTCCTTGCCCACGCCTATGTCCTGAATGGTAATGCCTAGGTTTTCTTCTAGGGTTTTTATGGTTTTAGGTCTAACGTTTAAATCTTTAATCCATCTTGAATTGATTTTTGTATAAGGTGTAAGGAAGGGATCCAGTTTCAGCTTTCTACATATGGCTAGCCAGTTTTCCCAGCACCATTTATTAAATAGGGAATCCTTTCCCCATTGCTTGTTTTTCTCAGGTTTGTCAAAGATCAGATAGTTGTAGGTAAGCGGTGTTATTTCTGAGGGCTCTGTTCTGTTCCATTGATCTATATTTCTGTTTTGGTACCAGTACCATGCTGTTTTGGTTACTGTAGCCTTGTAGTATAGTTTGAAGTCAGGTAGTGTGATGCCTCCAGCTTTGTTCTTTTGGCTTAGGATTGACTTGGCGATGCGGGCTCTCTTTTGGTTCCATATGAACTTTAAAGTAGTTTTTTCCAATTCTGTGAAGAAAGTCATTGGTAGCTTGATGGGGATGGCATTGAATCTGTAAATTACCTTGGGCAGTATGGCCATTTTCACAATATTGATTCTTCCTACCCATGAGCATGGAATGTTCTTCCATTTGTTTGTATCCTCTTTTATTTCCTTGAGCAGTGGTTTGTAGTTCTCCTTGAAGAGGTGCTTCATATCCCTTGTAAGTTGGATTCCTAGGTATTTTATTCTCTTTGAAGCAATTGTGAATGGGAGTTCACTCATGATTTGGCTCTCTGTTTGTCTGTTGTTGGTGTATAGGAATGCTTGTGATTTTTGTACATTGATTTTGTATCCTGAGACTTTGCTGAAGTTCCTTATCAGCTTAAGGAGATTTTGGGCTGAGACGATGGGGTTTTCTAGATAAACAATCATGTCGTCTGCAAACAGGGACAATTTGACTTCCTCTTTTCCTAATTGAATACCCTTTATTTCCTTCTCCTGCCTAATTGCCCTGGCCAGAACTTCCAACACTATGTTGAATAGGAGCGGTGAGAGAGGGCATCCCTGTCTTGTGCCAGTTTTCATAGGGAATGCTTCCAGTTTTTGCCCATTCAGTATGATATTGGCTGTGGGTTTGTCATAGATAGCTCTTATTATTTTGAAATACGTCCCATCAATACCTAATTTATTGAGAGTTTTTAGCATGAAGGGTTGTTGAATTCTGTCAAAGGCTTTTTCTGCATCTATTGAGATAATCATGTGGTTTTTGTCTTTGGCTCTGTTTATATGCTGGATTACATTTATTGATTTGCGTATATTGAACCAGCCTTGCATCCCAGGGATGAAGCCCACTTGATCATGGTGGATAAGCTTTTTGATGTGCTGCTGGATTCGGTTTGCCAGTATTTTATTGAGGATTTTTGCATCAATGTTCATCAAGGATATTGGTCTAAAATTCTGTTTTTTGGTTGTGTCTCTGCCCGGCTTTGGTATCAGAATGATGCTGGCCTCATAAAATGAGTTAGGGAGGATTCCCTCTTTTTCTATTGATTGGAATAGTTTCAGAAGGAATGGTACCAGTTCCTCCTTGTACCTCTGGTAGAATTCGGCTGTGAATCCATCTGGTCCTGGACTCTTTTTGGTTGGTAAACTATTGATTATTGCCACAATTTCAGCTCCTGTTATTGGTCTATTCAGAGATTCAACTTCTTCCTGGTTTAGTCTTGGGAGAGTGTATGTGTCGAGGAATGTATCCATTTCTTCTAGATTTTCTAGTTTATTTGCGTAGAGGTGTTTGTAGTATTCTCTGATGGTTGTTTGTATTTCTGTGGGATCGGTGGTGATATCCCCTTTATCATTTTTTATTGCATCTATTTGATTCTTCTCTCTTTTTTTCTTTATTAGTCTTGCTAGCGGTCTATCAATTTTGTTGATCCTTTCAAAAAACCAGCTCCTGGATTCATTGATTTTTTGAAGGGTTTTTTGTGTCTCTATTTCCTTCAGTTCTGCTCTGATTTTAGTTATTTCTTGCCTTCTGCTAGCTTTTGAATGTGTTTGCTCTTGCTTTTCTAGTTCTTTGAATTGTGATGTTAGGGTGTCAATTTTGGATCTTTCCTGCTTTCTCTTGTGGGCATTTAGTGCTATAAATTTCCCTCTACACACTGCTTTGAATGCGTCCCAGAGATTCTGGTATGTTGTGTCTTTGTTCTCGTTGGTTTCAAAGAACATCTTTATTTCTGCCTTCATTTCGTTATGTACCCAGTAGTCATTCAGGAGCAGGTTGTTCAGTTTCCATGTAGTTGAGCGGCTTTGAGTGAGATTCTTAATCCTGAGTTCTAGTTTGACTGCACGGTGGTCTGAGAGATAGTTTGTTATAATTTCTGTTCTTTTACATTTGCTGAGGAGAGCTTTACTTCCAAGTATGTGGTCAATTTTGGAATAGGTGTGGTGTGGTGCTGAAAACAATGTATATTCTGTTGATTTGGGGTGGAGAGTTCTGTAGATGTCTATTAGGTCCGCTTGGTGCAGAGCTGAGTTCAATTCCTGGGTATCCTTGTTGACTTTCTGTCTTGTTGATCTGTCTAATGTTGACAGTGGGGTGTTAAAGTCTCCCATTATTAATGTGTGGGAGTCTAAGTCTCTTTGTAGGTCACTCAGGACTTGCTTTATGAATCTGGGTGCTCCTGTATTGGGTGCATAAATATTTAGGATAGTTAGCTCCTCTTGTTGAATTGATCCCTTTACCATTATGTAATGGCCTTCTTTGTCTCTTTTGATCTTTGTTGGTTTAAAGTCTGTTTTATCAGAGACTAGGATTGCAACCCCTGCCTTTTTTTGTTTTCCATTTGCTTGGTAGATCTTCCTCCATCCTTTTATTTTGAGCCTATGTGTGTCTCTGCACGTGAGATGGGTTTCCTGAATACAGCACACTGATGGGTCTTGACTCTTTATCCAACTTGCCAGTCTGTGTCTTTTAATTGGAGAATTTAGTCCATTTACATTTAAAGTTAATATTGTTATGTGTGAATTTGATCCTGTCATTATGATGTTAGCTGGTTATTTTGCTCGTTAGTTGATGCAGTTTCTTCCTAGTCTTGATGGTCTTTACATTTTGGCATGATTTTGCAGCAGCTGGTACTGGTTGTTCCTTTCCATGTTTAGCGCTTCCTTCAGGAGCTCTTTTAGGGCAGGCCTGGTGGTGACAAAATCGGTCAGCATTTGCTTGTCTGTAAAGTATTTTATTTCTCCTTCACTTATGAAGGTTAGTTTGGCTGGATATGAAATTCTGGATTGAAAATTCTTTTCTTTAAGAATGTTGAATATTGGCCCCCACTCTCTTCTGGCTTGTAGGGTTTCTGCCGAGAGGTCCGCTGTTAGTCTGATGGGCTTCCCTTTGAGGGTAACCTGACCTTTCTGTCTGGCTGCCCTTAACATTTTTTCCTTGATTTCAACTTTGGTGAATCTGACAATTATGTGTCTTGGAGTTGCTCTTCTCGAGGAGTATCTTTGTGGCGTTCTCTGTATTTCCTGAATCTGAACGTTGGCCTGCCTTGCTAGATTGGGGAAGTTCTCCTGGATAATATCCTGCAGAGTGTTTTCCAACTTGGTTTCATTCTCCGCATCACTTTCAGGTACACCAATCAGATGTAGATTTGGTCTTTTCACATAGTCCCATATTTCTTGGAGCCTTTGCTCATTTCTTTTTATTCTTTTTTCTCTAGACTTCCCTTCTCGCTTCATTTCATTCATTTCATCTTCCATTGCTGATACCCTTTCTTCCAGTTGATCACATCGGCTCCTGAGGCTTCTGCATTCTTCACGTACTTCTCGAGCCTTGGTTTTCAGCTCCATCAGCTCCTTTAAGCACTTCTCTGTATTGGTTATTCTAGTTATACATTCTTCTAAATTTTTTTCAAAGTTTTCAACTTCTTTGCCTTTGGTTTGAATGTCCTCCCGTAGCTCAGAGTAATTTGATCGTCTGAAGCCTTCTTCTCTCAGCTCGTCAAAATCATTCTCCATCCAGCTTTGTTCCGTTGCTGGTGAGGAACTGCGTTCCTTTGGAGGAGGAGAGGCGCTCTGCTTTTTAGAGTTTCCAGTTTTTCTGTTCTGTTTTTTCCCCATCTTTGTGGTTTTATCTACTTTTGGTCTTTGATGATGGTGATGTACAGATGGGTTTTCGGTGTGGATGTCCTTTCTGTTTGTTAGTTTTCCTTCTAACAGACAGGACCCTCAGCTGCAGGTCTGTTGGAATACCCTGCCGTGTGAGGTGTCAGTGTGCCCCTGCTGGGGGGTGCCTCCCAGTTAGGCTGCTCGGGGGTCAGGGACCCACTTGAGGAGGCAGTCTGCCCGTTCTCAGATCTCCAGCTGCATGCTGGGAGAACCACTGCTCTCTTCAAAGCTGTCAGACAGGGACATTTAAGTCTGCAGAGGTTACTGCTGTCTTTTTGTTTGTCTGTGCCCTGCCCCCAGAGGTGGAGCCTACAGAGGCAGGCAGGCCTCCTTGAGCTGTGGTGGGCTCCACCCAGTTCGAGCTTCCTGGCTGCTTTGTTTACCTAATCAAGCCTGGGCAATGGCGGGCGCCACTCCCCCAGCCTCGCTGCCGCCTTGCAGTTTGATCTCAGACTGCTGTGCTAGCAATCAGCGAGATTCCGAGGGCGTAGGACCCTCCGAGCCAGGTGTGGGATATAGTCTCGTGGTGCGCCGTTTTTAAGCCGGTCTGAAAAGCGCAATATTCGGGTGGGAGTGACCCGATTTTCCAGGTGCGTCCGTCACCCCTTTCTTTGACTCGGAAAGGGAACTCCCTGACCCCTTGCGCTTCCCAGGTGAGGCAATGCCTCGCCCTGCTTCGGCTCGCGCACGGTGCGCGCACCCGCTGGCCTGCGCCCACTGTCTGGCACTCCCTAGTGAGATGAACCCGGTACCTCAGATGGAAATGCAGAAATCACCGTCTTCTGCGTCGCTCACGCTGGGAGCTGTAGACCGGAGCTGTTCCTATTTGGCCATCTTGGCTCCTCCCCAAGGTGCTGCATTTCTATCATTCAGCTTCATCTGCAGCAGAAATGTGTATTCATTCAGGGAAATACAGGAAGCCCTTCAGGGTTTATAATAGCTGGATACTGTAAAAGGGGGACTCTCTGTTGCTTAAAGGGGGACTCTCTCTTGCTTGCTACATGGGTGGGTGGGCGAGCAAAAGATGTATTTTCAAGGAAATCCATTTTAGGAAAGTGGAGATCTGCAAATTGATTCCCTAAAAATTATCCATATTCTACAGCCACTTGGCAAGTATTCATGTACCTCTGTTTGAAGACGATTAATCTATTTTATGACAGAGAATGGGACTTTTCATAACGATTTTGTAAGCTCCAATACATAGCTTGCTTTTCTAAGCACCTTCCAAACTGTCCCCTACTACAATAACCCATAGTACATTAACAAAAGAGACCATGGGAGATGTTACTGGGTTTCTGAGGCAGTTTTATCCTGTGCCTCGAACCTTCTAGGCCTAAGTGTTTTGTTACTCATATCACCACATGTATAGCTGGTTCCAAGCAGAGGTGACATGAGACCTCAGCAGAGAAATCTAACAATTAGATGGAGCCACAGGAACAAGAAGAAAACCAAGAGATGTTGGGGAGTTGCAGGTTTTTAAAGAAAATGGGGAAAAACATAATACAATTTTTACCCATTCAAATTCAGTTTTTATATTGAATCTTTATAAATAGTTGTAGGCTTTGGTAGCATGAGACCTCAGCCATCTTAAGCTTAAAATTGGGTTAAGACAATTTTGGCAACACAAAGTCAGTAAAAAACAGAAAACCCAAAACTTTGACTAGTTTTGATACTAAAGAAGGACAGCAAAAACTCTTGCTTTCTCTCCTTGACTTGAGTTTTAATTCAAATAAGGGACAACAGACTTAAAGACAAGGAGATCAATACCAGGGATGGTCTTGTCCACAAACACATTCCCCAGCATTCTTAATTTCATTTTAGTTCTCAATATGTGTCTATGACTGATGTCTCTAATTCCCTCTTTTTTGAACCTATTTACCTTTTAGGTTGTTTGTAGTAACACAATGTTTCCTTTTATTCCTCTTAAAAATCCCCTCTTTTGGGAACATCACACACCGGGGCCTGTCAGGGGGTGGGGGGCAATGGGAGGGAGAGCATTAGGACAAATAATGCATGCAGGGCTTAAAACCTAGATGACAGGTGGACAGGTGCAGCAAACCACCATAGCACATGTATACCTATGTAATAAACCAGCATGTTCTGCAAATGTATCCCAGAACTTAAAATAAAAAATAAAGGAAAAAAAATCCCCTCTTTTATACAGCAGGAATTGTCCTCTTCTCTGTCATTCTGGATAGAGAGTTTTTCTGGAGGTCTTCCAGCTCCTTTACATCTTCCTAGAGGTCTGCTCATGCATGTGCACATGGCCCTCCAGATGCCTCTGCTGCTGACTCTGAGAAAGAGGAAGGGTAGAGAAACTCCCGCCGTGTCTGTTTTTAGACCGTTGCTATGTTCTAGTGTATAATATTCAAAAAATGCTTGGCATTGTTTCAAAGATAACTATCCTCCAAGAAAATGGCTGCTTTGAAAAGTACTTTTTGTTGGGACAAAGGTGGTGTGACTGTTATCAGACCTTAACAGGGTGACAAAGGGTGTCACAAGCAAAATAGTCTGCGAGGCAGAATCACAGCTCCAGAAGAACAGGGCTTGGATCCTGACCAAAGAGGAAGAAGAAAGTGTACCTTAGCTGAGCTTTATGAATTATTCTGTTATTTACAGTCTGTGCTATAGCAGAATTTAAGTTGTCCATAATGATGTGAAATTAGGAGAAGGCCAGCAAATGAAATAACCTTTTCAAGATCATATAGTTATTTAAGTGGCAGGGCAGAAATTCAAATCCAGGTATGCTTTCTACTCAGCTATGTTCCTTTCTTTACATCGGTTAGCAAAATGTGTTGATTACCTACTACGTACCTCACACCATGCTAGGTTGGGAGGATTCAAAGATGACTAAGATATAATCCTTGTCTTGAAGGATATTGAGTCTATTCAAGAGAGGCAGAAACATAAACAAATAAATGCAGTAAGTGATATGGGGGTATGTGTATGTGTGTTCTTGCCTTTGAATGTCCTATTGTAGTTTGAAACAGATGGGCAGAGAAAATCTCATTCTCACAGGACTGTAGGTCTATGACAAGTCAACAGTTAGGGAGGGAGTTAAGTGCAACAGTTTGCTTGATGAGCAACCCCAGCCCCTGAAACAATCTGTTTACCTTCATCGCCGCTCTCCAAGCTTGGTAGCTTCAATGGGACCTGAAAATTGTTGTGCAAAGGGAAGAGTAAAAGCTAACCAGACATTATACTAAGTGTATATAACCAAACACTATATTAACTAAGCAGCCACTGCTGATGGCAACAATCAATAGAAAAAGGCTGACATATCTAGGAAAATGTTTTTCTTCAATTCTTGTTTTGAAATTGTATTCCATTTCTTTTTACCTTTTCTATGGAATAGTGCCAATTAACTTTTATATCCTCACAACCCCACATAGTAGATGCTTTATAAATGCGTGTTAATTATCACCATAGAGCTCCATGATCAGTGTGCCATCTGGTGACAATTATCCTGAGGAGCAGAAGAGCCCTAGAGTTATACTTGGTCCCAAGAAGCATGGTTGGCCAATGCAACACCGTATATATCATAGTATAATACACTTTTCTTACTGATATGGTTTGGATTTGTGTCCCTGCCCAAATCTCTTGTTGAATTGGAGGAGGGGCCTGGTAGGAGATGACTGCATCGTGGGGATGGATTTTCCTCTTGCTGTTCTCATGCTAGTGAGTGAGTTCTCATGAGATTTGATGGTTTAAAAGTGTGTGGCACTTCTCCCTTCACTCTCTCTCTCTCTCTCTCTCCTGCTGCCACATGGAGAAGGTGCTTGCTTCCCCTTTGCCTTCCGCCATGATTGTAAGTTTCCTGAGGCCTCTCCAGAAGCAGAAGCCTGTATAGCCCATAGAACCATGAGCCAATTAAACCTCTTTTTTCTAAATTACCCAGTCTCAGGTAGTTCTTGAGTATCAATGCTTCTATTGCTGACTGTGAGAAAGAGGAAGGGACTAATATGCTTACTCCTCACATGTAGAATCTTATTTTACAGACTCCCATCTTAATAAGAGAGTAGTATCTATCACAGTGCTGTGTGTAAAATATTTGTTGTGAAAATATATGAATAATTGTTTTATTTCCAACACTTGCAGATAATATCCAGGAATTCCAACATGACTTTATATTTGATAGCATAGCTTTGTGATGGGGACTGCAAAGAGCTAGATACTGTTTGTGAAATAATGAAAACAATGATAATAATAACCATTGATCTGCACTACCCTGTGCCAGGAACTTGGCATTCATTGTCTTATATGATCTTCACAGTAACGCTAATTCATGGGTACTAATATTATTCCCTTTTTAAACATTAGGATTAGAAGCTTTAAGAGATTAAATCATTTATCTAAAGTCACATAGCTAGTAAGTTTCAAACCCAGGTCTGCCATCTCCAAAGCCCACATAGTAGATTACTGAGAATCAAGACATGCATTTTTCTCTACACTGTTAATTTCTATGAAGTAAACTTCATTCTTTATATAGAAGGAAGAGCCAGAGATTAAAATCACAAATCATAACATCTATTATTTAAAATCCAACTAAGAGGAACTTTCGAAAGGATCATTTTAACGGGTATTTTTTATAGTTTCTAAACTGTGTTTCATTAGCCCACTGTGAGTTATCTCTTTTCAACTTTTCAAAGGTTAATAGGCAAGCACCCATATTTGATTAATGAATGAATGTACGGTGTAGGTGTGTGATCCAAAGACATGACCCAGAATTAAGTTAACCCATCAGCTTCACTTTTCCTCTCAAGGAACCAAAATCATAGAGCTGCATTCTGGCTTATGAACTACCACCACCATTTTATTTGAGTGAGTTTACATGTCAGTTACTTAAAATATGAATTAATAGTAATGTCAATAACTGAAAATATGAAAATATTTGTAAATGATTTCCCAAGTAGAAAAAGTGTGTATTTCTGAAATCATAGTCTTATTCTTTCTTTCTCTCTCTCCTTTTTAAATAGGTATTTTTGCTTAAGAAAATGTCTTAGGAATTAGTGATGAATTGGACAAAAATTTATAGATTAAGGTTATTAAATACCACAAAGCTCTTGCACTTTACTTTTTCAGTCCATGTGGGTTCTGCTTTAAAAAAGTGTTACCTACATTTGAAAGATCTTACTTTCTTTTCAAATATCTAAATATATCTGAGCTTTCTTAGAATTCTAGAGAGCACTGCTTTTGACAATTACTTTGTTACTTTTAAAAGGACTAAGAATTCACTATACTTGAACTCTATATTCAAGAGAAGCCAGGTGCGTTAAATTTTGTCTTAGCTCCATGGTATTTTTTTAATGTCAAGAGATGGCCTCTTTTCAGATCTTCTCTTTGATGATATAAAATAAAGTAGTTGCAATTTATCGAATGCTTGCTAAATGCTCACAACCTTGCTAAGTCCTTGGCATGCATAATCTCTTTAATACTTATTTAATCTCACTAAGCCTCAGTGTTCTTACCTGTAAAATGAGAGTAATAAGGATCCCTACCTCATAGACTGGTTCTAACATATTAAAGGTCACATGGCTCGTAAGTAGAAGAGTTGGGATTGATTACAGGTGTATCCAGCTCTAAACTACCAAGTCGTAACTACTATACTATAGTATAGTGGACATGGACAAATATGTACCTCCATATCTAAGAGTTCGTCCCCATGGCCCTAACAGACCATTTTATAAAATGGGCAAAGCCGTTTCCTTGTAACACTCTAGATGCTATCTGCCCAGACGTCTGTTTATAAGTAGTTTGAGCCATTCTCAACTAGCCATTCTCAGGTAAGACACAATTTGCTTTATTAATTTGCTTTTCTGGAATCTTTTTGGACCTGCAGTTTAGCAAATTGTAGCCTCTTTAGTAGTTACTAAACTGCAATGATACTCACTTTTGGCATGATTTACAGAAAGGAGCCCAAGTAGGTACCTTACACATACCTAGTATTAAGCTCTTCTCCATACAGACACCCCCCAAATATGGCCTTATTGACTGACATCCAGAATCACATACATTTCTCTTGAACTTTCCAAAGAAATCTTTTCATCCTACAACACACTGGTTTCAGGAAGAGAAGACAACTAACTTTAAATCTGCAGTTCTGGGTTTAAGAGAAAAGTCTGTCACTGAAGCTGTGTGAGAACCTTAGTTTTTTCATGTGCAAAATGGGAACGGTATTTGCCCAGCTTGCCCCCTCAGTTGTTTCAAAAATCAAAGTAGAAAAGTACTCTACAAATAAGAGAGATAAAGTGGCATTATCTCAAAGGCAAAAGGCTTGGGGCCAAGCAGATTTAGGTTTAAAGCTTGATTTTGGTGCTTACTAGCTGCATGATTTTGGACACATAATTCAACCTGAGCAATTGTAAAGATTAAATGAGATAATACCATCCACCTGCAATACAACAAGCTCTAGCTCAAGCTTGTCCAACCCACACCCCAAGGACATGTGGGTTGGACATGAGGCCCAGGATGGTTTTGAACACAGCTCAACACAAATTTGTAAATTTTCTAAAAACATTATGAGATTTCTTTGTGAAAATTTTTTAAGTTCATCAGCTATCATTAGTGTTAGTGTATTTTATGCGTGGCCCAAGACAATTCTTCTTCCCATGTGGCCCAGGGAAGCCAAAAGATTGAACACCCCTGCTAATAGGCTTTCTTGATTAGCATTTGGTTATAGGTGGTCTTAGTGTAAGAAAATAGAGGGAGGAAATATTACAAAAGCATGAATGAAGATGTAAAATGATGCCTTATAGAAGCATGACATGAGTTTACGGTAATCTGAATGTGACCTGCATGATTTAAGTCTTCCCAATAGAGTATTAGATCATCAGCAACAAACTACAAAACTACGACAGTGTTTCATTAAACTTTCTTTTCTCTAAAGAGAAGAGTCTCAAATTGCAGACTCTATGTCTAGATTTCATCTTTTGACCCTGTGCCTGCCATATAAAGTTCTTCAATTAAAATCTGTTAAATAGACACGTACTTGCTCTTCTCTGGAAACTTTCCAAATGTTCTATGCTCCTCAAGTTTACTAACACAGTTTACAAGGTCTTCCAAAGACCTATTAAATGTATATTGTATGCCTAACTGATGAAGTTGTGCCCATGAAGGAGATGATATATGCAAAGTCCTATGATCATGCTGTGGAAAAAGTTGGTTATATTTCTTCCAAATCAACAGGTGAGTTTGGTATACCATACTCTTTTTTTTTAGACAGGGTCTCGCTTTGTTGCCCAGGCTGGAGTGACAGTGGCACAATCATGGATCACTGCAGCCTCAACCTGCCCGGGTGATCCTCCCATCTCAGCCTCCTGAGTAGCTGGGACTTGACAGGCACACATCCCCACTCCTGGCTAATTTTTTCTGTATTTTTTAGAGACAAGGTTTTGCCATGTTGCTCAGGCTGGTCTCCAACTTCTGGGCTCAAGCGATCTGCCAACTTCAGCCTCCCAAAGTGAGGGGATTACAGGCGGGAGTCAACACACCCGGCCAGCATACTCTTTTTTAAATAACTTTGATTATGCTTTAGATAAATTTCCTTTTTGAGGGTATGAAGAAAATCTTCATGTGCTAAAATATTTTAGAGGTCAGTCAGCAGAAACTGCAATTGATATATGATAAATGAACAGTAAAACTAAAAATAGAATGTTTCTCGGCTGGGCATGGTGGCTCACGCCTGTAATCCCAGCACTTTGGGAGGCCGAGGTGGGTGGATCATGAGGTCAGGAGATCGAGACCATCCTGGCTAACACGGTGAAATCCCGTCTCTACTAAAAATACAAAAATTAGCTGGGCGTGGTGGCGGGCGCCTGTAGTCCCAGCTACTCGGGAGGCTGAGGCAGGAGAATGGCGTGAACCCAGGAGGCGGATCTTGCAGTGAGCCAAGATTGCACCACTGCACTCCAGCCTGGGCAACACAGCCAGACTCCGTCTCAAAAAAAAAAAAAAAAAAAAAAAAAAAAAGAATGTTTCTCTTAAAGTGTAAAATCCTTCAAGTCTCTGAAGCATAGTAAAACGTGGTATTCTCCATTATTGTTTTGTTTTGCTTTGTTTTTCCTAGAATGACTACAAAAAACTGTCAATGCAGTGCAAAGACTTTGTTGTTGGACTCCTTGATCTGTGCAGAAACACTGAAGAAGTCGAGGCCATTCTGAATGGGGATAATGAAACGCTCCAGAGTGGTGATCACGGTCGCCCAAATCTCAGCCGTTTAAAACTTGCCATTAAATATGAAGTAAAAAAAGTAAGGTCAGGCATGAAGCCCGTTTACATTATTTTGGTTCTTGTTGGTGCTAAATAAGGATAAAGGGTTGATATTGTTAGATTGAGCTGGGATTTTCTTTTCTTTTCTTTTCTTTTTTTTTTTTTTTTTGAGATGGAGTCTCCCTCTGTCGCCCAGGCTGGAGTGCAGTGGCGCGATCTCGGCTCACTGCAAGCTCCGCCTCCCGGGTTCAGGCCATTCTCCTGCCTCAGCCTCCCAAGTAGCTGGGACTACAGGCGCCCACCACCACGCCCGGCTAATTTTTTGTATTTTTAGTAGAGACGGGGTTTCACCGTGGTCTCTATCTCCTGACCTCGTGATCCGCCCGCCTTGGCCTCCTAAAGTGCTGGGATTACAGGCGTGAGCCACTGTGCCCGGTTGGGATTTTCTAATTAACAGTTGCACTAGGCAGATTCTGTAACAAATCATAAGCATCTGTACTAGTTGTGAGGCACTCTACCTACACTAAATGCCAGTCTTTAAAATCTAGACGTATTTATATAGAATCTTACAGGGATTGCCACTTTCTTACTGTGCTAATGATATAACAATGACTTTATGAATCCAAATTCTAAAACATTTGTTATAAGACAGGAACATCACCATTTGAGACTCAACTCCATTTTCCCATTTGTTGCTGTTTTCCAATAATGCCTTCAATTCCTTCTTTACTGCATTAGAATTTCCACCAGCTGCATTTTTATTTGTGAAATATTTTTAGTCTCTCTCTTCAAGCATTGGCCCCATTCTCTGCTTTCTTAGATTATGTGAGGTATCTTTTAAAAAGCTGGCCGGGCACAATGGCTCATGCCTGTAATCCCAGCACTTTGGGAGGCTGAGATGGGTGGATAACTTGAGGTCAGGAGTTGGAGACCAGCCTAGGCAACATAGTGAAACCCCGTCTCTACTAAAACTACAAAAATTAGCTGGGTATGGTGGCATGTACCTGTAGTCTCAGCTATTTGGGAGGCTGAAGTGGGAGGATCACTGAACTCTGGAGGCAGAGGTTGCAGTGAGCCAAGATCATTTCCTGCACTCCAGGCTGGGTGACAGAGTGAGACTCTGTCTCAAAATAAATAGATAGATGGATAGACAGAGAGCTTTTAAAAGTAGCTTTTTCCAATAAAAGTAATATGTTTATGGTAAGTTTTCAAATAGTATAAACATGTCTCCTCCCAATTTTTCCAGTTCTGAATGGAGAATAATGAACCATTGTTATGTTTCTAGACACAAATTTCTTTCTTGGACAACTTTATATAACAGTCAATAAATGTCCACTTTATCTTTTTAAAGGTTGCATTGTTATTTCATTATATTCACATAATCTGTTTACTATTTAGGGATGTTTATTATAATTTTCAGATTTTTGTTATTAGATTTTTATTTTTTATACAGTAAACATATTTGTTGATATAGCTTGCTTACTTGCATGACTTTTACTTGTAAGCAAAAATTCTTAGATGTGGAATTAATATGTCAAATTTTTAGTTTTAGGTTTCCAAACATTTGCTAGGTTTCCCTTAAAAAATGGTGTACCAGTTTCCATACACACCAACAGTGTGTGACAGGGCTTATTTCTTCCACCCACAGTGGAATGGGTTTTATCCAACTTTACCATTCTGAGTAGATAAACATTCTATCTTGTTTTAGACTCAACTCCTTTTCTACCTACCTCTCAAACTACCTTTGAGGTTAATCACCCTTAAGATTCACTTGTAGTTCTTTTATATAACCTGTCCTTTGTAATATTTTAATATTAATATTAAATATTGTAACTTTTTAATATTCTTTGCCAATTTTTATTTTGGGATATTGCTTTTTGTATATTAACTCTGCCATATGTATGGTTCAGTTGTAAAAATAAATACATGAAAACTTAAAGATTCCCTCAAAAAAAAATATTGAAAATTAAAGTCTTCTTAAGTGAAAGAGTTTTTGGCACAAGAATAAAAGGAGAGATCAATAGAATAAAACAGGCAGTCCAGAAACAGACCCATATACAAACAGGAATTTAGTATAAACTGTGTGACATTTTAGGTCAATGCAGGAAAGGTGGTATTTTTTTAAAAGTATTTAGAGAACTGAGTTAATATTGATCTCTTTCTAGATGAAAAAACTATATAATCATAAAAGCTGTATGTAAAATTTAGATTAATCTTCTTATAATATTCAATTAAAATTTTTTCTGTGCTTTGAAAGAAAGCTTGTTTGTCATAAAGGAAAAGCTTGATAAATTGAAATCTTCAAATTTATGTAAAACATATTAGAACTTTTTGCCATTTGTTTGTTGCCTGTTAATTTGATGTTTTATGTTTGTTCTTTAATTCTAACAATATATTTCATTGGAAAGCACGGAACTATTAGAACACATGAAAATCGTTTATGCTGAACCTTTCTTTAATCAAACTTAAATATTTTGTCACTTCCCTGCTAGTTTGTAGCTCATCCAAACTGCCAACAGCAACTTCTCTCCATTTGGTATGAGAATCTTTCTGGTTTACGACAGCAGACAATGGCGGTCAAGTTCCTTGTGGTCCTTGCTGTTGCCATTGGACTGCCCTTCCTGGCTCTCATTTACTGGTTTGCTCCATGCAGCAAGGTATGTATGTGAAGCCTGGACCTCTATTATCTACTAGAAGTATGTTTTAAGTGGGGAAAAATCTTATCTCCAAAGTGAATATTTCAGGGAATTATAGTTGGGTTTCAGTAATCTTTATTGTTTTTAACATTACAAAATAATTCCTGTTTGGGTTTAAATAGTTTGTATTGCTTTTATTATCAAAAAATAATACGTGTTTGCTATAGGAAACAAAAAAAACGGAAAAGATAAAATTCACCTGTAATATCACCACTGTTAATGTGTGAAAGGATACTCAGTAACTATATTAATTTCCTTTTACTCTTTTCTGTATGTACATCTATGCATATACTTTTATATTTCTTTATGAGGTCATAGTACCATTGAGCATATATTTCAAATGACATCCTAAAAGATGAACACTTTTTCTGTCTCTCCTCTGGCAAAATTTGAGATGAAAGTTTTGTCTTGTATTTATTTTAGCTAATATGACCAGATAAATCTTAAATAAAAGGCAGTCATGTAAATACTAATGTAATACTTGTTTCAGTAAAGAATATACATTTTTTAGGGACTAAGTACACCAGAACCTGGAAGCAAAAATAGCCTATTTTCTTAGCAAAAGGTATCTACCCATGCTTTGGTAAAAATGCTATGTTTAGATGGATCTAGCCTTTCATTAGTGTGACAGGATAGGTTTGAGAAATATTGACCTATCATTCTGTTAACAAGTACAGAAATTTGTGTCTTGCATTGCTAACAAGCCTATTCTTCATGTTTTTGAAGCCACATTTCTGGATCTGTTTAACTCTGAGAGGCAGATTGAAATAATTCTGAAGCTTAGTGGCTAAATGTCTTTTGGACCATCTATTAATGTGCTATGTAGAAAGAACTATCAGTTGGGCTACTTCCAGAGCTTAAACATGGGCATGATTCATTTTCAAACATTCGTAATATGTGGGCGCAAACACAAACATCACCATTACTAACATATTGTTTTCTAATTATTTTGTCATATTTTTGGTGTTTTAGCCATATTAGGGCTGTTCAAAATGACTCATGCTAGAAAGCTTGTGCAAAGCCTTTTAGACAGTGGAAACATCCTAATTATTTCTAGTGATGATAGGAATTACAGGAAACTGGACATTTTCTCATGAGAGTAAAATCCATCATCATAGATATTTTCCCCTTAAAATATATAAGGCCAAAATTTGGTATCTCAGATTCATAATATAAATGAGGAAAATAAAATGAAAATAGTGCAATTTACTAGAAATGACATCTATAGTACAGACTTTCATCTAGAAAATTGACTTTTTTTCCCTTTTTACTAAAAATGACAGATTTTGCCTGGAAAAATAATGTGTGTACATGGACATGGAGTGTGGAATGATAGACATTGGAGACTTAGAAAAGTGGGGGCTCAGAAGAGGGGAGGGACAGGTGGTGACAAATTATTTAATGGGTACAGTGCATATTATTTGAGTGACTGGTGTACTAAAAGCCAAGACTTCACCACTATGCAGTATATTAGTTTAACAAAATTGCACTGGTATCCCTTAAATTTCAACAAATACATTTCTAAATTGTCCTCCCTAGAACATGAGTTATATCTATGTAGGTAGTCTCTTTGTTCTTCTTCTCCTTATATTTCCTGAGTCATCTGAGATTTAAACTGAATTAAAATGGGGGGAGTTTTTGAATTATCCCTATTCTCATTCTGTGACCAGTTAAATTATAATCTCTTTCCTAAACTGAATAATTTTCCTTTTCCATAACCAGTGTGTTCGAAAGCATAATGTATTCCAGAGTGTCTGGTGCTTTGACACAGACTATTTTTGGCAATCCTTAGAGTTACACATTTCTTAAATTTTGATTGAATTCTAATTAAACTGATTTCCTTTACTATTTCTTCTTCCCTGGCCATATGTCTTTCTGGCATCTGTTTTCCATCCTTGTTTACGAACATTGAGGCAAATAATCAAATTAAAAGGACATTGTCAAGGTATTTTTTTTCTCCTATCCAAAACCTATTTTACTGTTTTTATCTTTGAAGCATGATGATAAAATCTATTTTACAGTTTTCCATTTGCAGTGAACATAAATATGCTTTACAGGCCACAGGATTTTTTGTGGGAGGGGATTGCTTCAGCTAAATTGGTGCTTTTATTCCAAATATATTTTAAATATTTTGGATTTTCCAATATATCCATGAACATCAGTAAGATCAAATTGCAGGCCTATGCACTGTGACTGAGTCCCCATTTTTGTTTAAAGTTGGTTTTGCTATAGGAAACAGAAGTTGGTTTTCTTCTTTCCCCATTCCGAAATCCCTTTTGTTTTTACTTGCTCTCTTTCTTCTACTGTAATCCAAATATCAATTGCTTTTGTTCATTACAATAAGAATAGTCATACTGCAATTACAAATCATTTTAGTTTAAGCTAGTCTCAACCTTTTTCATTTCTATGTGGTGTTGAGTAGCTAGGTATTTAGTCATCAATAAATACCTAAAAAGAGTATCACATATCATATTTAAAGACAAGTATTTATTTCAATGCTTACCCTCAGTAATTTTCCAGGTACATAAGTTGTTCAATTTCTTCATCTAGCTCTCCTCCTTTACAGTTATTTTTTGGAAATTTGTCTATATCCCAGAGTATATAGATGGCAAATTTTACCAAAAAGGATAACTCACTTCAGTTCCTAAAGTCTAGTGAGAGATGCCAAAATCTTCCTCAGTTTGAAGAGAAATACGATTCTCAACTTTTGTAAGAAAAATAAAGGCTACGAGGTTTCAAACATGCCCATTTTAGTTTCTAGGCAACCAGCTTTTTGTTTGATTGCTAAAACAAAACAAAACAAGAAAACACCAACAAACAAACCAAGAAATACCCTAAGACTTTTAGTAAGCAGAAGAAGATGCCTGGATTGATACTCCCTTTAGAATAAAATAAAGGAAGAGTAATGTTACATAAAGGTCAGTAGGCCAGTGGAAAAAGAAGGGAAGCCAGGTAGGGGCCAGGCACACAGATCAGACACCTTGCCCCGAAAACTGAAGATTGACTTTAGAGGTGTTCAGGACAGTTAAACTAAGGTTCCAGAGTTTTCAGATTTGTGGCTCATTCTAATGTAGATAGCTTTATTTCAACTCCATTTTATGTCCCCAACCTCGTGTTTTCTATTTATGTTATTTATTTGGTTCTACTTTAATTTACGCTCTACTGTATGATGTCCTTGAAAGCTGCTTCTTATTCTTCCTGGAACCAGGCAGGTGATAAATAACTTTTTCATGAATTTCACTAACAGTCATTGCCTCTAATCCCGGGTTTCCTCAAACAGTCAAATAAATTGAGAATTAAAAAAAAAAAAAGTTTAGGATTTATAATGGATTTTCCCATGAGAAAGATATGGATTCTTGCAATACATTTTCACTTGCTGTAATACACGGTTAAAATAAATCATACATAAAACATTATAGAATTAAAATTGTATGTAAAACATATCATGGAAATATAACATTGATGTTTATTTTTAACTGTTTATATTTAAAAAGAAAAATAGCAAAGGACAATAGGCAGAAGAAAATCAAACTTACTTTTTATACCATTTGTTTTAATTTTGCCATCGTTTGATTATTTGAGAGTTTGATTTTAAAAGGATCTAAAAAAAAAAAAACAAAAAATACTCCTTGAATCAATTCAGTAGGTGATCTTATCTAAGCATTTTTTTACAGCAAACTTTTACAAAGTAACTTTGGATTGGCTCTGCAATTCTAGAATCTATTGGCTTTAAAACTGTGTGTGTGTGTGTGTGTGTGTGTGTGTGTGTGTGTGTGTGTGTGTGTATTCTTTGGCCCTCTGTATATGTGGGTTCTGCATCCCTGGATTTAACAAACCGCAGATTGAAAACATTTGAAAAAAATTGTGTCTGTGTTGAACAGGTAGAGACTTCTTTTGGCATTATTCTATAAACAGGATATTGAATATTCTAAACACAAAGAAATGATAGATGTTTGAGATGATGGCTATGATAATTACCCTAATCTAATCACTATATGTTATAGGTATTGACACATCACTATATACCCCCCATAAATATGTACAAATATATGTCAATTTAAAAGTGTATCTTATAACAAAAATTTACATAGCATTTACATGATATTACGTATTATAAGTAATCTCAGCATGATTTAAAGCATATGGGAAGATGTGCCTAGGTTATATGTAAATATTATGATTTTATATCAGGAACATGAGTAGCCTTAGATTTTAGTATCCATGGAAGGACCTGGAACCAATCCCTCATGGATACCTAGGGACAACTGCACACATACACACACACACACACACACACATAGCATGAGAGAGAGAGAGATACAATACAATATATCCTGATATTCTGTGTCTGGCCTAACATTCAGAATGTCAAGATAAGTTAATTGGTTCCAGCTCTAAGTTTTATTATTTTGAAAACCATATAGACAAATAAAGGTAGGGAAATAGAGAACACTGATTGTGTTCCTTCCATGATAGCATTTATCTTTTCTGAGTCTTAAAAGATAATTCCTAATAATTTACATACGTAGGCCCATTGATGAGAAAGTATGAAATTATTCTGTAAACCAAATAGAAGTATTAACTTAGGAACAAGAATGCCTGGGTTCAAGTTCCAGCTCTACCACTTATGAGATATGTGACCTTGAACAAATTTCTTGACTTTACTTCCTCAGTTTCTTCATCCAAAGTGGGCATTTGAGTGCACCTGCCCTTTTGAATTGTTGTAATGATTACAAGTTAACAGTGTAAAGCACTTAAAACAGTGCCAACTAAGTGTTGGTTGTATTTTATTAGTTTGTAAAGTTTTCTGTAATAATAAACTCACTTGAAAAGCAGTTGAAAGCTATGGACCATCTCCTAAAGGGTGGGGGAAAACTGCACACACAGCTTAAGTTTTGTTCATTTCAGAGGATGTCCAGACCCCTTAGTCATATCCTAGATCCTCACTCTGCCTAGGTGAAGATCTGTACATCTTAGACAGAGATGAATCTTGTACTATAAAAGGCACACTAGCTTTTATTGTCCCCCATATTTCATATAAAGAATCTGGTTTTCACATAATTCAGGAAATGTGCTCATTGTCACTCAGCTAATGAGGGAATGAAACTGGAACCTGAACCTAAAATGTTGGACTTTAAATCCAGTGTCCTTCCAGGAGATTGTTTCAATACACTGTAGGAACTGCCCTGCTGTCCTGTCCTCAGCTGGGAGTTCTCTTCTTGGTACTCCTGACTTTTACTGCATTTACAAGATCACCAAAATAACAACATCCACTCAGGCCTGAATTGCATGCCTGTCAATGAAGTATATGTGAGGACACCCACCAAGGTTCTATACCTGGCAAAGTAGACTCAGTTTCATATTTTCATTGCCACTTCCTCAATACCTCAGACCCACTAAATTAGTTTTCTTTATATGAATAATGCTGATATTATTATGCTCTATATTTTGTCAACGATATTATATATTTTAAGAATTTAAATATCCTTTATTAGAAAAATACATGTATTTAGTTATTAATCAAGAACATCAGCACATGTAGGTGAGGAATGTGAACAAAATTTTGTAACAGCATAAAGATATTACTCTATCACGAATTACATAAATATAAACAATTATCTCAGGAGATCATTGGAATGTGCAGATGTTTATTCTTGCATGTATGTATGTGTGTTTTGCAAAGTGTACAAAACAAAGTTAAGATTTTATTTTGGTGTGTGTTGTGGCAGATGGGGAAGATAATGCGTGGACCATTCATGAAGTTTGTAGCACACGCAGCCTCCTTCACCATTTTTCTGGGACTGCTAGTCATGAATGCAGCTGACAGATTTGAAGGCACAAAACTCCTTCCTAATGAAACCAGCACAGATAATGCAAAACAGCTGTTCAGGATGAAAACATCCTGCTTCTCATGGATGGAGATGCTCATTATATCCTGGGTAATAGGTAAAGACTGATTTTCTGTCATGTTTTCTGTTTGCAGTCTTAGCAGTTGGACTGAATGACACTGATTCTTTCACACATCAGTTATACAAATGTATGCAGCACGATACAATGCACCACACATCATAATTTTCTTTGTGTTCCTAAAGTACAGTTGCCTTGGGTTCATTATCAGTGCCATAGTCTTCTCACATGCTGTGCGCCTTTTGCATTTCCAAGGAAAACCCAGGAAGAAAACCAACAGGGTAGTATCAATCACATCCCACCAGTGACACAAAGCTATTATACTATTCATATTTTGAGAGAGAGCTATAATTTCGAGCTTAAACACAACCACAATTTTACATTGAGATTTGATAGGAATTGAAGCTAACAGCCACTTGCATTTATTGAACATTTATTTTGTGCCAAGAATTATTCCAAGCACTTTATATACATCAAATCACATCATTTCTCTGCACCTCAGTTTTCTAGTCTATAATGTATAATCACATCTATTTTATAGGATTTATCTAAGGATCAAGTAACTTTCTTTAGGCCTCTTGGGTGGTAAGTGGAAGAGAAGGAATATGATCTTAGTTGCTATACTATTTGTCTTTAGAATCAATCATACATGTAGCTTGCCATTAAATATAATGCAAACAATAAAGATATTTCAATTAGATATTTATGAATAAATAAATCCAGTGGCTGTTAAGTGCCTTTGTTAAGTAACGAGGATACTAAAGTGAATGAGACAGTCCCTGTGTTCAAGGAAGTTAAGTCTGGGAGGCAGGTCAGTAAGTAAATCAATAATTAAAATTCAATGTGACAAATGCTATAATTGAGTTATTGGGATATTATGAACATACACAGATTGGGCATCTAAATCTGAGGTGGGATGTGAAATGGAAGGGGCAAGAAGCCCTTCCTGGGCAGTATCTTCAATGTGGTACTTTGAGGATAAAAGAATGTTAAACAGACCTGTTTGGGAGACAAGGATGGCATGGGAACATTAGAGATGTGGAACTATGGCAATACCTCGCACACTCGAAATATGATGAGTTAGGCAGAGAAGGAGCCAAGGTGCATTTATGGATGCGAGTGATGGGAGATAAGGGTGGAGAAATGGCTAGAAGATGCTTTTCAGCAATTGGTGATTTGATCTGATCATGTTTTAGAAAGGTCACAGTGGTTGTGAGATAGACGGTGGCTTTAAAGAGTCCAGAGGCTGAGACTCAATGGAAGTGCTCCCTGCGAGGAGGATGAGGCCTGGAACTCAGGAAATAGGGGAAAGGACTTGAGAGCACCCTGATAGGTAAACCCCAGACAACTTGGTGATTATTGGACATCAGAAGGGAGAGCTGTGGATTCTGCCTTGGATCAGCAGGTAGTGACTACAGTCTCTAAGAGGGAGAATACAGAAGGGAGATCATGCCGGGGACTGGAGGAATGAAAAGCTGATAAAGTTTAGGTCATGACTGACTTTGAAGTGCCCATGGAATTTCAAGGTGGAAATGTCCATTCGGTAATAGAAAGTATGATCCCTGGGAGTATTTGGGTTTTGAATAAAGTTCCAGCAATCCTCAATTCCAGATGGTACTTAAGGCCCTGACTATGCATAAAATTATGTAGGGTTAACATGCAAGAAGTAAAGAAAATTAGACTCAGGGATTTTCATATAAATCCTTTAATAATCCACAGGCTTCTCCATTCCCTTCCCCCAACATCCCACCTCCCTCTCTAGGGACCTGGAGAAGCACTGACAGTCAGTTTTGTATCACTTCTAAGGCAGGACATGTCTTCTTGGCTTCATGCTGGAGCTTGATGGATGATCAGTCAAAATATTAAGAAGCATTTTTCAAATTACCATAGGAATATTTTAAATTTAATTCAGTAGCATTTGAGTTATTCAAAACTTTCAAATCACTTCATTTCCTGAATATGTTTTAGGGAAAAATATGGATAGTGGCATAAAATGTGAATTGTATCACCAAAGTAATGATAAATCTTGGATACAGAAGATGGCTTTGATTTTATTCTATTTCTTTTCTAATTTAATTGATGAGACTAGAAAAAGAAATTATATTTCACTTCTAATATCTGATTTAAAATAAGAATAAACAATCACTTGTGCATGGCCTTTATCTTGTTAAACTAAAAGCCCATGTCTCATAGTTTATTTTTTATGTGTTAGTATATGTAAGGTAAATAATACAGTACTTGGCACAACGGACATGTTCAAGAAATTTCAGATAATTACAATTATTATTCAACTTTTCACTGAGCATTTATATGTCACTTTTACATAGAAGTGCTATTTTCCTATTAGGCAAAACATGACTGTTTTAGGACAAGATGAAACTTTGAAAAATTAAATTTTCTATAAGGGGTAAAGAATTTTAAAAATTAAATTTTATATAAAGGGGTATGAAGAGAATGATTTATGGTAAAGAATAAAATGAACATATTATATTTTATATATAAAATATGTATAAACTTGAGAGCACCCTAACAGGTAAACCCCAACCCACTTGGTGATTACTGCACATCAGAAGGGAGGAGCTGTGGGTTCTGCCTTGGACCGGTAGGTAGTGACTGCAGTCTCTAAGAGGGAGAATATAGAAGGAATATCACGCCTGTAACTGGAGGAATGAAAAGCTTTGAAAACAACTAGACTGCATGAGTTCAGTGAGTTATATTTTATATAACATGTTCATTTTATTCTTGACCATAAATTATTCTCCTCATACTAGTCTTAGTTTTATTGATTTTTTATTTTATTTATTTTGAGACGGAGTTTCACACTTGCTGCCCAGGCTGGAGTGCAATGGCGCGATCTCAGCTCACCGCAACCTCCGCCTCCCGGGTTCAAGCAATTTTCCTGCCTCAGCCTCCCGAGTAGCTGGGATTACAGGCATGCGCTATCACGCCTGGCTAATTTTGTATTTTTAATAGAGATGGGGTTTCTCCATGTTGGTCCAGCTAGTCTCAAACTTCCAACCTCAGGTGATGTGCCCACCTCGGCCTCCCAAAGTGCTGGGATTACAGGCGTGAGCCACCGTGCCCAGCCGTCTCAGTTTTATTTTAAACTTTATATATATTTTTTCCTTTTTCACTTAGCAACCTAACACAGGAATATTAAATGAGGCTTTAATCAAAAGCATTTTCCTTGTAACTTTTGTCCCACCAGTCTTTGTATTTGACTTCAGAGACTAGCTAATACTGTTTATTTAAAGGGAAAATAATGAACAACTCAGGATAGCTGATGCTTTTGTAGCCTATGTTAGATTCCTGGTTCAGTTTCTGACATTGGTATTTATTTTCTTTTTTGAAGTTAGTTATTCTTGAAAGAAAGTTGTACTTTCTGGAAATGTTAATAAGAAGTGGCCTACTTAGATGAGATGTTGGGTGTGTTATCTGGGCTTGAGGGAGAGGATGACACTATTAGTCACAAAGCAAATTTATCTCATTTTTAGTTGACAAAAAGTTGAAAGGTTAAATGACAAAACTGATGTGTTAGGAGATGTTGACAAGGCAGAACAGTGAGCTCAAATCAATGAGAGGACATGTAGCAGGAACACAGGGAGGAGGACGTGCTTGAAGACACTAGTGAAAAGGGCCTTAGGAGCACTTGTCACTTAATGGCCAGTCTGAGCTGCTGAGAAAGCAGATGCAGTCCTGGGCTGACTCTTCAACAGAAGGAGAGGAGGCAGTCTAGGCAGTAATTACCCAATGGCGAGACCACATCTGCAGGCCCCGGGTGCCACGTGCAGCCAATTGGCAAACTAAGGAGCGTTTCAAGCACAGCAGTTAGTTAGGAGAGTGAGTGGTTCTCAGAACAGCACTTGAGGGGGCTGGGGAAGCTTACCCTAGAGGGTGAGGCATGGTGTAAGACCCAGTGGAATCTGAGGCTTGTTTATTCAGAGGGCCCCATTTAGAGAAAAAGAAGACAAAGTGATGACTTAGCAGGAGCCTGGGCAAGTAAAGGCATCTTGAAGCTTCAGTTTCATGGTTAACCTGCCTCTGCTAGAGAAAAACAGATTTAATGAGCACGCAGGTGGGTTTTTTTGGTTGTTTTTTGTAAAAAGAAATTTGAAGGCAGAGGGAGCTGACTCATTTGCTACCTGTCTAGAGGGCAAAAATAGAACCACTGCGTCCGTGTTGAAGGAATATTCTGAAAATTCAACAGTGGAATGAGCAGCCTTCAGAATTAGTTAAGCACCTTATTGCAAGATCTATACGAGCAGAGGCTTGATCCCTGTGAAGTCTCCTGCCTGGGGCAAGCTTGGACTTGATGCGGGATTTCAAACTCTCCTTGGCAGCTCTCAGGGGTCCTCAGGACAAATGAGACACGAAGTTTTCCTTCAAGCAGAATAGCTCACTTGTTTTAGTTTTTAAGCTTCAGGAAGACATCATTTGTGCCAAGAATTCTATTTCTTAAAGAGAGAAAGAGAAAAGAAAATGGAAAAGTGGGAGGAACAAGAGGAGGGGAAGCTTTGAAAACAACTAGACTGCATGAGTTCAAATGTCCCTTTAGTCCCCATGCTTGTTACTCTGAACCATCTGCATCTCCTCATGAGGCTGACAGGAGCCCGGGGACCACAGTGGGGGGAAAAAAACTGCTGTATTTCCTGTTACAAATTTGATCCCCCAGATTATATATGAATTCAATCCTAGTCCCCTCTTAGCTTGAAACAACTCAAAATAAGTAATGAAGTCTTCTCTTAAATCCATGTCCTCTATGCTGCATTTAATGCTGGCTTTAAGAAAAGGCACATGACGTGCTCTTGGAAATTAGAGACGGGGCATTTCCTTAATCCCCACAGGGCTCTGCAGCTATTCACATAGCAGGTTTTGTGATTGACATTTAGGACAAATGTGAGAATTTGAGGCAGGTGGTTGCTGAGGGTAAGAGGCGAAGATTATTTTCAACTCGAGGCTGTGAAGGACTTCTTGATGGAGGCAAGTTTTGATCAGTTGTTGGTTTGGGTTGTATTTCTCCAGATGGCTCCAGTAGGAGGCAGGATGTCAGAGTAGAGTATCTTAATAGGGATAAAGCAACTTCTTTTTAATTAAAAAAGTGGGATTCTTCAAATTAAGAAAAAAATACATGTGCCAATCATGGAAAATTTTAAATAGTAAGCACTCAATAAATGTTAGTCATATTTTTTTCCAAGTGCCAGACACTGAGCTGTGTATTTCACATGAACTATTTTATTTAAGGCTCATAACAATCCAATGAAGTGGGAATGAACCAATATCATTCCCATTTTACAAACTGAGTTTTAGATAGTTTAAATACCTTATCAAAGACTTCATAGCTGACAAATGGAAGAACAAATTCTCGAATCCATGGTAGCCTGATCTCAAATCCAGTGTTCCTAAATACTACGTTAAAATTTTGAAGAAATATGCAGTACTATTAATAATTCTACCAGAAAAAGACAACTACTATTAATAAGTAAGTTCCTGTCATCCCATCTAGGCTGTCACTGTGCTGGTTTTAAACATAAACCACACATCATAACATTTTAAACATTTTTACTTAGCATTACAATATAAAGATTTTTCCAGTGTATGTTACTCCGGGTCCTCCAAGAAGCAGGCACAAAGATTAAATGTTCAACAGGGTTATTAAGGGAAATGGGAATTTTATTAAGGAACATTTCTTGTGAGAGGAAATGGCAAGAGAGCTGAGAAAGGTCTCAAGGGCTCTCAGGCAGGGATACAAGTCAAACCCCAAGGGACAGAGAGCAGGCAGGAAGGTTGGGTAGAAGCATCCTAGATCTTTACACAGTCTAAGGAAAGGTTGGCAAGGCTGTCATGAAATCCTTGAGCCAAAGTCAGCCATCAGAAGAGTCCCATGTCTCCCAAGAAGGGGCACCCTCAGTAATTGGCTGAGAGCAGCCGGCGGGGAGACACGGCCTTGGACAAAAGTGGCAGTGGTTTTCAGAAGGCAGTAGGTGAGGCCTGTGATCAATCAAATTCCTATAGTTGGATGTCACTGAGACACATTCTCATGGTCACTGTCCCATAGTAATTAATAAAATATTAAATGGCTTCATAATACTCCATCTGCGGAAGTCCCACTTCCATTTTACTTCTACTTTGAGTGTGTGGGTGTGTTTGGGTTATTATAAAGTATCCTACAATAAACATCTGTTAAATATATTTTTATGTGTGGAATTAATTGATCAGCAGGACATTTGTTATTTTAAGGTGTTCAATGAACTTTGTCAAATTGCTTTCAGGTATGCACTGATATTTCTGGACTAGGATATTTGTGAGGATATGGGAATTATGGTGGGACGGCAGGTTGGGACCAAATTTTGAAGGGTTTTGTAATGTCAGGCTGAGACCTTTCAAACATATTTTGTTTTATAGAACAGCTAAGGCTGAATGCGATTGAATTGATATTTTAACCCCTTTCTGATGCAGGCATGATATGGGCTGAATGTAAAGAAATCTGGACTCAAGGCCCCAAGGAATATTTGTTTGAGTTGTGGAACATGCTTGATTTTGGTATGTTAGCAATTTTTGCAGCATCATTCATTGCGAGATTCATGGCATTTTGGCATGCTTCCAAAGCCCAGAGCATCATTGACGCAAATGATACTTTGAAGGACTTGACGAAAGTAACATTGGGAGACAATGTGAAATACTACAATTTGGGTGAGTTTACAGTACAGTCAATATAAATAAAAATGCAGAATTTTCTTGTAAAACAGATGTCAGTAGTAGTTCGGTTACTGCACAATTCTCATAAAATTGTTTGTGAGTTTCCAACATCTGTATCTGAAGAATGAGCATCTATACGTGAGGAAGCATGCTTTCTGCTGCTTCTTTTGATTTTTCTACTCCCTGGAAAACTCTCTTAATCACAAGACTCGTCTCCCTTTATCTCTTGGATCAATTGGCTAATTATCAAACTTCATTGAGAGTACATGTCTTATGTCCTGGATTTATTTTTCCCTCTTTTTTAATTAAAAATGGTTCACATTTGATCTATCTCTCTGTATCTCTCTCTCTGTATACATATATATGTATATGTATATATACACGTGTGTGTATATATGCACACACGTGTATATATGTATATATACACGTGTGTGTATATATGCACACACGTGTATATATGTATATATACACGTGTGTGTATATATGCACACGTGTATATATGTATATGTACACACATATGTGTGTGTGTATATATATATGTGTGCAATGGAATAGTATTCCACCTTTTAAAAGAAGAAAATCCTGTCATTTGTAACAACATGAATGAACTCGGAAGACATCATGCTGAGTGAAATAAGGCAGGCACAGAAAGACAAATGGTATATGATCTTACTTATTTGTGGAATCTAAAAAAAGTCAAACTCAAAGAGGTAGAAGGTAATGGTGGTTGTCAGGGGCTGGGGTAAAAGGCACAAAATGGGGAGGTGTTGGTCAAAGGTACAAAGTTTACAAAGGGTACACGGATAGGATGAATAAGTTCTAACTTATTAGTTAGAGCTTATAATAAGGGAGCTTGTAATAAGCTTATAATAAGGGAGATATACAGTATAGTGGCTAGAGTTAATAATCATGTACTGTACTGTATACTTGAAAATTGCTGAGAGTAAATTTTAAATGTTCTTACCACAAAAATGTAAATATTCGAGGTGATGAATATGTTAATTAGCTTAATTTAATCTTTGCACAATGTAGACAGACATATATGAAGACATCAAGTTGTGCCCTATAGATATATATAATAAAGTTCACATTTGGGTGCCATTTTCATTTAAGATATATAAAAAGTATTTGAAAACGAAGGAATTGTTGGGATCTCTGAGAGGTTCCCCAATCAATAACACCACTGTTTCCCAACCAGGCTTAGAATTAGTTGAGAAATAAAACAAGAAATTAATATGGAGGCCAGATCATCACCTCTAACACTGATAAAATCCAGGGTGGATGACATAGTTCTATTAGCTAATGGATTCAGTAATACTGAACCCCAGAATTAGGCAGACACATCCTCCAGTTTCTGGACAGCAATGGGCCAGGGCAGTCCTCCTCACAAAAAGAGGATGGCAGCAAGTGCCCGATCAAGTGAGATCTTCCATGGAGGACCAGAGGAGAATTCCCAAGAGAGAGAAGGTAATGCCGAGCTAACTATGTCCAGTTATTCATCCCAATTTAGCAATCAGATAAGTCATTCCAGCTTTCCAGGAAGAAAGTGACTAAGGGATGGAAATTGGTTCAGTTATTTACTTAAGGAGACTACCACCTCGTAGAAACCTGGATGGGGAAAATATATTCCCTTTGAATACTCATTTCAAACCCTCTGATAAGAAATTAGTTAACATTCACTTGTGAGTTTATTGGCAATATCACATAAGGCCTCCATTATTATTATTAATGTTTATTTTAATGTTTAATTTTAAGATTTTTTAAAATGCACTTAATTAAAAAAATTCAAAGCTATTTGTAGATAATACTTATATTCAAAGCACTATAAAAAAGGAAACTGCTTTTATTAGTTTCTTGTTATCCTCCCCTAATTCCACTTCTCAGCAAATAAGCAAATACAAATTTGTAATTATGTTTTTCCCCTTTCTTACACACTGTTTTCTGTTTTTCTTCATAATTGCATTTTTGATGACCTGATGTAATAATGCCAAAAAAATTCATAAGTGAATAATTGCTTCATTTTATGGTAAAAATAGACTTGTTTGAGTGACCAATAAAAGTTACTTCTAATACATTTAAATGACTACAAATATGCTACAAGCCTAAAATTATATTATAGTGTAATTATAGTTTAAGACTGAATAATAAACGCTACCATTTATTAAGTGCCAGGCACTTGCTAAATGCTGAACATATGCTGACTTACTGAATTCTCACAAAGACAAGAGAGTTAGAAGGGATATTATCTCATTTTCAAAAATGGGGAAACAAAACTAGAGAAATAGTTTGCATAAGTTCTTTGTTATACATGTGTGTGCGTACATATATACATGAATTTTTACAGATACTGAGTCTATAGTCTGAACTCTTAACTATTATGCTATCCCCTTATGGGAAATTGCTAGCAAACCAGGAGAATCATGTTCTCAATAAACTAAGAAGCTCAACTATAGCAGACACTTAAGAAGCCCTTTAAGATAGGAGACTTCCATTCGAAAACTGGATTCTAACATAACTATATTTCTTTCGCAGAAAAAGAAGTTACCTAAATAAAAAACTTGAAGAAACTCACACAACTCTTTGTCTTTGCTTTTTCCTAGCCAGGATAAAGTGGGACCCCTCTGATCCTCAAATAATATCTGAAGGTCTTTATGCAATTGCTGTAGTTTTAAGTTTCTCTAGGATAGCTTATATTTTACCAGCAAATGAAAGCTTTGGACCTCTGCAGATATCACTTGGAAGAACAGTCAAAGACATCTTCAAGTTCATGGTCATATTCATTATGGTGTTTGTGGCCTTTATGATTGGAATGTTCAATCTCTACTCCTACTACATTGGTGCAAAACAAAATGAAGCCTTCACAACGTATGTGATCTCAGATATTTTGATGATAGTTATTGCAAATTAAATAAATATTAGTTTAACAGTGTTTATGTAAGTCCATGGGATAATGTTTTGGTAAAGACTTCATCTCTAGTTCCTGTTTTGCAAAATGAGGGGATTTTACAAATGAGTTGGAGGGACTCTAAAATGTAGGAAGCTTTCTAATATTAAATAATAACTTACATTTTTAGAGCCAGGTAAATACCTTGCATGCCTCCCTTTATTATCTCTATTTCACCAAGAGGAAACTGAAATTCACAAAAATTAAGTAATTTGCTGAATATTCCATAACTGTGTGTGGAACAAGCCAGGTTGTAACCCTTGCTTGCTGACTCTAGGGTCTGTTGCTCTAAACTCCCTTACCCTCCTGCTTACAGGGGACTCCTGGGGATGCTAACTATGAAAACAGCTGCTTTCCTAATTGAATTTCTCAGATCTTATCACTGAGTAGATATGACTTATCAATAGTGGCAAGAGTTTTGACTTATGTTCACCATGGACACGTGTTTTTTTTTTTATAAAGTGTGTTTGGAATAGATTATTTAAATATTAGGTCTTCAGTGTTATAATAAGAAGCAACAACTGAAACATAAGCCTACTGTTTTCCATATTTCTCTAAAATACAGTTTGCCAGGGAAGTGAAACCACCTGAGTTAAGCAAATTGGCTTAGCTTTGGTCAATAATTAGGCCTAAAGCATTGAAATTCCTACCTAAGACATGTCAGTGATTTTGGTAACATTGTCTGTTTATATTGTATTTTCCATTAAGATGTATATGATTATTATCTATTGGATATGAGTAGAAGTATAGATCAGGAGGAAACCTAAAAGGATTCTAACAATTCCATTGCCAATGCTATGGATTAAGTGTTCATATCTGTGGTTATGAAATTATGTTAATAGCATTTATTGAGTGCTTATGTATTTAGATATTGAGCTATGATTATGTACTTCATATGCACAATATTACCCCATCCTTGCAGCAATCCTATTGTAACCATTTTACAGAAAAGAAAAGTGAGCTTCAGAGAAGTGAAGAATTTTTTTTATACTCACTAATTTGCAGACACTAAACAAACTCACTTTTATTATGGTAATATTGTTATTTATTTATACACTTTCTTATTTCTTTTCTTCTGTTATTTTTTCCCCAGAGTTGAAGAGAGTTTTAAGACACTGTTCTGGGCTATATTTGGACTTTCTGAAGTGAAATCAGTGGTCATCAACTATAACCACAAATTCATTGAAAACATTGGTTACGTTCTTTATGGAGTCTATAATGTTACGATGGTCATTGTTTTGCTAAATATGTTAATTGCCATGATCAACAGTTCATTCCAGGAAATTGAGGTATAATCTCAATACATTTTTATAATTTGTGCCTTCATGTTTTAACTGTTCCAAGGGCTAACTCAGCAATGGGGATGAAAGCATGGACTGTTCTTCGCCCTTTGTTCATTCCCTGTTTTATACACTCGTTTGACCAGTAATCTGGAAAATTTTAACTCTTTGCTTCCAAATGCAACATCAGTAAGGTGTCATGGGGCAGAGACATAAGGCATAAGAAGCAGAAATGCTGATTTGATACTAATTTAATAAAAAACTTTAGAAATACTATATCAGCATGAATTTATATTTTATTCAAAAAATTATTGCTTATGAATACCATCATTCTCCAAGTCTTTTTTGAGTGATATTCAAAATTGACCTTTTCTCAAGTTGAGATTAATAGTGTAAATTTTTATTCCAGAAATCTTGATCTGTGTCCCAAATAAATGAGTGGTATATTTCAGATTAAAAGAGAGAATAATTTTTCATAGCATTTTTCAGAAAGTAGGAAAATACATTTATATTTATCAGGTATTTATAAACACATGGGAACTTGGAGATTAATAGTCTTGCAAGACTGTCAAAATTTTAGACAAATTTAAGAAAGAATATGTGAATAGAATGTTAACATTTTGAAAAAATCTTGGAACGATCACTGGGGTCTGAGAGTGTTTATAGGCATTGTCCTCCATCTAGCTACACAATGTTAAAAGCATCCCAGTAATTCTGTTTATGCATTTCCTTGCTGAACTGTCATGTGTATTTGTATAGGATGACGCTGATGTGGAGTGGAAATTTGCAAGGGCCAAACTCTGGTTTTCCTACTTTGAGGAGGGCAGAACACTTCCTGTACCCTTCAATCTGGTGCCAAGTCCAAAGTCCCTGTTTTATCTCTTACTGAAGCTTAAAAAATGGATTTCTGAGCTGTTCCAGGGCCATAAAAAAGGTTTCCAGGAAGATGCAGAGATGAACAAGGTAACTTAGCTTGATAAGTTATCATTGTATTCTTAAATTTTGTGACTACTGTAACCACTATGCCACATCCCTTTAAAGAGAAGCAGTTCCTGATGACACATCCATTCATTCCCATATGCAGTCACTTCACACAGCACAGTCCTTTGGCTTGTGTCTGTTCAACATGAGCACACTGGACATTTGCTACTTAAAAGAATGTAAGAAAAATTCATGAAATATAACTAAAATAATATGTTATCTGGAGTGGGTACTGAAAGAAGAACTATTCTGGGCTGCTTTTTTGCTGTTATGGCTACACGTCCCTCACTTTTCCTTCAATTTATACGGCCCAGTAAATCAGCAGCAGATTGTTATGACTCAGGGTGGGGGGGCAACTTGATTAACTCTTAGATAGCTTCTACATTGAAAAGTTCAGAAATCAGTTGCTCACATACAATTTGGGAGACCAGGCTTGGCAATAAGTAGTTCAAGAAAGAAAGAGCTAAGGACATTGATTGAAAACAGTAATCCCACAAGGCGATGCAATCTTTAAAAAAAAAAAAAAGATTTAGTGCTTAGATGAGGCAGTAGGGCGATCACAGCATGTTCAGATATGTTTAGAGAACATGTGGAATTTGTGTCTCACTGGAGGTGGAAGGTGAGGGCTTATGATGTGCAAAGATCTCTGCTGAGCATTTAGACCTCTGTACTCAGAAGGAGCACTGAGATACCAGGTGTATCCAGAGGAGGAGGACCAGAATGGAGCACATATGGATAAAGTGTCATATGAGGGAGGACTGAAGGAGCTGGCTGTTTCTTCTGAAAAAGGAAGATTGAAAGTGACTAAAAATATCTTTGTAATTTCCATCTTTAATTAGAAAGTACACTTGTTTTTCAAAAATGGGAAGAAAAGCAATGGGCCAAAAATTCAAATTGTTAAATTTTAATTCGATATAAGAGCAAACTTTTAATAAGAAAATCTGCCCAACAGAAGAATGGGCTGCCTTTAGAAGTAGTGAGCCTCCCACCATTGTAAGAAGTCAATACATGCCAGATGGCTGACAGTGGGAATGTATTGAAGATTTTTCCTTCTTACACTGAGTGGGCGATTGGGCCAAATGATTATAAAGTTTCCTTGCAATAAGGTTCTATCATTAAATAAAAGGAAAATGTTGTAATTCCTGCACTGTTTCCCATTTACTATTTAGGGTGCTCAAGTAAGTATCACATTCTCTGAGTTCTAGTTTCCTCAACTGTAATATGTGAAAAAAATTATATCTACATCCTGAAGATCAACTCAAATAAGTATATAAAAGTACTTTGAGAATTTTAAAGCTTTCTTTAAATGTGATTATGATTAATTTGTGTAGGAATTTTGGAAAAAATACAATCTATGATATTCTTCCAGAAGTATAACTTACAGAACTCAGTGGATTGAGTGGCAAAAATTTCCCTTCCTTTATTTTACTTAATTAAATGGGTGGTTTACAGGTCTGGTTAGAAGTGCAACCTGAGGGAATTCAGAGTCCAAAGGAAATGTCTAAGCAAGCACTTGCAAAGGGAAGAACCCCGTAAGAATATGTTTCTCTCATTAAAACTTGTTGGAGAATTAGACGAAATGGCTTTTAAAATACAGAATGAAGAGTGAAATTGGTTATGCAGTTATACTCATTTTACTATCTATCATCTTTAAAAGATAAATGAAGAAAAGAAACTTGGAATTTTAGGAAGTCATGAAGACCTTTCAAAATTATCACTTGACAAAAAACAGGTAAGCTCATATTTGAAAATATGAAGTCATGCACATGATCGGGCTTATCTTTTCAAACAAAGGGACAGATGTTCAGAAGCAATTTTAGGAAGTAGAGAACAGACCCATTAAATAATTCAACTATTTTAACAATTCTCAACAATTCTGTTATTGGGAGGTAAAAATAAGCTATGTTTGATAAGCAAAAAAGAATAGCATGTACATTTAAGACATATACTAAGCACATATATATACTTATGGTGATGGAATAGAAGACTGGTGATATAAAGAAGGGAATATTCTGTCAGGAACCTGATGGAGAGTATGATTAACTTCACTCTTTGCAGCTCAGGTAGAGAGCAGGCATGGTCCCCAGTGCCTCCTAATTTGTCAATAATCAAGAAGCGATGGAAAAAGGCACTGTGGGACCTTAATGGCTATTGTGGTCGACACCATGTATAATGAACAATGTACTCTAGAGATCTATCAGCTCCTTAACTGAGAGTAGCAAAATCCTCAACGATGAGGATGTTTCCTTTTTTGTGGCCTGTACATAGTAGGGCCACAATAAATGCTTGTTGCTGAAAAGAAATGATAAAGGAATGATTAGGAAAAGGGCAATGTATCAGGTAGGACCTGCATTCAATTACACATAGTAATATAAAATCCAAATCATAGTAGTTTAAACAAGACATTTGTTTTTCCCCTGTCTCATTTAACTCTCCAGATTTATGCAGTATGGGGCTGTTACCAGGCAGGAGTTTCTGTGATTCTCCTGGATTTTTTGTCATAGTCAGATTCAAGAGGACAGCTTTACTTTCAGCTATTATACCCACTTTTCAGGCATGTAGGAGTAAGGGCAAAGGAAAAGTCGGGGATGCTAGCTGAATCTGCCACCACCTTTAGAAGAATCTCCCAACAATTTCTGTTGTTATATCTCATTGACCAGAACTATGATATATGGCTATCCCATGGAATACAAATGACAAGGAGGGAGACCATTTTTTTTGTTAAGCTGGTTATGTTACCTCCCCCAACAACATAGGAATCCTCTTAAGGCCTATCTGATATCCAACCTCCCAGCTTCCTTTCTAACCATCCCTTTCACTAGCATGTCAACCATCACCCATTACAAATCAGAAAACAAAGGAGAGCTTTAGGTAAGGGGAACCCTAAGCCATTAGCCCTAGTTAAGATTAGGAAGTTTGATTGGGAAGAACTTCCAAAGATCAATATCACAGGTGAGAAGGGCTGCAGTGGGAGGTAACATGTGGATGAGAGACCTGTACATGAATTCTGTGAGCCCTGCCACAGCAATGGGGCCGCATGGGCTGAGAGTAAGACAGCAAGAAGGCAAGTGGAAATCGTCCCTGGTCATCCAAGAGAGTCAGCAGATTAGGGTCATTGCAAATTGGCACATTCTTGCTGTTCAGACAAGTTTTGTTTGGCTTGCCTATCCAGGTGAATCTAGATTGCATTTAAAAATGATTCCAATAAAGGAAATTTAAGAAATGGAAAATAAGGTATTTAACAGAGCTACAAAGTCATTTCACTCTAGAAAGGATAGTTTAGTGGTTAGGAGGCTAGTGTATGGGGGTCAACAAGCCATAGCCCTCAGGCCACATTTAGTCTTCAGCCTGTTTTCAGACTGAGAGTTAGAGATTTTAAAAAAATTACATTTCTAAATAGTTGTTGTGAAAAAAATAAAGAAGGATATGTGAGAGAGACCATATGTGGCCCACAAGTCCTAAAATATTTATTATCTGGCTCTTTACAGAAGAAGCCTACCACCCATGTTCTCATGATGATGGTTATCATGAATAGAATACATAGGAAACACGGAATTAAGTTCAAATATTTTGTGAGCAATTTCTGCCATTCTAATGCAGGCCTGTGTGTGTTGTACTTAAAACGTTGTCTCATTAAGACTATTTACTTGTTCACAGGATGTAGGCAGTAATCACACCAACATCCAAATGTTCTTTTGAATATTAAATTACTTAATACTGTAAAGTTCTGACAACAGGGCCTGGCACATAGTGGGTATGTAATAGCTATTTATTATTTTTATTGCTATTACTAGAGAGCAGGAAGAGTAAGTATACTACATAATTTGGTAGTGATATTAATCCAGTGAGGACAGAGAAATAATACTAGGCCTAAAAGCCCTATAAAAAGAATGCAAAAAATAAAGAAGGGGTCCAGTTAAAAATCATAAATGGGCATATCTAGAAAAAAATAACTTGAAATAAATGAAGTAGTGAGTGGAAGAAACAAAAACAGGATTGCTGGCAAGATGGCCGAATAGGAACAGCTCTGGTCTGCAGCTCCCAGCAAGATTGACGCAGAAGGCAGGTGATTTCTGCATTTCCAACTGAGGTACCCAGTTCATCTCACAGGGACTGGCTGGACAGTGGCTGCAGGCCACAGAAGGCGAGCTGAAGCAGCGTGGGGCATCGCCTCACCTGGGCAGCGCAAGGGGTTGGGGAATTTTCTCCCCTACCCAAGGGAAGCCATGAGGGACTGAGCCTGAGGAACTGTGCATTCTGACCCAGATACTGTGCTTTTCCCATGGTCTTCGCAACTCACAGACCAGGAGATTCCCTCTGGTGCCTACTCCACCAGGGCCCTGGGTTTCAAGCACAAAACTGGGCGGCTGTTTGGGCAGACACTGAACTAGCTGCAGGAGTTTTTTGTTTGTTTGTTTGTTTGTTTTCCATACCCCAGTGGTGCCTGGAATACCAGTGAGACAGAACCATTCACTCCCCTGGAAAGGGGGCTGAAGCCAGGGAGACAAGTGGTCTGGCTCGGTGGGTCCCACCCCCACGGAGCCCAGCAAACTAAGATCCCCTGGCTTGAAATTATCGCTGCCAGCACAGCAGTGGTCTGAGATCAACCTGGGATGCTCGAGCTTGGTGGGGGCAGGGCCATCCACTATTGCTGAGGCTTGAGTAGGCAGTTTTACCCACACAGTGTAAACAAAACGGCCAGGAAGTTCAAACTGGGCAGAGCCCACTGCAGCTCAGCAAGACCACTGTGGCCAGACTGCCAGATTTCTCCTCTCTGGGCAGCGGATCTCTGAAAGAAAGGCAGTAGCCCCAGTCAGGTACTTACAGATAAAAACCTCATCTCCCTGGGACAGAGCACCTGGGGGAAGGGGCAGCTGTGGGCACAGCTTCAGCAGACTTAAACATCCCTGCCTGGCGGCTCTGAAGAGAGCAGTGGATCTACCAGCACAGTGTTTGAGCTCTGCTAAGGATCAGACTGCCTCTTCAAGTGGGTCCCTGACCCCTGTGTATCCTGGAAGTTGCCCCTTTGGGACGAAGATTCAAGAGGAAAGAACAGGCAGCAATCTTTGCTGTTCTGCAGCCTCTGCTGGTGATACCCAGGCAAACAGGGTCTGGAGTGGACCTCCAGCAGACTTGTAGCAGAGGGGCCTGACGATTAGAAGGAAAACTAACAAAGGAATAGCACGTCCACTCAGAGACCCCATCAGAGGTCACCAACATCGAAGACCAAAGGTAGATAAATCCACAAAGATGGTGAGAAACCAGTGCAAAAAGGCTGAAAATTCCAAAAACCAGAATGCCTCTTCACCTCCAAAGGATCACAACTCCCCACCACCAAGGGAACAAAACCAGACGGAGAATGAGTTTGACAAATTGACAGGAGTAGGCTTCAGAAGGTGGGTAATAACAAACTCCTCTGAGCTAAAAGAACATATTCTCACCTGGTGCGAAAAAACTAAGAACCTTGAAAAAAGGTTTGAGGAAGTTCTAACTAGAATAACCAGTTTAAAGAAGAACATATATGACCTGATGGAGCTGAAAAACACAGCACGAAAACTTTGTGAAGCATACACAAGTATCAACAGATAAATCGAACAAGCCAAAGAAAGGATATCAGAGATTGAAGATCAACTTACTGAAATAAAACATGAAAACAAGATTAGAAAAAAAAGAATGAAAAGGAATGAACAAAGCCTCCAAGAAATATGGGACTAGGTGGAAAGACCAAACCTACATTAGATTAGTGTACCAGAAGGTGACGGGGAAAATGGAACCAAACAGGAAGACATCTTCAGGATATTATCCAGGAGAACTTCCCCAACCCAGTAAGACAGGCCAACATTCAAATTCAGGAAATACAAAGACCACCACAAAGATACTCCTTGAGAAGAGCAACCCCAAGACACATAATCATCAGATTCACCAAGGTTGAAATGAAGGAAAAAACTTAAGGGCAGCCAGAGAGAAAGATTGGGTTACCCACAAAGGCAAGCCCATCAGACTAACAGCAGATCTCTCTGCAGAAACCCTACAAGCCAGAAGAGAGTGGGGACCAATATTCAACATTCTTAAAGAAAATAATTTGCAACCCAGAATTTCATAACCAAACTAAGCTTCACAAGTGAAGGAGAAATAAAATCCTTTACAGACAAGCAAATGCTGAGAGATTTTGTCATCACCAGGCCTGCCTTACAAGAGTTCCTGAAGGAAGCACTAAGTATGGAAAGGAAAAACTGGTACGAGCTGCTGCAAAAACATACCAAATTGTAAAGACCATCGACACTATGAAGAAACTACATCAACTAACAGGCACAATAACCAGCTAGTATCATAATGACAGGATCAAATTCACGTATAACAATATTAACCTTAAATGTAAACAGGCTAAATGCCCCAATTAAAAGACACAGACTGGCATATTGGCTAAAGAGTCAAGACCCATCAGCATGCTGTATTCAGGAGACCCATCTCACATGCAAAGACACACATAGGCTCAAAATAAAGGGATGGAGGAATATTTACCAAGCAAATGGAAAGCAAGAAAAAAAAAGCAGGTGTTGCAATCCTAGTCTCTGATAAAGCAGACTTTAAACCAACAAAGAACAAAAGACAATGAAGGGCATTACATAATGGTAAAGGGATCAATGCAACAAGAGAGCTAACTATCCTAAATATACATGCACTCAATACAGGAGCACCCAGATTCATAAACCAAGTTCTTAGAGGCCTACAAAGAGACTTAGACTCCCACACAATAATAGTGAGAGACTCTAACATCCCAATCTCAATATTAGACAGATCAACAAGACAGAAAATTAAAGATATTAGGGACTTCAACTCAGCTCTGCACCAAGCAGACCTAATAGACATCTACAGAACTCTCCACCCCAAATCAACAGAATATACATTCTTCTCAGCACCACATTGCACTTATTCTAAAATTGACCACATAATTGGAAGTAAAACACTCCTCAGCAAATGCAAAAGAACAGAAATCATAAAAAATGGTCTCTCAGACCACAGTGCAGTCAAATTAAGAAATTAACTCAAAACCGCACAACTACATAGAAACTGAACAACCTGCTCCTGAATGACTACTGGGTAAACAATGAAATGAAGGCAGAAATAAAGATGTCCTTTGAAACCAATGAGAACAAAGACACAAGGTACTAGAATCTATGGGACACATTTAAAACAGTGTTTAGAGGGAAATTTATAGCACTAAATGCCCACAAGAGAAGGCAGGAATGATCTAAAATTGACACCCTAACATCAAAATTAGAAGAACTAGAGAAACAAGAGCAAACAAATTCAAAAGCTAGTAGAATACAAGAAGTAACTAAGATCAGAGCAGAACTGAAGGAGCTAGAGACACTAAAAACCCTTCAAAAAAATCAGTGAATGCAGGAGCTGGTTTTTTGAAAGGATCAACAAAATAGACCACTAGCCAGGCTAATAAAGAAGAAAAGAGAGAAGAATCAAATAGATGCAATAAAAAATGATATAGGGGATATCACCACTGATCCCACAGAAATACAAACTACCATCAGAGAATACTATAAACACCTCTACGCAAATAAGCTAGAAAATCTAGAAGAAATGGATAAATTCCTGGACACATACACCCTCTCAAGACTAAACCAGGAAGAAGTTGAATGCCTGAATAGACCAATAACAAGTTCTGGAATTGAGGCAGTAATAATAGCCTACCAACCAAAAAAAGTCCAGGACCAGATAGATTCATAGCCAGATTCTACCAGAGGTACAAAGAGGAGCTGGTACCATTCCTTCTGAAACTATTCCAAACAATAGAAAAAGAGGGAATGCTCCCTAACTCATTTTATGAGGTCAGCATTATACTGTTACAAAAACCTAGCAGAGACACAACAGAAAAAGAAAATTTCAGGCCAATATCCCTGATGAACATTGATGAGAAAATCCTCAGTAAAATACTGGCAAACCGAATCCAGCAGCACATCAAAAAGCTTATCCACCATGATCAAGCCGGCTTCATCCCTGGGATGCAAGGCTGGTTCAACATACGCAAATCGATAAACGTAATCCATCACGTAAACAGAACCAATGACAAAAACCACATGATTATCTCAATAGATGCAGAAAAGGCCTTCAACAAAATTCAATAGTGCTTCATGCTAAAAACTCTCAATAAACTAGGTATTGATGGGACGTATCTTAAAATAATAAGAGCTATTCATGACAAACCCACAGCCAATATCATACTGAATGGGCAAAAACTGGAACCATTCCCTTTGAAAATCGGCACAAGAGAAGGATGTCCTCTCTCACCACTCCTATTTAACGTAGTATTGGAAGTTCTGGCAGGGGATTCAGGCAAGAGAAAGAAATAAAGGGTATTCAAATAGGAAAAGAGGAAGTCAAATTATCTCTGTTTGTAGATGACATGATTGTGTATTTAGAAAGCCTCATCATCTCAACCCAAAATCTCCTTATAAGCAGATAAGCAACTTCAGCAAAGTCTCAGGATACAAAATCAATGTGCAAAAATCACAAGCATTCCTATACACCCATAATAGACAGAGAGCCAAATCATGAGTGAACTCCCATTCACAATTGCTACAAAGAGAATAAAATACCTAGGAATGCAACTTACAAGGGATGTGAAGGACCTCTTCAAGGAGAACTACAAACCACTGCTCAAGGAAATAAGAGAGGACTTAAACAAATGGAAAATCGTTCCATGCTCATGGATAGGAAGAATCAATATCATGAAAATGGCCATACTGCCCAAAGTAATTTACAGATTCAATGCTATCCTCATCAAGCTACCATTGACTTTCTTCACAGAATTGGAAAAAACTACTTTAAACTTCAAATGGAACCAAGAGAGTCCACATAGCCTAGACAATCCTAAGCAAAAAGAACAAAGCTGGAGGCATCACGCTCCTGACTTCAAACTATACTACAAGGCTACAGTAACCAAAACAGCATGGTACTGGTACCAAAACAGATACATAGACCAATGGAACAGAACAGAGGCCTCAGAAATAACACCACACATCTACAACCATCTGATCTTTGATAAACCTGACAAAAACAAGCAATGGGGAAAGGATTCCCTATTTAATGGTGATGGGAAAACTGGCTAGCCATACGCAGAAAACTGAAACTGGACCCCTTCTTTACACCTTATACAAAAATTAACTCAAGATGGATTAAAGACTTAAATGTAAGACCTAAAACGATAAAAATCCTAGAAGAAAACCTAAGCAATACCATTCAGGAAATATGCACGGGCAAAGACTTAAAAAGCAATGACAACAAAAGCCAAAATTGACAGATGGCATCTAGTTAAACTAAAGATCTGCACAGCCAAAGAAACTATCATCAGAGTGAACAAGCAATCTACAGAACTGGAGAAAATGTTTGCCATCTATCCATCTGACAAAGGGCTAATATCCAGAATCTACAAAGAACTTAAACAAATTTACAAGAAAAAGAAAAACCCATCAAAAGTGGGTGAAGGATATGAACAGACACGTCTCAAAAGAAGACATTTATGCAGCCAACAAACATATGAAAAGTGCTCATCATCACAGGTCATTAGAGAAATGCAAATCAAAACTACAATGAGATATCATCTCACTCCAGTTAGAATGGCGGTCATTAAAAAGTCAGGAAACAACAGATGCCAGAGAGAATGTGGAGAAATAGGGACGCTTTTACACTGTTGGTGGGAGTGTAAATTAGTTCAACCACTGTGGAAGACAGCGTGGCAATTCCTCAAGGACCTCAAACCAGAAATAACATTTGACCCAGCAATCCCATTACTGGATATATACCCAAAGGATTATAAATCATTCTACTATACGGACTCACGCACATGTATGTTTACTGCAGCACTATTCACAATAGCAAAGACTTGCAACCAACCCAAATGTCCATCAGTGAGAGACTGGATAAAGAAAATGTGGCACATTTACACCATGTAATACTATGCAGCCATGAAAAAGGATGAGTTCATGTCCTTTGCAGGCACATGGATGAAGCTGGAAACCATCATTCTCAGCAAACTAACACAAGAACAGAAAACCAAACACCGCAAGTTCTCACTCATAAATGGGAGTTGAACAATGAGAACTCATGGACATAGGGAGGAGAACATCACACACTGGGGCCTGTCGGAGGCGTACTGGGCTAGGGGAAGGATAGCATTAGGATAAATACCTAATGTAGATGATGGGTTGATGGGTGCAGCAAAATACCATGGCACGTGTATACCTATTTAACAAACCTGCACGTTCTGCACATGTACCCCAGAACTTAAAGTACAAAAAAAGAAACAAAAACAATAATGGAGAATTGTAAAATCAGAATGAATTTGAATGTCAGTAGATATTATTTGCAAAATGGCAACAAAATTAGCATTTTTCAGGTATGTTTGGCAGCAACACACACATACATAGTACACACAAACACACAGGGTCATGTTGGTTTCCCACCACTTCCCAGCAATGGATGTGGATACGTTTTATGGCTTTCTCAGGCCTGAGTTTCCTCACTTGTCATTACTACAGCCTCAAAGGGTCATTAAATTAATGAAATAACATACCTAGCAAGGAACATGGTAGGAAGTATATTTTGCTACTCACATGCCCGTTTCTTCCTCCCATTCCTCTTCCTTGGTGAAATCATGTTGGTCATGGTGTGTTAACCAATCTCCCAGACCAGGAAGAGGCAAACTAACTGATGAAGGTGTGGGTTCTGGAAGATAGAGCCCATGTCTTAGTTTAACTCTGATCCTTAATACTTCTATAGTTTTGGTACCTGCAAATGTCTGTGGAAAGAAAGAATGCGTGAATGTACAGAAGGAAAGGTGTACAGACAGAAAGATAAAGGGGAAAATGTTACTGAAAGAATATGAAATAGCTTACCTCCAAAAGGTATTCAACTCAAAACATTTTATTTTTATTTCATTTTAGTTTTTGAGACAGGGTCTCTATCACCCAGGCTGGAGTGCACTGGTGCCATCATGGCTTGCTGCAGCCTGGACCTCCCAGGCTCAGGTGATCCTCCCACCTCAACCTCCCAAATAGCTGGGAGTGCAGGTGAGCACCACCACGCCTGGCTAATTTTTAGTATTTTCTGTAGAGATGGGGTTTCGCCATGTTGCCCAGGCTAGTGTTGAACTCAAACTCCTGGACTCAAGTGATCCACCTACCTCAGCCTCCCAACGTGCTGGGATTACAGGCATCAGCCACCGTGCCTGACCCAAACAATTTTATAATTTGCTAGGACATTTTAGTAAATTCTTTTGTTTGTGTGAAGTAAATTATCTGCACATATCACATAAGAAAACTGGAGTAAGGTGAAATGATTTAATTTCTCAAAGCCTTCCCTAGTTAGTGGATATATTCAGAAAAGAATTCAGTCATTCCTGGTGACATATTGTTTGGTCCCAATCATTTGTAACGTGTGTACCAAGCACTATATAATTAAGTCTGTCTTACCAGTTTAACTTCACTCTATGTATTTTAAATATTGAAATGCTTAAAGGAAAAAGAAAGGGGTGACATTTCAGCTAGTAATATTATTGTTGTGTTATAATTGACAATATGGCCCATTATGTTTTCTTACGGATAAGAGGTTATGAATTATTAGTCTCAAGAATAACAGTGTCCCTCTCCAAAACCTAAATATTCATAGCAACCCTTGGGGTTGACATATACAGGCAACTGACTTCTTTTTTATATTTATTTTCATTGTTATAAAATATATATAGCATGAAATTTACCATTTTAACCATTTTTAAGCATATAGTTCAGGAGCATTAAGTGCATTCACAATGCAGACTTCTGATTCTTAATTGAATATTCCAAGGAGATGGTTATGGCTCTTTTCCTTTCCACCTAACTCCCATTTATGATCTACAAAATGTGTGATATGACAAAATTGTTTTACAGTTTTGCAAAGGGCATTTCAATTAAATATCACACACATACACAGTCCACCCTCCATGTCCATATGTTCTGCATTCACAGATTCAACCAACTACGGGTCAAAAATATTAAATAAAAACATCAAAAATAATATGATCATAAGAATAATACAAATTTAAAAACAGTAGAGTATAACAATATTTATCAGTTACATAAAATTATATCGAGCATTGTAAGTACTAGAGATGATTTAAGTTATACCAGTGGCTATGAGTAAGTAAGTTATATGGAAATAGTACACCATTTTTTATAAGGGGTCTGGGCATCAGTGGATTTTGGTGTGCTCAGAAGGAGGGTCTTGGAACCAATCCCCCATGGATACCAAGGGGTACATGTACTGACTTCATATAATATACAATTGACTACATATAACATATATAATGGATTAATATGAAGATATAAAATTCACCATGTTTGATCAATATTTTATATTCACTGCTTTTCCTTCCTTATCAAAACTGCACTTTGGAAATTGATATAGTAACAGTATTGAACTAAGTACTCAGAAGATTGAGATCTTATAATAAGTGTACATCTCTGCCCCTTCAGCAATTCATTTAACTTCTCTGAACCTTAGTTTCCTCATCTATAAAACAGAAATAATCAAGTTGTACAACCCATCACACAAGCATATTGGAAAGATTAAATTGGTACTTTGAAAATCGTAAACACTACGCAAATGTAATATACTCATATTATAAAGAAATGGCTCTTGTTGTTATTTGGTTTTAAAAATCTCCATAAATTTTTTGCAAAGATAGGTCAGTGTAATTGGCTCTTATATTTTTCCAGTAAGAAAATACTCATCCTGAAAGCATGAAGGATGTATAATAAGTCACTGGACAGATAAGAGAAAAATTAAAATAAAATCAAAATGCCTTTTATGATAGAAAATATGGTATCCATCAAATGAAATAATTTTATTTTCCCTGTAGCTTCTCTAAAAATGTGGAAAATTAAAATTTAACCATCAGCAAAATGTATATTATATATTGTAAATGAGAGTTACACTTTTCAATAACACATATTTTAATTATAGCTTAAAACAAACTGTTTAGTATTTTAGAAATACTAAACCTGTGATGTCTGACCTCAGTTGTGAAGTCTGGAATAAAATGTTGATTCCACTGTCAGTTTAACAATCTAGAGAGCCTTTTGTGTAAGTGTGTCTTCTGGCAGCTACAGAGATGTGCCATTCCCTGTTGGGCTGACTGACTTTCCCAGACAATCGTCTTACCTCTCCCCCTTTCACAGGTGAGCAGAGCCTCACAGTGGAGAGGATTTCTCCGCCTTCTCCCGTTCCCACTTCCCTTTATCTCTCATAGGTATAATCCTGGGTACATCTCATACTTCCAACTCAGTCTTGGCATTTGATTCTTGGAGGCTTAAATCAACACAAGTATCTCTTTTCCCCTGCCATATGAGCTTGTGGTGAACAAAACTTGAGACACATTTCACATGGCTTGGTTTTACGACATACATTAAACTGTATTCCTGAGAAGATTTTTTAAGGCAATCATTTATATTTCAAATAATTTTTGCCCATTGCTAATGAGATGGTTTGGCCCTAGTGTATACATACTAAGAAAAACTCTCATGGTTCATTCTTTCCTACCCAACTCATATGGCTTATGCTTAATCTTTTTCATAACATCTATATCTAAGATGGTAAGTGAATTTCTGATTCACTCAGGTCTTCTCTCTCTGACCTCTTGAATTTTAAAGTAGTTAGCTAGCTGCACAAACACTGCCTTCACATCTGCTCCAGGTGCACCATAGATGTCAGTAGGATGAACCATATATAAAAATACATTTTGAAACAAGGTAAGCATACTTATTCATTATCTCCGACCGTATCCTTTAACTCTAAAGGTCACTGACTGGTGGTTGCTAGCATTAGCTTTTCAGATAATAAGCAGACCTATTCATTATCTTCAATCATATCCTTTAACTCTAAAGGTCACTGAGTTTGGTGGTTGCTAGCATTAGCTTTTCAGATATACAGTCTGAAAGGATAGCATAAATTAAAAGTTGATCTCTTCCATAGTCTATTACATGTGTAAACCTGAAAATGCCAGATAACTTCTTGAATAACTGCCCTGTTCCAACTTCTGAACAGATCACATTCCAGTTGTCGTCTTAGGGCAGGTTTTTAAACCATGTAGGGTAGAGCTTAGGAGATTTTAATGCTCATCTGAATGCGTGAATCACTGACTATTTCATTCCCTGAAGGACTTAGTCATGGACTTGGGCACATCAGTAAAAAGTAATATTTGGCAAAATATCTCTAGGATGAATTGACTACAGACAGTCCCAGACTTACCAGAGTTCAACTTCATGATTTTTCACCTTTATGATGGTGTGAAAGCAATATGTGTTCAGTAGAAACTGTACTTCAAAGTTTGAGTGTTGATTCAAATTTTGTATAATAACTTTAATATAAAATAGGTTTTGTGCTAGATGCTTTTGCCCAACTGTAAGCTAAGGAAAGTGTTCTGAGTATGGTTAAGGTCAGCTAGGCTAAGTTATGATGTTCAGTAGTTAGGTGTATTAAGTGCATTTTCAACTTACTTACAATGGATTTATCAGGATGTAACCCCATCATAAGTAAAGGAGTATGTGTAGATTAAAGTTAACCACGAAATAGACCTAAAGCCACATAGTAGATATTTATCTTCCTGTAAAATAATAGCTCTTGACAATTATAGAATGTCCAGTGTATTTCAAACTATATATTCTCTATACCCCATCTCTTTAATTCTTGCAATAGCTCTGGGAGGTAGGAAATATTATTTTCCCTATTCTATATCTGAGGATCCCAAGGATATAGAGGTGAAATGATTTGCCTCAAGTCCCATTTCAAACAAGTGACAGAGCCTGAATTTGAACCAACATCCACTTGATTCAGAGCAATATGTTTATAAGCACTGTATAACACAGCTTCATTTCATATCTGCATTCACTGCTGACTGAATATATTGTCCATACCTTTTCAGTTCCTTGCTCTGTTCCCAGCTGCAGGACATTTACTGCTTGTGGGAAATAGGTGACTCCATGAACTGTTCCTGTATCCAGCAATATAAGAAACTTTAAAGACTTAAGATTACTTGTTCTTTTTAACGAATTAGAAACAAGTTATTAGTATTGCTCACTCTAATCCTAAAATGAACCTACAAGATGAGAAATGTTAATATCAAACTAATTATTAGGAATTGAAAAAGAAAATGAATAAAGAATGCATAAAATGTGGTAGAAGGTATTAACAAAGGGGGCAGGCAGTGGTTCATTCAGAATTGGAGAGAGTGTTTATTTCCATATTAGGAACAAAGCTTGCATCCAGTCCTTCTTGCTTGTAGTCAACAAGCTTCCCACTTCCAACCTCTATGGCAGTATACATGTTGGCACCATCTATAAATACCCAAATCCCTAAGCTTTAAATACTATTCAATTTTCAAATTGAATTTTCTTTTATGTACAAACGTGTTGCAGACTTGGATTTCCAGACATTAAATAATTGTACATGGAAACAATTATATATTAGGATTTTCTGCCACCAAGTGGTAATAATACTTCCTTGCACCATTGGATAGGTTTACTCTTCTCTGTATCATTAAGTTTTTTATGAAATATTTACTGAATTTCTATGATGTATTAGAAACTGACTAGAATTTTTTTCTGAAAATAAAATATGTTATATATGCGTCCAAAACTTGGTATTTAATACTTAGAAAAAAACTAGACCCATAAAAATGCTTCATGTGAGTTTATATTTAGTTTTATGCCATTTAACTATACCAGTGATTCTCACCCAGGGGTGATTGTGCCCTCCACTCCTAATCTGGTGCCTTTGATAATACCTACAGATATTTTTGGTTGGCACAATAGGGGGTGGTGGGAGCTGTGACTGGCATCTAGTCTGTAGATTAGAGGCCAGGGATGCTGCTAAGCATTCCATAATGCACAGGAGACCACCCACACCAAAGAATTATCTAGCCCAAAATGTCAATGGTGAGTTAATGAATAGATGGTAAATAAATCAGAGACATGATGGTTATGAGCCTGCCCTTACCTGCATGCTTTATCATAATGGGCTTAGTGGGAGCTTCACACTGGTCTTCACCTTTTATGATGTTCTTAAGGCATAAATCATAGTTTCAAAGCCAGGGTTCCCATTATATTATTTAAGATGTTATGTGGAAGTTTTTATGCATTTCACAAATTCATAAATTAGTGGGGCTTGAATGATAGAAGCTAGGTAGACCACTTCCTTCATTGTCAGACAAGGTTATAGAAAGTTGAAGCATCTTGCCTCTGTTCCATGGCTAGCTTGTGGCAAAGCCAGATGGTATTTATCCTTCAGGTTCCCTTCAAGTGCTCGTTTTGGGAACCTAAACTGCCTCTCTTTGGTTAATTTGATGAATTATGTAATTTATCAGAGTGGTTTTAAAATTCAGTATAAGTAAAATTATATGGACACTAAAATTTTTAGAGTGAGTAAAAGAAAAAGGAAATAGATACATGAAAAATGATGCTATTTTCAAATTTATATATTATTATTAATCTTATCAATCTTGCCATATTTTTCATAATTGAGCTGTTACCATAACTCAGCTATACCATAATTGCTTATGTTCATTTATACACAGAGGCTAGCACAGCACCTTACATTTTGAGGACCCTCAATATATACTTGAATATATAGATGAATGTCTGAGTAGCTGTTTTAATTCAGTATGTGGCTATTTGAAGTATCACAGCAAAGCACTGCAGTGAATGCAAGGATTTTAATTCAGAAAATGCATTAAAGAGGTTTTAAATCATCCTCTTAGCATGTTAATAAGGTATGCTTTATTGCAGATTGCTTTAATTTTTTGTTATTTGCCTATTTGGGTTAATGTATTTTAATTTGAAAAGTGCTGCCCAAATGGGATAGTATACAGTACCTAAAATTCAAACATTAATTAGAGCTTTTTTTGCAACTGAATTCTGCTCCACCACAGTCTTACCCTGGTGTTTCTGCAGGATCCACATCAGACCCTGCTTCGGGTGTGGATGTCTTAGTTAATCAGGTGGCACTGTTGATCCCCCATCAATGGACTTCTGAGATCACCACCATTATTTCCTCAATTTGTTTGACTCTTTCTCTACCATGCATTTATCTGTGAGAAGGTTAACGCGTGATTCTCATGACAACGTGATTGGCAGCCACAAAGTCTAAGAGACTCCTCAGACAACCTCTAACAGCCATTAACAAACTGAACACACCTAAAATGTCACTGATTTGTCTTGGAAGACAGAATATTAAGCAAGATAAATGGCACTATACATAGAGATAATTTGTGTATGTAAGACTATTAGTTCATTAGATAACTAATCTCACTACTTTATTTAAAAGAAAATTTAAGTAGGAATCCATTTCTAAATCTTTTCAAATTACAGGTTGGGCACAATAAACAACCAAGTATAAGGAGCTCAGAAGATTTCCATTTAAATAGTTTCAATAATCCTCCAAGACAATATCAGGTAAGCATGGATTTTTAAAGGAATAAAACTAGTTATTTGTAATATTTAGGTTCTTGAACTATGTGATTCTTTAAAGTATCAGGATATTTTTCTCAATATCAAATAATGCATTAATTCAACAAATATTTATTAATTACCATGTACCAGGCATTTTGTAAGTGACAGAGATATATAAGTTAAAAAAATAAAGTATTGGAATCACAGATCTGAAAGTCTCCATTAAAAAAGAGAGTGTTCATTGAAAAGGCAAACCTTACAAAAAACATAAAGAAGACAGTAAAATTCATGTCAGATTCCACCAGTGAGAAACAAAGTCTGCTTGCTTTTGGTGAAAATTCTGCCAGCTGATTATATGCCTATATGTGCATAATTTTACATATATTTTAATATTATTATAAAATGCATATATAATGCTATATAAATCAGCTTATATAATGAGTAATAGTTTTTAGCTTGTGATTTTCTCTCCACAAAATATATATTCCTATTAATTTCAGTGAATGTATCATATTCCTTCATACAAATATATAATTTACTAAAAATAATTCCTTATTGATGAACATTTAAAGTTTCATTTTTGTCTATTATATAACTAGTTCTATGAACATACTTGTTAATGTACTAAATCATATCTTTAGAATAGATTCTTGAAGGTAGAGTTTTACTATCTACCATTTAACCTTGGCTTAGGTGTAAAATTTTATTTAGTTCTATATCCATCAAGACTTTCTGAGCACCCACTAAGACTCCTTCTTTTTATGAAAAATATATAATAAAAGCAATGTTTGCATGATAGAAGCCCAGGTACTTGAAAAATATATTACATTGAAACTAGCATTCCTAAATTAATAGAAAGTTTAAAATAAAAATTGGTTCCATTTTTTGGTGGGTCAGACGTGGGGCTTAAATGAGCAGACATTAGCTTAATTTCCCATTTCCATGAGCAGTAGTGTACATCTTTTACCTACCCCACTGAAAGACTGTCTTGCTCTAATACTTTTCAAATAAAATACAAGCAATGGACATAAAGGATTTCATACTTGCTCTAAACATTCTTTTCTAAGAACTCACTTTTGAGTCATTAGCCTAGGTGATGTGAAAACTGCTTTAAAAAGGAAAGCAAAATGTAGAGATCGCCTGCATCCTGGCTGAATCATCTTAGTCCTTGACAGCCATCACTTCCAAAGGGCTCACTACAGGGAGGACGACTCTGAAACTTGTTCCAAATGAGAGATTTGTCATGAACCTGAAACTGACATAGATTTCTCCTTTCTCTGTTTTCTAGAAAATAATGAAAAGGCTCATTAAAAGATATGTACTGCAGGCCCAGATAGATAAGGAGAGTGATGAAGTGAACGAAGGTGAGTTGAACGCAGAAGCAAATCAGCCCCTGAATGTGAGTCAGGACGGGGGCCTAACGCAGAGTGCCTGGAGAGCTGCAGAGATGTGTACAGGGAGAGTGAACTTCAAGGGGAAAAGTAGAACAGGATCTCACCAACCACCATTCTGTTAAAGAGTGGGGAACAGGTGCCACTTGCTAGATAAAAAGCTTTCATTCTAATGGTGGACTTGGAGGGAGGAGGAAGTGGGTGGGAAAGGCAAGGAAGGGGCTGCTGCCTCAATCCCTAAATCATTCACCACCTTTTTGTTTTAACTTACTTTAGGAGGGCTTTTGTTATCATTCTGCTATAATCTCTTCATTCACAAAAACACTTAGCTAAGAAAACAAAAACCTGCTCAATTAGGAAGTTATTTCCTTTCAAAGGATTCAAAATAAAATTGTGTGTGAAATTAGAGCCGATTTCCTCCTGTCCCACAGTCACTAGTTTTTCTGCATTGCGTATTTATAGTTGACTTCTTATCACTCTTGCTTTCAAAGGGGAACTGAAGGAAATTAAGCAGGACATCTCAAGTCTCCGCTATGAACTCCTTGAAGAAAAATCTCAGAATACAGAAGACCTAGCAGAACTTATTAGAGAACTTGGAGAGAAATTATCCATGGAACCAAATCAAGAGGAAACCAATAGATAATGCGAAGACTTCCTTAGAAATTCATATTTATTTGTCCACTTGAAGCCATATTATTTTCTGATTTATTTTCTTAAGTGCCAATGGGCCCACCTTTTAAACAAGAAAACGTTAAATAACTTGGGCCATCCTATCATCTGGAGCCCTAGTATCTAATTTTTTTGGTGATTAAACTCCATTGTTCAGGGTAAAGGCTGTAGATAATGAGGAAAATTATGCCCAGTTGTTTGGTGCTTGTTTTATAAACTGCTTTCTTGGATATAACTCTTGTGATGATGTCATTGCCATGTAGTGTCTGCCTGAAAATGGGTCCCAGCGGACAGGGGCTGACCCACGTTACTCCCCATGCGGTTTTTCCTCTGAAGTTTATTTCAGGTTCCTTCTTGCCTGCTCTGTGGATCCCCTGCTGGGGACTCCCAGCTCTGAAATTTGGGAAAAAGTAGCCCATGGGCCTTTAGAATGCTTTAATCCTTTCTTTAGAATGCTGTTTAAACACCATTTACCCTACTTATCCCTCAATGCACATGATTGATACCGTTCATACAAAACGGGCTTACATCTATGTAAAATTTTCTGATTCATCTATTTGAAAACATTACACTTAACAATGAAAAAAGTTTTTCCTCCACTGAACCCTGGAAACATGGTCCAGTTTTGTGTGTGTGCGTGTGTGTAAATGTGTACACACATACATAAAGTACTCGCCCTATTTATTTTGTGGCTAATGTGGACACACAAAAGCTCTTTATGTTACAAATTTTTATTGTCACTAAAAAATTACTGTCTAAATAAGTACCTTTTATTGGAGAAAAATCAAAACCCCAAACAAACACTGTGGTTGTTTGGTTCCATTATAGCACAATTTTGTGCCATTTCTGGGAGCATTTACAGATGAATCCCCACACTTAGCCATTGAATGTAAAGGGGAAAAATAAGGTGAGAATTTGTAAATACTTATCTGTTATTTTCAATATGTTCTATCCTTCTACCCAAATATATAAAACAGGAATTTGCATTCATGTGCATTTACCAAGAGGTTGTTGTTGTTACTTACTGATCATGTGAAGTGGTGTCTTAAACAACTAAAAGAGATGAAGGTTCATATGTTTACTCAAAGACCATTGGCATTCAGAGGATGCTGGACATTAACTGGAACTGCTACTTCCAATTCAATAATGGGAGATTTCAAATGAACATCTTTAACTTCATCTTAAAGATGAAATGGCTGCAGAAAATCTGTTTAGCTCCAACTTTGGCTTAATTTAAATCAAAGAACATTTATGTAACCAGATCAGAAAATACAGCTGAAAATTTATATTCAGTGATTTTGTATTTGTGGATACTACTTATGGAAAAGTTACTTGGTGATACATAAAGATCAATTTTCAAATATTTTGTGACAGTATTTGAATCAGCAGTTGTAAAAAATCAACCTCATACTGAATGCAATATCAGCAAATTAAAATAATCTAACATCCACAAAAAGTGTGTGTTGTGCCATGCGAGAGATGGACTTTCATCCCAAGGATGCTCTATGACAGCACATGGTCTTGACTCCAGAAGACTCAAGAAAAGATATTCAGATTCCTCAGTGTCTTTTAAGTTGGATTGACTTGACAAGATATAAGTTTTGGGAAACTCACTCAACAGGCATGACTGTGGGTTCCTCAGCAAAAGGCATTACCCTCCTGGTGGCTCTTATGGTTCAAATTAATGTCCTGAAGTCAGATTTTCATCAAAGTGCAACTGAATTGACATCTCTTCTAATTTCATCTTCCAACTTAGAATAATTGGCATTTCTTCTAAGTTGGAAGATGAAAAAGGAAATTAAACGTATTTTAAGAAAGCTTTTAAAATTCTGATAAGAGCTGAATTACAGGCACATCGCCAAAAGATGGTCATAAGCATGGGAAAAGTCTCAAGACCACTGGCTTTAAATCCTACCTTCACGTCGCAGTCGGCTTCATCTTTGAAACTAAGATGATAAGTTGAAACGTTTTTATCCCAGTTGCTCTCCTGTCCTATTTCTCCCCTCTAAGTGGATGCTTTCTGGAGGTTCATGCACCCATGAGTAGGATGAAGCAGCGCTGCTTTTCACTGTGACCACACAGCTGCTCCCCGAGGGCTGAGCCCTGCCCACTCTTCACCATCTCACCACAGATCGACCACCAAGAAACAGAAAAAAGTCCCTGTTTTTGTCCATCAATGCCTGGGTTTCCTCTCTGCTGCTCTTATTACTTGAAACTGAGAAATAGCACAAACTCAATATGATTTTATGAGGCATATCAAAGAAATTACCAGAATCTGCTGTCTGCTTAAAACTACCAGTGATTGAAAGGAGAAGAAAATGAGTGTTTGAACTCAAGGTACTTGCAACCAAATGGGGTAATGGGCCTTAATACAAGTATGAGAAATGTTAAATATTTTCTATGAATTATCAAATTTAATCTAACTTAATGCTTACAATGACTGTGTGAGGTAAATTCTATCATTATTCTCACTTTGGAAAGGAGACAACTGAAGGAGTTAGAGGCTAGGTGACTTACACATGAAGTGTCAAAGCCAGAAATGAACACTATACCTGCCTCACAGTTATTGTAGGTCTTGATGAGGCATATGGAAGTGTGGTCGTCTCATTGCGTAGCTTATATTTAAGTTTCTAGGTGAGGAAGAATACGTGGTACCTGAACACCCTAGCTCCCATTATATGTCCAGTCTAGGGAAAAATGAGCATTAGGCAAAGAAGGCTATGGGTTAAGAGAGGATTTGGTTTCAAAAGGATTGTAGATATTGGGGAGGAGAAGTATGTCTTTCTCACTCATCCTATGTTCATGGCTGAGGCCTCTATAACCAAAGACAGGTTAACAAAAGAAAAGTGTACAAATTTATTTACTGTGTTTTATGTAACACGTGAGCCTTCAGAAAGACTCAAACACTTAAACTTATGTATTTTTATGTTAAGTTTGACAAAGAGTGGAATTGAACAAGGGGGTATTATGTAATGGTACTGAAGTGGTGGGAACTTAGCAAGGCCTATTCAGATTCTTCTCTTACTATCTGGTTCTATAACAAGAGTCTTTTATTCTTTTAATCACTCATGGTCTATCTCTAACATTCCCTTTAAGGGTCTGAGTAAAGTTGAGAATCTTTGAAAAAACACTGATGTGATTAAATATAGTGTACAGAAATCTATTTACAATCAATAAGCCAATAAGGCCTGTGGCTTTAAGAGATGTGAAGCCTGTGTGTGTGTGTGTGTGTGTGTCCTCTCTGTGACCCCATGTCTTCAGAGATAAGGAGGTTTCTGTCCTCCATGTATAGGAAGGACACTTCTGGAATGAGGGTCTCATGACCTGCTTCAGTGGAAGATCAGAAAATTCTTTCTAGGGAAAGAATTTCTCACCTGCTTCAGGAGAGAAGGGTGAAGGGAAGGTGAGAATAACCTTCCTGCTTCTGCTGTTTCTTGAATTCCTTCAGCTCAAAATATTCAATATGCTGGGGTGCCATATTTTCAAGTAGCATGTCCTGAACCCTGTGATAGTTATAAAAAAGAATAAAAGATTGAGATGTATATTTCTTGGCAGGGACAGTATGAGCAAAACTAAGAGCTGGCCATGAGTGTGGGACACTTAGGGAGTTCTTCGGAGAGCAATAGTAAATTCAATGGCTGTGAGTCAGTGAGGAGAATGGATTGACTCAGGAGCAAATGGTTTCACTTTATTTGGACAGTCTATCCCACCCTTCCAGGGCTGTTTCAGTATGAAAGAATTTTATTGCCATGTGAAGAGTGAAAACAAACTGAATTTTCAATTAAAATGGAGAGACTATATGTCAGTATTTGCCTGCCAGCCAGTCCCCTAATGAAATCACTGTCAGGATCGATTACCAGCTTCAGACCAAGGAAGAGCCCCAGACACAGATGATGTTTCTCCAGGTGGCACGTTCTAAGCATGCCCCACATCAGTTCTGATTTGAACACATAAATATCATCTCCCTCTTGGCTCCGAAACCCTCCTTCATCACTGTGTGCCAAGCAAGGTTTGTGAGCATCATGCCAGTCATCTTGGCAGCTCTGGTGAATGGTGCTGAATATGAATTCCTACACTTCAGAGTCTCTACCCTTTGATGTAGACAGCACATGTTTCCAAGTTAATCCAAGGTTGTGCAGGAGTGCAGCCCAGAACCCTAAAATGGATGGAAACTGAAACTTCAGCTGTTATCTGTTGTTATACAAAACATGGACTGCTAGTCCAAGTCTTTACTTCCATATGTGGCTAGCTGAGGTGAGCGACACAGCAGAGACTCTCTAAAAGACCTGGTAATTAAAGTAAATTCATTTTTCTTTTCATGAATCTTGGAATGATTGCTTGAATTTTCTTCCTTACTCTGTATTCATAACTACAGCTATAAAAGTTTCCAGAAGCACTTTTCAAAAACACTTTCCTGGGATGGATTTAATGATAAGATCTATCAAAAATATTGCATTTTAAATTAGAGATTTTTGTATAGCTGAGTAAATAGCTAGAGACACTGACCAACTGTATGATCGTTTCTTTTTTTTTGTTTTTAATATTAGTGCCATTTGATGGATAATCAATTTATCCAATATAAGTGGATCATAGAAATAGTGGCTCATATTTTTCAAAATCTCATGAAAATTACATATCAAAAGGCACCTTATTCAATGGTAAAGGTAATTATATCTACTAAGGAGATCATATATTCATAACGACTGTAACACTTCCTAAGTAAGTATAATGTTACCTGGAACACTGAAGAAAAAACAGGAGAAAGATTGGTATTCTAGTCTATTTGCACTGCTAAAATAAAATACCATATTGGGTAGCTTATAAACAGCAGAAATTTATTTCTCACTCTTCTGCAGGCTAAGAAATACAAGATCAAGGTGCTGGCAGATTCAGTGCCTGGTGAGGGCCCACTTTCTGGTTTTTGATAGTGTCCACTTGCTGTGTCTCCCATGAAGGAAGGGGCAAGTGAGGCCTCTAGGGCCTCTTTCATAAGGGCACTAATCCCATTCATGAGAGCTCTGGCCCCATGACATAATCACCTCCCAAAGGCCCCATCTTCAAATGCCCTCACATTGGGGGTTAGGATTTCCACATGTAAACTAGGAGAGGACACGAGTATTCAGATCATAACAACTGGTTTGTATAGAATCAAATGAATTTTTAACCTTTCTTGTTTTTCTAATGTCCACCCTGGAAGTCACAAGGCTTTCATCATTGCACACTGATAAACTGATGGAGTAGTGTATCAAAAGTTGACAGAGAGCTATATCTTCTGGCAAATGCATAGAAAGCACACTTTTTTTCCCTAAATAATAAAAGAAAACCTTGATGCTGACATTCAGGAAGTGAGTCTGGAATTTCACGTCCCTGCATTTTTGTCCTAATTATTATCTATGAAAAGATACTGTTATACCACCATAGGAACAACTTTTTCGAAATAAAGTAAGTTTACTTATTATCACGTCTCAGGCTAAAAGAACTGTGGCAATGCTCTGCGTTTGCTTTAACCTTTTTAGTAGTCTGTGATTCAGCCGTGTGACATTTACCCTTCACTCTTCTTCAGAAAATGGACTTTCACCAGAGTGATTGGAAAAGGTCAAATTGTAAAGTGTCTTCTTATATTCTGGAAAATGTTAACATGTCCTGTTGTTGCTACTGTTTGTTAACATTGAGAAAAATGTATACATACACACACACACACATATATATATAAAGTCTGCCATGATATACAATCAATAGCTAAAGAACACATATATATGTAATTGTATATATGCTCAAAGACATTTTTCAAAACACAGCTATCTATAATTCTATCAAAAATTATAAATATGGATCTTTTTCTTTTCCCACATATCCTTTTACATTTTTTTCTTCATTTCAATGATTTTACTCTCTTTCTAGTCTCTCTGTATTATTTATCTCTTTGAATTCTTTTCATCCCAATGGTTCAGAGTATAGCATCTGCAGCCAGAAGTATTGGGTAATCCCAGCTCTGACAATAGCTGTATACTCTTCACCAAGTTTCTTAACCTCTTTGGACCTCATTATCCCAATTCTACAGGTGAAAAACAAAACACTAATATCTCCTACATTGAGTTTTTGTGAGGATTAAATGAGTTAATACATTTTAGGCTGATGATAAGCATTCAGTTCATACTAGCAATTATAGAGAAAGCACGTGGCTCCAAAATTTCTTTTTCCACTCCGTCTTAAACAACTCTCACTTAAACCTCACAAATCTATTGAAATTTAGGTTCTAACTCATGTTTCTCTGATCACTTGGTACATCACGTCTAGGGCATTGTGCTAAGAAGGATTCTGAGGCCCAGTCAGAATTCGTAGGAAAGAATGACATAGAGACACTGAATAATGCTTGCCATGGACATGGGAAGGTGGCCCTCATGCCACATATTTGCCGTTTTTGAAAAAGATGAGTCACATTTGAGCAATATGTGGGAAAAATTCAAAGCATTTTTATTACTTTTGAGCATGATATTTGTATCATTTTATAACAGTGTCATTCATAAGATGGCTTAGGCCAACTCCCATATTAGGTCCAGCTCACAAAACTTTTATTTGAAACCTATGAAATTCATTGCAGTGTTCTGGGTGCTATTGCCAGTAGCAGTACTAGAAACAGAATACAAGTAGTCTATTTATAAGCAAAAGACCTAATTAATACAAGCTACTTCCATGAGGCCCACCTTAATTTATTCATCCTAGATAGCTATACAGCCCTTGAGAATGAAACCTGGACTAATTTGTTTTGGGTTAATTTACCTGCCACAGCTTGTGGCTTCATCTCATTTTTTAGAGGGCATACCAAATCTATGTAAGAAAACCTTGACATTGTCCAGTCATTGGGTGGCTCCTGAGTGATTTGCATCTCCCTCTTGCAAGGTGATGACTTTTGACTCATTCACTCATACTTTTGTTTAATAAGAAAGCTATCTTTTGGCTGAAGTAGAAGTAAACAATAAATGAATCACATGCCAGCTTTTTCTGCTATTCCATTTACAGGTCTAGCCTATCAGGCTACTTCAGAGCCACGATCCAGTTGTCTTTCATGACCTACTAATAGGATATAATTAACCCATAGCTTGTGTCATTAGTTCATTTGACATTTAGCCTCACTAAGAAGCAGGACACAAAGAGCCTGTCTCAGTTTGATCACTTCTGCCTGATGCTGTCCACTCTGAGACCTAATTACTTTTTCTTGCAAATCCCCAAAACATTTAGGTTTGAACTCAGGGTAGGTGTTTCTCTCCTAAACCAATGACATCTCACTAATGATTTAAGAGCCCAGGGAGGGTTTATAAAGAAAACCTGTGTGAGGAACAGTTATGGCCCCTTATAGCCTTTGAATTGCTATCAATCAGGACAAGCCAGAAGTCCTCCAATATTGTGGTTGGTAAAAGGCATTTAATATGTCACAGGATCAGCAGTTATTTTTTAAAATAAACTTTTTCCAATAAGAAGTCTGGCCTGAGGCTGACATTATGAGGACATAACTTTTCCAGCAATTCATTTATTCTTAGTGTTATAATCTAGACATTAATTGTAACCTATCTGCTGCTGACTGCATCCAGTGAGATAATCTAAATCATTCCCAATTCCTTCCTCTTGAAGCAGGCACCAGGCCTGTTAGCCTTCTAGTATTTTCCAGTATTTCATGAGAATTGCAAAACTATCCATAAGAAATGCATTATCAGAAAATCAAAATAATGCAGTACTCCATGTGTCTTGACTTGTGCTTTGCAAGAGAAGTATCTAATGCCATTTTCATTCCAATGACTTTTATGCATCTCCATGCTTGGAAGGGCTCCTGGGACTTTGTGGCTGCCCAGCAACATGTGATTTATTCAATCTGTAAACCAAAAATAAATTCTAAGCTCCACCCAGCCATCTGAATGGGCCCCTCCTCTCAGCCAAGGACATTCCAAAGTTATCCTGAAAAACTCATTAAGGCCATGATGGGAAGGAGGAGCTAGACATGCTTTATTGCCCTCCTCTCTTTTGGAATTACTGGTAGAACAGACTCTTTAAGTCTGATAAGAAATATTCACAATCGATTCTCTCTGAAGCCTGCTACCTGGAGGCTTCATCTACATAAAACCTTGGTTTCCACAACCTCTTATAACCCAGACATTCCTTTCTATTGACAATAACCAACTGTCAATCAGAAAAATGTTTAAATCTACTGATGACCTGGAAGCTCCTGATTCGAGTTGTCCTGCCTTTCCGAACAGAACCAATATACCTCCTACATGTATTGATTGATGTCTCATGTGTCCCTAAAATTGGCAAAACCAAGCTGTGTCCTGACTGTTAGCGGTGGTGAATCCTTAGGAATCTGCAGTAACCTCAATTCTTGCTACTTCAGAAGAAAGAATTCGACCAAGGGGACATAAAGCAGAGTGAGAGACCAAGGCAAGTTTTAGAGCAGGAGTGAAAGCTTATCAAAAAGCTTTAGCGCAGAAATGAAAGGAAGTAAAGTACACTTACTTGGAAGAGGGCCAAGTGGGCGACTTGAGAGATCAAGGGCACAATTCCGCCTTCCGACTCATTGGCATGCTTACAGGATCTTGTGTTATTTCTGCCCTGATTCTTCCCTTGGGGTGGGCTGTCCACACACACAGCAGCCTGCTAGCACTTGGGAGGGGACACATGCGCAGTGTGTTTACTGGAGGTGTATGCATGCTCACTTGAGGCATTCTTCCCTTACCAGTCAAATGTCCCTAGAAGGTGAGACACCATTGCCTCTTAATGTGCATGCTTGAGCCCATTCCCCCAACTCCTGAGATCTTGTCAGGAAGCTGCTGATTACCAGTTTCAGGTGTTTCTGTTTATAGGAAGACTGCCTTTCCCTGATGCTGGCTGCAACCAATTATTTGAGACAGTTTAATAACTGCCCATCACCTGATGGTTGCCTGACATTCCTGGTTGAGGGGGACCTTCACCTGCCCTGCTCATGTCTGTGTGACTACCTGCTGTAACATAACCACCTTGGGCACATGTGGTCAGGACCTCCTGAGACTGTGTCATGGGCATGTCCTCAACCTTAGTAAAATAAACTTTCTAAATTGATTGAGACTGGTTCACAGTCATTTCACAAATAATTTTGGGATCACAAATCATTTCACTTAAAATTCAAATAATAACTAAAACAGTTTATGCTCTCAAAGAGTTCTGAGCCAGACATACAGCCTATTAAATGCTGTGAAAGCCCCCAGGAGAAGCATCTAGGTATGTATTTGGAAGGGGGTGGGTGGGCTGGAATTTCAGGTCAAAGGTGCTTCTGTTTGGAAGTAGCATACATTTTGGGGAAGCCTGCACTGAGACTGAAGCATTGTTACTTCCATTCCTTGGGACAACGATGTCAGAAGGAGACCCTAGAACAAGATTCACGTGCAATCAATTCACGAAGAAACGCTCCCAAGAAAAAACTGAAAGTGGTAGGGAAGGCAGGACAAGGAAGGAGAAAACCAAGCAATTGTGCAATTCAGGCAAAATCCTGCTAAGGGTAACTTCAAACAGATCCTGCACAGGAATTCTCTGAGCTGGACTTTCATTTTCCATTTTCTACCAGTCATTGGCTAAGGGCTGCCTCAGGAGGACGTAAACTCTCGGGCACTTTCAGCAAAGGCTCCAGTAGCCCAAGTGTAGGCTTCCAGAGAAAGCAGCAGGTGCAGGTATTTAGAAGCAAAACCACGCAGTCTTCATGGACGGACACACTGAAAAGGGATCTTGGAGGAATGCTAACAGCATCCACTCCACACCCAATGCACAGCACCAGGAACAGTATTCCTTGTAGTCACAGATTGCATCAGAATTCTAAAACGTTGTTTGGTGGCAAATTTTTTGGTACTTTGTAATTTTGGAATTTTCTTTTGGAACTTTGAGATTTTGAGAAATTGTATGATTATTTTTTTTTTGAGTCTGTAGAGGAAATGCATTGTATCCTCTTGAAATCAAGGAATGTTTGGGTTACATGGGGTTAAACCAGGTGACATCTTTGTCCGCTGGGGACATGGCTGCTTTTATAGGTGGCTGCTGACTCCATTAAACTAAATCACATCATTTGGTTACAGAGATATCCCAGGCCCACCTCCCCATCTTATGAGGCAGCTAGGCCCTTCAAATTGCCCACTAGTTGTCCTTCCTTTAAGTGAAGTTATAATATGCTTCTTTGAAATGAAATTTTAATGAGGGTTATACATGAAACAGTTATTAATATTAACCTGACAGAATTTATCAGGACCTCTAAAGAATGAGACCCAGAATCGATAACTTTCAATGAGGGTCTAAGAAAATATCCAGAATATGGGGTCATTTTGTTAGGCTGTGTTGTAACTGAGAATACCATAGCAGTATCCTTGGACTGAAGGGCAGCAGGAATGTATTAGATAGCTATGGGAAATGTAAGGGCCAAGGGCAGCCTCGAGAATAGTCAGCCAGCAGCACGAGTGACTAATTTTCCCTTAGGTGGCCTTGTTCACAGTACTCACATTCCTACTGCCACAAAAAAATGACCCTGCACAAACTTTAGAGACTCATAACCCAAAGAATTAGTTCACAGTCACTTTCAGGTATTCTAGCGCATATTGGGTACTCAAAAATATTTACTGAATGAATACATTTGTTGAATGAATCCTTTGTTTGGTGCGACTTGCAACCCCAGAGGGGCTGGTAGCCACAGCCTGGAAGAGAAAAGGTGGAATAGGCCTTAGGTAGAGAAAAACTCCCAAGGGACCATTTCAAGACTTTCTGGCTGAATGTTGTGACATAGATGTCTCAGTAGCCTTCTCCAGGCTTAGGCAGCTTTGAGACTTAGTGCGGGACATGATCTCCAGTGATAGGGGAGCTATCTCTGGCTGGCTGGCACAGGGATCTCCTTACAGACTGCCAGAAAGAACACACCAACCTGGCTTGACTTGGGTTCTCTTTGTTTCCTGTACAGCTGACTGCTGGCCAAAACACACAGTATTCCAGATTGAGAGGTCACACTGACACAGTTCAGGCAGGCTGGTGACAAGGCCTCTGAAGAAGAAGGCGGGAAGCACCCACCCCCTGCCACTGCTGCTGATGTCATGTGGCAAAGTGGTTCAAGGAAATGGACACAGCTCCAGAGTCATAGCTGGAGCAAAACCTACCGGCTGCCACTTATCACCTCCCAGGTGAACTTGGGCAAATGTTGAGCCTTTCTGAGACCCACTGTCCTCAGCTGTTTAAGAATAACCTATTTGATGAGATTGAGTGATGGTTAAACAAGAAAATGTATATGAAGTGCTTTTTCTTTGAGGGTCTTAAAATTGAGCATCCCTGTCAGGAACTGGGCTAATACCTTGCCTTATACATCTGCATCAGGTCTGCCCTAGAGGCCCAACTCAATTTTGAGATGAGATTTGTGCTGTAAAATACTCCCAGGACAAGCCTTCGGATATGCATCTGCGCTAATAAAGACAAAGCTGAGACATGAACAGACCAGTCTTGGGGAGATGGGGGGCAGGCAGATAGCAGACCCGTCTTGGGGAGATGGGGGGCAGATGGATAGCAGAGTGGGAAATAGGGAGCTCTGGCCCAAAGCCACGACAAGACAAACACACCTGTTCTTGTCTACAGCTCTTGGTTAATCTAGGTGCTAAATTTTGCCTCCAAACTTCACACTGGTCTTTTCTTCTATATGTGGCTGCTGTCCCTGGTGGGGACACGGCTTCAACTGGACTTTATTTTCTGACACTTCCGTGGTCTTGATGGTAGGGGCTTAGTCATTGGTGCCCTAGTCTTATGCCTATTCCTCAAAGTCGGCTGGGTTACGATCCTGTAAACTGCCAGGGGTCTATTGCTGAATCTTAAACACTCCTGAAGCATTCCTAGTCCCCACTGGACTAGAGCCCCTTCCTTGATACTTCTGTGAGAGCCCCATGTGCTCAGGACTGAAGACTTCCTGGAGCATGCGTGCCCCATCAGAGATATGGTGCTGAGAATTGCAAGTCCAAGATTCATTTGTTGAAAAACAAATACGCTCTGAGTGCCTAACATGTGCAGCAGCTGTTCTGAGTGATGAAGACAACAGGGAAAACCTCTGCCTCCCCATGGAATTTGTATTCAGGAAGGCAAAAACAGACTATAAGCAAAATAATTAGAGGTAAAGGAGTTGCGGTTTTAAATCGGGTTGTCAGGAAAGGCCACCCGAGAAAAGATCTAAAGGAGCTAGAGGAGGGAACAAGCAGATATGTAGGAAGAACATTCTAGGCTGGGTGAACCTGAGTACAAAGACTCGGATGCATGAGCATGTCTTGGGGGGGTTGTAGAACAGCGAGGAGGAGAGGGGCGTTGGAGGGAGGGAGGGGGACAGCAGGAGGAGATGAGGTCAGAGAGGCCACAAGAAGGGCCAGAGCATCGACGGCCGTGAGAGCCACCGGGAGACTGTGGCTTTTACATTGAGTGGAAAAGGAAGACCGAGCAGGATTTTGAAGACAGCGAAAGCAGCATTGTTCTCTGGCTGGCTGGCTGCGGGGCCTGTTCCTACCCTCACTTCTAGAGCTGAGACCTTCCTTTCTTCATCTTACTTTGCCATCATCTCCTGAACGGCAGTTTCTTGTGATATTGGGAGCATCAGAACCGGCTGGGTCGGGTCAAAACCCACATTGTGACATGCCGTGCAGACTTTCACTCTGACAAATGGCCGGAGCTGAACTGGAACACACTATCCAGTTGACACTATCTCCAACACCAGCCTACCCTCCCCACAAGCCTTCCTCCTTCCTGCTAGCTTGTAGCTGAATCTCTCGCCTCCTCCTTTCTCCCACTCTTTCCCCATAATTTCCTTCACGTGGGCTCTTTTGCGCCTAGAAAAACTGATGCTAACCTCAGGGTTTTCTAAATACCTATTAGAAGCCAGTGTTGACAGTGTACCAGGCTACCTGGTGTTTCCCTGGAAGCTTCCACTCCTTCATCCTGCCACCTATTTATGTAAAGAAACGGCAATAAAATTAGCATAGGGCTTGCCTCAGGAAATTATAGGCCCAAATGAACACTGATTTCAAAAAGGAGTTTCTAAAATCTCTTCATTTTTCTTTTTGAAATTGACTAACCTGAGCCGGCGTCTCAGCGCAAACCAACTGTGGTTTGTGACTGAATCAAGCCACAGCCAGTTTAAGCCATAGTGCCCACTTCACTCTCTAGCACTACTCTGTGGTGGAGAAGGGGTGATGCGTGAAATTTTTTTTTTTAACTTTTATTAAGTTCAAGGGTACATGTGTTGGTTTGTTACATAGGTAAAGTTGGGTCATGGAGGTTGTTGTATGGATTATTTCATCACCCAGGTATTAAGCCTAGTATCCATTAATTATTTTTACTGACCCTCTCCCTCCTCCCACCCTCCACCCTCAAATCGGCTCCCCTCTATATGTCCCTGTGTTCCATCATTTAGCTCCCACTTATAAGTGAGAACATGCGGTATTTGGTGTGTTGTTTTCTGCATTAGTTTGCTAAGGATAATGGCTTCCAGCTCCATCTATGTCCCTGCAAAAGACATTCTCTCATTCTTTTTTATGGCTGCATAGTATTCCATGGTGTATATGTACCACATTTTCTTTATCCAGTCTATCATTGACTGGCATTTGGGTTGATTCTATGTCTTTGCTATTGTGAATACAGCTGCAATGAACATATATGCGCATGTGTCTTTATAACAGAAAAATTTATATTCCTTTGGGTATATATCCAATAACGGGATTGCTGGGTCAAATGGTTTTTCTGTCTTTAGGTATTTTATAAATGGCCACATTGTCTTCCACAATGGTCGAACTAATTTATACTCCCACCAACAGAAGGTAAGTGTTCCTTTTTCTCCACAACCTCACCAGCATCTGTTATTTTTTTGACTTTTTAATAATTAGCCATTCTGACTGGTGTGAGATGGCATCTCATTGTGGTTTTGATTTGCATTTCCCTACTAATCAGTAACATTGAGCTTTTTTTCATATGTTTGTTGGCCACATGCATGTCTTCCTTTGAAAGGGGTCCTGTTTATGTCCTTTGCCCACGTTTTAGTGGGGTTGTTTTTTTTCTTGTAAATTTAAGTTCCTTATAAATGTTGGATATTAGACCTTTGTCAGATGCACAGTTTGCAAAAGTTTTCTCCCATTCTGTAGGTTGTCTGTTTACTCTGTTGATAGTTTATTTTGCTGTGCTGAAGTTCTTTAGTTTAATTAGATCCCATTTATCAATTTTTGCTTTCGTTGCAATTGCTTTTGGCATGTTCATCATGAAATCTTTGCCCATGCCTACACCCAGAATGGTACTGCCTAGGTTGTCTTCCTGGGTTTTTTATAGTTTTGGGTTTTACATTTAAGTCTTTAATGCATCTTGAATTGATTTTCATGTATGGTGTAAGGAAGGGGTCCAGTTTCAGGCTTATGCATATGGCTAGCCAGTTGGCCGTCTCCAAGGCAAGGAGCAGCCAGCAGGGAGCAGCTTGTGCTCCAGCTCTGGAGCAGCCTGCCAGGAGGCCTGGAGCACTGTGACACAGACTGGTTTTATGAGTAACTGGTAGCCTCTAATAACCCTGCTCATAACTATGGCACTGGAGATGGGGCCCTGAAGACCATTCATAGAGCCAATGCAATTATGGCCTTGACTTGCACATGGGCCATACACAAGTCATTCCTTCATGTCATCACCCCCAGCAGTGAGTGAGATGCTGCAATATTTGAGTTTTGCAAATAAATATATTCAAATATAACATAAATATATCTAAAAATAGATTTTTAATAAATAACATTATTTTTAATTTTTACTATGTAAAAGTCCTAATTCTTGTAGAAGATTTAGTAATATTAATCAATGATAACTGTCATCTATTAAACAGACATAAATGGCAGATTCTGTGCTAGGTCTTCAATCTACTTCATCTCATTGAATATGACAACCCTATGTGTAGATATTGTTCTGTCAGAGATGAGAACATTCAGGTTCAGTCAGATCAAATAACTGGCTCACAGTTAGATAGCTAATATGTGGTAGAATCAAGATTTAAGTAAGATCTTTTTGGAAATAACAGTAAAGTGCAAGAAGTAGATATTGGAGTTAAAATGCCTTAGTTCGCCTGGCTGTGTTTGACTTTTGTGGATGGAGGATGATTTACACACATTTAATGGTGTTGCATCGGCAAAAATGGAAGGATTTATTTCCCACTCTGAGAAGAAAAACAACTCACTCCACACACTATCACAGCTCACTAGGACAGCCAGTCACTCAGAGGAGCTGCGACGGGCAGAGGGCTACAGAAGCTCAGGTCATGGAGAGAGAGCCCATTTTGCACTGCCATGTCCAGAGTTCACACACACAAAAAGACTGATTTTTTTTTTGGTTACAAAGACACAAAAACATAAAGCTAGCATACAGAGTGGTCTGTTCTGGTGAGACTCTTGGTTTTGTTGCTGGTTTATTCTGAATTCTCTTAAATTTCCTCATCACATAGGTTAAAACAAACACTAGCTCTTTAGCAAGAAAACCTTGGAGCCTAAGCTCTGCAACTGATCAAAGATGGATACAGAAGGTTCTGATAAATGTATAGCATTTCTTTATTTTTCCTTGCAGAGCATTTGACTCAGTACCTTGTGGAGAAGACAAAAAGATTTGATAATAATCACTGTACCCCTTTTTTCATATATATGGATCCCATCTGACTATTAAAGTTGTACTTCATAGTGAGAAAAAAGTAGATGAATGCTTACACAATGCTTCTTTAATATATCTTATTTTTCTCTGGGTGCACATCATGTTCTATCTTAACACATTTGCTAATTTAATTTTCACAGTAGTCCCCATCTTGCATCTTAGAGAAGAGAAGTAGCAATCATTGTTCTTGCTGAAGACCAGGATTCTAAACCCAGCGCTTTTAAGACCAAGGCCAGTACTTTATGTATGCAAGCATGTAGAGTAATTGCAAAAGAAGAGGCTCTCTCAAGAGGAAGAGTGTTGAAGTAATTTTCAAAGTCAGGTCAAGTTGCTCCTGTCTATCAGCAGTGAAGGTAGGTAAAGAACAATTTGTCTTTCAATTTGCCAATGAAGGATAGAAGCAAAAAGCATCTTGACCTAGGTAAGCCAGCAGAGGGTGCCATTGTCCCTTCCTGTAGATGTAATCATGCAAGCCCAAGGGGCTCACCTTTCTTGCCTAAAGGAAAAGGTCCAGGCGAGAGGTCCCAAACTTCTCAGGTCATAATGCTCCTGCATCTTCTTTCCACAAAATTTAGATCAGTAAAAAAATTTTCCTATAAGCAAACAGGGAGCTGAGCTTTATGGATACAGGTAACTTAGTATCTTTGAAACCGGCTTTAAGTAATTTTTTTGAACTCACTAGAAAATGTTTTTTCAATGACTAAATGAGACCTGGGAGGACACACAATAGTCCCTGCTGTCTGGCTTTGAATAACTTTAATTTTCTTTTTTAGGAAGAGAGGATTAGTCTGTGAAGAAGCAGCTTTGCCCAGCCCTACCAGAAGAATCAGAGTTTAAACTGCCATAGAGTGATTTCTAACCCCGTCCCCAAACCACCACCACCACCACCATCATCCTAAATTCTCATCCAGCCACCTTCCTGGACCTATTAAACAGTGGACAACACAAGGACTTCTGTCCACAGGAAGCACTTAATAAACAGTGGTTGAATGTGCGAGTGCAGCCCCTGCTTAAATACCCCCAACAGCAACAAAGTGATGTGCACATTCCCCAGCTACCCATCCTGCCACGGTTTTGAGCTGCCCTGCTTGTATGTGTCAGGAGTGAGCATGCTGAAAATCAAGCAAAGAAGATGTTTACATGTGTCTTTTGCTTGCCAGTGGTTACAGACACAGCCTTACTCTCACCATAAACGCTTCAAAAGTACCTGCTGAATTGAGTAAGTAGGAGCTGGCTCTAATTATGAGTAATAAATGAAACTGAGCCAGGAAAATTGAGTATGAAACAGTTTAAGGGGAAGACATTAATGATAAAATCTGCTCATGTGTGTAATTGCCTCCCACCAGCAGCAGTGGCTGTCCCCTGCCTTAATTAACTTAGCAAAAGAAATAGTTCAGCCTAGAGCTCTTCATGCGGGGATGCAATGAGAGGATGAAGGAGGCAGGGGAAAGCACAGCAAAGATGCCCTAATGGGTTTTCTACATCTAGGTTGATTGACTGTTGAGAAAAGAAAGAACAGCTTGTACTATTCTGGGTAGCATGAGCACTGTAATTTGTGACAGCTATAGGTCATGTATCTATTTTTCTGTCTGACAAGGACGAGGAGCAGCTGGTGGCTGGTACAAACTCAGATTGGCTTGGTCAGGCTGTGAACTATGATAGAGCCTTGGTTTTCAGCCTGAGCTATAATGGAGGAAGGGTATGTGGTTAATGTTTGCATGTCTGTGCAAATTTAACTGTAGTTAACAGATCTGTGGCTGCAGGTGGAAAATGAAGCTTAATGATTCCAATAACTCGTCCTTAATTTCCTTCTGATTCTGAAAACAAGGTAGATTTTATACCTTTCATATCTCTCTCCACTCCCACTGTGGCCACCTTCAATTAAGTCCAAAAACATTATTTTAGTTCTTGTTAAGTACTTGGCACCATGCTGGGCACCGAGCAAGTGAGAAGAATGTGGCATGCTCCCTGTCCTTCCAAGAATCATTTAATACAGAAGATAGATAAGTAATCAAATAGGGTGGTAATTGTGATAACAGATCTATGCACAAATGCTACAAAGATGCAGTACAGATAAGGGAGTGATTTCCTCTATTGCTACAGAATAAGGAGAATCATAGAAAACATCTCAATTCATAGAAATGAGGAGACCATATTAAAGAATGCAACTTTCCAATGCATAATTCAAATTCTTCCCTCCTGTAAGGTGATTTAAAAAGTGTTGAAGGGTAAAAAGACTACCTCATCCTTATAGAGAGACTTTCTTCTCTGCCTATCCAAACCTCCCATGCCAAGTGATAGACCTTTGCTACTGTGACCAGATCCCTAGCAGGTGCCCTGCTCATGACCCCCATCCCTTCCTAGGTCATGGCTTCCAACTACAGTAATATATTTTTTGTCTTACAAAATATTCTGGGCTTTTTATTTTCTTTCCTTTGGACATTAAAAAAAAAAGATCCTGGAAAAAGCATTCAGCTGGAGCAGGAGTGTCCAACTTCTGGCTTCCCTGGGCCACATTGGAAGAAGAAATGTCTTGGGCTCCACACAGAATACACTAACACTAACAGTAGCTGATGAGCTAAAAAAATTGCAAAAAAAAAAATCTCATGTTTTAAGAAAGTTTACAAATTTGCGTTGGGCTGCAAAGGCATCCTGGGCCACATGTGGCCAGTGGGCTGTGGGTTGGACAAGCTTGAGCTAGACTGTGCTTGTCTCTGCAAGCCTGAAGTGTCAGTGTTTCCCTTAGGAAAAGAGCATTATCAAAGCTCCATGTAGTTAAACCAAGCCAAATGCATGTGTTGAAACTGTGAACTTCAGAAAGTCAAATACACAGAGTTTCCTGACATCTTCTTGTTCCTAACACGCTCATTAATTCTGTCCTCATTTCCCCTTATCCCTTCTTAACCACACCTTCCTTCACTCCTCCCTTTATGGACCTTCTCCCTGTTATGCCACATGCCACAACAAACAGGCCTCCCTCGTAGACACTGTCATCCTTCTCCAGGAAAAAAATTACTAAGTGGAAAGAGGGAGTTGCAATGTCCTATCCCTATAGGAATAGCAATGTGGTTCACTTTTGGGGAACCAATGCAGAATGAACAACAAATGAACAGAAAACTAGTCTTGTATATTTGGAAAGATCTCATATTCTTGGAATAAATCTATGCCCTCAGATCTTCAGTGGAAGGGAGTAATAAATATATAAATAAAAATAAATATTGAAGTAAATCCTCAGTGGTAAAGAAAATGCATGGGAACTTTTAAAGAAATTGCATGTAATAACTGAATATTCCACAGTGCAACAGCAGTTCTCTTTATATTCCCAGGCTCATTGAGTTAGCCCTGGAGTATTTAAACATCGAATTATGTCCAACCATCAGACTGAGCCTCAAGATTGTAAGAAAACCACCAATAAGGGAATGTCCCCTGAATCCTAGATCTCTAGGATTTGCTGTATTAGCCGAGCACTTAAATCTTTTCAATTTGACTTAGGCTGTATTTCCTGCTTGGGTTTGTCAGGTGATCTACATGGAAAGGAGTCCCTAACTCCAGAGAGTAATTGACAAAAATGTTCATTCTAAAGCAATTCAGGTTATGTTTAGACCATAGCACCGAATGTATATGTATCCTGGAGTTTTCTCAAATTTGGGTTTTGATGCGCGATAGATTTGAATATAAACTACAATTTTGGAGGCCTTCGAACAGAAGTACAGTCTGGACCCATGGCTTATGGTGTGTCACATAAACAGGAACAGTTTGTTTAGCAAAAGCTTGGAAGTTTTAGTGTTTTCAAAGCAGATATTCAGGGACATAATCCAATATCCTCTATTGCCAAATGAATTCCAACTGTGACCTGTTTTTCTCAGCCATGATGAGCTTTGTGTTTTTGATGGAACCCAATTGAATCCGGGAAGAAAAGGAACTAAAATAATTAACTGCACATCTCAGAGTCTGGGTCTGGCAGTGTTTAAAGTTGAAGGCAGGGACTAGCATTAAACACTTTTATGTTGCCATAGAAGCATCCAGGACGTTAAAATCAAATCATTTGCAGTCTCGATGGCTCTTGCTGCAGGAAGCTCCTTGGAGGGGCAACAGGGATCAGTCTTATTTCAGCAGAGACTCCTTATCAGGGGAAGGCACCCCACACCCTTCTCACATGCAGCCCTGAATTTTGTGCATGCCAGTCCCTGAGGCATCAGCTGTGAAGTTACTGAAAAAATAAGAATGGACTCTATGAATTTTGTGGTAAATAATTTTGGAAGTTATTACATACTTTATCTCCCTCTTGAAGATTCACCACACTCTTGATCACCTTAAAGACCCTGAGAAGTCTTAAAGTCAAAATGTTTTATGTGTTCCTATACATATGTATTTTTAAACACAGACTTCTCTAAATTTATTTGACTGAAGCCATTTTTGCAGGACACTTATTAACATCTCAAGGAATCGATGTTCTATGACACACGTTTTGGGAAAGACATATCAAAGTAACCCGCACTTCACACAGCAAATGAACGTTTGAAGTAGGTGCACAAACTACTCACAGGTGAGGAGGGATGCAGAAGAATATTTGTAAAAATTCACAATATAGGAGCCTCAGGGAAGGCAGCCAATATCAACCAGGTGAGTCTTGCTCAAAAGTGAGGGTATGTTTGGTGAAGGTGAAAGTGAAAGTGGCGAAGTAAAAGTAATTTCACTCAAATGGAAGGAAATTGGCACAAGGTGGGCTCTCACTTCCAGGTATTTCTATCAAACCCCAAGGCAGCTCTTCCTGTCAAATTACAAAATCTCTGGGCTGGGTGGAGCCTGAAACCTAATCAGAACCACACAAGGATTCATCTGGGATGGGTCCTATGTGGGAATAGATCTTATGGCTCCCTAATTGGTAACAGATAACATTATTAAGTATGAAAGTAAAGGGAGGGATTGAGACACATTGCGCACAGACAGACCACACAGGACTGTGATCAGCAAGCTTCCTTTTGTTTCCATAATTATCAGCTTAAAACTGACTTGGAATGGGAACTCTGAGGACAGAATCAGAGCCCTCTGGCCTCAGAAGTCTAAATTGGAGCTCATGCTCTTCAATCTCTGCTTTATGAGTGTTGTAATTTATATTCTCCTGTGAAGGGGAGTAGCCTTGGGAAATAGAATTCTAAGTCTGAGGGTGTAAGGATAGCTTGGGGACAAACAACTCATTGCTTGTTTACTGGAGATTTTGGGGGGAAAATCCAGGGAAAATAATTTCTCAAGAAAAACAAGTTTTTATGGAGTTTCTACCTCTTTCTGGCTTTTCCCCTCATAGACTAATACCAGAATGTTCCCCTATGTTAATTTGGATTCCTCTTAAAAGCAGACACCAAGATGAGATGTTACATACAAGAGATTTATTGGGGGAAATACCCCAATAGGATAAAGAAGAGGGAAATTTAGGCTGGGCACGGTGGCTCACGCCTGTAATCCCAGCACTTTGGGAGGCCAAGGCAGGCGGATCACGAGGTCAGGAGATCGAGACCATCCTGGCTAACACGGTGAAACACCATCTCTACTAAAAATACAAAAAAATTAGCTGGGCATGGTGGTGGGCACCTGTAGTCCCAGCTACTCGGGAGGCTGAGGCAGAAGAATGGCGTGAACCCGGGAGGCGGAGCTTGCAGTGAGCCGAGATTGTGCCACTGCACTCCAGCCTGGGCGACAGAGCGAGACTCCGTCTCAAAAAAAACCAAACAAACCAAAAAAAAAAAAAAAAAAAAAGAAGAGGGAAATTCAAAGAGTGGGCGGAGTCAGACAGCTGTGAAAGAGGGGAAAAGAAGGATGACTCAGTGGAAGGCAATTCAACCTGCAGCAAACTGCAGTGTGGTTCTAAGAAAGTGTCAGCCAGGCCAACGGCAAACACATCAGCTGAGGGTGCCTGTTGAAATACTCCAGGCAAAATTGCATTTCTCACAGGAACGAGCCTGCAATTTACCTCCACAATGCTCCAGGCTTCTAATAGCCACCCTAGAGGTGAGTTTACCCTATCCCCAGGGGTCCTCACAAGAATGTTAAATTCAGTGTCGAGAAAGTTCCCCCAAGTCAATGAATTTTTGCTTGTCCACTCTTACATTCCAGTACCCTCCATCAAATATCACTAAAATTCCAATACAAGTATAAGCTAGCTAAAATTCATAGTTTCTCTAGTATATAATTTCTTCCTTCCCTTATCTGGCCCAGCACATCTTCAGCTGGAATCATAGTTATCAGTGTGGAATGCAGGAGAGGAAGTAGAGGCAGCTCTTGAGTGGGATTCTTCTTGATTCACTGCTTTATCTTCTACCAAGAGGGTAGCGTAGTTCTTACTAGGGAAGGGTTGTTAACTGCTGAAAGCTCTGAGAGTGGTCAGGATGGGGAGGAGTGTGCAGAGTCAATATCCTCAGGAAATCCATCCAGTTGCCCCCATCTCATTTTTTAGGGTCCCAAGTTTTCTCAGCCATTTTCAATCTTTCTCAGCATTTAAACATCTTTGGGGCTTCCAAAGGAGAAATTAAGGGGGATTAAGTAATAAGAGTTCCAAGCTGCAGCACAGTTCTAACAAGGTTTTAGCCATATGGAAATTCTCAAGTAAAGTCACCAAAACAAGAGTCCTGTGTTTTACAGGAATAGGCCTGCATCTATGAGGCCAGTATCCCCACTATGCTCATTTGTTAGCTGGAAGGAATTCATGGGAGGTATGCTTTTGGCACAAACAAATGAGCAGGGAAGAGCTAGAAGAAGAGCAGCTGAGGCTACCAATCAGTTATGCTCCCCGAAGCAAGAGATCTGATTGGGACATTTTTATGGCCATCCCATCCTTCCAGGTACTGTGTTGCTGCCCTCAAGACCTGTCTGACATTGAAATGACATTCTGGGAAAGTCTGTCTACAGCTTGAAGAGGCCAATTCTATATACAGCAAACTATCCCTCTGGCTGATTCCTGCTGATACTCTCCAAATGAAAGATGGGTGAGAGCCAAGAGGCAGAAGGAGAATGTAGATTAAAGTGGAGAAAAAAGAAGAAAACAAAAACTGAAGGGTGGAGCAGTGCCTCTTTTATGTCAAAATGAAAACTCAAAAATGAAGTAGCAGCCAGAAGATGAAAAAGAATAACAACCACTACACAATTCAAGAAATATGAGAGGAAGAAAGGTTGCTTCTCTGCAAGACTGTGTGCTGAGCTCAAAGAGAAAAAGAAACCCTGAGACTGCTCTTGCCCTCCTTCTTCCCTAGCAATAGCTGCTGATTTGTTGACTCTGCCATGTGACCTTTGCAACCACTTAGCTGCCTTTTGTTAACATGTCAAACACTGAAGTTTCTTCTCTAATCACCACCAGCAGATGATTCAGTGAAAATTTAAAATGGATTCACTGATGGCATCAAAATGGCAGAGTAGGAGCAATCTGGCTTCACTCTCCCTCATAGAAAAGCAAAAACAACTATCTAGTGCCAAGATTATCACCCGGAATATTCCAAAACTTAAAACTGAGGCTGTGACAATCCCTAGAGCCTCAGAGAAGTGAAAAACCAGGAGCAGAAGGTAGGGGAAATGAATTTCTTTAACCTTGATGCCCCTCCAGCAAGCTGCCAGGCACCACATGGAAAACTGCCCCTAGACTTCTTTCTACACTGAAAAAGTGTAGCCTCTACAATGGAAAAACTGAGATCAAGGCAGACAGCTGGCTTCTCCACCATCCTGGGTTCCTTAGAAGGAAAAACATTCCTGCCTTAACCCATGGGAATCATTGCAAGTGCCTGTAGGGTAAAAACTCCTTAGGTCAGCCAGAGACAAAAAGTGGAGGTGAGGCTAGCAGCAGTCAGCATGCAAAATCTGGTGGCTGCTCTTCATTTCTACCTAGGGAGGCATAAATCAGAAAGGCTCTTCAGCAGGATCATGCTATAGGAGGCATTATCCACGACTGCTTTGGGCACAAACCTTCGCCAGCCTTCCCAGACAGCCATGTATCCACTTTGGATCCCACCCCCAGGCCCATCCAAAAATAGGCACTATGCAAAACTCAGAACCTGTGAAAGAGCTAGAGCAAAGATTAGCTTAGGGCACCATCTAGTGCTGAGAAGGAGTCAGCAATCTTGAGATAAGGCACCTTAACAGTCTGCCTAGGACCTTTAGACATATATACTCTAGAAAGATCAACACAAAGCAAGACAGACAGAGAAGCCTGGAATAAATACCTAATACTTCAGTGCAAAGACATAAAAATACATCCAAAATAAGCAAGAGCAAACAGGAAACTGTGGCCTCAAAAATTAACAAAATAAGAAACCAATGACTGACCCTAATAGGATGGCAATGTGTAACCTCTCAGATCAAGAATTTAAAATAGTAGTTTTGGGGAAACCCAGTGAATTTCAGAATAACACAGAAAAGCAATTCAGATATTTATCAGATAACTTTAACAAAGATATTGAAAAAAAAACTTAAAAATCAAACAGAAAGCCTAAAGCTGAAAAATGTGATTAATGAACTCAAAAATACAATAGAAGGTCTCAACAACACAATTGATCAAGCAGAAGGAAGAATCAGCAAGCTCAAAGATAAACTAATTGAAAATAGAGGAGAAAAAATTAAAAAGAATGAAAAGAAACAAACAAAGCTTACAGGTCCTAAGGGACAACATCAAAAGAGTAAATATAAGGGTCACTGAAGTTCAAGAGAGACTTGAAAATGACAAAGAGGTAGAAACTTATTCAAGTAAATACTAACAGAAAATGTTCCAAACATGGAGAAAGATATAAATATCCAAGTATAGGAAGGTTCAATATCACCAAATAGATACAATATAAATATGACTATCCCAAGACATATTGTAACTAAACTCTCAAAGGTCAGTGACAAAGACAGGATTCCGAAAGCAGCATGAGAAAAGAAGCAAATGACTTATAAATGTCACCCAAAGTTCACTCTGGCAGTAAACTTCTGAGTAGAAACCTTACAAGCCAAGAGAGGGTAGGATGATATATTCTGAGTGCGGAAGGAAAAAAAAAATTGCCACCCATGAATACTATACCTGGCAAAATTATTCTTCAGAAATGAAGGATAGATAAAGACTTTCTCAGACAAACAAAAGCATAGGGAATTCATCACTGCCAGACCTGTCTTGCAAGAAATGCTAAAGGGAGTTATTCAAACTGAAAGAAGAGGTGTAACAAGAAAACATCTGAAAGTTTAAAACTCACTGGTAAAATTAAGCATACAGACAAATTCAGAATACAATAATATGGTAATTGTGGTATATAAACCACTTATATCCTTAATATGAAGAATAAAAGACAAAATATTTAAAAATAATTGTAACTACAAATGTTTGTTAAGGGATGGGCAATATAAAAATATGCAAATTGTGACATCAAAAATTCAAAATTTTGGAGGGGCAGAAATAAATTTAAAGCATTGAGTTTTATTTTGATTATTTCTTTTTTTGACATGACTAAAGTTAAGTTGCTATCAGGTTAAAAATAACTGGTTATAACTATAAGATGTCTTTTGTAAGCCTCATGGTAACCACAAAGCACAAACCTATAATGGATACACTACAAATAAAAAGCAAGGAATCAAAACACATTGCTGAAGAAAATCACCTAACCACAAAAGAAAACAGCAAGAGAGGAAAAAAAGAAGAAATAATCTACAAAATGACTAGAATGTGAGTAACAAAATAGCAGTAGTAAGTCCTTACCTATCAATAATTATCTGGAATGTAATGGATTGAATTCTCCAATTAAAAGACAGAGTCACTGAGTGGATTTTTGAAAAATCAGGAAAACAGAAAAACAAGACCTGATGATATGTTGTATACAGGAGACTCATTTCATTGTTAAACACAAATACACACTGAAAGTAAAGGAATATTTAAAAAAAATCCATGCAAGCAGAAACCAAAAGCAACCAGGACAGCCATACTTACATATAAATTAGACTTTATATCAAAAATGGCAAAAAGAGGTCAAGAAGGTCATTATACAATGACAAAGAGATCAATACAACAAGAAGATATAATAATTTTAAATATTTATGCACTCAACACTAGAGTATCCAAATATATAAGGCAAATATTATTAGATCTAAGGTGAGAGACAGGTTGTAATATAATAATAGTAGGAAACTACAACACCCCACTTTCAACAGTAGATAGATCATTTAGACAAAAAATCAACAAATAAACATCAGTCTTCTGGCCAGGCACAATGGCTCATGCCTGTAATCCCACCAGCATTACCCTGATTCCAAAGCCAAACCATAACACAACAACAACAACAAAGTACAAACCAATATCCCTGATGAACATAGATGCAAACATTCTTAACAAGATGCTTGCCAGTGGAATCTATCCCAGGTATACAAGAATGATCCCACATAAGCAAATCAATAAACGTGATACACTACATTAACAAAAAGAGAGGAAAAAAACTCACATGATCATTTCAATAGATGCAGAAAAGCATTTGACAAAATTCAACATTCCTTCATGACAAGGGTGCTCAACAAATTAGATACAGAAAGTATGTGCCTCAATAGAATAAAGGCCATATGTGATAAACTCACAGCTAACACATTAAACAGGGAAAAGCTAAAAGCTTTACCTCTAAGATCAGGAGCAAGACAGGGTGCCCACTTTCACCACTCTGTTCAATATAGTACTGGAAGTCCTAACCAGAGCAATGAGGGAAGAAAAAGAAATAAAGGGAATCCAAATTGAAAAGGAGGATGTTAACTTGTCCCTGTCTTTAGATGACATTACCTTATATATAGAAAACCCTAAAACTCCACCAGAAAAAACAATAACAACAACAACAACAACTGTTAGAACTATTAAATGAATTTACTGAAGTTACAGGATACAAAATCTACATGTAAAAATCAGTAGCGTTTTTATTTGTGAATAGCAGACTATCTGAAAAAAAATTTTCATTTACAGTAACTACAAAATTAAAGGTACCTAGGAATAAACTAAATCAAGGAATTGAAATAACACCACATGGAAAACTATAAAACACTGATAAAAGTAATTGAAGAAAGCACAAATAAGTAAAAAGACATCCTGTGTTCATGAATTGGAAGAATTAATATTGTTAAAATGGCCATATTACCAAATGGTATCTACAGATTTAATGCAATACCTACAAAAATTCCAATGACATTGTTCACAAAAATAAAAAGAAATCTAAAATTCATATGGAACTACAAAAGACCTAAAACAGCCAAAACAATCAACAGTAAAATGAGCAAAGCTAAAGGAATCACACTATGTGATTTCAACATATACTACAAAGCTACAGTTAACAAAAGAGCGTGGTACTTGTAAAAAAAAAAAATAGACACACTGATCAATGAAACAAAATGGAGAGCCCAGAAATAAATTATTGCACCTATAGCCAACAGACTTTTGACAAAGGTGCCAAGAACACACATTGGGGAAATGATAGTATCTTCAATAAATGGTGCTGGAAAAATTAAATACCCATATGGAGAAGAATGAGACTACATCTCTACTTCTTACCATATACAAAAATCAACTCAAAATGGATTAAATACTTAAATGAAATTACGAGAAGCAAACATAGGGGAAACATTTTATGGAATTGGGTTGGGGAAGCATTTTTAAAATAAGACCTCAAGAAAATTAGAAAAATGAGATTACATCAAACTAAAAAGCTTTTGCATAGCAAAAGAAACAATCTACAGAATGAAGAGACAATTGCCAGAATTGGAGAGATATTTGCAAGCTATGCATACATCTGATAAGGGGTTAATAACCAGAATATATAAGAAAGTTAACAACAACAACAAAACTAACAAAACAAAATAACCCCCCCACAAATAACTTGATTAAAACATGAGCAATATTTTAATAGACATTTCTCAAAGGAAGACATTCAAATGGCCAAAACGTACATGAAAAAATGCTTAGCATCACCAACCATTCATAAATTTGAAATGCAAATTAAAAGCACAATGACAGACCATCTCCCTCCAGTTAGAATGCCTATTATCAAAAAGTCAAATGAAAACAAGCGTTGGAAAAGGTGATTAGAAAAGGAAGTACTTAACACACTGTTGGTGGATTGTAAATTACTATAGCCACTATAGAAAACAGTATGGAGATTCTTTTAAAAATTAAAAATCAAACTGCCTAATAATCCAGCAATCCCATTACTGGGTATATATCCAAATGAAATGAAATCAATATGATGAAGAGATATTTGTACTCTCATGTTTATTTCACCCTTTTTATAAATGCCAAGACATGGAATCAAGCCAAGCGTCCAATAACAGATGAATGAATTTAAAAATGTGTCATATATACATAATTAAATAATATTCAACAATAAAAAAGAATGAAATTCTGTGACAATGTGGATGGATCTGGAGGACATCATGTTAAGTAAAATAAGTCAGACACAGAAAGAAAAATACTGCCTGATTTCACTCTTTTTGAAATCCTTTTTTTTTTTTTTTAAAGGCAGTTGATATTATAGAAGCAGAGACTAAAACAGTGTTTACCAGAGACTGAAGATAAGGAGAGTTTGGTCAATGGGTACAAAGTTACAATTAGCAGACATAAATTCTGGTGTTCCATTGCACAGGAGGGTGACAATGGTTAACAGTAAGGTATTTTATATTACAAAATAGCTAGAGGCTTTTGAACATTCTCACCATAAAAATAATAAATGTATGAGGTGTTGGATATGCTAAACACCTTGATTTGACGATTATACAACATATATATGTATTGAAACATCAAATTGTACTCCATAAATATATATACATTATGAAGTATAATTTAAAAATATAAAAGGAAAATTTAATGTTGATTTTTTAAATGCAATACTCTTGGCTATCAAGATGGCTGACAAGAAGCACCAAGAACTCACCTCTTCCACAAAAAAATGACTAAAATAACATAATAGATAATCACATATCAAATAGAGCAACTGAAGAAGAACACTGGAATTTAGCGAGGAAATGGCAAAGACACTATGAAGCACAGAAATTCACAGTGGAAGCATGGAGAGGGAAGTGAAGCAGTTGGCCAGGATTAGCTCAGAGCTAGGAGGGACTCCATGTTGTGAGGAAAATGTAAACAAGAAATCCCAAGAAGTCTACATTCCCACCACAGAGGCCCGCAATCCTGACTACAAAAGAGCTCTGCAGCCCTTACAGGTCCTGAGCATTGTGCAAAGAGCTTCCTGGAGTCCACACATCTGCATTGTTTCGGAGAGGAAATAAAAAATTGGTCCCCAAACCCCCTTGGAACCAGACCGCTGCAGTATGGTGTTATTTTGAGGTTGGAGCCACCGCCAGACTACATCTTGCCCTAAGGCCAATAGCCCATCCCCCCACATCCATAGAGGGCTGCAGCACTGTGACATCACCTGGACCCAGTGGTCTATGTCCCCAGTCACATCCCCAAAATAGAGCTCATGCAGTACTCTCCACCCTGAAGAACAGGTGGTCAAGTATATCAGAGAGTCTACACCCAGGAAACAGAGAACCAAAGCAAGTATTCCCTAGAACCTGAGTGCCACCAGCCTGGGGTTTGCACACTAACAGCAACCCCTTCCCCTCCAGTGGATCCACCATCTGTGCCTGGCCAAGGTCTGCTGCCACCACCAGCACCATGAGTATTGTTTGGAGCCTGAAGACCAGCTCACTTGGGGCCAACTGCTGTCATCACTGATGCCCATGTACTCTACCTAGGGACCCAAGGAACAGCCTACCCAGGACCCCCCACTGTCACTGCTTGTAAACCCTCCCCTTCCAGTGATGGGTTTATCAATATCCCCTTGTAAAACTGCCCCATGACCTCCACAAACAACTGCAGCCTAGGCCACTGAGAAACTCAGACACGACTGACATTGCTTACAGTCAAAGAAATCATATAGAGACTATACTACTGCTACACAGAACCAAAGACAAAGCATCCTGCTCAATTGACACTATAAATATGTCTACAGGAAGAAGTCTTTTCCCACAAAAGATACTTCATAAAATTAGAAGTGGCTGTTACAACAGATGTGCAGATATCAATATAGGGACAAAAGAAACATGAAAAAGCAGGGAAACATAACACCTCCAAAAGAGGACAAAAATTCTCCATGCTCAGATCCCAAAGAAAAGGAAATTATGAGATACCTGACAGGAAATTTAAAGTAATTATTTGAAGAAAACTCAGTGAGATATAAGAAAACATAGATAGACAATACAAAGAAATCAGGAAAACAATTCATGAGCTGAATGAGAAATTCAAGAAAGAGAAAGATACTACAAAAAAGGACCAAACAGATATCTTGGAACTGAATAATTCAATGAATGATATGAAAATACTATTCAGAGCTTCAATAATAGACTAGATCAAGCAGCAGAAAGAATTTCTAAACTTAAAGCCAGGGTTTTTGAAATACAGACAAAAAAAGTCAAGAGAAGAAAAAAGAATGAAGTAAGCCTTCTTGACATATGGGATACCATTAATTAAACAAACGTTTGAATTTTAGGATTTCCAGAAGGAGAGGAGACAAGAAAAGGCATATAAAATTTATCCAGTGAAATTATAACTGAAAATATCCAAAGTCTTAGGAGAGCTATAGACATCCAGATTCAGTAAACTCAAATACCCTGACTTAGATTCAACTCAAAAATATCCGCTCTCTCAAAAGTCAGAGGCAAAGAGAGAATTCTATAAACAGCGAGGGACTGTTCCACAAACAGTCAAGCCACACATAAGGGACTCCCTATTAGGCTAACAGCAGATTTCTCAGCAGAAACTTTATAGGCCAGGAGAGAATTAAATGATACATTCAAAGTGCTGAAAAAAAATTTAAAAAACCCTGCTAGCCTACAATAGTGTATATATTCAGCCAAGCTATCTTTCAAAAATGAAGAAACAATAAATTCTTTCTCAGACAAGCAAAAACTGAGATATTTCATCACCACTAGACCAGCCCTCCAAGAAATACTTAAGAGAGTTCTACATGTGGGAAAAACAATATCTGTCATTATGAAAACACATGAAGATATAAAACTCACCAATAGAGCAGATACACAAAAGAGAAAGCATCATTACTACAGAAAACCATCAAACCACAAAGATAAACAATGAGAGGAAGAAGTAACAAAGGGTATACAAAACAATCAGAAAACAATAAAACGACAGGAGTAAGTCTTCATCTATCAATAACAACTTTGATTGTAAATGGTTTAAATTCCCCATTTACAAGATATAGTCTGGCAGAATGGAGTAAAAAAAAACTATACCCAACTATATGCTGCCTACAGAAAACTCACTTCACCTGTAAAGACACACACAGACTGAAAGTGAAGCGATGTAAAAAGATATTACATTCTAACGGAAACAAAACATGTAGGGTAATACCTGTAATTATATCAGACAAAATAGAACTGAAATAAAAAACATAAAAATATTCAAAGAAAGTCATTATATAATGATAAAGGGGTCAATTCAGCAAGAAGAAATAACACTTATATCTATGCAACCAACACTGAAGCATCCAGATATAAAAAGCAAATATTTTCAGAGTTAAAGAGAGAGACAGACCCCAATACAATAATAGTTGGAGACTTCCACACTGGGCTTTCAGCATTGTACAGACTACCTTGACAGAAAATCAACTAAGAAACATTGGACTTAAACTGGACTTTAGACTAAAGGGACCTACCAGACATTTGCAGAACATTTTTTTCCAACAGCTGTAAAATACACATTCTTCTCATAAGCACATGAAACATTTTCCAGAATAAATGATATGTTAGCCCACAAAACAGATATCAATGGCTTTTCAAAAATCAAAATCATATCTAGTATCTTCTTACACCACAATGGAACAAAACTAGAAATCAGTAAGAGAAACTTTGAAAACTGTAAAAATACATAAAAATTAAACAACATACTTTTGAATGACCAATGGGTCTTTTAAAACATTAAGAGATAAATCAAAAGAATTTCTTAAAACAAGTGAAAATAAAAACACAATTGATATGGTTTGGATTTGTGCCCCTGCCCAAATCTCACGTTAAATTATAATTCCCCAATTTTGGAGTTGGGCCTAGGGGGAAGTGATTGGATCATGGGGATGGTTTCTCATGGTTTAGCACCATCACTCTAGTGCCGTTCTCATGATAGAGTTCTTACAAGATCCAGTTGTTTAAAAGTGTGTTGTACCTCCCACCTCTCTCCCCTTCCTCCTGCTCCAGCCATGTAAAATGTGCCTGCTTCCTTTTGCTTCCACCATGATTTTAAGTTTTCTGAACCCTCCCCAGAAGCTGAAGCCAGTACAGCCTGCATAACCATGAGTCAATTAAAACTCTTTTCTTTATAAATTACCCAGTTTCGGGTATTTCTTTATAGCAGTGCAAGAATGGACTAATACAACAATGTACCAAAACCTATGGGAAACAGCAAAAGCCGTACTAAGAGGGAAGTTTATGGCAATACATGTCTATATCAAAAAAGTAAAAAGATTTTAAATAAACAACCTAACAATGTACATCAAAAAAGTAGAAAAACAAGAACTAAGACAAAAATTAGTAAAAGGAAAGAAACCAGAAAGATCATGGCAGAACTAAATGAAATAGAGACATAAAAATAATACAAACAAAAAATTGGTTTTTTTTTTTAAGATAAACACAATGGAGAAACCATTAGGAAGACTAAGAAAAGAAGGAAGAAGACACAATCAATAAAATCACAAACAACAAAGGGGATATTATAACTGATACCACAGAAATACAAAGAATTATTAGAGGCGATTATGAACAACTACACGTCAACGAATGGGAAGACCTAGAAGAAACAGATGAATTCCTGAACACATATAAGCAACCAAGATTGAACCAAGTAGAAATAGAAAACCTGAACAGACCAATAATGGTAACAAAATTATAAGTAATAAAAAGTCTCCCAACAATAAAAAGCCCAAGACAGATGGCTTTACTGCTAAATTTTACGAAACATTGACAGAAGAAATAGCACCAATTCTTTTTAAACGATTCCAAATAATTAAAGAGGAGGAAATTCTAATTTATTCTATATGACCAGCATTACCCCAATACTAAAACCAGACAATGATACAACAATAAAAGAAAACTAAAGACCATTATCCGTGCTGAAAATAGATGCAAAAATCCCCAACAAAATACTAGCAAACTCAATTGAAAAGCACAATGAAAAGATAATACAATACAATCTAGTGGGATTCATTGAAGGGATCAAAGGATGTTTCAGCATATGTAAATTGATAGAGGTGACACATCACATCAACAGAATGAAGGACAAAAACCATATGATCATTTCAATAGATGCAGAAAAAGCATTTGATAACATTCAACATCCCTTCATGATAAAAATTCTCAATAAATTAGGTATAAAAAGAACATACCTCATCACCACAAAGTCCCTATATGACAAACCCACAGCTAACATCATACTGAATGAGGAAAAGCTGAAAGTTTTGCCTGTAAGAACTAGAGCAAGACAAGGATGTCTACTTTCACCACTCTTATTCAATGTGGTACTGAAAGTCTTAGGCAGAACAATTAGGCAAAGGAAAGAAAGAAATGGCATCCACCCTGGAAAAGGGAAAGTCAAATTGTCCCTCTTTGCAAATGACAGATGATCTGCTATAGAGAAAAATCTAACAACTTCACCAAAAGACTCTTAGAAGCGATAAGCAATTTCAGTAAAGTTGCAAGATATGAAGTTAACATTAAAAAGCAGTACCGTTTCTCTACTAACAACTAGCTGAAAAAATTTAAAATAAAAACACTTAAAATAGCTACAAAAATACAATAGTTGGGAATACATTTAACAAAGGAGGTTAAAAATCTCTACAATGAAAATTATAAAATATTAGTGAAAAAAACTCAATAGAACACAAAAAGGACATCACATGTTAATGGATTAGAACAATATTACAAAAATGACCACACGGCCGGGCGCGGTCGCTCACGCCTGTAATCCCAGCACTTTGGGAGGCCGAGGCAGGTGGATCACGAGGTCAGGAGATCGTGAAACCCCGTCTCTATGAAAAAATACAAAAAAATTAGCCGGGCGTTGTGGCGGGCGCCTGTGGTCCCAGCTGCTCGGGAGGCTGAGGCAGGAGAATGGCGTGAGCCTGGGGGGTGGAGCTTGCAGTGAGCCGAGATCGTGCCACTGCACTCCAGCCTGGGCGACAGAGCGAGACTCCGTCTCAAAAAAAAAAAAAAAAAAAAAAAAAAAATGACCACACTACTCAAAGCAATCTACAGATTTAATGTAATCCCTATGAAAATACCAATAACATTCTTCACAGAAACAGAAAAATAAAACCTAAAATCCACATGGAACCACAAAAGACTTCAAATAGCAAAAGCAATACTGAGGAAAAAACACAAAGCTGAAGGCATCATACTACCTTACTTCAAAGTATATATTCCAAAGCTATAGTAACCTAATCAGTATGATACTGGCATAAAACCAGACACATAGACCCATAGAAAAGAGTATAGAACTCAGAAATAAATCCAAATATTTACAGTCAACTCATTTTTCCACAAAGGCATTACCAACATGTAATGGGGAAAGGACTCTTCAGTAAATGTTCACCAAGAACATGCATTGGGGAAAGTCTCTTCAATAAATGGTGCTGGGAAAACTTGCTATCCATATGCAGAAGACTGAATCTAGACCATCAACATATACAAAAATTAACTCAAAAGGAATTAAAGACTTAAATGTAAGACCCAAAACTCTAAAACCATTAGAAGATAACACAGAATAAACTCTTCAGGACATTTTCTATACTTTGGATTTTCGACCCTCCAAACCTCATGTTGAAATTTGATCCCCAATGTTGGAAGTGGGGCCTAATGGGAGGCATTTGGGTCAGGAAAGAGGATTCCTCATGAATGACTTGGCACTGTCCTTGAAATGAGTGAGTTCTTGCTGTAATAATTTCTGAGAGCTGGTTGTTAAAAAGAGCTTGGAACCTGGCCGGGCGCGGTGGCTCACGCCTGTAATCCCAGCACTTTGGGAGGCCGAGGCGGGCGGATCACAGGTCAGGAGATCGAGACCATCCTGGCTAACACGGTTAAACCCCGTCTCTACTAAAAAAAAAAATACCAAAAAAAAAAAAAAAAAAAAAAAAATTTAGCTGGGCGTGGCAGCGGGCGCCTGTAGTCCCACCTACTCGGGAGGCTGAGGCAGGAGAATGGCGTGAACCCAGGAGGCGGAGCTTACAGTGAGCCGAGATGGCACCACTGCACTCCAGCCTGGGCGACAGAGTGAGACTCCAACACAAAATAAATAAATAAATAAATAAATAAATAAATAAATAAATAAATAGCGAGCCTGGAACCTCTATCTGTCTCTCTCTTGCCATCTGACCTTTATGAACCAGCTTTCTTTCACCTTCTGCCATGAGTGGGAGACTTAATCCTTCACCAGAAGCAGATGCTGGTGCCATGCTTGTACAGCCTGCAGAACTGTAGACAAACAAACCTCTTTTCTTTTTAAATTACCCAACTTCAGGTTTTCCTTTATAGCAACACAAAAAGACTAAGAAAATGTTGGTCTTGGTAACGATTTTATGGGTAAGACCTTGAAGTACAGGCAACAAAAACAAAAACAGAAAAATGAGACTGTATTATACTAAAAAAGCTTCTGTACAGCAAAGGAAACAATCAACAGAGTGAAGAGACAATCTGTAGAATATAAGAAAATATTTGCAAACTATTTATTTGACAAGGGAGTAATATACAGAGTATAAAAAGAAACAACTCAATAAAAAAAACCAATAATCCAATTAAAGAATGGGCAAAGGATCTGAATAGACATTTTTCAAAAAAAAAAAAAGATATGCAAATGGCCAACAAGTATAAGAAAAAATGCTCAGCATCACTAATCATCAGGGAACTCCAAATCAAAACCACAATGAAATATAATCTCACCCCAGTTAGAATGGCTATTACTAAAAAGATAAAAAGTAAATGCTGGTGAGAACATAAAAGGAACTCTTATACACCGTGGGTGGGAATGTAAACTAGTTCAGCCATTACAGAAAACAGTATGAAGTTTTCTCAAAAAACTAAAAGTAGAACATACAATCTAGCAATTCCATTACTGGGTATATATCCAAGGAAAGGACATCAGTATATTGAAGAGATATCTGCACCCGTATGTCTATCGCAGCACTATTTACAATAGCCAAGATATGAAATCAACTTAAATGTCCATCAGTGGATGAACAGATAAGGAAAATGTAGTGTGTGTATGTGTGTGTGTACCCACACAATGGAATCTTATTCAGCCATTAAAAAGAATAAAATTCTGTCTTTCAAGGCAACATGGATGAGCCTGGAGGACATTATGTGAAGTGAAATTAGGCACAGAAAAATGAGTACTGCATGTTCTCAGTCACATGTAGCAGCAAAAAGAAGTTGAGCTCATGGAAGTAGAAAGTAGAATTGTCATGATTAGTAGCTGGGAAGGGTAGGAGGGAGACGAAGTTAGTGAGAGTTAGTTAACAGATACAAAATTACAGTTAAGTAGAAGGACTAAGTTCTAGTGCTCTGCAGCACTGTAGGGTGAATATGTTTTTTTTTTTTTTAAAAAACTTTCATTTTAGGTTCAGGGGTATATGAAAAGGTTTATTATATAGGTAAACTTGTGTCATGGTTGTTTGTTGTACAGATTATTTCATTGCCCAGGTATTACCCAGTACTCAGTAGTTATATTTTCTGCTCCACTCCCTCCTCCCATCCTCCAGCTTTAAGTAGACTCCAGTGTCTGTTGTTCTCTTCTTTGTGTTGTTCATGAGTTCTCACCGTATAGTTCCCATTAAGTGAGAACATGTGGTATTTAGTTTTCTGTTCCTATATTAGTTTGCTAAGGATAATGGCCTCCAGCTCCATCCATGTTCCTGAAAAAGACATAATCTCATTTTTTATGGTTGCATAGTATTCCATGGTATGTATGAGCCATGTTTTATTTATCCATATTTATCCAATCTGTCATTCATGGGCATTTAGGTTGATTTCATGTTTTTGCTATTGTCAATGGTGCTGCAATGAACATTTATGTGCATGTGTCTTTACGGTAGAATGATTTATATTCCTCTGGGTATATACCCAGTAATGGGATTGCTGGGTCAAATGGTAATTCTGTTTTTAGTTCATTGAGGAATTTCCATACTGCTTTCCACGATGACTGAACTAATTTACCCTCCTACCAACAGTGGATAAGTGTTCCTTTTTCTCCACAGATGAGCAGCATCTATTATTTTTGACTTTTTAATAAAAAAGATTCTGATTAGTGTGAGATGGTATCTCATTGTGGTTTTGATTTGCATTTCTTTAGTGATCAGTGATATTGAGCTTTTTTTCATATGCTTGTTGGCCACATGTATGTCTTCTTTCGAAAAGTGTTGTTCATGTCCTTTACCCACTTTTTAATGGGGTTGCTTTTCTCTTGTAAATTTAAGTTCCTTATAGATGCTGGCTATTAGACCTTTGTGAGATGCACAGTTAACAAATGTTTTCTGGATGAATATAGTGAACAACTTATTGCACATTTTCATGAAGGTAAAAATGAGGATTTTGAATTTTCCCAACACAAAGAAATTATAATTATACCTTAATGCTAATAACCTTGATTTGATCATTACAAATTGTATACAAGTATCAAAATATCACTCTGTATCTCATAAATGTGTACAACTATTATGTGTCAACTAAAAACAAAAGAAAAAAGTAATATGGAATAAATTCCCAATTAATATATTATCTATTTTTTTTATCAACTAAAACCTTATTATAAAAATGAGGGATGCTTTTCTTCTCCTGTCCCAAAAGGGTACTTAGAACTTTGTGTTCTACAACTTTTGGCTCCTCTCATACCCAAAAAAGGGTAACCAGTTTTTATTTTCAAAAGTGTTGACTGGAAAAAATGCCTGTGAAAAGTGGGTGTTGATGTCATAGAGCTTCAGGTAAAAAGGGGAGAAGGGCTTAAGCCAGAGAGCAGAGCTGGCTCCCCTGAAATCAGGAGTAAAACATAAGAGGAATCAGGCCACCTTTGGGCCTCTGACTGCTCTCAGTGCAAGAGATCTCTCTGAAGGTTGTCTTTGTACCTCAAGTAGTTAAATGGGCCGCAGTGGATAAATACAGAATTTTAGAAACATAGTGTGGAAAAAGTGACATGGCAAATTAGACTTTAAAGTTGAATAGAGTCACTCAGGTGATTTGCAGAAGGAGTAATATGTATAGCCCCTAGCTAGATATCTGTTTAAGTGGCCAAATTGTGGAACTCCCCTTCTCCTACTCACATAGGACAAAATGAATTAGAGGAAGATATCAGAGAACGAGGCTATGGCAGAGTGCCCTGCATCCAACTATTTTATATGGCAATATTTTGTACATTGCCCAGCCCTCTTTCAAGGCTGTCTAGCAAGAAAATCCAGTAGGGAGAAGTTGCTGAGTAGAAATCACTAGGAGTGGTTGCTGAACAGGGTTAGAAGAGGTCAATGGGGAGCTCGATCTCTCCCATCAGGGAACGGCAATAATGCCTGCACCTCTCCACCTAAGAAGTCCCTCTAAAGAATCTACATAAGTTTCCCCCAACCCCAATAGAAGAATCAGCATTTGAGTGCCTGACACACCAAGAGTTTAGAGGGTCAGTCAGACCCAGAGAAGTCAGACCCAGGGTCAGGCCAGAGAAGCAGCAACAACCAACAGAGAAAGGACTGGAAGAACCACCAGCACAGTTTAGGGAGAAACAGATGTTGCCTGCCCCTTCCCTGTCCTGGCATAGCCTAGGAGTTCGAACTTTGAAGAGAGAGAAGAATAAAGTATTCCAGATGCATATCCTACATCCTGCAGCCTCATCCAAGCAGAGAGCTCAAGAACAGGGCTCTCTCTCCCAACTCCATACACTTGACTTACAAAACGAAGAGTGAAGGAGATTAGATTGACCCTTAATAGGAAATTGCCCTTTTAAACTTAATGGACTTTTAATATACTAATATGACTCAGGTGTTAAGAAATCTGCCCAAAATATCATGAAGGATCCTGCTTCTAAGCAAGGAAAGGAGAGCCAATACTGACCATCAGGAGTGAATGGAGAAAAAAAAAAATTTCAAGGTTATACCCCACCAAATGGAGATACTGCAAGAAGCTAGTTATAAGAATTTGAAGTTTTCCTCAAGGCAATGAGAAGACATTGCATTTTTTTTTAAGAAAGAGGGTGCTCTGATCATATTCACATTTTAGGGAGATTGCTTGGTACAATATGGAGAATGGGTTGTAGGTGAGTATGTCTCCGTGTGTATAATTGGCGGGTAGGGGAAGAGTTTGGAAATTAAGATAGAAGGAGGCAGACCAGTTAGAAGGTGTAGTAGCGTCTATGTAAATGGAGACAAGTAGATAAATTTTGACATAAAAAATAGGAAAAGTCCTTTGGAGTTAGGTAGATATCAGAGCAAAGGGAAGGGAGAATGGACACAATAACATCCATACTTCCAGCCTGAGCAATTGAGTACTATTAACCTAGATGAGGACCATCGGGGAATAGTGTGTTTGAGCACAAGATATGATTTTAATTGTAAACAGGCTGACTTGAGGTGTTTGTGGGACAGTCAACTGGAGATATTTAGTAAGCAGCTGTATATACTGATCTGAATTTCAGGAGGAAAGGGCAGGATTTGGGTGGGAGACAGAGACTTTAGAGACCTTAGCTAACACAAAATAGTAAAAAAAATTAAATTAAAAAAGGAATGGATAAGAGTTATCAGGAAGAATGAGAAAATAAGAGGAACTTAGACAGAACCTAATAAATATCAGCATTGAAAGGGTGAATAGTAAAAATGAGGTCAAAAGGAAACTCTAACAAGGGTTGAGAGAGAGCTAAGAAGAACATTAGGGAGTATGTTGTTATCAAAAGAAGAGATGGTTTTGAGACAGGTAGTTCCCTTGACCCCTTGCAAAGGGGTTGGCTTGTTTACTCAGCCTGCAACTCTCAACACCTCACAGGAAGGGAGCACACAGGTGAGAAGGTACACGGGCTTGGATAGGTGCTTCTGGGCACCAGCAGGAATAGAACCCTGTGAGGCCCTGTGGCAGCATCTAGGGGAGTACCCGTGACCCCTGGAGCCTGAGAGGGCATCTGTTACAGTGTGCTCTTTTAGCTTTGCTTAAATGTTTAACAGCTCAGTGGAGGGTCAGGGTAACAACCTTTTGCACTCACCCTCTTGGTACCCGAGTTGTTGTCTGGCATCCAGGAACAATCAGGTTGCATGAATGAATTGAAGGGTGGTGAATGTGGAGGAATTTATTGAGCAGTGGAAGTGGTTCTCAGTGGTATGGCGAGCTGGAAAGGGGATGGAGTGGGAGGGTGGTCTTCCCCTGGAGTTTGGACATCCCTGGCCAAAGTCTTCTCCAAAGTCCTGCTGATAAGCCATCCCTCTGAAGTCAAGCTGCTTCTCTCTGACATCTGGCTGCTTCTTCTTTTCTCTCTTTCTCTGCTGTTCCACTCTGCCACTCAGCCACTTTGCTGTCCCTCTGCCAGTAGAGCCTCAGGTTTTTGGGGGTACACGATGGAGGGTAAGGCAAGCCAAAAAGCAACATTTGAGCAGGAAAACAGGAATGCATGTTCTCACTTTGGGCCATGGATTCAGGCTTGAGGGTGGGGCTTCGCCAGGGACCCCCCCCCCTTTTCTGCCTAGTATTTCCCTGCCTCTTGTCCATATTAGTTTCAGGATGGGAGAAGGGGTGTTTAGCACTTAAAGTTAAGGAAATATTTGAATGGAAAAGTGACTTTGAACATCATTGGTGAACTTGAAAACCAGTCTCAATGAAGTTGAGGAGCTGAGGCCAGATTATAGAGGGTTTAAGCACGAATGAAAGGTGAAGAAGTGATAATAGATACAGAAAACCACATTATAGCAGCTGGAAGTTTATTATTTTGGAGAGAATTTATTATTCTTAAGATAGGGGAGACATTTAAGCATAATTAAATCCTGATGGGCCATAAATTGAAAGAGGCAAGGGACTGGTAAAGCAGGAAAGCAAGTCACCTATGGAAATGAAAGGATGTGCAGGAGTATGGACAGAGAGTTTATCCTTAGGCAGGAAGACAATATGTCTTATTTAACAGACAAATAATAAAGAATACTGTGTGGACTCCATAACTATGTGAGTTTGGTGGGAGAGTGTATCAGGAATTACCATTAGCTGGCTTTAATTTTCTCTTTAAAGTCAGAGACAAGGGAAATTCTTATTTCCAAACCATTCGGTGCCTTGTTATCCCTTGATCATTACTTCTGTCTCTTTTCTCTTCCCAACATTTACATGGAGCTCTTTATAATTTTGCATGGATTTCAAAAACATTATCTCTTTTTTTCTAGGGTGACCATATAATTTATCTTCCAAACTGAGACAGTTTAGAGAGCGAAGGAAACATTAACACTTAAGCCAGGCAACAGACTATGAACTGGTTCTGTTCTGACCAAACAGGGATATAGGGCCAATCCTATTATATGTATATTTCCTTTTTTCAAAGAACTTTCCCTAGACCTAACTAAATCATAGCTGTTCTAGAAGATACAACTTCTTCTGAAGGTACTTCTATGAGGGCTGCTTATTCTCTTGCATTTTACATAAAAGAAGATCAGAAGGTGAAGCAGCATCCTTCAAATTCTCAATGATGCTTTCATGGCTTAATTCCATTACTGCTTGAGGCTTATAGATTTGGCTTCTCATCATTTTGTCTGTCACTAACCACTCCCATGGTTATACATTAGAACTTGATCTTGTCTAAAATTGTTCTACTTAGAGATTTGAAGCCCTGAATCTTTTTCTAAGATATCAATCATTTTAACAATCCTCTCATAACCTTACAACGACTACAGATCCTCTGCATCAGCATGACTTAACAGAATAGACCTTCTTTTCATTACGTTGATGGTTAAATGCTCATGGAACAGTTTATAAAAACTTACCAAAGTTTAAGTCACCAAAAATTCAATAAATTTACCAAATTAGAAATTATCTGACCAAAATGCAATATAATCAGAAAATAATCCCAATGAAAAGAACAAAAACAAAAAACCCATTACTTCAAATTTTTAAAAAATCTCCTAAATTCAGATATCTTCAAAGATAAAAAACAAAATTTCACAATGTCTAAAAGATACTAATATTGAATTTACTATATATAAAAAAATTAAAAAATATAAATATGACTAAATCTATGACTGAAGAAATTCATAGCTTGAATTTGAGTGTTTGTATAATTTATAGTAAGCATTCAACTCAAGAAGACAGAAAAGGGCCACAAAACGAATCTAAGCTATAAAAAGAAAGGAAAAATAACAAATTAGAAATTGCTATAAAATAAAAAAAGTGGGATCACTAATATATGTGTGATGTGCTTTAAAGGTACACAAAATAAAACAGATAAGATACTAGCTAATCTAAGAAAAAAGGAAAAAGGCACAAAGACAAAAAATGAACAATAAAAAATAAAGTGGGTTTTATCAGGAATTGGTAAGAGTAGCTTACAAAATATGCCAAAAGATCTGAATAGCTCAATGAGATGACTGGACTCCTAAAGAAATACAAATTATCTATTGCTCATTAGGTCATTTTGATGACTTTTTTATTTCCTGTAAGGCCATAGAGCTGTTTCAGTTTTCTAAGAGTTAATTCCTAATGAAAGACCAACATAGCCATTAAAATGTTTAAACAGAGGAGTGAAGAGATCAAAATTGAATTTTAAGAGATCACTTTTATCCTCTAGCCATGCCATTCCTTACTCTGTAGCCAGAGAGAATGTCAGGACACCAGTTAAGAGGCTATTACAAGACACCAAAGAAGGATGTTGGTGGCTTTGACTGGTGGCTGTAACTGAGAGATATCCACAGATTCAAAATGTAGTGAGCAGAAACATGATTGGTGATTGATAGAGGGAAGGGATGGGAACTGCACACAGCAAAATGATCATATTCATTTCCTCACTTGTCTCTCCCCTTCGTCTTTGTAGCCCCAGAATCTAGCATAGTATCTGTCCCATGTTACAAGTATTCTGTGCACTGTCCATCAGTTTACTCAACACATCTTTATTTCCAAATGACACTGAGGAAATATTGATTTACCTTCTGAGTGTTGCTATTTAGACAGTAAAGGTTACAAAAAATTGTCTACATGGGAAATTGCTTAGGAAATGAAGAGATTTGAATAAACTCACCATGACTCTTGATTTGCAATCAAAAGGACTATGGTGGATGCATTAGTAACATTCTAAGAACTCACATTATGTGAATGACATTCGGGTGGCCATTTTCCTCAGAAAAAGTCTATTAATTCAGATGTGTGACTCTGTTCCCAAAGACTGTAGAAAATATCTTTTACTTTGTTCATGCTTGGTAAAAGCATAAGCCCATATAAATGAATTTGAAATGAATTCTGGGATTTTTAAAAGCATACCAGAAGTACGTAATGACAAAGCACATTAAAAATCCAGTAGACTGAGATTGTACAAGCATATCATAAATCTCAAATTGTAGTCAAACTTCCTATTCAAAAAAAATTTCTAATCTTCATAATTGAAAGTCTCTCTGACCCAGACAGAGTTCCTTCCATTACATGAGTTTGCTTCCATTACATGACTATCAGAGCACTTACACATTACATAAAAATGATTGGATTTTCAGTCAGCATCCCCTCAAGTGAGTTTGAACTTCCTAAGGACAGCAGCCATGCCTTATTTATTTTTATGTCTTCATGGGTGATATTTGGCACACACCAATGTATAATAAATAATGAATAAATGAAAATCTGTGCTAACTGCTACTGAAAAATAAAAGCCTTTGGAATGCCAAAAAGTAGATGAGTTAAAATTAATATCCAGTTTTAAAATGCTTCTGTTCTTTCAACTGAGTTAAATTCATGTTTACTGCTCACCTAAGACTCATCTTTTGTGATGTAGTTACCCAATTCAATTTTTTTGCCCAAGGTTTCTCAACCTCGGCACTGTTAACATTTTTGGATGAATAATTCACTATTGTGAGGAATTTCCCTGTGCATCATGGGATGTTTAGCAGCATCCTTAGACTCTACCCATTAGACACTAGTAGCACCCTCTTATTGTGAGAATAAAAATGTCTATAGACAATGTCAAATGTCCCCTGTGGGGTAAAAATCACTCTAAGTTGAGAACTACTGCTCATGTCTGCCTTGGATTTTATCCACAGAGGGAAAAGAAAAACAAAAGCAAATCCTTGTCTAAAACAGGCTAATTGGCATGTACCAAGTTATGTGACTCAAAAGTTACAATGGGAATAAAGGCAATTCTAAACGTTTATGGTGGGAATTACGTGTGATAAAATAGGTAAGCATCCTTGATAAATTTTCTAGCACATACTGGGTGTTGGAAACACTTGGTGATTCTGAATGCTGGTGTGTGATGACTCTGGAAAAATGTGTAATTTAGCAAAAACTAACTGACAAACATGAGACATTTGGGGTTTGCTGTCAACATGTTCAGCTGCAATGATATGACTTTATTAACATGTGAATTTTTTTAAACTTTGTTCTTTGTCTTGTGTTACCGTTTATAAAAAGTAGAATGATAGCTTTGATTATTTTTAATTAAATTATTCACTTTGATCAAATTTTTAATCTGGCATTGTTCTTCTAAAATTTATTTTGACATAAATAGAGCCTCACTGTCACCAAAGTCAGCATTTGACAGGAAACCATTTCTTGAACTTAAATACATTAAATCTTCTAGAATGCTTTAGCTATCTTTAGTTTTGACTTTGAATACAAACGGAATTATGAATAAGAATTAAACCCAATTTTACATATATGTGTTGACAAGTCACTGAAGAAGATATTAAATAATTAAACAAACGAACACTGTCCTCTAAATTTTGTCTTTCAAAATCATTTTTCTCAAATCCAAACATTTGCATTAATCAAATCTTAAACGAGAAGCTTTTAAAAAAGTACAAGTGAACTACATGGTATTTTCTAGGAACTTGAATGCAAAACAATTTCACAAACTAGATATATGGCTTAAGTGGCAGATTCTGCCCCTTAAGCCTAAACTGGAATGGGAAAGGTCAGGCTGTCCTAGAGAACAGGTCTCCATGGCCTTGGGTATGCTTTCATTTTGCTGTGGGAGAAAGAAAGAAAGAATAAAGAACTGTTCTCTCCTCCTTAGAGGAAAGGCAGCTCATCCCTTGGCAAGCCTGCTACATTCCTCCTGGTTTTGAAACAGCCCACATAAGGTCCTGGAAGTCTTACCAACCTTGGACTTCTCTGTGAGCCTGAGACACTTTTAAGATTGTTTTAGAGACCGGAGCCATACACAGGCTAAGAGGCAGCTGCCGACTCCTGCACAAGTATTATTTGGGTGTTCAGATTTTGACAGTCTATACTATAGAGTGAATGCCTGTGTCCTTTCAAAATTCATATGGGGAAATCCTAACTCTGAAGGTGATGGTATTAGGAGGTGGGATTTTGGGGAAATGATTATGTCATGAGGGAAGAACTTTCATGAATGAGATTAGTTCCCTTATAAAAGGGACCCCAGACTGATCTCTCACCCCTTTTGCCATGTAAGGATGCAGGGAGAGGGCATTATCTGAGAACCAGAAAGTGAGCCCTCACCTGACACAAAATCTGCCAGTGTCTTGAGTTTGGACTTTCCAGCCTCCGTTTATTTCTCTGTGAGAAATAAATTTCTGTTGTTTCTAAGCCACCCAGTTTATGGCATTTTGTTACAGCAGCCTGAACAACTAAGACACTTCACCACCACCCCAGCCCCCCTCCCCTTTTAAGCCCTCAAACTCCATCCGACTCCCCACCTTGATGCAGGTGCTTTAAAAATGGTTTCCTCAGGGCTGCCTTAGGGATCTTCTGCAAGCCCTACTCTTCCCAGTCCCACCACTGCTCTAGATGCTGCTACAGATCTGGTCCCTGCTGTCTGCCAGCTCTATGATCATGACTTCTTGCTTCTCATGGCTACCCTTATCAAGGAGCCTCGTTTTTTTTGCAAGTACAGAGACCACAATTGCCTGTGGTTGAAGATTTACTCCTTTGGAAGGTGACATGTATAAGAATTTGGAAAGGAACTATAGAGAAGGACTTGCATACTTACAGAATATATCTTCATTAGCAGGCAATGAGAATCTAAGACTCACTTTTGCAATCATCAATACTGGAAGTTGTGTCCACACTGATCTAAGCTTAAGGCAGAACGAGTACCATTCTCACTTTGAGATGTAGTTTCAGAGGAAAACAGCACTGTTTCTTGTTAATGTGTTCTGCAGTAACCATAAAAATACCTGCATGAGGCACCCTGGGAGCTGGAAAGATACCTCTTGCCAGCAGCTGGATTGAAGCTACATTCTGCAGCAGGACTGTTTGTTTGCAGATCAAATGAACTGGAAAGAATGATGAAGGGGGGGGACTAATAATTATAATTAATAATATGTGTAGATAATGTTTTAGTGAATCCTCATATAATCCTTTAAATAGGTATATGATTATCCCTATTTCAACCAAAGCATAGAGTTAAGAAACTTGCCGGTTTTCTGACAGCTAGTAAATAACAGAGGCATGATTTAAAAGTAAGTGTCGGATTCCAATGTCAGTGTTCTCCACCACCAGGCTCTTTTGCTGTAGACTACTTAAGTTCATTTAAGTCCTAGTTCTTAGTTGTCACCTCAGCTTGCTTTGCCTTGGTTACTTCACTCATTTACAGCATATGAAATTTGCTAAGAGAGTAGATCTTAAGTGTCTTCACTGCACACACACACAGACACACACACACAAAATGGTAACTATGGGTGTTGATAACTGTATTAATTTGACTGTGATAATCACTTCACAGTATATATATATGCTGTATATATATTGATAACATATAAAATATATTTATATCTATAGTACAAATCTAATTATATGTATATAAATATGTATTTTATACATATATATTTATATAAATATATAAATATATAATTATATATTTATATATTGCATATAAATACACAATATAAAATATAAAGAAATATAAAATACATTAAAATTTTTATATAGATATAATATAAAAATTTATATAAAATATATATTTATATAAACATATATAATGTATTTTATATATCAATATATTTATACTATACATATATACTGTGAAACGATTATCACAGTCAAATATATTTATATATTTAAATTGCAAATATATCTCTATATTTCCATATATAATTATATGAATATATATATACTGTGAAGTGATTATCACAGTCAAATTAACACATTTATCACCACCCAGTTACCATTTTGTGTGTGTGTCTGTGTGCATGCGCAGTGAAGACACTTAAGATCCACTCTCTTAGCAAATTTCATACCCTGTAAATAAGTGAATACGTATATATATATATATATATATAATCATCACATTGTACACCTTAAATACATACAATTTGTATTCATTAATTATATCTCAATACAGCTGGAAAACATAAATTTTAAAATAAATAGGCAACACCTTCCTCAGAAGACTGTTGTGGAAATGAGAGAGATAATGGATGTGGGAGGGAAATATTTCCATTTTAGGATATCTCATTGTTATGGCAAGATGTAGTGCATTGTTGAGCTTATGGTAATACTGTGGAGTGGCTTCCAAGAGATGCTTTTCGCAGCTGAATTTAAAAGAATATTTCTCTATCTTTGTGACCAGATCTTTTAGAAATTCAATTTAGGCAACATATTATTTTGTGACACAGTTGAGTTTCAAATAAAACAACTTGACATGGGTGTTGCCAGTCTGGATTCATAGTCAATTTGTCACTGTGATCTTAAAAGAGGAAACAGCGTAGGTTGGAACAACATCTGACATGTTTATCGTGGGAAGTCATATGTTAACAAAGAACTTGGGGCTTCAGTCAAGGTTTGTATTTGTAGAAAGAACCAAACTAATGCTATTTAATAACCTTTCAGGAAATTGGATACTAAAGTTTTATTAATGCTGCAATGATTCTGAAAAAACTACCAGGCACTGGAAACATAAAATGAACAACTCCCGGAAATAAGAGGTAGAATAAGACTGGTTGAAAAGAAATAATGAGGCTTGAGGGCTGGTCTGTGTGAAGGTTATATAAGTGCCATTTGCATAGGCACAGAAGGCTTTTCCTTCCAGAAATTTGCTGCAGTTATTACAATGTCTAAGTTTCTACTATTAGAAAGCCTTTTTTTGGTCTAAGTGTCCATCTCTTCCTGCCCTTCCATTGTAAAAGGAAAGTCCTTATGAAGGGGAGCCCAAGAGTCTGTGAGCGATTTATTAAGTTTCCCAGATTATTTTCTGGAAAAGAGTCATATAATGGAAATAGAACTTGTTTTCAAGTCAAACATAGCAACTTCATTTCAAATTTCAGCCTTGCCACTTTCTAGCTTTGTGAGTTTAAGCAAGTTTCTAGCTTTGTAAATGTAAGCAAGTTGCAAAAGCATTCTGAATCTCAATATTCCTCAGTATAACAGTAAAAATAGTTAACAACATTGTATACCATTTCAGGTAATCTCACAACTTACTCTGGGGGCTGCATGTAGATCTGAGTCTGCCATATAGGAAGTCCTAGACAAATCATCACCTCTCCACACATGTTCACCATGATTATTCAAGTTTGATATCAGGGGATGAAAGAAAAAAAAAGTAGCGAGCTAGAAATGGAAATTACCTTAGGAATAGTCATATTAGTTATACTTAACCAGGCCGGGTGCAGTGGCTCACGCCTGTAAACCCAGCACTTTGGGAGGCCGAGGTGGGTGGATCACGAGGTCAGGAGATCGAGACCATCCTGGCTAAGACAGTGAAATCCCGTCTCTAAAAAAAAATACAAAAATTAGCCGGGCATGGTGGCGGGCACCTGTAGTCCCAGCTACTCAGAAGGCTGAGGCAGAAGGATGGCGTGAACCCGGGAGGCAGAGCTTGCAGTGAGCCGAGATCACACCACTGCACTCCAGCCTGGGTGACAGAGCAAGACTCTGTCTCTAAATAAATAAATAAACAAACAAACAAACGTAACCAACATCCTCTCTCTTAGGTTATTACTCTAGCTTTGGGAGTATTCTTGGCTGCCAAGAAGAGATAAAGATCTTCCCCTAGGAAAATGCTGGCATCTACTTATGATACCACCATTCCCTGTCCCCTCCTCCTTAGGCTGCAATGAGTGTCAAAGCAAGTCTGCAAATCTTGCTTTCAACCTTACACAGCACAGTGGTAGCCTGACCCTTTTGACAGCTGAGAGCAACACCACCTAGCTCCCACCAAACCCAGCACTGTATTTGTGCTCTTAAAAAGTCAGTCATGTAGGTGCTACAGAAACAGTAGTAAACATGACAGCCTGTCACTTAAGTAGCTCACATTCTGGTGAGAGAGAGGGGACAGAAAATAAACAGGAACATATCAGAAACTGGAATTATTTCTTTTAAAGTGATTAAATAATTTGGGCACTGAGACGGAGAATAACAGAAAAAGTCATTTTCTAAATGGGCCAGTCAAGAAAAATGGTATTTCAACCTAAAAGGAGCAAGTATTCAAAGGGCTGGAGAGAGAGCAGTCCAGGTGGAGCTTGGTGGGAAGAGCTTGGTGCATGTAGCGGAAACTCTAAGGGATTGTAGGTAGTCTGGGGCAACAACAGTTGGGGAAGTAGAGAGATGGTTTAGAAATGGAAGCCAGAGGAGAGAGAAGCATTCCTCATAGTCCTCTTGCCTTCATTCAACAAGGTAGATGGGAACATCTTCACAGGAACCTCAGGCCAGGATATTTGGTTCTTGCTTGGAGTTGGGTTCCAGAGGAGAAAGGTCTCTAGTATCAACTGCTGCATCTGTTTTCCCTGAAGATGCCACAGTGAAGGTAGAATGAGATGGGCTTCCTTGTCCCTTCTCAACTTCTTGAATGAGCCCACTTTGGCGAGAGAGCTTGTCCTTCCCTTTATCTCCAAGACTGAGGTTTAAGGACCTGTTCAGTAAAGTCATCAAGGAGATCAAGCTGACCCTCTAATGTTCCTGAAGTTTTTTCTCTCCTTGTGTCCATGTGCCCCAAATTACTCCATTTACGCTGACCGACTGTCCTTGGCTACTATCCTAAATCTGCTATCACAGGGCAATTTTCAATAACCTACAATCACCGATTCCTACTGACCACATTCCTATCAAATCTCTTTCCCCTAAAGAAAAATATTATCTTGGCTATGGTTGTTGCTGGGGGTGGGAGTGGAGAGATGGCTTGTTAAAATAAATAGCACTGAGGAGGTATAAATAACTCAGTTTCCTCTTAATATCTCCCAAAGATACTTAAATTCTTGGAGAATAGCTTAATACACACAAGATAACCATTTTCTGATGATAGAATTCTAGAAAAGATACGCTGACTTTCTATGTCTTATGAATCCATGAAATATATAAAAATTTTAAAATGCACTAAGTCAAATGGGCTTCTCTTGATACATACTCATGCAATAAATACTTAGGTCTATCATGGCATACGTTTTATAGTCAATTGAAAGTGTTATTGACCTAAAATTTATGAGTGTTCTATTAAAGAATGTTGACAAGAAGAAGAATATTTTTAAAAGTATAGCAGTAAAAATACTCCATAATATAATAATAAAATCCCATTTTTAAATTTTGTGTTCAGGGGTACATGTGCAGGTTTGTTACACAGGTAAACGTATGTTGCTGGGGTTTGTTGTACACATTATTTTGTCACCCTAGTATCCAGTAGTTATTTTTCCTGATCCTCTCTCTCCTCTCACCCTGCAGCCTCGAGAAGTCCCCGGTGTCTGTTGTTCCCCTTTGTGTCCATAAGTTCTCATCATTTAGCTCCCACTTATATAAGTAAAAACATGCGATATTTGGTTTTCTGTTCCTGTATTAGTTTGCTAAGGATAGTGGTCTCCAGCTCCATCCATGGTCCCACAAAAGACATTACCTCATTCTTTTTTATGGGTGTATAGTATTCCATGGTATATACATACCACATTTTCTTTATCCAATTTGTCACTGATGGATATTTACGTTGATTCCTTGTCTTTAATATTGTGAATAGTGCTGCAGTGAACACTGGTGTGCATGTGTATTTATGGTAGAATGATTTATATTCCTTTGGGTATAAACCCAGTAATGGGATTGCTAGGTCAAATGGCATTTTTGTGTTTAGCTTTCTGAGGAATTGCCACACAATCTTCCACAATCACTGAACTAATTTACACTCCCACCAATAGCGTATAAGCGTTTCCTTTCTCCACAGATTACCAGCATCTGTTATTTTTTGACTTTTTCATAACAGCCATTCTGACTCATGTGAGTGCTATCTCGTTGTGGTTTTGATTTGCATTTCTCTAATGGTCAGTGATATTGAGCTTTTTTCTCATGCTTATTGACTGCATATATGTCTTCTTTTGAAGAGTGTCTGTTAATGTCCTTTACCCACTAAACAATGGTGTTGTTTGGTTTTTGCTTGTAAATTTGTTTAAGTTTCCTATAGATGCTGGATATTAGAGCTTTGTCAGACACATAGTCTGCAAATAGTTTCTTTTGCTGTGCAGAAGTTATTAAGTTTTATTGATCTAATTTTTCAATATTGCTTTTGTTGCAATTGCTTTTGGCATTTTCGTCATAAAATCTTTGCCAGTTTCTATGTCCGGAATAGGATTGCCTAGGTTGTCTTCCAGAGCTTTTGTAATTTGGGGTTTTACATTTAAGTCTTTAATCCACCTTTAGTTGATTTTTGTATATGGTGTAATGAGGGTCCAGTTTCAATCTTCTGTATGTGGCTAGCCAGTTATCCCAGCACCATCTATTGAACAGGCAGTCCTTTCCCCATTGCTTGGTTTTGTCAGCTTTGTTGAAGATCAGATGGTTGTAGGTATGCGGATATTGCAAAATGGAAGAAAGATATCTGGTGTTTTGTTTTCCAAATAGCAAACAGTATACAAAAATTATAAAGTATATATTTGGCAAAGAATTCTTTATGAGAAATTTTATGTATTTGGTGAAGAATTCAGATTCTTTATGCTACAGAACACAGCTATAGAAAGCAAACAAAATGCAAGAATTAGAAAACTATATATTTAATAAAGAATTCTTTATACATAATTGTATTTTTTGGTACAGAATTCAGATTCTTTATGCTATAGAGCACAGTTAAAACACATCCAGCAGAAAGAGAACAAAGTTTATGTAGTGCCATTCACACAGTGAGATGGTAGCAGGGCTCAGAGGACAACTCTAAACCTAATTTGAAGATTTTTATAGAGTTGGCTGAGTAGCATGACCCAGAGATTAATTGAGTTAGGATTTTGACCAGATTTGATTTCTGATGACAATGTAAGAGACGACTGGGAACAATGCTGAAAGAAAGAAGCTTATTCCTTAAACCAGCTAGTTTCACATTTTTCTTCTAACAGCCCATCTTACCCTTCATTCTGGGATTTTCTGTTCATGAAATTTTGCCTCATTTTGATTTGGAGCATAACTGCATCCATTCTTGAAAGATTTATCATCTAGCATAGTTCCTAAGTACTTGGATTTAAACATCTTTTCCTGTGCCAGAGTATTCTTGCTTTATATGTCTTTTAATTCTCTGCCCTAATATCCCTCCAAATTTTACATTTTGTCATTTTATTCTAAAAAAATTATGTTTCATTTTCCCAGGGAAATCTCATTTCTCTGTCTCTAAATGCTCAGGGTCTGAGCATCTCTTCATCATATGGGACATTCATAACTATGAGGTATCTCATTTCCTGAAATTCAGGCTATTGATCTAAGGAAAAAGGCCAAAAATCAAGTTGAAAGCAAATCACTAATATATTTTAAGGATGTATCACAGTTTTCTTGTATAAAGTTATTATGCTACTTACTACAATTTCTGTTTTTTATATAAATAGTGGAATTTCCAATGTCCTATGGAAATTCCACACTGAATAAAGAGATGCTCCTATGTTTAAATTACTTATAGTTTTTAAAAAAGACAGCTTATGTTCCCTATCATATTTTCTGGGGGCTAAGTCGGTTTAGACATAGCTCTATCCACCAGAATTAGTCTGGATCAACTCTAGCGGGGTCATCACTGCCAGGCATGGCTCCTCTCTCTCCATTTAAGTCCTTAACAAATGGATATTATTGTAATAATAAAAATTATTATGTACCATGCACTGTGTTAAATGCTTTATTGTATCCCATTTAATATTTACAACAGATGCTTTGAAGTCTTTTATTCATGCTACCATTAGGGAAAACGAGGCTCACAGAAGTTAAGTAACCTGCCAGAGGTCACACAGTTTGAAAGTAATAGAATTAAATTAATTCAGTATCCCTCAAGCTTGTACTTGATCACGTGATCTCTCTGGAGGCTGGTATTCCAGATACCAGAGTCAAAGTCATATTGGTTTCAGGAACTTAGTATTACATAAATTTCAGTTTCCTCCTTGTGTCCTCAATGCCCCATTATAGTCCTGTAACTCTCATATGCAACAGGAATCAATTTTCCACTCTTAGTAAGTTTAAATCAGACCTAAGGCACACTCCTTAAGTCTGTTTTCATTCAGTCCAATTTGTTCACGCTCAAGATAAAACTGCCTCATTCAACAAGGTTGAGTATTTGCTCCATGAATCCTCTTGTTTTTTATTCATAGTTTGCCCATCAATTAAGATACATTTTGCTACAGGAAGCCATATGCAAACTGGCATTAAAGAAATGTATTCTTGCACATAACAGGAAAGCTACACATTGTGTGGACTCCAAGCTTGTTTGATCCCCAACACTTTCTTCAAGGACATAGGCTCTTCACATTTCTTCCTCTCTAATAAAATGGCAGGTGCAGTTCCAGGAGTTACCTCCAGAAACAACAGGGTCCTGGGAAAGAAGAGAAACCATCCCTCCATATAGACCTCTTTATAAAGCTTATTGATAATGAAACTTGTAGAAAGTGGGTAGAAATATTACTATTGGCTGGAAGGTAATGGATGTTGGACAATCCAGAACAACGTCTGCTTCAACTTGTGGACCACTTCTACCTAGAAATAACTTACACTTAACAAAGTGCTCCCACATATATGATTGTACAACAGTGCTGTTGGGTGGATATTACTAGGCTTCTAGTTTTACAGCTGCAGGAACTGAGGCTCAGAGAGGCAAGGGTCTGTCCATGATGAAAGTGCTAACACAGTGAACTAGACCTGAAGTCTGTGCTCTTTCCACTCAAAAGAAGAATACATGTGATTGTGTATTTTCATACCCTTTAGTGATTATCCAATTTCTGAAGCAAAGGTTCTCAACCCTGACTTTGCATTAATACCAAAACAATAGACAAACAAACAAATAAGTAAATAAAAACTGGGGAGCTTTTAAAAAATCCTGATGCTATGCCCTGTTCAATACAAACTAAATAAAAATCTTCAGAAATGGAATCTAATTTTTTTTTGCAAAGCTCCCCCAGGGGATTCATATGCAGCCAAGATTTGAATCATAGTTTTAAAAATAAAAGCCAAGCTGTTTTACTTAAAACTTATCATGATCTGACCTCTCTTTCCTGTCTCACCAATGGGCCTAGTGCGTCAACAAGCTGGTCCCCTTGAGGATCTGTATTCAAACAGTACAAGATTGTTCCTGAACTCCTGCGTATACTAGGCTGCTTCATGATTCTGACCCTTTGCATCTATCTATCTATCTATCTATCTTTTTACAGGAAATGTTTGTTCTATCACTACATATTCCCCATCATAGCCACCTAAAAAACTCCAATTAGCCTTTCAATTGCAGCTCACATATAACATCTTCTGGGACATCTTTCTAGACCTCTCCTCAATAAATAGAGATTATCACTCTCTCTGCTTCTTCCTCATTTTTCATTTACATGTCCCAGGGCAATACTAAAATCATGTATCAAAAAAGTGAAATTGCCATGTCCCAATGGACCATAAGTTTTTTAAGGACAGGGACAGCATTTTATTTATCTTGGTGTCCTAAGAACTTAGCTTGATGACTAGTACTTGGGCAACACTTAATAAATGTGTGTTGAATTAATTTCTTTTACTTTTTACCCACTTTCAGAAAAAATTTTCTATTTCAATTATTATTTTATTTTCACAAAGCTTCTTCTCATCCAGACGTTCATCTTAAAAAAATAAAACACGCTAGAGAAGCAAGAGTAAACAAATTCAAAAGCTAGTAGAAGACAAGGAATAACTAAGATCAGGGCAGGACTGAAAGAGAGACACGAAAAACCCTTCAAAAAAAATCAGTGAATCCTGGAGCTGGTTTTTTGAAAAGATTAACAAAATAGATAGACTGCTAGCCAGACTAATAAAGAAGAAAAGAGAGAAGGATCAAATAGACACAATAAAAAATGATAAAGGGGATATCACCACTGATCGCACAGAAATACAAACTACCATCAGAGAATACTATAAACACCTCTACGCAAATAAACTAGAAAATCTAGAAGAAATGGATAAATACCTGGACACAACACCCTCCCAAGACTAAACCAGAAGAAGCCAAATCCCTGAATAGACCAATAACAAGTTCTGAAATTGAGGCAGTAATTAATAGCCTACCAACCATAAAAAGCTGAGGACCAGATGGACTCGCAGCCAAATTCTACCAGAGGTACAAAGAGGAGCTGATACCATTCCTTCTGAAACTATTCCAAACAACAGAACAAGAGAGACTCCTCCCTAACTCATTTTATGAGGCCAGCATCATCCTGATACCAAAGCCTGGCAGAGACACAACAAAAAAAAGAAAATTTCAGGCCAATATCCCTGATAAACATCAATGTGAAAATCCTCAATAAAATACTGACAAACCAAATCCAGCAGCACATCAAAAAGCTTATCCACCACGATCAAGTCAGCTTCATCCCTGGGATGCAAGGCTGGTTCAACATACAAAAATCAATAAATGTAATCCATCCCACATAAACAGAACCAATGACAAAAACCACATCATCACTAGTCATTAGAGAAATGCAAATCAAAACCACAGTGAGATACCCATCTTACACCAGTTAGAATGGCAATCATTACAAAGTCAGGAAACAACAGATGCTGGAGAGGATGTGGAGAAATAGGAACACTTTTACATCTCAATAGAATGCAGAAAAGGCCTTCAATAAACTTCAACACCCCTTCAAGCTAAAAACTCAATAAACTAGGTATTGATGGAACATATCTCAAGATAATAAAAGCTATTTATGACAAACTCACAGCCAATATCATACTGAATGGGCAAAAGCTGGAAGCATTCTCTTTGAAAACTGGCACAAGACAAGGATGCCCTCTGTCACCACTCCTATTCAACACAGTATGGGAAGTTCTGGCAAGAGTAATCAGGCAAGAGAAAGAAATAAAGCGTATTCAACAGGAAGTGAGGAAGTCAAATTGTCTCTGCAGATGACATGACTGTAAATTTAGAAAACCCCATTTTCTCAGCCCAAAATCTCCTTAAGCTGATAAGCAACTTCAGCAAAGTCTCAGGATACAAAATCAATGTGCAAAAATCACAAGCATTCCTATACACCAATAACAGACAAACAGAGAGCCAAATCATGAGTAAGCTTCCATTCACAATTGCTACAAAGAGAATAAAATACTAGGAATACAACTTACAAGGGATGTGAAAGACCTCTTCAAGGAAAACAGCAAACCACTGCTCAAGAAATAAGAGAGGACATAAACAAATGGAAAAACATTTCATGCTCATGGTTAGCAAGAATCAATATTGTGAAAATGGCCATACTGACCAAACTTATTTATAGATTCAATGCTATCCTGATCAAGCTACCACTGACTTTCTTCACAGAACTGGAAAAACCTACTTTAAAGTTCATATAGAACCAAAAAAGAGCCCGTATAGCCAAGATAATCATAAGCAAAAAGAACAAAGCTGGAGGAATCATGTTACCTGACTTCAAACTATACTACAAGGCTACAGTAACCAAAACAGCATGGTATTGGTACCAAAACAGATATATAGACCAATGTAACAGAACAGAAACCTCAGAAATAATGCCGCACATCTACAACCATCTGATCTTTGACAAACCTGACAAAAACAAGCAACGGGGAAAGGATTCCCTCTTTAATAAATGGTGTTGGGAAAACTGGCCAGCCATATGCAGAAAACTGAAACTGGACCCCTTCCTTACACTTTTTTTTTTTTTTTTGAGATGGTGTCTTGCTCTGTCACCCAGGCTAGAGTGCAGTGGCGCGATCTTGGTTCACTGCAAGCTCCGCCTTCTGGGTTCATGCCATTCTCCTGCCTCAGCCTCCTCAGTAGCTGGGGCTACAGGTGTCTGCCACCATGCCTGGCTAATTTTTTTGTATTTTTAGTAGAGACGGGGTTTCACTGTGTTAGCCAGGATGGTCTTGATCTCCTGACCTCATGATCTGCTTCCTTACACCTTATACAAAAATCAACTCAAGATGGATTAAAGACCTAAACGTAAGACCTGAAGCCATAAAAACCCTAGAAGACAACCTAGGCAATACCATTCAGGACATAGGCATGAACAAAGACTAAAACACCAAAAGCAATGGCAGCAAAAGACAAAATTGACAAATGAGATCTAATTAAACTAAAGATCTTCTGCACAGAAAAAGAAACTATCATCAGAGTGAACTGGCAACCTACAGAATGGGAGAAAATTTTTGCAATCTATCTGGCAAAGGGCTAATATCCAGAACCTACAAGGAAATTAAACAAATTTACAAGAAAAAACAAACAACCGCATCAAAAAGTGGGTGAAGGATATGAACAGACACTTCTCAAAAGAAGACATTTATATGGCCAACAAACATATTGAAAAAAAGCTCATCATCAGTGGTCATTAAAGAAATGCAAATCAAAACCACAATGAGATACCATCTTATGCCAGTTAGAATGGCAAAGTCAGGAAACAACAGATGCTGGAGAAGATGTGGAGAAATAGGAACGCTTTTACACTGTTGGTGGGAGTGTAAATTAGTTCAACCATTGTGGAAGACAGTGTGATGATTCCTCAAGGATCTAGAACTAGAAATACCATTTGACTCAGCAATCCCATTACTGGGTATTTACCCAAAGGATTATAAATCATTCTACAATAAAGACACATGCATGTATATGTTTATTGCAGCACTGTTCACAATAGCAAAGACTTGGAACCAATCCAAATGTCCATCAATGATAGACTGGATAAAGAAAATGTGGCTCACATACACCGTGGAATACTATGCAGCCATAAAAAAGGATGAGTTCATGTCCTCTGCAGGGACATGGATGAAGCTGGAAACCATCATTCTCACCAAACTAACACAGGAACAAAAAACCAAACACCAGATGTTCTCACTCATAAGTGGGAGTTGAACAATGAGAACACATGGACACAGGGAGGGGAACATCACACACCAGGGTCTGTTGGGGTTGAGGGCTAGGGGAGGGATAGCATTAGGATAAATACCTAATGTAGATGACAGGTTGATGGGTGCAGCAACCCACCGTGGCATGTGTATACCTATGTAACAAACCTATACATTCTGCACGTGTATCCCAAAACTTAAAGTATAATAAAAAAAGAAAAAAATTAAAAAATAAAAATTACATATAAAAAACAGAGCAGGGATGTAGTTTTTATTTTATAATACATCTGTGTATAATTGGAATGTTTTTCTTATGATTTATCACTCAAACTTAGCAGAAAAATGCTGTGCTGACTCTCTGATAGCTGCACTAAAGCAAATGGGGAAAAGAAGCACCCTTTCACTCTGGAGAAAAATTAGGCTGTGGTCAATTTAGCAATTTGATAAAAATCCACCGTGTTCTTGTGTGTAACATTTCAAGTTTTGGACAGGCTGGAAAATCTGAAGTCATTTTGTATTTAATCAGAGCAAGAAGAAAACAAGACTTTTTGAATACTGTGCTGTATCATCCAAAGTGGCAATCCGCATTGTGGCTAATCTGGAAAAACAAGTGAATATTGCTACAGGTACATTTAAATTCAAAGTGTATGTAGAGAGCTAAGTGAATTTTTCACATTCTTCTAGCCTAGCTTGGGCAAGGAGACTGTACAAAACAAGAAGAGAAGTCAGTATCCAATCCAAAATTAAAAGTACTTGTAAAGCTGTGAATCCAAAGGGAAGAAAAATCACTCAGAATGGCAACAGGATTAACGACAGGGAATGCATTTCTATAAAACATATAATTAATTATTTATGAAAGAAGACAGAAGAATTCTGTTTTACATAATCCATGACTTGGATATTGACTTAAGTACTTTAACTCTTAGAATAACACATGTGGAAACAAAGAAGGGACGCCCTATTGCAGTGACAGAGGAGCTCTGAGAACTACTCCAGGTAGGGAGGGTCCAACTGCCCCTGCACAAGTGTGGGGGCCAGTTACCCACATATAACAATTCTTGATCAGTCTTCTTATTTGAACAATATAATCACAGCTGCCTATTGAGATCACCACAATCCTTCATTCTGGTCTCTGAGAAGGCAACCTGACTATCTAATATAGCAATTCTCATCTTGCTGTCTCTTTACTTTTCTTTTTCTTTTCCTTTTTTGAGACAGAGTTTTACTCTTGTTGCCCAGGTTGGAGTGCAATGGCATGATCTCAGCTCACTGCAAACTCTGCCTCCCAGGATCAAGTGATTCTCCTGCCTCAGCCTCCTGAGTAGCTGGGACTACAGGTGCACACCACCATGCCCAGCTGATTTTCTTATTTTTAGTAGAGACAGGGTTTCACCAGGTTGGCCAGGCTATTGTTAAATGCCTGACCTCAAGTGATCCACCCACCTTGGCCTCCCAAAGTGCTGGGATTAGAGTGCATTTTCTTTATAGTACTTATCACAACCTGAAACTACCTTTTTTAAATTGAATTATGCATATATTGTCTCCAATCTCCACTAGCGTAAGAGAATATATTTTGTCTAGTTTACCTTTTTTAATCAACTAGAATATTGTATGATGCATCACATGTGCTCAGTAAATACATATATATGTATAAGTGTGTATATACATATATATGTATACACACATATTTTTAAATGCATCAATTACTTTAGTGAGATTTTCTCTTCTGTGACAAATATTTTGGTGTAGTTGCTAGTGAATCTAAAGTATACAAAACGCAGTTATTTGGCAAAAAACATATATGTATACACACACAAATATTTGTATATACACATGTGCACGCACACACACATATATATATCTACACTTCTGCAGTCTCCTCACAACTGATGAATAGTAAAATCATCAATGAAAAGAAAGACTGAAATAGGTTGAGAATGTCTCTGTTCCAGTCCGGAGTTGAGGAGAAGTGATCCAGAGGGCCTAAGAAATTTGGTATCCCCAAGGCTAAGTGGTTGTAAGAAAGCTTCCCAATGTAATGCAGATTTGGAAGGAAGAAGACATTCTTATAAACTTTTATGTTTATAAAACATAAAAATTATGCTGACAGAGAGGACATGCACCTTGCAGGAGGACCCTCAAAGGGCTGCCGGCAGAAGATAAATCCTTATGCTATGAGATAACTTCTTTCATTTAAAAAAATTGCTTGAGTTCAACCAAAACCAATAAGAGACAGTAAAACAATAAACTACCATCTGGATTTAAAATTACTCTTAAACTCTCCCTTTGTTGCTCCTAGCTCTGGACCAGAAGTTTTCCCTTTCCCTAGCCAGCAGCACGGGGTGTAATTAAACCTATGAACTCGTACCTCCAAGCTACCAAGACACAAGAAAGGACCAAGGAAGGGCCACAGCCCGGAAATGCAGGGCAGATGGGGCCTCCAAGGGAAGCTTGTGCATTAAGAAGGTGAGATTATCTCCACGAGGATATGCTTGGAAGGTCTGCACAGTGATAATGGGTTTTATTTGGTTCTTGGCGACATTTTAGATAGATTAAAATTTCTATACTCAGATTTCTGTCCTACACCCTACTCGGTTTGGAGTCTACCACTATCAAATTGTGGTAAGAATCTTTGAGTCATTTTTGAGGTCCTTGGCACAAAAGGGGGAATAAATCATTTCCTGAAGCCCCACCATAGCCCCTGCAATCATTAGTAAGCAAAAGACATCATTAGTGAAGGCACAGGGCTGAAAAGAGAGAGTCAAGGTTATTGCTAGGTAAAGGTAAGGCTAATTTCCGTTACTGCAGCTCTTACTTGGGAAGAGGTAAAAGGCCAACAGCACCAAAAACCAAAAATCTAAGGCTTGTGGCACACAAAGAAAGAGAAGTGTACTCTGATTCCACAATTTTAATATTGACTTGTAATGTAGTGAAAGAAAAACATATCAGTTGGCATGTCTTAAGCAGTTACCTCAGTATAAAATGTAAATAAAATTATTGAGTTATACAAAATACTAAAAATAGAATCTGGTAGTATATTAACATATAATGATAAAGTAAGGTTTATTTCAGAAAAGCAATACTTATTCATTATTAAGACACAGACTTGGGGAAGAATTTCCATAGATCTTATTCTCTTACTGTCTTATTATACCAACTTGAGTTTCTTTACAAGTGAGTCCATCTCTTTTTCATTCCCTTATCCCTCTACCTACTGATAGTTTTTAGAGGCTGTATTGATAAAAGGTAGTTTGGGTGTAAAGGCAAAAAATTACAAGGTAACACCACTGACAGAGTAAGCAATCAGGATATGCTGTATAATTGTTAAATCTATTCTTAATAAAATATATTATAAAAAAAGTGTCATGAAAATTGACTCAAGAATTACTTAGAAATCTAAACGACTGATGATTTTTTTCAAATTCTTCTATAGCTATTGAAAGATTTCCTCAAAGAAAGGTTCTACATTTTTAAAATCAAGATGGTATATTGAAAACACAAGTCCACCAAAATATCCACGAAGTAGAAAAATAGAAAGGAATATAAGAATAAAAGCATAAGAAATGTGTAAAACAGGAAAGAGTGCCACCAAGTGGAATGATGTATTATTTAGGGTTCTCCTGAGAAACAGGACCAGTAGGAGACTGGTTCTCCTATTCTCACTAATAAAGCTATTGTATATATAGTATGACGTATTATTTAATACTATATATATATATATATATATATATATATATATATATATGGAAGAGTTGATGCTGCAGTTCAAGTTCAAAGGCAATATGCTGGCAGAATTTCCTCTTCAAGGATGTCAGCCTTTTTTTATTGAGGCCTTCAACTAATTGTATGAGGCCTACCCATATTATGGAGGGTAACCTGCTTCACACAAGTCTACTAATTTAAATGTTAATCTCATCTAAAAAATACCTTCACAGAAACATATAGAATCATGTTTGATCAAATGTCTGAGTACCATGGCCTAGCCCAATTGACATAAAATATTAATTATCACAGATGATACTTGAGGAATTCCTAAAAGAAAACTGAAAGCAATCATATTTGCTGCAAAAATAAAGAATCACTGTCAACCCATATGAGGAAAAGAGTGAGTTTAAGGTTTTTCCAGAATCCATTTTCTTCTCCACAAAAGCACCAACAGATAACAATGAGCAGAAGAGAGCCATTGGACAATTGTTGGGATAATTGACTTCATCTCTATATTCAGAGCAGGTAAACCGTTGGCTCCTTGCCCTTCCTGACTTGAGCTGAGCAATGGACAGCAGCAACCTTAACTGACAGGTTTCAGCTCTGTATGGACAATGGGGTAGAAGGGGCAACACAGAACAAGGGGATAGGTTCTGACTCTCAGAGAGATAGAGATCACACACTCCTAGAAGCCTGAGGAACACCACACTTAGTGGCACACGCCACACTTTACCATGATCACATAATCAGCACCTACTAAAGGGAAAACAGAAACTCTTAAATTCAGAGATAAAATCAAAATCACCAATCATTTGAATAAGGAATGCAAAGAACTGTAAAAAGAGCAGTATGACCAAAGCACAGAAGGTCAAGAAATAACATGGCATGAGAAGTCAGTGGAGCATTAGGAAAAGGGGATCATGCAGGGCTCTGTAAGCCAATTGATGTTTTAGCTTTATCCTAAGAGAAACAGAAATCCATCAAAGGAGTTTCAGCCTTGATGTAATACAACACATTAAAACAAAAACAAAACAGATAATGTGGTTGTCAGAAGAAAATAGTTTGGACAGGCTTTCCATTTCCAGTTATGATAGACTTAGTAACCAAACCAAATTTCCCTCTGAAAAAAAAATTCTAGCTAAAACACACACAAAAAAACCCCATCAACCTAATGGAAGAAATATACAGAATACTGACTTCAAAATCCACATGCAGACAGAAACCCATATGAAGGAAAGTAACACAGAAACCACTTTTGGCCTAAATTTAGCTAAAGATGTTGAACTCAAGTTTTGTTCTTCATGTTTTTTGGGTATAGGCAAAATGAGGCACAGTGCAAGACCAACCAAAGTATGGAAGATAACAACAGACTTTATTTTCATAAAGCTGGTACCCCAAAAGGCACATCCTCAATATTTGAGTGAATTAGAACTAAAGTCAAGATTTCCTAATCCCGCTCTTGCCATGGAATATTTCCTGTTTCAACGATGTTACTGAGAAAAAGGGGGAAATGGCTCTGAGAAATGTGACATAAGGTGGCTTTCTTATGGATTTGTAGCTCAAATTCACATTGACTGGGTAAAGCAAAATACCTTAAGTAGTGATTTTAACTAAAATGGTCCCACACAGGTAGTAGCTGCCAGAGACGTGAAACAAATCCACATGAAGGGAAACTGCCTTTATCCTAAGCATCGAATAATTCTCACAAATAAACCTACAAGGAAAATGAGCAGCTTACAGTAAAAATATAATAAAAATAAATCACTAAACATTAAAACAAATCTTCATGAGTGAAAACCAGCAGAAACAATGAATAGTTGAAATATACCTGTAGAGAATACAGAATAGTTATGTTTATTATATTTAAGGAAATAAAAAACAAGCTTAAATACCAATTCAGGGTACAGAAAACCAAAGTAACCTAGAAAGAAACGTTAAAGCATCAAATAAAAATTCAAAAAAATAACAATTAATATTTAAAATAATCAATGGATGATTTTAACAATAGGTTATACAAAATTAAAGAATTTGTGAACTGGAAAATATTTAAGGAAAATAAATCTACAATGAAGAAAAAGAGCCAAAATACATGAAAATATGATACAGAAAATAACATACAGAGATCATAGAGTAAGAAAGTCCAATATATATCGATCCAGATATCCCAAAAATAAATAGGACAGAGGCAATATTTGAAGCAGTAACTACTAAGCACTTGTTCAAATCTAATGAAAGACATCAATTCACAAATCTAAGAAGTTTAACAATTCCCAAGCTGGATAAAAGGAAATCTATATTTGAGCACTCATAATGAAAATATTGAACACCAAGCATAGAGATAATATACAAAAATAATAGTTTTTCAAGGAGAATAGTTAGACTGGGAATTGACATCAATAGCAACACAATGGAAGTGGAGATTTAGTGGAATAAAATCTTCAATGTGCTGAAAAAATAACAATCAAAATATTTTACCAGATGATTCTGGTAATTGCAAATAAGCCTGCTGTAGATAATTACTTCTTTCAAAAACAAGTAGAAAGTCTGAAAAAAATACAAAACAAAAGAAAGAAAAATTATTTGAAGATGTCAGAGACTCACCTTGGAAGCAAAAACTTGAGGGGACAACAGAGAGAAGCAAACCTGACATTCATTGTCACTTTTCTCACTGGGGCATTTGCTGTCTTGGAAGCAGTTATTGAGGGACTGAAAAGCTGCCCAAACCTTTCAGTAGGTTTTTAAGGCTAGGGGAAAAATGAATGTGAGTCTAGAAAGAGTTGGGGGCCCAATAAACACTCTAGGCTATCAGTTGGAAATCCCAAAGGGATACACTCTAGGAATAGCAGTGAATTAAAAATAAACACAAACCTTGAAAGCTAGCTGTGAAACAATTATAATCTCTAATTAAATTGAAATGATCAGTCCCAATTTTAACTGCCTAACACAAAGTAAATCCTCTTTCAGGGAAGATTTATCTTCAAAAAACAAAAAAAGGGATTAGTCATCAGGAAAGTTAATGCAAATAAATACCATAATGAGATACCACTGGATACTCAACAGAATATCAAAAATTAAAGAGACTGACAATTCCACAATTCTAAGTGTCAGCAAGGATGAGAAACAGTTAAATGTTGTTGTTGAAAGCACAATTAGGTACAAACACTTTGGAAAACTTTGGCAGAATAACTGCGGGACATGCATATAATCATCCCCAAGCAATTCTTCTCCTAGGCATATAACCAACAGAAATTAATATATGTGCACAGAAGGACAAGTACAAGCATGTCACCCTGTTTTATTGTAATAGCTCTGAACAAGAACAATCCAAACATCCATCATCCATAGAAAGGATAAATAATTTGTAGTCTGTTTATACAAAGGGAGCACTATAAACAATGAAAATAGCCAAACAAATGCTGCATACAGCATGAATGAATTTCGCCAATATGATATTGTACAAAATAAGAAGTCTAATAATACATACTACACATAAAGTTTGAAAACATGTAACATGTATCTATGATGTTAGATACCAGAATAGAAGTTACCTCTGGAAAGAACAGAGAAGGGAAGGTCACTAGGGTCTCAGAGATGTTCTCTGTCTTGATCTAGGTAATGGTTACACAGGAGAGGTCAGCTTATGATAATTCATTAAATTGAATACTCAAGAATTATTAATCATCTACATGTATGTCATATTAAAATAAAATATATTTTTAAAAATATATTTAAAAGATATACACAGTGAAAATATCTTTCAAAAATGAGGGCAAAATAAAGACATTTCCAAACATAAACAAATAGAGCTTGTTACAGCAAACTCTCCATAAAGGAAGTTCTAAATCATGTACCTCACTTAGAAGGAAAGTGATACCAAATGATATGTCTGAGGTGCAAGAAGAAATAATGAACAAATAAATAGTTAAATATATAAATAAATGTAAACAAATATTAACTCTAATAATAATAACAATAATGTCTTGTCCAGTTTTAGAGAGAGATGCAAATAAAACATGTTAAACAGTAGTATATAATTGGGGAGTGGGTTAAATGGAATTCAGCTGTTTTGAGTTCTTGTATTGCTTAGGAAGCAAGTAGGACACTGATTAAATTTAGGTTTTGAAAAGTTAAGATGCATGTAATAATTTCTAGCCTAGCTTCTTGTAGAGAAAAAAGGTGTAAAACTTTCAAGCTGGTAGAGAATAAAGCAGAACAAAAAACTGTCAGTCCAAAGGCAAGCTAGTGAGGAGAGGGAAATGAAACACAGAAGAGATAGAACAACTAAAAAGCAAAAAATAATATCATACATACAACCCAAAATCTATCAGTAATCACAATAAATATAAATAACTTAAATTCTCCAGTTTACAAACAAAAAATTACAGATTAAAACTACAAAAACAGACAAAATACCTGTACAACAAGCCCCTATGAAACAAGTTTACCTATATAACAAATCTGCACATGTACCCCAGAACTTAAAATAAAAGTTAAAGAAGAAAATCAAAGTATATATATATATATGCAAAACCTAGGTTCAAGCTCCATACAAAATCAAAACAAAACAAAAAGGATAAAGAATGGTTACATGTAAAAGAATGGAAATGATATTTTAGTCAAATATGAACCAAAAGAAAACTAGAAAAAATATGTAAATATCAGATTAAATAAACTTTGAGGCAAATATATTCATAGAAATGAAGATAACTTTATCAAAATTGGAAGTTCAATTCACCAAGAAGAATTTACTATTACAAAAATGTGGTTATGTAAAATAGTGGGAGATTTTTAACAGGCATGTTGATTTCTCCTTGTTCTGTGATTTTTTGCTATATAAGTGCTGAGTATATAAATATGTTTGCATAAGTAACTAATAAATTAAGCAGATAAATCAGTAAATTATAGAATATTTGAATGAAACAATAAGCCATATTTAATGGACATAACATATAGAACACTAAACATATTACAACAGGGTAGATTTATTTTGTTTAGCCCAGATAGAACATTTATAAAAATGAACTGCAGACTGGACAATAAAACAAGACATATTTCAAAGAAAAGGAATCAGATTTTTTTTCTACTATCAGCAACATTAAAATGGAAAAAAATCACAAAAGATAGCAAAATAAATTCTGTATTTCGGAAGTTAAGAAACACTGAAAAATTTAAAATATGTAGAATCAATAATCACTACCTATCAAAACTTCTGGGGTGCAGTTAAAACAATACCTATCATTTTACAGCCTTAAAAGAGTACATTAGACAATAAAAGTGGCTAGTATTTATTGAGCTAAGCATCTGTCTTTAGAAGTTAGAAAAATAACAGCAAAAAAAGCTCAGAAAATGGATAGGCAGAAGATAGTAACAAAAATGGATATAGGGAACCAGGTAAAGACTAGTGAAATGTCCAGTTGGAAGAGGCTCTTTAGTAATATGAGAGATGGAGAAAAGACCAACTCTAGAAATAATATGAGGCAGGGAAGCAAATCTCTGTGAATTAATTGACATAGGAGAATGAAGGAAGGGAAGTTGTAGGATTATTACCCAACTCTGGAATTGATTCAAATTATTTTTCATTGGGAATTGATGAACAACTTGGCCAAGTGTAGAAAATGGAAGTGAAAGGAGCTATCATTTGTTGAATGCAAATGCACATATCATTTTTGAACAGCCAGCACTGTACCATTGTACACATTGGTCTTATTAATTCTCACAATAGCCTTTTGAGGTGCATCTGTTAATATACTCCTTTGATCTAAGCCTTCAGATGTATTAACTAGCCAAAAGCCATACAGCTTGTGTATGAGTAAACAGAGACTTTAATTCAGCTGTTGCATTTAAAGTCCACATCCATTCTTGGTTTTGCTTCAGACATGTTACATTTGAGTTGTCAGGAAAAAAACTAAGAACATTGGGAAAAGTACATATGAGCTGGCCATCAAAAGAAAAATAGCCAAATAAAGGATGAAGATATATTCCAAACTGAGAAATTTCATTAGCATGTTACTAAATTGCATCTATTAAATTTTCTTGTGGTTCACTTTATATTCCGTGACGATATAGGGGTACTTCTTTGTCCAATAATAACCATAATGCAGCTTTAAAAAAAAGCAGGAACTAGATAAATGTTATTCTTACAAACTACAAATCATTTCAATGTGTTCTGCTTGTTGGCTTATGAATCACTTACAGAATTGATTGCAACTCTGTGGAAGTGGAAATAAATGAATCAAACTCAAATTTAGTGTCCTTAGAAGTCTCCCAAAACAAAATTCGCTGCAGTCTTTTGGCCAATACACTAGAGTGCTTCCTCAGAGGTAACACAAGGCTTGATGGTAAGTAGTCTCTATCCACTTAGTGAAATAATCTTGAAAAATAATCTTATCAGAAGAGGAAAACAGGAATTGTTTAGGGGAATTTCCTAAGGATAATAACTTTACATGAATAATTGGTTTTTCCACAAATTCTTTCATGTCTGTATAATCATACACAATAGGGAAATAAGTCAATTGAATGCATTATTCTGCCATGTTAATTTTGGACAGCAAAATTGCTTACTATATTCTAAAGAATATTTACCCACACATGGCTGCTTCTTACTGGTGAAACCACAAAGATTATTACAGTAAAATGAAAGTGCAAAAGGACTCAGAAGGAAGAAGATTTTTTAAAAGTTATTTCTAGAACATGAAGTCAGTTTTCAGAGTATAGCAGGCAAAGTTAAAGGAACAGAAACTTCACTTTTTCCAGGCAACTCTCAAATAGTCAAGGATCAAAAAACAAAGCTGTATTCTATTACAAGAGAATGTAATTTCTCTCCACTAAAAACAGCGGGCATTTGAGCTCGATAATGAGGAGGCAGAAAACATGTTAATCTTGTTTTACAAATTAAGGTAAGTGAAGTAAAGTCTTTCATGTATGACAATTATATAGCAAAAATTATAGAAAACCATCATAAGGGAGAATGAACACTTGTTAAAACAATGGGAATATGCAGTGTTAATATTTTCCACATATATTATTCTTTTTTTTATTGTTCTTATTTCTCTGTGGGATTTATTTATCCCTTAAGCAAATTGCTGTATCAACAAAATGTAATGTTTTAAGTGCTGCCTCACAAATGATATCAGGATTATCAGCAGCCATATGATAAGCCAAGAGGGAGAAGGGAGGGAGCGATGGACCACGAGTTAGGACACTTTGGTAAAAGTTCTAGCTTCACCAATGAGGCCAACGCTATACACTGCTTATCAATAGCCATTTTGCCCCCTCTGTGCTTCCACATCCTGTTTTAGTCAATATCTTATTTATCTAAATGTACATTGAAATATAACTTTACAGTGTGAATTTAATAGCTAGGCTCATTAATTTATTTGCTAAATATTTATTAAGCATTTGTTACAGACCAGGTGATAAGCCTTGCAATATCATACAAAACATGTCTATCCCCTCAAGTAGTTGTATATTATAGATAACATTTGCATGATTTTATATTTTTCCTGTGCCTTTTTATGAACAACATGGACTTTCATTTTTTATTTCTGTCAAAACTAAAAATATCTTTTAATTGGGAAGTTTAGATCATTTACATTTATTATGATATATTTGGTTTTCTGTTGCTATAACAGAATATACTTGAGACTGGGTAATTTGTCAAGAAAAGAGAAAAGTTTTCTTTGACTCACAGTTCAGGAGGTTGGGAAGTCCAAGACCGGCGGCCAAATCTGGTTAGCTTCTGATGAGGGCCTCTTGCTGTGTCATAACATAGCAGAGAAGTGAAAGGGAAGCAGGCATCTGTAAGAGCACAAAAGGGAAGCAGTCATCTGTGAGAGCACAAAAGCACACAGGGAAAACTCGCTATAACAACCTGCTCTCCCAGTAACTAACCCACTCCTGCTATAATGACATGAACACATTCATCAGGGCTCCACTACTGTGACCGAAACACTTCCCAGTAGGCTTCACCGCCAAACACTGCTGCAGTAATAAGCAACATTCCAACACATGAATTCTGGGGAACACACACACAAACCATAGCAATATATAAACACACTTGTACACACATAAAACTTTTTCTATCTACTCTCTATATTTTTTATCTTCTATTTTATATTTGTCATTTTTTTGTTTCTCCATGTGGTTGTCTGATAATTTATTCAGGCTTATATTCTAAAGATTCTCTCTTCGGCGTTGACTAATATTCTGTATAACAATGTATTAAGATTTTAATTTAAAAATTTACTTTCTATCTAAAATTTCTGTTTTGTTCTTTTACAGATCTGCCTAGTAATTTTGGTGTTCTCTTAATTCTTGATCATTATTTATTTACTATTTATAGAAATTTATGAGATACAAGTATAATTTTGTTACATGGAATTATCATGTAGTGGTGAAGTCAAGGTTTTTAGTGTATTCATTATCTGAATAACAAACATTGTACCCATTGACTAATTTTTCATCACCTAATCCCTCCCACCCACCCCCCAACCTTCCAAATTTCCATTGCCAACATCGTCACCATTATTCAATACTCTATGCCCATGTGCACAGATTATTTAGCTCTCACTTTTAAGTGAGAACATGTGGTATTTGTGTTTTCATATCTGAGTTGTTTCACTTAAAATAATGGTCTCCAGTTCCATCCATGTTGCTGCAAAAGACATGATTTCAATCTTTTTATGGCTAAATAGTATTCCATTGTGTACATATGCATCATATTTTCTTTATCCAATTGTCTGATTGTTGTGGACACTTAGGTGGATTCCATATCTCTGCTATATAGTGAATCGTGTTGCAATAAACATACAAGTGCAGGTATCTTTTGATATAACTTATTTTCTTTTCTTTTGGGTGGATACTCAGCAGAATTTCTGGATCAAACAATGGGTCTATTTTTTATTTTCTATTTTACTTCTTGAAAATTTTTATACATGTTTATTTTACATATGGTACCTGATAATATCTGAAGCTCTTAGATGTCTAAATATATTGTTTACTAACTTTGCTGGTTCTCTATAGTGATTTCTTATCTTGTGGGTTTGAAAATGCTTTCATGTTCAAGTTCCTATTTTATTGAACTTAATCCAAAATTATAGGCAACTACAATGGAAATGCTTCCTTCCAAGAGAATTTAGTTATTACTCTATAGGGCATCAAAATATGCTACTAATTGTCTATGGCTTCATTTCCCTATTCCATCACTAATCATCAGGACTCCATTGCCTTTCACATTCACAATTTTATCTTGGGGAGGCTGGGGGCTGGAGGTAAGCCTGTAGGTTTCATTACTTTCAAGGAATACAGGGAGAAAATTTATTTTTGTTACATGTAGGATCTAGTTGTAGTTTAGTAGACAGGCTCTTCATAAAATCTAGTCTGTCATAAGACCACCAAAAATAGTCCCTTTATTTTTCCAGGTATTGAAAGGTATATTGAGGTAGTGGAAGTATGAGAGTTATTTACCCAGTAATAAATAGATTAAATCACATTGCTCACTTAGTTACATAATTAAGGTTGTAGTAATAGGCAAGGAACTCCAGTAACATAGAATTAAAGCTGGTACTGGTAGACATCTGTATACAACCATGTAACATCTAGGGGAGTTATTTCAATTGAGTACACAGGCATTTTATTTAGGATGATATCTACAGAGAGAGTTTTGTTTTAAATGAGGATGAGAAGGTAGAAAAAAATAGGATGAGGAACAAACTTTTGAACAAAAATTATATAAATTACATAGTAGTTATATGTAGTATAATTACAAAAATATTTTCATTTGCATATATTTTTAAATCTGGTAAGTCACTTTCTTTCTAAAAACCCTTAAATGATGCCCCATTTTTAAATGATAAATCTGAACTTCTTAGCAAAACATACTAGAAACCTGATGATCTGTTTCCTCATCAGATCTTATTGCTCACCACTGTCCACTTCATAGTTTACACTCCATCTATATTGAATTACTGAATGCAGCAAGCATCTACCTAACCAAAAGCTAGCTGTTTTCCTCTTCCTTGCAAACAGAATCTTGAGTTTCTTACAATATTGAGAAGAGATCTTTTTCTCTCAGAGAATTCTGGCCTACTATGTAATCTGGAGATGGGTATGTTCCTGAGTTCTGGGTAAGAAGAAGTCTTCTAAAAAATATTGGAAAAAGATCTCTTATGAATAAAAGAAAATATCCATTTTTCCTGTATTTATTTTGCTTGTGAAAAACCAAGATGTCTAGTGCTACAGGAGCCATCTTACAACCATGAGACAATAAGACGAGCCCAGATCTACCAGACTCTGATGTCCACATTCTTCTCACTACCTCTTTGCCTCTTGAACAACCTTGAGGTCATTTGGCTAAGATTTCCATCTAATCCATGAATAAAATGAACAGAAATGTAAGGTTTAATATGCCAAAGCTGAATTTCAGCTCAATCCCACTTCTACCCCACACATGAAAGAACAATCCTGATTCACCTATAATGTTCCCATTGTAGCTGCTGTGACTCTGTATAATTTTAGTTGCTGAGGCCATAAACCTTGAAATTGTCTTTGACTTCTCTTTTTGCACATGTCCCACAGACAATCTGTCTGGAATATATATCACAAAATATATATGGAATCTGATCACTTCTTATCACAGATCCTGCTACTATCCATGTGTGAGGCACTGTCCCTTCTCACCTGGATTTTTGCAACAGCCCCCAAACATAGAAGACAGAGTGAGCCTTTACGAAAGCAATCCAGATAATGACATTCATATGCTTAAAACCTTCCAAAGTCTCTCCAACAATTTCTATGTTCTGTCCATCAGCTCCCCATGGACCCCATATCACAGACCCCGGAATGTTAGAAGTTAAATGACTTACCCAAAGTCACAGAGCCTATAGTAATAGGGCCGAGGCTAGAACCCAACTCGAGGCAACAAGATGAAGATGGCAAGTTTCAGGTTCTTATGTTATATTTAAACACGAATAATTTATCTAATTTAATTCATAATAAAGAAAATTTGGGAAAGGACTGTCTTCCCTACCAAAATGAAAGCTGATCAAAGGCAATGATAGCCCTTATGATTCTGGAATATTCTCAAGTTATTTCTTAAATTCCTTCTCACAATGACCAAGTGAGCACAATGACTTCCTAAATAATCACTGTGTTCTACGTAATGGATGTCATCCATTAATAATCATCACAGTCAGGATTCTCCTACTATTCTCCATTGTGCTATACCCAGCAAGTCATTAAGAAAGTCTTCTGATAGTGTATACATTTGTAACCAAGAAGTGCCTAATAATTATATGTATAGTTAGAGATGAAAGTATTAGTTCAATAATATCTTTATACCTCTCAAACTCAAACACCTTCTTCACTAAAGTCTCCTTGGCTAAAAATGTCCCCTTTCTCTCCTCTTCTATTCCTACACACATGTGAAATAAACTCTGTTAACCTGAACTCCTTCCTTCAGAAAACAAACATTAATTATCCAGTTTGCACTAGGCCTGGTTGAGAATGTTATTAATCTATGGTGGATACTGAAAATGGAAGTCCATTTGCTAGCACTGTGTAACATGAGGCTCTCTTTCCAGGGGAAGCAGGCCCCAAATTACACATTCTCCCACCCTGAATTAATACAAGTCAAGTAGATAAACTTATAACGCAAATGCCCATTGCCCTTTGGCAAGATTCCAACCCTACTTGATTCTAGGGAAGAGGGTTGTTAATATACCTTGCTTTGATAGGTAAGATTTTTACTAGCAGCCCTCACCAACACAACGTCTTGGTAGTGGTAAGAGATAGATGTGTACAGACCACCAAAATAAATATTGTGTTCTATATCTACGTGTCTATAACCCCAAAACTCTGCATCAAAAATGACACTCTCTGTAGGTCTCTAAGGACTTGCTTTATGAATCTGGGTGCTCCTGTATTAGGTGCATATATATTTAGGATAGATAGCTCTTCTTGTTGAATTGATCCCTTTACCATTATGTAATGGCCTTCTTTGTCGCTTTTGATCTTTGTTGGTTTAATGTCTGTTTTACCAGAGACTAGGATTGTAACCCCTGCCTTTTTTTTGTTTTCCATTTGCTTGGTAGATCTTCCTCCATCCCTCTATTTTGAGCCTATGTGTGTCTCTGCATGTGAGATGGGTTTCCTGAATACAGCACACTGATGGGTCTTGACTCTATCCAGTTTGCCAGTCTGTGTCTTTTAATTGGAGCATTTAGCCCATTTACATTTAACATTAATATTGTTATGTGTGAATTTGATCTGTCATTATGATGTTAGCTGGTTATTTTGCCTGCTAGTTGATGCAGTTTCTTCCTAGCTTCGATGGTCTTTACAATTTGGCATGTTTTTGCAGTGGCTGGTACTGGTTGTTCCTTTCCATGTTTAGTGATTCCTTCAGGAGCTCTTGTAGGGCAGGCCTGGTGGTGACAAAATCTCTCAGCATTTGTTTGTCTGTAAAGGATTTTATTTCTCCTTCATTTATGAAGCTTAGTTTGGCTGGATATGAAATTCCGGGTTGAAAATTCTTTTCTTTAAGAATGTTGAATATTGGCCTCTACTCTCTTCTGGCTTGTAGAGTTTCTGCAAGAAATCAGCTGTTAGTCCAATGGGCTTCCCTTTGTGGGTAACCTGACATTTCTCTCTGGCTGCCCTTAACATTTTTTCCTTCATTTCAACTTCGGTGAATCTGACAATTATATGTCTTGGAGTTGCTCTTCTCGAGGAGTATCTTTGTGGTGTAATATCCCGCAGAGTGTTTTCCAACTTGGTTCCATTCTCCCCATCACCTTCAGGTACACTAATCAGACGTATATTTGGTCTTTTCACATAATCCCCTATTTCTTGGAGGCTTTGGTTTACTCTAAGACTCCCATGCAATAATAATGGGAGACTTTAACACCGCACTGTCAACATTAGACAGATCCACGAGACAGAAAGTTAACATGGATATCCAGGAATTAAACTCAGCTCTGCACCAAGCTGACCTAATAGACATCTACAGAACTCTCCACCCCAAATCAAGAGAATATACATTCTTCTCAGCACTACACCACACCTATTCCAAAATTGACCACATAGTTGGAAGTAAAGCACTCCTCAGCAAATGTAAAAGAACAGAAATTATAACAAACTGTCTCTCAGACCACAGTGCAATCAAACTAGAACTCAGGATTGAGAAACTCACTCAAAACTGCTCGACTAATGGAAACTGAACAACCTGCTCCTGAATGACTACTGGGTGCATAACGAAATAAAGGCAGAAATAAAGATGTTCTTTGAAACCAATGAGAACAAAGACACAACATACCAGAATCTCTGGGACACATTTAAAGCAGTGTGTAGAGGGAAATTTATAGCACTAAATACCCACAAGAGAAAGCAGGAAAGATCTAAAATTGAAACCCTAACATCACAATTAAAAGAAGTAGAGAAGGAAGAGCAAACACATTCAAAAGCTAGCAGAAGGCAAGAAATAACTAAGATCAGAGCAGAACTGAAGGAGATAGAGACACAAAAAACCCTTAAAAAAACCAATGAATCCAGGAGCTGGTTTTTTGAAAAGATCAACAAAATTGATAGACCGCTAGCAAGACTAATAAAGAAGAAAAGAGAGAAGAATCAAATAGATGCACTAAAAAATGATAAAGGGGAGATCATCACCGATCCCACAGAAATACAAACTACCATCAGAGAATACTATAAACACCTTTATGCAAATAAACTGGAAAATCTAGAAGAAATGGATAAATTTCTCAACACATACACCCTCCCAAGACTAAACCAGGAAGAAGTTGAATCTCTGAATAGACCAATAACAGTCTCTGAAATTGAGGCAATAATTAATTGCTTACCAACCAAAAAAAGTCCAGGACCAGATGGATTCACAGCCGAATTCTACCAGAGGTACAAGCATGAGCTGGTATCATTCCTTCTGAAACTATTCCAATCAATAGAAAAAGAGGGAATCCTCCCTAACTCATTTTATGAGGCCAGCCTCATCCTGATACCAAAGCCTGACAGAGACACAACAACAAAAAAGAGAATTTTAGACCAATATCCCTGATGAACATTGATGCAAAAATCCTCAATAAAATACAGGCAAACCGAATCCAGCAGCACATCAAAAAGCTTATCCACCATGATCAAGTGGGCTTCATCCCTGGGATGCAAGGCTGGTTCAACATATGCAAATCAATAAACGTAATCCATCATATAAACAGAACCAAACACAAAAACCACATGATTATCTCCATAGATGTAGAAAAGGCCTTTGACAAAATTCAACAGCCCTTCATGCTAAAAACTCTCAATAAACTAGGTATTGATGGGATGTATCTCAAAATAATAAGAGCTATTTATGACAAACCCACAGCAAACACCATACTGAATGGGCAAAAACTGGAAGCATTCCCTATGAAAACTGGCACAAGACAGGGATGCCCTCTCTCACCACTCCTATTCAATATACTGTTGGAAGTTCTAGCCAGGGCAATCAGGCAGGAGAAGGAAATAAAGGGTATTCAATTAGGAAAAGAAGAAGTCAAACTGTCCCTGTTTGCAGATGACATGATTGCATATCTAGAAAACCCCATCGTCTCAGCCCAAAACCTCCTTAAGCTGATAAGCAACTTCAGCAAAGTCTCAGGATACAAAATCAATGTGCAAAAATCACAAGCATTCTTATACACCAATAACGACAAACAGAGAGCCAAATCATGAGTAAACTCCCATTCACAATTGCTTCAAAGAGAATAAAATACCTAGGAATCCAACTTACAAGGGATGTGAAGGATCTCTTCAAGGAGCACTACAAACCACTGCTCAGCGAAATGAAAGAGACACAAACAAATGGAAGAACATTCCATACTCATGGATAGGAAGAATCAATATCATGAAAATGGCCATACTGCCCAAGGTAATTTATAGATTCAATGCCATCCCCATCAAGCTACCAATGACTTTCTTCACAGAATTGGAAAAAACTACTTTCAAGTTCATATAGAACCAAAAAAGAGCCTGCATTGCCAAGACATTCCTAAGCCAAAAGAACACAGCTGGAGGCATCATGCTACCTGATGGTACTGGTACCAAAACAGAGATATAGATCAATGGAACAGAACAGAGCCCTCAGAAATAATACCACACATCAACAACTATCTGATCTTTGACAAACCTGACCAAAGAATGGGAGAAAATTTTTGCAATCTACTCATCTGACCAAGGGCTAATATCCAGAACCTACGAAGAACTCAAACAAATTTACAAGAAAAAAACAACCCCATCAAAAAGTGGGCGAAGGATATGAACAGACACTTCTCAAAAGAAGACATTTATGCAGCCAACAGACACATGAAAAAATCCTCATCATCACTGGCCATCAGAGAAATGCAAATCAAAACCACAATGAGAAACCATCTCACACTAGTTAGAATGGCAATCATTAAAAAGTCAGGATTCTGGAAAGGATGTGGAGAAATAGGAACACTTTTACACTCTTGGTGGGACTGTAAACTAGTTCAACCATTGTGGAAGTCAGTGTGGTGATTCCTCAGGGATGTAGGACTAGAAATACCGTTTGATGCAGCCATCCCATTACTGGGTATATACCCAAAGGATTATAAATCATGCTACTATAAAGACACATGCACACGTATGTTTATTGTGGCACTATTCACAATAGCAAAGACTTGGAACTAACCCAAATGTCCAACAATGATAGACTGGATTAAGAAAATGTGGCACATATACACCATGGAATACTATGCAGCCATAAAAAAGGATGAGTTCATGTCCTTTGTAGGGACATGGATGAAGCTGGAAACCATCATTCTGAGCAAACTATCACAAGGACAAAAAACCAAACACCGCATGTTCTCACTCATAGGTGGGAATTGAACAATGAGAACACTTGGACACAGGAAGGGGAACATCACACACCAGGGCCTGTTGTGGGGTGGATGGAGCGGGGAGGGATAGCATTAGGAGATATATCTAATGTAAATGACCAGTTAATGGGTGCAGCACACCAACATGGCACATGTATACATATGTAACAAACTTGCACATTGTGCACATGTACCCTAGAACTTAAAGTATAATAAAAAAAATAAAACAAAACAACAACAATAACAAAACAAAAATGACACTCTTTTCTTGAAGTGAGCCGAGATCATGCCACTGCACTGCAGCCTGGCTACAGAGTGAGACTCCATCTTAAAAAAAAAATGTAATATAACTAGTACAATTTTGAGTTTAATTCTCTGAGTTAAAAGTCTCTTGAATACTTTGTGCCAGGTCTTTCTAGACAGCAGTCTTTATAGGTCACTCGTTCTTTCTTATTTAATTGATGAGGACCAAATCATTTTCCCAAAGGCATAGAACAGACAATGCCAGCACCAGACCCCATGATCCCATCACCCAATGTAGAGTCAGACAAGGCCATTTGTGACATTCTGATAACAATGCATCAGTGGAGAGAGGTGGAACCAGAGGCCCTAAAATCTTCTTTGCTCCAATTTCCTTGATTGAAAGTAGCATCAAAATTGCTCCTTATTTTCCACAGTGAAAAAATGCTGCTCTTGACGAATTTTTTAAAAGGTTATATTAAGGGACACTATCTGTGAAACAAACATTTCCCAGGTTGTCTACCAACCTAACAACCACTTGCATTCAAGAAGGTAGTTTGTTTTTTATTTCACTTCAAGGATTTGGTTCAGAAATTGGCAAATAGATAGAATATCCTCAACTAAGAGCTCCTTTCATATTTTGAAATGTAAGACAAAAAACAGAATCAACAAAAATCTTTTAATAACAAGATGATAGTGCCTGGGGAGGTTATTGAAATGCAGGACACAGTGTTTCCTGGTGGTTTGAATGAGACTTGATGTAGAGAAAAGGGCCTGAAGAACGCACTTTAGACATTGTTGATCCACTCCTCTCAAGGTCCTTTAAGAACATGAAGGAAGAAGAAGAACAAAAAAACTATGTACTAAGATTCAAAGGACTTGGTATGCCTACCATATCTGCCACCACTACCGTGGCACTTTGAGTAAGTCATTTAACCTCTTGAAGGTTTGATAAATCAGAGGGTTAAACCTAAGTGATCATATAAGGTTATCTTCAGTTTAGAAATTTAAAACTCTACACTTTAGCTTCAACAAAATGTTTACTCTAAACACCATTGCATCCCTTGCCCACAACGAATACATATATCCAAGTATTCCCCACAGTGAAAAATCTCACAATGCTGGATAAACTGCAGTTCTAGGAACCCATTCCCCTCTCTGAAATCAGAGTCTTCATTTTATAACACATGTCTAATCATGTCATTCCCTAGATTAAAACACATTATAATTCAATAGCTAACATTTATGGAGTGCTTACTATGTTCCAGGTTAAGTACTCCAGCTATTCTATGTACATTATGGGGTTTAAATTTTTCCATTGTTTCAACAACCCTATGAGGGAGGTTTTACTATTTTCATCCCCATTTTACAGATAAGAAAAATGAGGCATGGATCCCATAATCCTAAACACTCTATTTTGCCAAGTCTTCTCATAGGACTGTTGAGAATGCATTGTCTCAGTTGCCCTTAGGATAAAGCTCAATTCCTAACTAAGGTGGGTTGAGTCCATGTTCAACAGCCTCATTTTGGTCAGATCCTCTCCCAGTACTCTGAACTCATTGCAGTTCTTCTGAGATGCAGCCTTGAAGAGATAGGGAGAGTGTGATGTTTCCTCTGCCTCTACCAGTGCTCTCTTAGATCATAAAAATGTCATAGTTCAGAATTCACTTCCTCCAAGAAAAGGTTAGTTGGTTGGGTTGGTAGGCACCCCTTTCTCATGCTCCTATATCTTTCCGTGTTACTTTTACTGTAGCATGTCTTATAGGATATTGAAATTAACTGTTTACCTTTATGTCCCTCAGTACTGTAAGCTTCTTGGCTTTTTTCTCTTTTTCCTTTTTTAGAAACAGGGTCTCACTCTGTCACTCAGACTGGGGTGCAGTGGTGCAATCATGGCTCACCGCAGCCTTGAACGCCTAGGCCAAAAAATTTTCCCATCTCAGCCTCCTGAGTAGCTGGAATTACCATGATAAGCCCCCATGCCCAGGTCATTTTTTTAATTTTTATTTTTGTAGAGATGGAGTCTTGCTATGTTTCTCAGGCTGGTCTCAAACTCCTGGCCTCAAGCAATCCTCACACAGCCTCTAAAAGTGCTGGAATTACAGGTGTGAACCACTGCACCTGGCCCTGTAAGTTTTTTGAACATGGAAACTGTGTATTCTCATGTTTATGCTCTCAAATATTCGTTGAATTCATGTAAAGAAGGAAGCATATTTGCCTTTTTCCTCTTTACATTTCACATACTCAATACTACTATGTGACTTTTGAGAAACGTAGTGGATTCCATAGTGCTCCAAATCCATCTTTCTTCTTTCCCATTAAAAATTATCCATTCTGTGAACTTTCCTATCAGAGTCTTGATCTACTTGCCCATTTGTCTAATACTACTCACATTTCCCCACAAGTTTTCCAAAGGAGTTATTACAGGCATTCGAAGCACTGAGGTAGATGAGCTACTTCTGACCAAGTCATTCCACCAAAAGGCCTGCCTGCTCAATCAACACATCAGGGGCCTTCCCTGCTGCAACATTATGACACTCTTGATTTTCAGGGGCCTTCCCTGCTACAGCATTATGACACTCTCGATTTTCAGAAATTTTTGATGTTCTGCAAATTAGGATGATCACCTCTATTCCTGGAAATAATGCAGAAAAAAATTTCTAATTCAGAGAAAAGTTATTTACTAATTATAAATATTTGCCTGACATTTCCAGATTTTGCAAAAAATACTTCTAAGATTATTTTTATTTCTTTAATCCTCAAATTGATACATGGATTTATTTATAAAGATGTAACGTTGACAATTCCATCTAGAGAGAACAACAAGAAAAAGATTTGGTATCAGAAAGTTAAACTGTATCTTCCCAGGAGAGAAAGTATAAAAAATGTTGGGAAGAAAATTCTTCACTTCACAGTTGGTCCCATGCCTGTTTAAAAGCAAGGGTTTCTCAACATTTGCACCTCTACTGTTGACTGCCTCACACAGTTTCTTGGACTTCAGGTTTGAAGTTTCTAGATTGTAAACACAGAAACATGATAGAATGTGACTACGGCAGCCAATAATGTCTGTTGCCAGTTTGAACCACTCTAAGCCCCCTAAGCATTTTTTTATTTTTTTGAGACTGAGTCTCACCCTGTTGCCCAGGCTGGAGTACAGTGGTATGATCTCAGCTCACTGCAACCTCCGCCTTCGGGGTTCAAGCTATTCTCCTGCCTCAGCCTCCCAAATAGCTGAGATCACAGGTGCAAACCATTACACCGGGTTATTTATTTTATTTTTAGTAGAGACAGGGTTTCGCTATGTTGGCCAGGCTGGTCTTGAACTACTGACCTCAGGTGTTCCACCTGCCTTGACCTCCCAAAGTGTTGGGATTACAGGCTTGAGCCACCACACGTGGCCAGCCTCCTAAGCTTTTAAATACTGTTTAAAAGAAACTGAAGAAAACAGGTTGCCCATAAGGGAACAAGAAATAGCATACTGCTAGTCTGGAGAATTCTCCTTTAAGTCAGGCAAGCACAAATTGACTGGAGGTTTTTGGTGTGGAGCAATAACATTAGCAAATCCAGCAGAATTTGGTGGCATTAAATCAGCTTCTGAGATATCCAGATTTGGGCTGGAATCTAAAGTTTAGTCCTGCATGGAATGGTAATTTATTTGGCAGCATCAGGACTATAAGAATTATTGCAGAAACTATCACTTAAAGAAACCTCTTTGCCTATTTCACATGAGTATAGACATGTTTAACCTTTAAATTCTGTGAAAATGTCCCCTTTGAAATTTAGATGATTTTGACTTCTGGGACTTTTCAAATAACAGAACTTCAAAAGCAAGGAGTGGGGAATCTGCATAACAGTCTTCCCTCAGCCCATTTCTCGCCTGAACATTCTCAGAGAATTTTTAGTGCACCCAGGAACTTCCTCCTTTCTGTCCCTTCAGCCAGGGGAATAGAAGCAAATTGTTATAATAATAATATTTGGCACAGTACATAGCACATGGACATGTATTACCTTGGTCCTATCAATACCCCTGAAGTTAGGCTGGGGGCAGTTGCTACTATCACCATTTAGGAGATAAACAAACTGGCTACCAAAATATTAAATGACTTAACCAAATTTGCAAAGCTAAAAAATAGAGAAACCAAGATAATAATTCCAGCCTGTTGTCCCTAGGACCAGTGATTGCTGTATGTCTTGTTCTACTTATAAGATCTGATATATATTGGGGGGCTGGCAAGATGGCCAAATAGGAACAGCTCCAGTCTGCAGCTCCCAGAGAGATGAATGCAGAAGGTGATTTCTGCATTTTCAACTGAGGTACCTGGCTCATCTCACTGGATCTGGTTAGACAGTGGGTGCAGCCCACAGAGGTCAGACCGAAGCAGGGTGGTCGGGGAACTCCCTCCTCGGCCAAGGGAAGCCATGAGGGACTGTGCCACGAGCAATGGTACATTCCAGCCCAGGCACTGCATTTTTCCCATGGTCTTCACAACCACTAGGACCCTGGGTTTCAAGCGCAAAAATGTGCGGCTGTTTAAACAGACACCAAGCTAGCTGCAGGAGTTTTTCATACCCCAGTGGCACGTGGAATGCCAGCAAGACAGAACCATTCACTCCCCTGGAAAGGGGGCTGAAGCCAGGGAGCCAAGTGGTCTAGCCCAGCAGATCCCACCACCATGGAGCCCAGTGAGCTAAGATCCACTGGCTTGAAATTCTCGCTGCCAGCACAGCAGTCTGAAGTTGACCTGGGACACTGAAGCTTGGTGGGAGGAGGGGCATCTGCCATTAATGAGGCTTGAGTAGGTGGCTTTCCCCTCACAGTGTAAACAAAGCCACTGGGAAGTATGAACTGGCCAGAGATCACCGCAGCTCAGCAAAGCTGCTGTTGCCAGACTGCCTCTCTAGATTCCTCCTCTCTCGGCAGAACATCTCTGAAAAAAAGGCAGCAGCCCCAGTCAGGGGCTTATAGATAAAACCCCCATCTCCATGGGAAAGAGCACCTGGGGGAAGGGGCAGTTGTGGGCACAACTTCAGCAGACTTAAACGTTCCTGCTTGCTGGCTCTGAAGAGAGCAGTGGATCTCCCAGCACAGCGCTCAAGCTCTGCTAACGGACAGACTGCCTCCTCAAGTGGGTACATGAACCCCATGCCTCCTGATTGGGAGACACGTCCCAGGGGAATTGAGAGACACCTCATACAGAAGAGCTCTGTCTGGCATCTGGCAGGTGACCCTCTGAGATGAAGTTTCCAGAGGAAGGAACAGGCAGCAATCTGTGCTGTTCTGCAGCCTCTGCTAGTGATATCCAGGAAAAGAGGGTCTGGAGTAGACCTCCAGGAAACTCCAGCAGACCTGCAGCAGAGAGGCCTGACTGTTAGAAGGAAAACTGACAAACAGAAAGGAATAGCATCAACATCAACAAAAAGGTCATCCACACAAAAACCCCATCAGAAGGTCACCAATATCAAAGACCAAAGGTAGATAAATCCACGAAGATGAGGAAAAACCAGCACAAAAAGGCTGAAAATTCCAAAAACCAGAATGCTTCTCCTCCAAAGGATCACAACTCCTCACCAGCAAAGGAACAAAACTGGATGGAGAATGAGTTTGATGAATTGAGAGAAGAAGGTTTCAGAAGGTGGGTAATAACAAACTCCTCTGAGCTAAAAGAACATTTTCTAACCCATTCTTGGCAGAAAAGCTAAGAAACTTGAAAAAAGGTTAGAGAAATTGCTCACTAGAATAACCAGTTCAGAGAAGAACATAAATGATCTGATGGAGCTGAAAAACACAGCATGAGAACTTCATGAAGCATACACAAGTATCAACAGCCAAATTGATCAAGTGGAAGAAAGCATATCAGAGATTGAAGATCAACTTAATGAAATAAATCATGAAGACAAGATTAGAGAAAAAGAATGAAAAGGAATGAACAAAGCCTCCAAGAAATATGGGACTACGTGGACTATGTGGAAAGACCAAACCTACGTTAGATTGGTGTACCTGAAAGTGACAGGGAGAATTGAACCAAGTTGGAAAACACTCTTCAGGATATTATCCAGGAGAATTTCCCCAACCTAGCAAGACAGGCTAACATTCAAATTAAGGAAATACAAAGAACATCACAAAGATATTCCTTGAGAAGGGCAACCCCAAGACATATAATCGTCAGATTCACCAAGGTTGAAATGAAGGAAAAAATGTTAAGGACAGCCAGAGAGAAAGGTCGGGGTACCCACAATGGGAAGCCCATTAGACTAACAGCAGATCTCTCTGCAGAAACCCTATAAGCCAGAACAGAATGGGGGCCAAACTTTAACATTCTTAAAGAAAATAATTTGCAACCCAGAATTTCATATCCAAACTAAGCTTCATAATTGAAGGAGAAATAAAATCCTTTACAGACAAACAAATGCTGAGAGATTTTGTCACCACCAGGCCTGCCTTACTAAGAGCTCCTGAAGGAAGCACTAAATATGGAAAGAAAAAACCAGTACCAGCCACTGAAAAACATACAAAATTGTAAACACCATTGACAGTATGAAGAAATTGCATCAACTAACGGGCAAAATAACCAGCTAGCATCATAATGACAGGATCAAATTCACACATAACAATATTAATCTTAAATGTAAATGAGCTAAATGCTCCATTTAGAAGACACCGACTGGCAAATTGGATAAAGAGTCAAGACCCATCAGTGTGCTGTATTCAGGAGACCCATCTCACATGCAGAGACACATATAGGCTCAAAATAAAGGGATGGAGGAATATTTACCAAGCAAATGGAAAGCAAAAAGAAGCAAAGGTTGCAATCCTAGTTGCTGATAAAACAGACTTTAAACCAACAAAGATCAAAAAAGACAAAGAAGGGGATTACATAATGGTAAAAGGATTGATGCAACAAGAAGAGCTAACTATCCTAAATATATATGCATCCAATACAGGAGTACCAAGATTCATAAAGAAAGTTCTTAGAGACCTACAAAGAACCTTAGCCTCCCACATAATAATAGTGGGAGACGTTAACACCCCACTGTCAAGATTAGACAGAGCAATGAGACAGAAAGTTAACAAGAATACCCAGAATTTGAACTCAGCTCTGGACCAAGAAGACCTAATAGACTTCTACAGAACTCTCTACACAAATCAACAGAATATACATCCTTCTTAGCAACACATTGCACTTATTCTAAAATTGACCACATAATTGGAAGTAAAACACTCCTTAGCAAATACAAAAGAATGGAAATCATAACAAACAGTCTCTCAGACCACAGTATAACCAAATTTGTACTCAGGATTAAGAAACTCACTCAAAACCACATAACTACATGGAAACTGAAAAAACTGCTCCTAAATGACTACTGGGTAAATAACAAAATGAAGGCAGAAATAAATAAGTCCTTTGAAACCCATGAGAACAAAGTCACAATGTACAAGAATCTCTGGGACTCAGCTAAAGCAGTGTTTAGAGGGAAATTTAGAGCACTAAATGCCCACAGGAGAAAGTAGGAAAGATCTAAAATCAACACCCTAACATCACAATGAAAAGAACTGAGAAGCACAAGCAAACAACTTCAAAATCTACCAGAAGACAAGAAATAACTAAGATCAGAGCAGAACTGAAGGAGACAGAGATGCGAAAAACCCTTCAAAAAATCAACGAATCCAGGAGATGGTTTTTTGAAAAGATAAACAAAATAGACTGCTAGCCAGACTAATAAAGAAGAGAGAAGAATCAAATAGACACAATAAAAAATGATGAAGGGGATACCACCACTGATCCCACAGAAATACAAACTACCATCAGAGAATACTATAAACACGTCTACACAAATAAACTAGAAAATTTAGAAGAAATGGATAGGTTCCTGGACACATACACCCTCCCAAGACTAAACCAGGAAGAAATCAAATCGCTGAAAAGACCAATAACAAGTTCTGAAATTGAGGCAGTAATTCATAGCCTACCAATCAAAAAAGGTCCAGGACCAGACGGATTCACAGCCAAACTCTACCAGAGGTGCAAAGAGGAGCTGGTACCATTCCTTATAAAACTCTTCCAAATAATAGATTCTGGTATGTTGTATCTTTGTTCTCATTGGTTTGAAAGAACTTATTTATTTCTGCCTTAATTTCATTATTTACCCAGCAGTCATTCAGGAGAAGGTTGTTCAGTTTCCACGTAGTTGTGTAGTTTCTAGAATAAAATACCTAGGAATACAACTTACAAGGGATGTGAAGGACCTCTTCAAGGAGAACTACAAACCACTGCCCAAGGAAATAAGAGAGAACACAAACAAATGGAAAACCATTCCATGCTTATGGATAGGAAAAATCAATATCATGAAAATGGCCATGCTGTCCAAATTAATTTATAGATTCAATGTTATCCCCATCAAGCTACCAATGACTTTCTTCACAGAATTAGGAAAAAACTACTTTAAATTTCATATGGAAACAGAAAAGAGACCATATTGCCAAGACAATCCTAAGCCAAAAGAACAAACCTGGAGGCAACACGCTACCTGACTTCAAACTATACTACAAGGCTACAGTAACCAAAACAGCATGATATTGGTACCAAAACAGATATATAGACCAATGGAACAGAACAGAGGCCTCAGAAATAATGTCTCACATCTACAACTATCTGATCTTTGACAAACCTGACAAAAATAAGCAATGGGGAAAGGATTACCTATTTAATAAATGGTGTTGGGAAAACTGGCTAGCCATATGCAGAAAATTAAAACTGGACCCCTTCTTTACACCTTATAGAAAAATTATCTCAAGATGGAATAATGACTTAAATGCAAGACCTAAAACCAAAAAAACCCTAGAGGAAAACCCAGGCAATACCATTCAGGACATAGGCATGGACAAAGACTTTATGATTAAAACACCAAAGAGCAATGGCAACAAAAGCCAAAATTGACAAATGGGATCTAATTAAACTAAAAAGTTTCTACACAGCAAAAGAAACTATCATCAGAGTGAACAGGCAACCTACAGAATGTGAGAAAATTTTTGCAATCTATCCATGTGACAAAGGACTAATATCCAGAATCTACAAGGAACTTAAATTTATAAGAAAAAAAACAACCCCATCAAAATTGGGCGAAGGATATGAACAGACACTTCTCAAAAGAACACATTCATGCAGCCAACAAACATGAAAAAAAGCTCATCATCACTGGTCATTAGAGAAATGCAAATCAAAACCACAATGAGATACCATCTCATGCCAGTTAGAATGGCAATCATTACAAAGTCAGGAAACAACAAATGCTGGTGAGGATGTGGAAAAATAGGACACTTTTACACTGTTGTTGGGAGTGTAAATTAATTCAACCATTGTGGAAGGCAGGGTGGTGATTCTTCAAGGATCTAGAATCAGAAATACCATTTGACCCAGCAATCCCCTTACTGGGCATATACCCAAAGGTTTATAAATCATTCTACTATAAAGACACATGCACACATATGTTTTTTGCAGCACTATTCACAATAGCAAAGATTTGCAACCAACCCAAATGCCCATCAATGGTAGACTGAATAAAGAAATTGTGGCATATATACACCATGGAATATTATGCAGCCATAAAAGGATGAGTTCATGTCCCTTTGCCGGGACATGGATGAAGCTGGCAACCATCATTCTCAGCAAAGTAACACAGGAACAGAAAACCAAACACCACATGTTCTCACTCATAAGTGGGAGTTGAACAATCTGAACACATAGACACAGGAAGGGGAAAATCACACACCACGGCCTGTCATGGGGTGGGAGGGCTAGCGGAGGGATAGCATTAGGATAAATACCTAATGTTGATGATGGGTTGATAGGTATAGCAAACCATCATGGCACGTGTATACCTATGTAACAAACCTGCACGTTCTGCACATGTATCCCAGAACTTAAAGTATAAAAAAAAAGATCCTGATATATGTAATTATCTAACAGGAACAAGCACATATCAGGCTCTTAATAAATACCAGTAGGATGAATGAATGTTTATGATAGGGAGGAAGTAGGAAACTTACTATGTGTCTGGGGAATTAGAAGGTACCTACCACATTGAACTCATGTAATCCTCACAGCTACTCTATGAGGCAGTGACTATTACCATTTTCATCTTACTAATGCAAGACATGAATTTTTGAGATGCTTACTGTGTAACTTATTGGAATATTATCATCAGCTAGGTATTGTATAAATTGCTTTACATAATTTTCCCATTTAATCTTTATAACAATCTTATCTGATAAGTACTGTTACAATTTTTCAGAAGTTAAGAAAACTGAAGTTTAAAAAAGTTAAGAAGCTTGCCCTAGGGCAGACAGAGTGCTCAGTTAGATCCAAAGTCTGGAATTCTGATGCTTTATCACTGAACAGCCCTGGGTCTTCTCTGTTGAATAAGTCGTGGCTCACAAGGCACATCAGGGCTGGAGTTACAATTTAACTTCAGATTTCACAACTGTATTAGTTCCTTCCCATGCTGCTATGAAGAGATTCCTTGAGACTGGGTAATTTATAAAGAAAAGAGGTTTAACTGACTCACAGTTTTGCATGGCTGGGGAGGTTTCAGGAAACTTACAATGATGGTGGAAGGTACCTCTTCACAGGGTGGCAGGAGACAGAATGAGTGCCGAGCAAAGGGGGAAGCCCCTTAAAAAACCACCAGATCTTGTGAGAACTCACTATCATGAGAACAGCATGGAGGGACCACCCCCATGATCTAATCACCTCCCATGAGGTCCCTCTCCCAACACATGGGGATTACAATTCAGATTACAATTCAAGATGAGATTTGGGTGGGGACACAGAGCCAGACCATATCAACAACTCATTCTGTTTCACCTAGAGCACACTCTCCTGCTGGGTCACTATGTACAACTTTAAGTACTGAAGAACTAACAATTGAACATTGTCAAAATATCTGTTCTTATATTAAATGTCTTACAGGAATTATAAACTCATCATAAATGAAACAACATTTTAAAACTGGTTTTGCAGAAATTCTCTAAATGAAAAAAAAAAAACAAAAAAATACAAGTTCTGCTCTCTTGGAGTGGTGTTTGTTTGCTTGTTTTATGATGGTTAAAACTTGCAGAGACTCCAAATTCCTCATTAACGTTAAAACAGTTGCTGATATCCAATGAATTCATCTTTAAATGTAGGCAAGAATCACCCTGATTCTTATTTTGTAGAGGATTGAGGGGAAAGCAAAAGCCCTCCATATAAGATGAGGACTTCAAGATCTGTAAGTAAATGACAAATATGTCCTATATTCCAGCAGACCAGAACATCTAAAACTTTGATACACAAATGGTTTGGTGCTGGGAAATTCTGTAGTGCAATTTTTTTTTTAGGTTTTAAAACATCTATGCCTCTCTCCTCTCAAAAGAGATATAGAAATACATGCTATTTTTATAAGTTTATAGTACATTTTATATTAAGATCTTTTTGAAAATTTAATGACACTACCTGAGCTACAGTGCCATGCTACAAAATAAGAATTCGGAATCACTGGTTGAGTGCTACCAAAAACCCCAGCTATATAATTGCAATAAGTGCTGAGTCATGGGAAAATTGTTCTGTGGAAGCCAAGTGCCAAAAACATCACTCCACAAACAAAGACTGAAAAGTATTTAGTGGAATATAGGAGATGGGATATATCCACAAAACTATAATGTAATTTAATTCTGCAAATATTTATTAAGAATCTATTTTATGCCCAGAACCATATAGATCTGGTCTTAGATACAATGGTAAATAACTTCTGGTTTCTGCCATCTTGTAATTCACAATCTAGTGAAGGAAATAAAATATACATTATATACTAAAAAAGGTAGAGGGGAATATAAAGTTTTAAATAACAAGCTCTGAGAATACTGGGGCTGAAAGAGATCAGTTCCAGGGAGAAAGATCTGGAATCAGTCCTTGTAGGTGCTTCCTACTCACCTACAAACCAACAGGGAAAGTATGGGTACACATCAGTGAGGATAGCAGTTCAGTGGAATGCTTAACTGCTTTAATCCTACTTTATCATCCTGAAACATCAGACACCTTTAGTTACTCTTTCCTTCTCTCAGTTTCTCCTCATTTTCCTTCTTTCCCTCTCCCACTGCCTTTGTCTCTCTCTCCTTCTTCCTCTTCCCCTCCCTCTTTACCCTTCCTCTATCTGTCTTTCTGTCTCTGTCTCTCCCTCTCTCTTCTCTCCATTTTTCCCTCCTCTTCTTATCCATAGTAATGCTTCCCACCAGTGTTTCTACAAGTTTCTTTTATCTGCCATGTACTCCCTCTGGTAACAATATTCTTCATACCTCCAAAATATGCTGATGTCTCCAAATCTACATTCCTTTTTCTACCTATTGTCTGCATTTGAAACCTTTACATCAAACTGTACTTGATTATCCTATTGATGCCTAAACTCATTATGTTTCAAACCATATTCAGTTTCTTTCAAATGTGCTTCTCTTCCTGAAATCTCTATCCTATGAGTGGCACCACAATCCACTGAGGGAGTGGGGATAAAAGACTGAGGGATACCCTAACCTCATCTCACTCATTCCTCTTCCAGAAAGCCAGCAAGGCCTACGGATTCTGTACTTCATCAGTGTATCCCTTGGTTCTACCCTCTTTATGACCTTGGTAATAGCTTTAAGTCAGTCCTCATCGCCTTTTCTTTTCTTGTATCCCTTTTTTTTTTGTATCCAACCTGTCACCTGTCTTCTTGCTGCAAAGTAAGACTTCTTAATCTGAAACCAAAATTTCTTGACTCAATATTTATGCTGAACATTATATGAAATAACAGGGGTTTCACACTCCTGGGTAGGTTTGCACGTAAGACTCCTACCTATCTCCCTAGCCTCAATACTCAAGGCTGTTCGTAATCAGCCGCCTGCCTCTTCATCACCTCTCAGCCCCTCAATTTTACCATATTACTTTCAGGTATTAAAAAGCATTATACCATATAATACCTTTATGCCTGCCAACAATATTTTGCCTAGGACTTTTTCCGTCCTCTCATATAGTAATCCAGTCTTCAAAAGTCAGCTCAATTATAATCTACTCCTCAACGGTCCACAGTTTCATTTATATGACCTTTCATTTATATGACCACAGAACACATGCACACTTTTATCAAAATTATTCTTCATTTACACGCATCTCTTTCTCCTTAAACTAATCGTTTTTAACCTTTTGGGGGAGCCATTTAAGTTAAATTATGGAGATTCTAATAAACACTTTAGACACACATTCTAGAAAAATGTGTTCACAATTTCAGGTGCACACGGATACCTATACAAGGATTTCCCAAGGAATCCCCATGGACTCCAGAACAAGTGCCATTCCTAGATAAAAAGCTCCTTGAAGATAGAGGCTATATTTCTTTATTTGACTTTCTTTTCCCAATATCTAACACAATGTCTAGCATAAAGTACTGTAATCCCTCAATAAATGTTTATTAAATGAGCAAAGAATAGGTCTTTGACATTTGGATATGGCAGAGAGATGGAGGAAGAAAAGAGGTCTTTTAAGACAGATGAAACAGCTTGATGGACTGTGCATTCCATAAAAGGAATTAGTTTTAACCGTACAGACAATGTGTACCTAGTTTACTTTGGAAGGGGTTAAAACAGTAGGTAAAATTTAGGGTTCAAGTAATGCTTTTATAATGAAGAAAATATAAACTGAAGGCCTCATAAGCATAACTATGTATCTGAAAATTATTGAATGGATAAACTCTAAGAATATGTAATTTGGGCTGCTCATCACCACCCAAATTGCCTGCTTTCAGTGCCTCCAGCTGAAAGATAGACTACTCTATGTAATTAAATAATAGTGGAATTAATCAGAACAATCATCAGATTATTGAAAATCACATCTAGTACATTGCATCATGCTAATCTGACTCAAGGAGTGTGTGTTTTCACGTAGCTCACTAGTCATTGGTAATTGTATGGTTGCTCTGAAAATTCATGTTTACTTCTCCAAGACAGGATCAAAAGATTAGATTACAATAACCACTACAATAGCAATGTTGTAATGTCTTCTTTTAGTAGTTTCATAGTTTGAGGTTATAAATTTAAGACTTTAATCAATTTTGAACTGATTTTTGTATATGTCAAGAGATAGGGGTCTAGTTTCATTCTTCTGCATATAGATATCCAATTTTCTCAGTACCATTTATTGAGTATAGTAGCATAAGAATTCAGTCCAAGAAATGCACCCAATCTAGTTTTTCTCTTCTACCTTTTGTTCTAAAAGTGTCCCTGCTGGGGAGTAGTAAACAAATGAAATGATTAATGATTAACTCCCAAAATTGAATACACATTAATGCTCTCATTCCTTTCACAGCCTAAATTCTAATTCATAAAATATTAAATATATAACATTATATATATTGTATATATTTGAAGAACATTTTTTAATTTTTAATTTTTGTGGGTACATAGTACATGTATATTTTATGGGTTACATGAGATATTTTGATATAGTCATACAATGCATAATAAAGTAAATGGGGTATCCATCAGCTCAAGCATTTATCCTTTGTGTTACAAACAATCCAATTATAGTCTCTTATTTTTAAATATACAATAAATTACTGTTGACTGTATCGCCCTGTTGTGCTATCAAATACTAGGTCTTATTCAATCTATCTAACTTAATTTGTGTACCCATTAACTGTCCCCACATCCTGACACTCCCTCACTATCCTTAGCCTCTGGTAACCATCCTTCTACTATCTCCATGAGTTCAATTGTTTTAATTTTTATCTCCTACAAATGAGTGAGAACATTTGAAGTTTGTTTTTCTGTGCCTGGCTTATTTAACATAATGACCTCCAGTTCCATCCATGTTGGTGCAAATGACTGGACCTCATTCTTTTTTATGTCTGAATGGTGCTACATTGTGTATAGGTACCATATTTTCTTTATCCATTCTTCTGTTGATGGATACTTAGGCTGTTTTCCAATCTTGGCTATTGTGCATAGTGCTGAGAGTGCAGACATCTCTTCCGTATACTGATTTTCTTCCTTTTGTGTATATAGCAATGAGATTGCTGGATCATATGGTAGCTCTATTTTTAGTTTTTTGAGTTTTCCATAGTGGTTGTACTACTTTACATTGCCACCAACAGTGTATGAGGGTTCCCTTTTTTCCACATCCTTGCCAGCATTTGTTATTGCCTGTCTTTTGGATAAAAGCCACTTTAACTGGGGTAAAATGAAATCCCATTGCAGTTTTGATTTGCACTTCACTGATAATCAATGATATTGAGCATCTTTTTATATACTTGTTTGTTGTCTTTTGAGAAATGTTTATCCAGATCTTTGGCCCATTTTTGTAATTGTATTATTAGATCACTTCCTATAGCTTTGTTTGAACTCCTTATATATTCTGGTTATCAATCCCTTTTTAGATGAATAGTTTGCAAATATTTTCTCCCATTCGGTGGGTTTTTACTTCACTTTGTTGACTGTTTCCTTTGCTATGCAGATGCTTTTTAACTTGATGTGATCCCATTTGTCCATTTTGGCTTTGGTTGCCTGTGCTTGTGGTGTATTATTCAAGAAATCTTTGCCCTGTCCAATGTCCTGGAGAGTTTCCCTAATGTCTTCTTTTAGTAGTTTCATAGTTTGAGGTTATAAATTTAAGACTTTAATCAATTTTGAATTGATTTTTGTATATGTCAAGAGATAGTGTGGTCTAGTTTCATTTTTCTGCATATATATATCCAATTTTCTCAGTACCATTTATTGAAGATACTATCTTTTCTGAAGTGTATGTTGCTGGCACCTTTGTTGAAAATGAGTTCACTGTAGGTGTATAGATTTGTTTCTGGGTTGTCTATTCTGTTCCATTGGTCTATGTGTCTGTTGTTATGCCACTACCATGTAGTTTTGGTTACTATAGCTCTGTAGTATAATTTGAAGTCAGGTAATCTGATTCTTCCAGTTTTGTTCTTTTTGCTCAAGATAGCTTAGGCAATTCTGAGTCTTTTATGGTTTCATAAAAATTTTAGGTTTTTCTATATCTGTGAATAATGTCATTGGTAGGGATTGCACTGACTCTGTAAATTGCTTTCGTTGGTACGGACATTTTAACAATATTGATTCTCCCAATCTATAAGCATGTAATATCTTTCCATTTCTTCATCTTCTTAAATTTCTTGCATCAATGTTTTATAGTTTTCATTATAGAGATCTTTCACGTCTTTGGTTAAGTTCTAGGTATTTCAGTTTATTTGTGGCTATTGTAAATGGGTTTGCTTTTTAAATTCTTTTTCTGATTGTTCACTGTTGGCATATAGAAATGGTACTGATTTCTGTATATTGATTTTGTATTCTGCAAATTTACTGAATGTATCAGTTCCAATAGTTCTTTTGGTGGAATCTTTAGGTTTCTGCAAACATAAGATCATATCATTTGCAAACAGGGATAATTTGACTTCTTTCTTTCCAATTTGGATGCCATTAATTTCTCTCTCTTGTCTGACTGCTCTAGCTAGAACTTCCAGTATGGTGTTGAATAACAGTGGTGAAAGTGGCATCCTTGTGTTCCAGAACTTAGAGGAAAGGCTTTCAGTTTTTCCCCATTTAGAATGATACTAGCTGTGGGTCTCTCATACATGGCTGATATGGTTTGGCTCTGCATCCCCACCCAAATCTTATCTCGAATTGTAATCCCCACGTCAGCCTTCTGCCACGATTGTAAGTTTCATGAGGCCTCCCCAGCCATGCAGAACTGTGACTCAATTAAACTTCTTTTATTTATAAATTACCCAGTCTCATGTAGTATCTTTACAGCAGTGTGAAAATGGACTAATACAATTGGCTTTTATTGTGTTATGTTCCTTCTATATCTAATTTTTTGAAGGTTTATATCTTGAAAGTATATTGAATTTTATCAAATGCTTTTTTCAGCATCAGTTGAAAGGATCAAATGGTTTTTGTCCTTCATTCTGTTGATATGATGTAGCACATTGATGAATTTGCATATGTTGAATCATCCTTTCATCCCTGGGATAAATCTCACTTGGTCATGGATGAATGATTATTTTAATATATTGTTGAATTTGATTTGTGAGTATTTTGTTGATGATTTTTACATCAATGTTTGTCAGGAATACTGACCTATAGTTTTCCTTTTTAAATATGTCTTTGTCTGATTTTGGTATCAAGGTAATACTGACCTCATAGAATGAGTTAAGTATTTCCTTCTTCTCTATTTTTTTGGACTAGTTTGAGTAGGAATGATATTAGTTCTTTTTTAAATGTTCGGTAAAAGTCAGCAGTGAAGTCATTGAGTCCTGGGCTTTTCTTTCTGGGATAGTTTTTATTACAGCTTTAATCTCATTACATGTATTTTAGTCCATTCTCACATCTCTATAAAGAACTACCTGAGACTGGGTAATTTATAAAGAAAAGGTGTTTAATTGGCTCACAGTTCCACAGGCTGTAAAGGAAGCATGACTGGGGAGGCCTAAGGAAACTTATAATCATGGCAGAAGGTGAAGGGGAAGCAGGCACATCCTACATACCTGGAGAAGGAGGAATAGGATGAGAAGGGGGAAGTGCTACACACATTTATACACAACAAGATCTCATGAGGACCCACTCAGTAGCATGAGAACAGCAAGGGGGAGGTCCACCCCCATGACCCAATCACCTCCCTCCTCCAACATTGAGGATTACAATTTGGACAGGAATACAAATCCAAACCATATCAACATATTATTGTTCTGTACAGATTTTGGATTTATGGTTCAATCTTGCTGGGTTGTATGTTTCTAGGAATTTATCCATTTTTTTCTAGGTTTTCCAATTCATGGGCATATAGTTGCTCATAGTAGCCTCTAATGATCATTTGAATTTCTGCAGTATTGGCTGTAATGTCTCCTTTTTCATCTCTGATTTTATTTATTTGGGTCTCCTCTATTTTTTCATTAGTCTGTGTAAAGGTTCTTCATTTTGTTTATTTTTCAAAAAACCAACTTTTTTTAAGTTGATCTTCTGTATTGTTTTCTTCATTGAAATGTCACTTATTTCTGCTCTGATCTTTACAATTTCTTTTCTTCTACTAATTTTTGGTTTGGCTTGCTCTTGCTTTCCTAGTTCTTTAGGGGGCATTACTGGATTGTTTTTTTGAAATTTGAAAAACACTATATTGATATTGGTTGACAGTCTAGATTTTGAGGTCAGAAAAACTGGGATTCAAGCCCCTGCTCCACTGATTTTAGCTGTGGTATTTTAGACAAGTTTTTTGTTGTTGTTTTTTGTTTTTGAGATGGAGTCTCACTCTGTTGCCAGGCTGCCAGGCTGGAGTGCAGTCGTGCCATCTCAGCTCACTGCAAACTCCGCCTCCCGGGTTCAACTGGTTCTCCTTCCTCAGCCTCCCAAGTAGCTCAGACTACAGGTGCACGCCACCACAGCCAGCTGATTTTTGTATTTTTAGTAGAGTCAAGGTTTCACCATGTTGGCCAGATGGTCTCAATCTCTTGACCTCATGATCCACCTGCCTCAGCCTCCAAAAGTGCTGGGATTGCAGGCGTAAGCCACAGCGCCCAGCCAGTTATTTTACAGTTGAGAAAATTAGGGTTTTAAGAGGGTAAAGAAAATTTAATCTTACAAAATGGTACCTCTAAGTTATTATTTCAGTAAGTACATTTTTCACATTAAATCTGAAAGTAGTTATGTAGATTTGTATTTGACATTGCAGGAAATATTTACTTTCATGGCATCTAATGAGAGTTCAATATTATAGCAGCCTAAATTTTAGAATTCCTAGTAATCATTTAAAATAATATAAATTGCAGATGCACAGTCCAGTAAATGCTCATTTAAGACCCTCAATAAGTATTAAGCAAAGAATTTAAAAGGAACACATGACAATTATATTGAGGCATCAAATGTAGATAGCCTTTCCAAGAATATTTTTACATGATGATTTCACAAATATGAAAATGAAATACACAAAACAAGTTTCCTGTTGTTACAAAAGCTATTAGAATTAGATGTATGAAGAAAAGCCATTGATCTGTATGTCTAGAAACCACCTTGAAAGGAAATCAAATCTGCTGTGTAACAACCAACACTTGTTAAGCTTTATGTCAGTTATTTAGTACTTAGAATAATTTCAATTTTTCATGTTTTACATAAGAAAAGAAAGTTGTTTGCTTTCATGTCAACACCTGCTTCCTTTTAGCCAAAAGAAGCAGGTAAGGGAAGTCAAAAACTTCCCTGGCTTTGGACCAATTAACAAATATGACATTTAATTCTTCATTATGGAGAGGAGGTAAACATCGGGTCAGTATTTAAGCCTGTTCCTGCTGCTGGGGGGCATCGGTCCAAGACTGAATAGCATCTCTGGGCAATGGACAAGCAGGCAAGAGACAAGAAATAGGGAACTTCAGTGCAAGAACAATAAGAGGTCTCTCTGCTCATAACAGCGTCACGCTGACCACTCCCTGGAGGAAAGCTTGTATCTTCCTCAGGACAGTTTATTAGGACCTTGAGGTTGGATCTCTGAATGCTCACTCACAAGGGGCCCATGAATCAGGACAGATTTTAGGTCCATCCCCTTTGGCTCATCTGCTGAACAAACCAGGAAAATGCTTATTATGCAGATCAGCTCAGCAGTCTGCATGATTTAAAATTTAATCCTTATATATTCTGAATGCTGGCACACATCTATTATTTACAGGATGAAGAATTTATAGCCACTACATAGTAGCTTTTGGTGGGCGTGGAGGGGAGCTAAGTACAGAAATTCAAAGATTTTTGCCTCCATTTTTCCGTGAAACTTTTATAGAGCTAATGACTTGTCTATGATCAAAAAACTAGTCACTAGTGAATCTTAGATCCAATCTAGAAATCTCTGATTCCCTGTTGGTATTCCGTTTATGAGTCTGGTGGATGGGGTGAATAACCTCACTACACCTCATAACACTGGGAGGAGTTTCCCTCTACAAATTAAAATGGACATATTTCTCATCTAGATCCCAGAAAAAAAGAAAAAAAGATGTACCAGCAATCTCTAAAGTCCTGTTTCAGATCCTCTAGTCTTCTCCTGTCTCTTGGTCTAGCTGCTGTCATAGTACTCTTTTTTGTTTGTTTTTGTTTTGCTTTGTTTTATTCTGTTTTTGAGACAGAGTCTCGCTCTGCTGCCCAGGCTGGAGTGCAGTGGCACCATCTCGACTCACGGCAGCCTCCACCTCCCAGGTTCAAGCAATTCTTGTGCCTCAGCCTCCTGAGTAGCTGCAATTACAGGCACATGCCACCATGCCCAGCTAATGTTTTTTTGTATTTTTAGTAGAGATGGGGTTTCACCATGTTGGTCAGGCTGGTATCAAACTTCTAGCCTCAAATGTTCCACCCGCTTCAGCCTGCCAAAGTGCTGGGATTACAGGTGTAAGCCACCTCATCCAGCCTGTCATAGTACTCTTTATGGGATCTGAGGCAACCTGACAACACCTTATCTCATGCGGGTGGAGATGCATTGTACCACTCACCTCCTCCCTAGAGTGACATGGACTGAGACCCCATATTATGTTTACACATGCCTAACCTAGAAAAACAAGTGTGTCAATGTCCTGTAGAACACACCCTTAACCAGGGGAATAAAAGGAGATTTTGGGTAATTCTTTACCCTTCTTCCTCACTAATGGATTATTCTGAACAACAGTTTGTATGACTTCTTAAGGACCGTCTTTTTGTCTTTTAGGATCAAGCATTCTTATCTTGACTCTTTCTCCCTTCCTGCTTCACTGCCTACAGTGTAAGGGAGGAACACGCTATCATTAAGACTGAAGTCCTCTGTATGTATCATTCAGAAGTCACTATTGTAAGGTATAGTTAGCATAAATCATGCTGTCACAAGCCATAAAGCCTATTAAATTTGAGAAAGCATAGTATTGCAATGAGAAAGTGATGATGAGAGGGTACATGGAATAAAAAAAGGGTAAAAATCCAGACTATTATTGCTAGAGCTGTCTTTATGGATGGTTTGTTCAACCCCTGCATTTTAGAAATAAGGAAACTATAGCCAGAGAAGTTAGGTGACCTCTTTCAAGTCACACAGCCAATTGATGGAACAGTCTGGGTGACCTCCAGGTCCCCCTGTGTCTCAACAGTCTGCTTCTCCCACTGAATCCTGACCAGTGACATCAAAATTCTGTCCCCTTGGCAGTTTTGGCACATAGAACAAATAATGTGTCATCAGGCCCCCAGAGTTTAATGAAAAATATTCAGCAAGGGCTCCAACTCATCATTCTTGGTGCTCCCACATCTTTTGGGTTGTCACTTTTCACAGCTGATTTGATTCCAAAACGGGATAGCCATGATTGTTGTACATAAGTATTCACTCTACCTAATAGCTGCATACCCAAATGTAAATTATTTTGAATCAGTTCTTCAGAGCCCAATGCCTCTAAGTAAATGAATAGTTAAAATTTTGTTTCCTGAATTGGAGAGCCAGAAGACAAGACTTCAGAGCATGTGACTACAGCGACATTTGAGCATTTGCCCAACACAGAAGCCAGACTCCAATCCATATGACTTTCTCCTCCTCTTTAGTCCCAATCCATGAACAAAAAGTTTGCTCCATACATCACATCAGTTTAACTCAATGAACATCTGATGATGATGAGGGTCCACTTATGTACAAGGAGCTGAGTGAATGAAAAGCCAGGCATCCCTTTGAGAATCTGCTCAAGTCCTTTCTAGTTCACAAAAACTTTCAACAGATACTATGGCTCTCTCTACCTAAGGGTCAAAAGTGCTTAACCAATGCACATGAAAAAGTGTGGCATAATCAATATCACACTTTTCTCCTTTCAAGAAGAAACTTTATGAGGGCAGGAACTGTTTATGTGTGTGTTTTGCTGACTACTCTAATCTCTAGTTTCTAACACAGTGTACACCACATGTACTGGCTGGGCATTTAATAAATATTTGTTGCATTAACTTGTCTTCTCCTTGCCTGTAGGATAACCGACTTGTCTCACTTTGCTAATGACTTTCTTGGTTTTGCATGAAAGTTCTGCACCCCAGGAAACCCCTCGGTCCCAGACAAATGGAGAAGATTGGGCATCCTCCTGTAGGAGTTTACAAGCTGATCAAGTTGGGAAAACCATGTCTTTTAAAAGTATGTATCCCAAGACTCTGCTGGGCATATAATAAATAGCAAATATTCACTTATCCTGGACACTAACTGCTATGCTTTCAAAAGAGACTGTTTTCCCAGACAATTCCCAAAAATTTACTAATACTACCCTCACATGATTAGAATTATCTCAGAAAATCTTTTCTCTGGCAAAAAATAAAATTCCTTATCGTTAAAATCTGACTCACAGAGATACTTAAGTAACCAAGGATTAGGGCAGTTCAGAAGGAAGAGGAGAGCATAGTGACCTAGAAAGTCTCTGTGAAGGGCCATGAAAGTCACAAAACATCAAAGTGAGGAGAGGCAATTTCCCTTAGTTATTAGTAAGTGACTGCATCTTGTAACCCTTCTTTGAAGCAGCAGAACTGGCAGTCCTTTTTTTTTTGGTCCCACATCCTGGAGGTGTGGTATTAAAAACTGTAGAAAGCATTGTGCAGTAGTTTAAGATTTTATATTAACTTTTTTGATCCAATTTCCCTTTTGTCTTATGTCTCAGATAATGCAATGCATACATTCTAACTGTATTAAAAATAAGAAAGTATATCAAGTAAATAATTTCAAGTGCAGTCCCCACTCCATGCCCAACCCTACCAAAATCTTTCCCTCCCCATAGAGAACTGCTTTAAATAGTTTATTGTGGCTCATTCTTGTGTTTCTCTTGTGGAATTCATGCATATATTATATATAATTTTTTCAAAAGCAGATTCATTCCTTTCTACATATATATGTGTGCATATATATCCCAGAACTTTTTATTATTACTATAATATAGATTTACCTCATTACTTTTCCTAGATTGAAGCTGTACCATATGGGTGTAACAATGTAACTATTTTCTCATTTGTATACATTTAGTTTGCTTCTAAGTTTTTGCTGTCACTATTAGTACTACAAAGAACATACCTACCTGTTTTACTGTGGTATTGAAAGGTAGGTGGATTTTAAATTTGATATATTCAATTTCTGTGTTTATAAATGGTGTATTTTTTTGGAGGGCAACTTGGGCAGTATCTGGGAGTACCTAAAAAGTTGCCAACCTGGCAGGGAAAAGAAATATATTACAGTATCATGTTACTTTCCTTCATTATTAGTTAGATAAGTTTTATTCATTAAATCAACAACTTTTTTTGACAATATGGAAGCCTTCTTCTAGATCCTGGTGATATGGAGCAAAGCATCCTCATTCTCATGGAATTTATCTTTTACTCCAGGGAAACAGACAGTATACAATTTTTAAAAAACTGTCAGATGTTTATAAATTGTATGAGTCAAAATAAGGTAGTGAGACAGAAGATAGAGAGTAACGTGGGAGCGTGATATTTTACATAGAGGATGAAGGCATCTCTGATAAGAAGATATTAAAGCAGAGACTCAAAGGAAGTGAGAAGATGAGTCACGAGGATATCTGTAGGCAGTAGGGTTTCAAGCAGAGGGATCAGCAGTTGAAAAACAATTAGGCAGAAAGATGCTTGGCATAGTCAATATGTTGGCCGTTTGTTCTTTCTTCTGTAAACTACTTGTTTATATGCTTTTTCTATGTTTCCACTGGGGTATTACTTTTTTCTTGTTAATAAATAGGTACTCAATATATTACAGATATTTAATAGGATAGTCATACTTCACCCTTTATTTATGCTACAAATATTTTATTTCCGTTTGTTTTTTGACCAGACTTCCATTTATTGTGTTTCTTTTATTGTTCTTGTGAACAGGAGTTTTAAAGTTTTGTGTCTTGTGTCAAGAAGGTTTTCCTCGACAAGGCACTTTAATTTTTCCTGTGAAAATAGGGGTCACGATCCTTCCAGATCAATTACCCTCAACTGCCTTAGTTCTGGCTGCTTCCCCAGCCCTGCTGGTGTTCCTGAAGAAGCTCTTGGACTTGCAGCCATGTCCTAGGAAAGCTGCTGGACCCAGGAACCACCACAAGCAGCCGTCAGCATCTCTAAGACATGGGTCTGCTCCATGAACTCCATAGCTCTATACTGAATTTAAGAGATAAACTTAGAGTGGATGTATTTCTAGGCTATCCTCTGGGACATTCTGAAAACAGTTTAGTAAATTGGTTAGTCATAAATTCTTCCCCATCCCCATATTCCCCAGATTCCATGAAAGTATATGACAGAAGAATGCAGAGCATATTGAGGAACTGACCCCTCAAACCTTTGGAGGACAGACAATTGAAGCGTGGGTTGGAATACTCACTCCTGTATATATATATTCCAGATCTGGCATAGATCAACTTTGAAATAAATCCCTAGGGCACAGTTCTCAGTTCTGGTCAAGCATTAGAAGCACCTGCATAGCTTTCTGAAAATGCAAACCTAGAACCAAAAAACATTCAAATCCACTAGTCTGAGGTGAGCCCTGGAAACAGTAGTTTTAAAGTCTGTGGGCAATTCTGGTGTACATCCACGGTCAGGAAGCCTGAATACAAACATCAAGTTCACATCTGATCATTTTGCCAATTGTCTATACACATCCACCACATCTGCTCTTACCTACAACTTTAGAGCATTTGAATACCGTGAGCCATTTACACTTCTTTTACAAGAACTTTGAGTGACAAACGTCTTGTAAACCCGTGTATGTGCATTTAATTATTCAGTTTTGTAATAATGAAACCCTAAATTTTACCCACCTCCCCGAGAATTAAGGGCCCCTGTGACAACATAGCTGTTCATTGCCTCATATGTATAAGTTTTATTGTTTCTGAATATGAACTTTAACTAGCTTTTGTTCTATTTCTTCCCACTAGTTTTTTATTTTCTCATAAGTAGGAATAATTTCTACTATTTTTTTTCCATCATAGCATCCAACAAGGTCAAGAACAATACTGGAAGCAGAATGGTGGTTTATAAACATACACCATCTGACCACATGCTCCAGAAATGAGGAAACTGAATAAATCACTATTACTTTTTAAGTGCCAGTTGTCTAAACAGCATAACTAGGTTCTCTATGTACTATCCATAAAAGATGTCTTATTAATTAACAGTCATCATAAAAGGACATCAACTCTAAAAACAAAAAAAAAAAAGAGCATCTTTATCTTGAGTACAGTCCTAACTAGAAAGAGAATATCCAACTAGTGTGTTTGGCAAATAAAACACATGGAAATTCAAATATCAGAATGTATAAATAAAGTGATTATTTTTTCTGGAAGATCAAATTTGAGGAGGGTGGGGTAAACACAGGAAACATGTGGAGGACGTCGTTTCTGGCAGCTTTTTCTACTTTTATGACCCTACAAAATCATTGCAGGAGTATGTCATTTCAACCCCAATCACAAGACAGAAAAAAAATACTCTCTGTTGCTCTAACCACCAGACAACTGCAAACCAAGTTTATGATTTTTTCAGGAATCCATGATTCACTTTGAACAAATCAGAGACCGACACAAACTAGCAAGTCTTCTAAGCCACATTGAGACAGAAGTCCACATTTTCAGTCCTCCATTTGAGAAACTGTCTTCCTAAATTCATTGTGAGTACAGTTGGATGCTTTTCTATATTCCCCGTCACACAGCTTTCTACTTACCTCTCCAGCCTTAGTTTCTCCACAGCCCACTCTCTGCCTCCACACACACCCTGCACTCCAGCAGTACTGAGAAAAGCATCACAGCAGCAACACCTGTTTCCTTCCTCCCTCAACTTTCTCAGGAGTCTGTAATTGTATTACTTAGCTCTAGAAAACATTGTGTGGTCAAAATAATGGAAACAAAATGAGATGGAAGGGCTGAAATATATGTGTCAGAACGAGGAAAGTATGTTCCCAATATTATGCCTTCTGCCAATGACTGGCTTTATGGGTACAAAAAGTAGGCCCTTTTCCTGAAGTACAGGGGGCAGCTCTCTGGTGTGGTTTTTGCTACAGAGCCCTTCCCCCTTGGATTAGCAAGGCTAGATCTCACCTGAAACTGCACCGTTGCTCAGCTCAATTTCCTGATTATCCCGCTTCCTTTACAGGTTCTTCCTGAAGCATGCCCCCGACTGAATCACCTGCACCCCAATTACTGCCTCGGGCTCTGCTTCTAAGGAACTTCAACAGCAATAAAGTCAAAGACCCTTAGAAATGTTTCTAGATGTGGTGTGACTGGCTATAATTCCAAGCTTTTTTGGTACTAGCATTTTGTGTCTTTTGAATATATCACTACATGGAAATGGCCTTTAGTGATAAAGCAAGAAGGGCTGGACTACTGATATTAAAATGAACTTCCCTGAGTGCCATCAAATTATCTTACCTTTTCTCTCCTTCTTACACGCTGTTCCCCACGGTTAGAACAATTTTCAGCTTATTTTTTGTCTAGAAAATTTTAACTTATCCTCAGTTTAGATTCCTTTAAGGAGCCCTCCCAGATCTCTCCCCACCCTGCCTTCCAAAATTTATGTTAGGTGTCTCTCATGTAGTCCTGTAATACAGTACATTCTCTAGACATGATAGATTATACACCCAGGAAGGAGATGGAATGAGTCTATGTTGGTCATTTCTGAATTCCCGGAATCTAACATCATACATGACACACGCTAGGCATCCAATTTTAAATTTTAAATTTTAAATTAAAAATGAGGGAATGTGTAAATGCTAACAAAATGGAAGGTATGTTGAGTGGTATTATTTATTCTGTGATACCTAGAAAGGGCTTGGGTATGATACGGGCTTGCGGCAGTTTTTCTTAACAGCTGGACAACTATTCTCTACTCTATCTCTGCTCTCTCTAACTTATTTTACTCTGTCATCTTTCCAAAATGGTGCTGGAGTTGGGTGTGGTGCTCCTTGTTGCATTTGGAGAGATCTTGAATTATCATCATTAGACTGTATGCTGCTCAACAGAACGGACTGTGTCTTATTCACCTCTTTATTCTAAAACCCTAGCACAGTGCTTGGTACACAGAAGATATGCAAGAAATGTTGAATAGGCAAAAGAATTTCATTTCTGGAGCCAGATACATTCATTATGAATAAACTTCTGGTGGAATAATAGACATTGGAGACTGGAAGAGGTGGAAGGTGGAAGGGGGGCGAGGAATAAGAAATTACCTAATGGGTACAATGTACACTAATTGGGTGATGGTTACACTAAATTCCCAGATTTCACCACTATGAAATGTATCAGTGTAACAAAACTGCACTTGTACCCCCAAAATCTATAAAGATAAATTAAATTTTAAAAAGAATAAACTTTTGAACCTGACTTTCTCACCTACACTTCTCATTGTTAACATTGCACTGACCTTCCTCTAGAACGCACTGACTCTCCTCTTCTATTGCCAGTCACATCTCCATGCTTGCAGATATGCTGCTTCCTTGATGGAGAACACCTTCCCTATCTCTTCCAGGCACCCAAATCCCACAGAGTCCACTGAAGTCTTCAGTTGATTCATGAGGCTTTCCCAGACTCCTCCAGCTCTTGTTGACATTCTTCTCCATTGGATTTCATAAAACTAAAAACCACAGAAATGCTGTCATCTCCTCTAGGGCAAAAGTTCTGCCTTAGACACTGGGAATGCAGAGATAAATAACACAGTGCCCAGAGCATAACTGGCGTTCAATAAATGTTTTTGGAGATTTTAATAAGTTAGGATAGTGGAGTGGATGTGAGCCAAAAATTCTTTCATCACTTCCTGCAGTCGAGACCTAACTTTTAAATTAGAGGAGAGCAGTTTGGGTCTGGACAAACTGCTCTCCTCTAATTTAAATTGCAGTTCTATTCAGTGGCAGTTAGTGTAAAGAAGTTTACTAATATAACTAATGCAGTGAGAAACAGAATACACTATTAACATTCAAAGGCCAGGGTTATTTTTTTCGCAAGAAGAGGTGTCAACGTTATGTTAACTTGAAAAACATGAGTTTCTGATTTAGAATCAATGGGAATTTCAGAAGAGAAATAATTCATATTGTGGTGAAGTGTGTTTGATTTTGGATACTATAAGAAGAGAACAATTGTAACCCAGAGATGAAGCCTTCCCACTCTTTCCTGCCCTTCTCCATTAGCCATAGTTCTCCCCATTCCTCCTCAAAATATCAAGCACTGGGACCAGAACCCACTCTTCTCCTCAAAAGCATTTACAGTTGGCAGTTGGCAGAAGCCATGATATGTTCAGAAGCCAATAAGGAAAGAAAGTAGCAAGTAGTGTGAAGAGGATAGGTGCTTCCTGGGAAAAGGGAGGGGCTGAGGAAAACTGACAGGGAAAAGCCTAACAATAAGAAACGCTGGCTGTGAAAGAAAGTGTCTGGAGTTGAAGGCACATCCATGTGGAACACCTTCGGAGTTCTATGTCAAGATCACGACTTATTCTCCTTCAAGAGGCAGAAAGGTGCTGGAGTCTCCAGCAAATTAGAGGAGGCTTGCATAGCCTACAGGCATTTAAATTAAAAAAAAAAATTCGAATGCAAGTTTGCAACTCTCAGTCCAGGCAGTGAAACTTGTTCTTCGTGTTACTCAGAGAAATACGCTCAATCTGCTCCAAACCTTGGGCTCTTGTGTGGCTTCAAGAATATTATCTAAACCCCTCAGTGAATACCACTGGAGAAGAAGTGGGCAAAGCAGTGCCTGAAGTAGGAGCAAGTACTTCATTACCTGCACCATGAAGGTCAGCCAATGGGTATTAACAGCACCTTGGGCTGGGCACAGTGGCTCATGCCTGTAATCCCAGCACTTTGGGAGGCTGAGGTGGGTGGATCACCTGAGGTCAGGAGATCGAGACCAGCCTGGTCAACATGGTGAAACCCTGTCTCTACTAAACATACAAAAATTAGCCAGGTGTGGTGGTGGGCGCCTGTAATCCCTGCTACTTGGGAGGCTGAGGCAGGAGAATTGTTTGAACCTAGGAGGCGGAGGTTGCAGATAGCCAAGATCATGCCATCGTACTCCAGCCTGGGCGACAGAGGGAGACTCCATCTAAACAACACACACACACACACACACACACACAAAATAGCACCTTGATGTTGTATTACTGCAGTGAAGAAACAGCCACCTATAAACAGGACCTAAGAGAAAAACAGATACGATCTATACTGTGACTTTCTGCCTAACAGAGGTTAGCTTCAAACACATTTAGTACCCCAAAAATCTGGGTTCAAGTCTTGGCTAGGCTACACACTAGCTGTGTGCCTTTGGGCAAATCATCAGATCTCTCTTAGCCTCAGATGTTCAGATATAATATGAATGTTTGGACTGGAAGGTCCCTCAAATTCCCTTCAACTCTAAAAGTTAACGACTTTTGATCAACTTTAATTATTATAAAGTTGTGTTTAACAAGCAAAAATCTCAACTGTAACTTCTCCCAGTATTCTGTATAGCTTTTAAGAGCAGAAAGTGTGCTAAATTATTTGCCCTATTACTATATTCTCCTAGTCAACCACCTCTCACACAAGGATGCCATTGTTACACTCATGAGAAAAGTAGTAAAGACTCTGTCAAGGGACTTTCCTATCATCCAAACACATGTATGAAATACCCTTGAATAAGCAACCCAAAAAGTTTTTCAAAAAAACGCAAAATGTTTATTTATAGTATGGTTCGTTCGTAGTTAAGATATCTTCTATTGATAATAACTTCATTTTTAAGTGTTAGTAATGGTAACAATAATAAAAATACAATACCTAATCTTATAGAGCGCTTATTATGTGGCTGGAATCTTCTACATGCCTTAAGAGAATTTAGTGTTTATAACATCCTTATAAGACTGATATTAAGAGTATTCTAATTTTACAGCTGAGGCAACTGAGGCATAGAGGTTATATAACTTGCCAAAAGCCATATAGCTGGTAAGTGGTAGAGCCAGCAATCAACCAAGTCAGTCTGGCATTGCCTGATCATATTCTAGAATTTTGCTGAAAATCATTAAGTTTGGTATCTAGACTATAATGTCTGTAATTTATGTTTCCAAGTAATTATTTAGTGTTCCACATCTCCAGAAGTTTGACACTTCCGTTTTCTGCAATTCTTCAAATACTTCTACATCTGTACCTTTCTCCAAGACCCTTAAATGAGTGAAGTGTTGTCTTCTGGGCTCTTTTACCTTTTCCAATTATAAGGTCCTTGTTGGACATCAATTTTCATAGAATTAGAAAAAAAATCCTAAAATTCATGTGGAACCAAAAAGAGCCCAAATAGCCAAAGCAATCCTAAGCAAAAAGAACAAAGATGGAGGCATCATAATACCTGACTTCAAAGAATGCTGCAAGACCATAGTAGCCAAAACAGCATGGTACTGGTATACAAATAGACACATAGATCAATGGAACAGAATAGAAAACCCCAAAATAAAGCTGCACACCTACAACCAACTGATTTTCCACAAAGTTGACAAAAATATACAATTGGGAAAGGACTCCCTATTTAATAAATAGTGCTGGGAAAATTGGATAGCAATATATAGAAGAATGAAACTAGCCCTGTATCTCTCACCATATACAAAAATTAACGCAAGATGGATTAAAGACTTAAATGTAAGACCTGAACCTATAAAAATCCTAGGAGAAAACCTAGAAGAAACTCTTCAGGACACTGGCCTAGGCAGAGAATTTATGACTATGACTTCAAAAGGAAATGCAACAAAAACAAAAATAGACAAACAGGACTTAACTAAACTAAAAAGCTTCTGCACAGCAAAAGAAATAATCAACAGGGTAAACAACCTACAGAATGAGAGAAAATATTTGCAAACTATGCATTCAACAAAGGACTAATATTCAGAATCTATAAGGAACTCAACAACTCAACATGCAAAAAACAAATAATCCCCTTAAAAACTGGGTAAAGGACATGCACAGACATTTCTCAAAAGAAGACATACAAGCAACCAACAAACATATGAAAAAATGCTCAACATCACTAGTCATCAGAGAAATGCAAATTAAAGCCTCAATGAGATATGATCTCACACCAGTCAGAATGACGATTATTTAAAAGTCAAAAAACAACAGATGTTGGTGAGAATGTGGGGAAAAGGGAATGCTTATACACTGCTGGCGGGAATGTAAATTAGTACAACCTATATGGAAAACAGTATGGAGATTCTCAAAAAACTAGAAATAGAGCTGCCATTTCACCCAGCAATCCCATTCCTGGTTACATACTCAAAGAAAAAAAATTATTATATAAAAAAGACACCTGCACTTTCATGTTTGTCACAACGCTATTCACAATAGCAAAGATATGGAACTAATTTCAGTGTCCTATAAAGGATGATTAGATAAAAAACGTGGTATATATACACCATGGAATATTACACGGCCATAAAAAGAATGAAATCCTATGTTTTGCAGCAACATGGAAAATGGAGCTTGAGACCATTATCCTAATGAAAAAACTCATAAACAGAAAATCAAATACTTCATCTTTTCACTCATAAGTAAGAGCTAAAGAATGGGTACACACGGACACAAAGAAGGAAACAATAGACATTGGAGACCCCAAAAGTGGGGAGAGTGGTATGGGGGAGGGTTGAAAAGTAACCTATTTGGGTACAATATTCACTATTCAGGTGATGGGTACAATAGAAGCCCAAACCCAACCACTACATTGTCATCTATCCATGTAACAAACTTCCACTTTACCCTTTGAATCTATAACAATATATATTTTTTAGAAAATGATCCCTGTTGGAGATTAATGAATTATAAGGGAGAAGAAATGTCAAGCTGTCTATATGTCATTTGCAACCCCAGGCTTGGGTCACACCCTCTTTATCCTTCCCTAATTCCCAAGCACTTTTGCAAGTCTTTTGCACTTTCATTAAATATTCTACTAAACTCCAGTTCCTTCTGGCATTTGCTTTGCTACGTTTTTGTGTTTATTATGTCTTGCTTGCCTCTGATTATTCAACAAATATTTATTGAGTGTCTGCTGAGCCATTATAACAGTCTTTGGAGGATCACAGACTAAAATGGCACAGCTCCTGCCCTTGTACAGTTTAGTAATAGGAAAAAAAAACTCACTTGGAAAATAATGGTGAGACTGAAAATATCTTTTTTTCTATTTAACAGGTGAACAGAAGTTCTTCTTGCCCCATCTTGAAATCTCACTTCCAGATTCATCCTAACTTTCTTCCCTCTTCTCACCTGAAGAATTGTTAGTCCTCCTCCCCTTTAAGGTTCATTGTTTCATCACTGGAAAGCAATACACCGAAATGTTAAGATGCAATACTACGAAGATTTTTACTTTCTTCCTTTTAATTATATATATATTAAGCATTTTTTTTTACAACGAGTAGAGGCTTTTTAGAAATGTTTAGAGCCTATCCTGTCTAGAATGTGTCCTGGACTAGCTAACATTCTCTTCATGCCAAATTCGATGTCTAGAAGCAATGCTGAGGGAGCTGCCTCTCTTGGGGGTACATATTTCTGCCCAAGGCCAAATTCATGCTATTCAAGTTCTCCTTGCACTTAAATCATGTCATATTGAGGAAATTGTCCAATTTTCTTAGAACTTGTTCTGCCACTTTCTGACATCTTTCCATTAGGTCATTTTCTTTCACTAGCTCATATTTGTCCACATGTTTTGTGAGCTTAGCTCATAGCTTTTTATAGCATAGATTGTGTTCATGTTATCACTGTTATTTAGGACATAACAGATCTTTTTCCCCTTATCTGATCTTTTTTGTTTCTTATTACAGTCCATTGAAGATTCCAAATTCTGGAGATAGTAACCAAATATTTCTAGAGTTCATTATACAGAAATAGCAAAAGTAAGTCAATGAAAATATGTAAATTGTGCTTTGAAGCTGAGCAATGTGACACCAGAAGTCCAGTATTAATCTGACCCTTCCCCGGCTAAATTTATACCTGGATTGTTCTCTATGGGTCCTGCAATTTGAAGGTACGATTCTTGGGTCTACTGGCTTACTTTTAGGCGACTTATATTAAGTCACCTAAAATCCCTAGGTAAGGAAATGTACTCCTGCCCACCTCACAGTCTCAATTATTATTTTTTTAATGTGAGAAAGTAACATAATATTTCAAAAATGTTAATTATTGCTCTTGGCTTCCATGTATTTTTGTTCTTAAAAGTCCAACAATTTTGCTCTACAATCTGCTTTATCTCACAATTCATATTGGCAGTCTTTTCTGGAAAAAATCTTTGAAGAAGTTACACCTTTTAAAAGCTGATTTTCTTTTTTTAATTTTGTCATAAATCCATCTTTTTACTCAGAAAAAGAATCATAGAATATTAGTTAGAAGGAACTTTGCAGATCCTCTTGTCCAAGGATCCTCTTCTCCTGAGGAAACTGAAGCCTAAGATGGTACCTGATGGTCAAAAGTAGAGCTGGCTTCTTAGTAGCCTTCCTCCTGTCAACAGAGCACAGAGCACATAATCAAAACCCTGAAATCTGCCCCCACACTCTATATTGAACAGAAGGATACAGCTCATTCAATAAAAGGAAAACTAGTTTGTCTATTGTTATTTTTAAAGTGAAAATTAAAACATGTATATTTATCATGCATAACATTCTGTTTTCAGATATGCATACATTGGCAGGGCAAACTGGCTCACGCCTGTAATCCCAGCACTTTGGAAGGCCAAGGTGGGTGAATCACCTAAAGTCAGGAGTTCAAGACCAGCCTGACCAACATGGTGAAACCCAATCTCTACAAAAATACAAAAAATTAGCCAGGCATAGTGGTGGGCGCCTGTAATCCCTGCTACTTGGGAGGCTGAGGCAGGAGAATCGCTTGAACACAGGGGGCGGAGGTTGCAGTGAGTTGAGATTGATCATGCCACTGCACTCCAGCCTGGGCAACAAGAGCGAAACTCCGTCTCAAAAAAAAAAAAAAATATGCATACATTATGGAATGACTACATAAAGCTAATTAATCTGTTATCTTTTTAATAAATTTGTGATAAAGCTTCCTTTCATACATGTACACTTACACAAATATATGTAGACATATATAAATATATGCACACTTAGACATATATATGTATATACAGACTTTTTTTTCACAGATTTCTTCAGCTCCAATGCCAATAAAATATCCCAAGCCCAATGAGCTAGGAGGAAAAAATAGAAAGAAAGCTTGTTGCAAGATTTAGGAACACCCAAAATTGTTGGATGATAAAGAAGAGTAGGAGGGAGTAAACTGAAGAGAAAGTTAATAAAGCAAGCAGACTATGGGATTGAAGGGACCATGACTTCCAAAGTTTTTCTATCTTCTCGGAAAATGCTATTAATGCCATAAGTTGCATCAGAACAGCTTATCAAAAAGCAGAGTTAGGCCCGGCATGGTGGCTCACGCCTGTAATCCCAGCAATTTGGGAGGCCGAGATGGGTGGATCACATGAGGTCAGGAGTTCGAGACCAGCCTGGCCAACATGGTGAAAACCCGTCTCTACTGAAAACACAGAAAATTAGCCAGGCATGGTGGCACAGGCCATGTACTAGGGAGGCTGAGGCAGGAGAATAGCTTGAGCCCGGGAGGCAGAGTTGGAGTGAGCCGAGATGGCACCACTGTACTCCAGCCTGGTCGACAGAGCAAGACTTTGTCAAAAAAAGAAAAAAGAGAGAGAGAGAAAAAAAGCAGAGTTAGTTGGAAGTACTGTTTTTAAAGGCATCCATTCCTTTGATGCTCTACTCTGTAGCCTGGCATGTCAGAAAAAAAAGGCCTAAATTGCTCATCAGTGCAGGATATGACCCAGCTAAAGCATGCCTTACACACATACACATTAAGTATGTAACTTTAATAACACCTCACTCTTCTCTGGATCTTGATTTTAGGAGAAGGCTCCTTGTGGGAGATTTAGTGAAGTGTGTTGGAGATTGACACCCCCAAAATTCAATGTAAGGGTAAAGGGAAAGTCTTTTAAAAATTGGCTAAAATATTTGGAAACTGAAAATATTTGCCAGCAACAATTCAGTTATCAAAAGACTACAAATTGAAGACTTGGAATCTTTTGATCATCACCTTGCCTGCCTTCAGCCTCATTTCATCTTACAGATTTTCCTCTGAACCAGTTATGCAGAGATGAAATAAATATTCACAATGCCTTTATTAGTATAGAGTCTTTATGGTCTCAAAACTCTAACTACTTTTATGGGTTGTATCATCGCATTTTTACTTCTTAAATATTGTCTTATACTTCTTTATGTCCGCATTAGAGTCTTGAGAAGAATCACCCAAGTTAAAAGTTTAATAAATAAATGCCAAATCATTTCTAGATGTATATTTTTTTTCTCAGAGTTTGATTCTGCATTTCATTTTCCCAAATCCAAATATTTTTACATCTTTTCCACATAAATACATCTTAGAAACTTCAAATGCATTACAGCTGAAATTCAATTTACAGTTATTTTCTGCCCTGCTGCCAAATGTTCTTCTTTGCCTGTGTTCCCTAACATAGAAAATTGTTCCCTATATATTTATTTATGACACAGAACTTAAAAATCATCCCTGAGCTTCCCTTCCTCCTACCCTGAACCCATCAGTTCCATCTTTAGTCCTGCCTGTTCAATTTCTAGAACATTTCTTACATCCATCCAACTCTTTGCATTGCCTAGTGTCATCTCCCTCCTGTAGTACTGCGATAGCCTCCTAACTGATTTTCTCATTCATTCTCATTTCACCCCTTACTTCCCAGGCTCCTTCTTCAGGCACTGATTAGAGATATCTAGCCAAAATATAAACATGACGAAGGCATTCACCACTTCACACCATTCTACAAGTTCCTATTGCTCTTATGACAAGATTTTAAATATTTCACATGGCTTTTTAGTCTCTTTATATGTTCCCTGCTCTCATTATAAAACTTTCTGTTCTTCAGTTTCCATATCTATAAAATGGGGATAATAATAGTATATACCTTCCAAGATCATTATAAGGATTCAATATTTGTAAAGAACTTACAGCTCTTCTTGGCAGAGAGTAAATACTATACACATGTTTATTAAATGAATAAATTAATACATCTCATCTTGAGCTATTCTTCCCTTATTTAATTTTCTCTACTGTTTTGACTCCCTTCTAATTTCAAGCTTAGTCTCCCCTTAGCAACTCTACCCAAGTTTATTTCTCTACTGGGAATTCTTCTCCCACCTCATCCTTGTTATCTCCACCCATTCTTTCTTTGGTGCCCAGTTTAAAAAGGAAAGCTTTTCTTGACACCTCACTCTCCAGACTAAATTATTTCCCCCAGTACACACTCTTATAGCACCCTTTACTTTTTCTGTAGAGGATTTATCACAATTCTAATTATTCGTGTGATTTTCTGCCTAGTGCTCTTATACCTAGACAGACTAGATGCCCCAAGATACAAGCACTAGGATTGGATTTGTGTTACTTATGTTCTAACCCCAGCATCAAGTACAATATCTAGCATGTGGTAGGTTGCCCCCAAATATTTGGTAAATAAATGAATGAATGAATAATGAATGATGTCACAACTCTCCACCCATATACACTATACTGTTCCCTTTGAGTTTCGTAGATACCATGGAGAAAAAAGACAGTGTAGTCTTATCAGTTTATGAAAGATGGATGTACTAAAATGGAGTTTTAGATACTCTGTTGAGTGCCTCTGTACAGTTTGACTATCTGGTTAAAGGTGCCTAAGCATGAATATTTACACTCAGGGATTATTATTCTCCCTCAAGTTTTGTCTCAAAAGAAATAGCAAAAGTAATGAATTCCCAGACCAGTGATGAATTTTCTTGCCATAAAGAAGGAGTCCCAATAAGGACATTTTGCTTATAATGCTCTCTTGTTACCAGTCACTTTACAATGAGTTGAAAAACTTCCTAAAGAGGCAGGTGCTTCTTTCAGGGTCTCCAACTGACCAAAGCCCCTTTTCCAGATGTGGGGCCTCAAAATAGCAGAGGAAATCATTCCCACAGCACTTAGCTGCTAGGCATATATAAGACTAAATTGTAGTCCTATAGATCAGTGAGAAATGTTTGCTTTCAACTATTTTAGATTTTAATAACCCTCTGTCTCTAAGGGAAAAGTGCAGTTAAATAACAACCAATGAAGGAGCTAAAAAAAAAATACTTGCAACCACCCCCTTAAAAAAATGCATCTATTCATTTGTGCACTTGCTTATATGTCCTGAAATAGCTCAGCCTTGGATTGGGTGATTTATGAAGGGATCAGCTCGACCGTGAGCCAAACACTCTCCTTGTAGCAAGCCAGGAGTATAACCACTTTCACTGCAGCAGGGTGTCTTGACATTATGAGGCAAATTACCTCCTCATGGATACCAAGTGGTACCAGGAAAAAGTAATTTACCCTCTTCAGGTTACACATGCACAGAGGATAAAGCACTCACCTAGATCAGCAAATTACTTTTTTCTTATCATTATGAAATGCCATCCTGACACTGTGTTCCCTGCCCTGGTCCATCAGAGGGCTGGCTTTTATCATTCATTTTTGTATTCTTCTTTCCTTTCAGATGGGAGCTAGGAAAAGAACTGTGACAAAATGAAGCAGGCTGCTTCTATTGAAAATCAAAGGCCATGACTCAATGGGGTAATACTGGTTCTGTTATTCCTCTGATTTGTGTCCCTAAAACACAGACTGTATCTATACTAAAGAAAAAAGTGCATTTCCAAAGGTGGAGCAGATCAGCAAGATGCAAACATGTTCAACTGGCTGATTTGCAGTCACTAGGAACAGTCTGAAAATAAACATTTTGAATGGCATTTCTTACAACTTGTTTACTAAGCTCCATGGCATTAACTTGAGAGTTTAATTTTGCAATGGCTCTGCATCCCCTTGTGAGATGGAGGGGATGACATTTTCCAGGGGATCCATGAGTTCTTTTCCGTCATGAGGGCATCATGTTATGTCCTCAAAAACTCAATTTCATAAGTCATCTTTTGTATCTTCCAAGAGTTAATGTGACCGCCCTCCTCACAAATGACTCACTCTCTTTTCATCAACAGAGACAGGTGTGCCACAGATTTGATTACATCAAAAATAAGCACTCACTAAGGATAGAATGTTTACAGAATTAAAGACAGGAGAAAAGATTAGACATATATCAAGATGGGCAGGTATAAAAATACACAAGGGTGTCCTGACCCTTAATGGTTTTCATGGAAGAATTAAAAGGCAGTGATTTTTGTGATTTGTTTTCTTTTCTTTTCTGGGAATGCTGCTGTATTAATCGAAAGAAATAAGACATGGACCAAAAGCCTTTATATATACAATTATTACTTTGGTAATATAATTTTGCCCCTAAGCTTTATTTGTTTTTAAATAAGGCCTGCGTTTTTAGCCATGAAAAATTAAGATTTAAAAAGTAAAAAATACAAATAAAAACTTACAAATACAACATTTAAAATGTGAAATTTTTCTAAATTAATAACATGTTAAACTAATCCTTTGAAGGAACAGGAAGCTAAGGGAAAAATAGTGTGAAATTATGCTGTTGTAAGTACATGAGACACAGCACCTTCAATGTAATCTGGAGGGACTGTTCATTTTTTCCCCTTGGATCCCGCAGACAAAGAGAAACCCAGAAATAGAAGGGGTCTTAGAGTAATCTTATATTTTGCAACTACAGATTGTACCTCTGCCCTTGTTAGATTCACACAATCTATCTAGTCCCCCACCAAACTCTATCAACACAATTATTTGGCTAGTGAATTTTAGACTCCTTAAATATAGCACATGTAATATCAGACATGGAAGAGAGAGAGAAAGACGGGAGGTGGGCAGAGAGAGAGAGACAACCAAGGCAGAAATGAAAAAAGAGGTGGATTTGAAAGGATGTACACTCCCTTTTCCCTTGGGAGTCTGGCCCACCACATGCTCCATTTCTTTTTGGAAGGCTCAGGTTCCCTCTTCACTTTTTTTTGTCTTTTTTTTATGAGACGGAGTGTAGCTCTGTCGCCCAGGCTGGAGTGCAGTGGCCCCTCTTCACTTCTAAGCAAGTGCTAATAACATTTGCAAGTCGTTTTTGCATTTCTTTTCTACATTCCTTTTTTTCATTTCTATTTCAATTTTATTGTATGAAATACACATTAAAACTGTATGTATTATACAACCATCATATTTGCATCTCCTTCCCCCAGGAAGACTTGGGTTTTATATATTTATTAATTTATTCATTTGCGCACTCAAACATTTATACAGAGAATATTATCTACTGGAAATTGTATTATGTGATGGGGTTGCACACTGGATAAGACATAGTTGTTCTAGTTCCAACACATACAGTAAGCCTACAGACAGAAAGTTATATTGTGAATATACAAGTTAGCAAGGAACAAAAAAGGACAGCACTGTTTTATTTTTTCAAAGCTCTTCTGAGTTGACATAGATGAACAACAAAAGGATAAGAGACTTCTGCTTCTGGTCAACATGGAGGGATAGCGAGTGCATTTACCTCTTTGTCTGAAAAAAACCAAATGCTTGACATACTATGTGAAACAATGGTCCCAATCGTAGAATATCAGGCAGTGAAGGACAGAAACTGGGAACAAATAAGGTGAGCCCTACAAATTCCTCAGCTTAACTGCTTTGAGATAATTTCTAAGATACAACAGAGGGAGGCAGGAACCTAGGCAGAGCCTGGTATACTCTCAGAGTTGAGAAGTTGGCATAAGAGTCCAGAAATACCAAAGTAGCTGGAATTGGCAAGACAGAGTACTGAGGAGGAGAAGGCTGCACAGAGAACAATAGAGACCTCTGTAGGGTCCCCTTGAGCATTCAGCAGCATATTGATTAATTTATGTATGTTTGAAAACTACTCAAAGCAGTGGGAAAAAGAAAAAAATAATAACATCCAAAAGGTTTAGAAGCAACAGTGCTGAGTACTCATACAAGGACAAGAGATAGTGCCTTTTCCTGCCAGCCGGACCAGAAAACCTCATTCATGGAGCACTGGGTAGAGTACAAGAAGTGTCTCGCCTCAGCAGGGGCATGATTAGTGCTAAATAAATCACCACTCTGAGCCCACCTAATAAATTTTAAAAGCAAGACCAAAAAAGATCAAACCATTTGCAAGTAACTTAACTGCACTCACAGCAAAGCTCAAGAACATTAGTAGTAATACAAAAATATCTAGCATCCAAAAAGGTAAAATTCACAATGTCAGGTAGCTAATTAAAATTGGCAAGAATGCAAAGAAATAAACAAATACAAATCATAAAGAAAAAAATTCAATCAATCAAAACAACCAGAACTGGCACAGATGTTTAAAGTAGTAGACAAAGACATTAAATGAGTACTTTATGTATTCCATATGTTTAAGATGCTAAGTAGCAACATGGAAAATATAAAAAATTAAAAACTTACCTTCTAGGAATGAAAATTAGTGTCTGAAATGAAAAATACACCAGATAGGAATAAAGGCAGATCGGGCATTGCAGAGGAATGGATTAATGAACTTGAAATAGAAGTAGAAATTACTAAAAATTAAACGCAGAAAGAAAAACAAAAACAAAAAAGCAGTGATCTATAGAAAACTTCTAGCAGCCTAATATTATGTAATTGCTAGTCCTTGAAGGAGAGGAATGAACTGAAAAATTATTCAAGTACATGAAGGCCAAATTTTCCTATATCTAATGAAAACGATAAGAAGCTTGATGAACTGCAAGAAGACAAAACACAATGCAAACTACACCAAGGTATAAGATAATGAAAAGTCTCAAAACTAAGATAAAGAGAAAATTTGAAAAGCACCCAGAGATTAATTTTTCTAAGACCTCTTATATATAAAGGAATAAAAACAGAAATAACAGCAAATTCCTTGAGATTTATGCAGGTTTTCTGGTTCTCCATTATTTCTCAATAAGTTAATAAAATAAATAGAAAGATGAGTCATGTCAGTGTTGAAAACTGTTGGGGCTGGAGGTTTATAGACCTAGATTTGAATCCTAGCTCTCCTACTTAATAACAGTAGGTTGGGAATTTTCTGAAATATTTTTTCTTAATTATGAAAATGGTAATAATACTAACCCACTTACAAGATTGACATTGGATTAAATGAGATAATACATGACAAAAGCACTTGTGAATCATAAACCATTGTAAAACAAAACACATCATAGATATATTAGTAGATAGATGATAATGATACATAGATAAAATAGATGTATAGTTCATCATTACTCTAGTGACATTACAGATTCTAACCCATTTTAATTAATAATCTTGCCCAAATGTTATTACTACTAATAATTTAACAAAAATAGGTTATCCTTTGAGTGTAATATGTTTGCAATATTTACAATCAATAAATCCATTTGTGTAAGATTATTATTAACATTTTTTGGATTATAAATAGGGTAAAAAGCTATGATTTTCTTCCCAGAAGAATGTACTATACATGTACACACCTTATTTTTTATTTATTTTCTTTCCAACTTTTATTTAGGTTCAAGGGGTACATGTGCAGGTAAATTCTGTGTCACAGGGGAGTACAGATGATTTTATCATCTAGGTAATCAGCATACTACTGATAAGTAGTATTTCAATCCTTGCCCTCCTTCCCACCTTCTACCCTCGAATAGGCTCCAGTGTCTACTGTTTCCTTTGTTGTGTCCATGGGTACTCAATGTTTAGCACCCACTTATAAGTAAGAACATGTGATATTTGGTTTTCTGTTCCAGTTAATTTGTTTAGGATAATGGCTTCCAGCTACAACCATATTGCTACAAAGGCCATGATCTCATTTTTTATAGCTATGTAGTATTGCATGGTGTGTATGTATCACATTTTCTTTATCCAGTTAATCGCTGATGGGCATTTAGGTTGACTCCATATCTTTGCTATTGTGAATAGTGCTGCAGTGAACATATACCTTCATGTGTCTTTATGGTAGAACAATTTATAATCCTTTGGTTATATACCCAGTAATGGGATTGCTGAGTTGAATGGTAGATGGTAGTTCTATTTTATATTTTTTGAGAAATTTCCAAACTGCTTTCAACAGTGGCTGAACTACTTTAGATTCCCACCAACAGTGTATAAGCATTGCCTTTCCTCTGCAACTCAGCCAGCATCTGTTGCCTTCTGAAAATTTTAAAAATAGCCATTCTGACTGGTGTAAGATGGTATCTCATTGTGGTTTTAATTTGCATTTCCCTAATAATCAGTGATATTGAGCCCTTTTTCATATGCTTATTGGCCATGTGTATGTCTTCTTTTGAGAAGTATCTGTTCATGTCCTTTGCCCATTTTTAATAGGGTTGTTTTCTGCTTGTTGACTTGTTTGAGTTCCTCATAGATCCTGGATGTTAGACCTTTGTCAGATGCATAGTTTGCAAATATTTTCTCCCATTCTGTAGGTCGTCTCTTTACTCTGCTGTAGTTCCTTTGCTGTGAAGAAGCTCTTTATTTTAATTAGCTCCCACTTATCAATTTCTGGTTATTTTCTCCCATTCTGTAGGTTGTCTCTTTACTCTGTTGTAGTTCCTTTGCTGTAAAGAAGCTCTTTATTTTAATTATCTCCCACTTCTCAATTTCTGGTTTTGTTGCAATTGCTTTTAAAGTCTTTGTCCTTTAGTCATTGTCTTGGCTGAGTCCAGAATGGTATTCCCCAGATTTTATCCTAGGGTTTTTATATTTTTACATTTTACATTTTGCTCTTTAATCCATCCTGAGTTGCTTTTCGTACGTGGTGAAAGGTAGGGGTCCAGTTTTATTCTTCTGCATATGTTTACCCAGTTATCCCAGCAGCATTTATTGAACAAGGAGTACTTTCCCTATTGCTTGTTTTTATTGGCTTTGTCAAAGATCAGATGGTTGTAGTGTGCAGCTTTATTTATGGGTTCTTTAACCTGTTCCATTGGTCTATGTGTTTGTTTTTGAACCAGTACCATGCTGTTTTATTTACTGTAGCTTTACAGTACAGTTTGAAGTCAGGTAGTGTGATGCCTTCAGGTTTGTTCTTTCTGCTTAGGATTGCTTTGGCTATTCCAGCTCTTTTTAGGTACCAAATGAATTTTAGAATTTTTTTTTCTAATTTTGTGAAAAATGTCATTGGTAGTTTGAAAGAAATAGCATTGGACCTGTAAATTGCTTTGGGCAGTATGGCCATTTTAACAATGTCAATTCTCCTTATTCAGGAGCAGGAAATGTTTTTCCATTTGTTTGTGTCATCTCTGATTTCTTTCAGCAGTGTTTTATAGTTCTCATTGTAGAGGTCTTTCACCTCACTAGTTAGCTGTTTTCCTAGATATTTCGTTGTTTTTGTGCCTATTGTGAATGGGATTACAGTCATGATTTGCCTCTCAGCTTAGATGTTATTGGTATATAGAAATGCTACTGATTTTTGTACATTGATTTTGCATTCTAAAATTTTGCTGAAGTTGTCTATCAGATTTATGAGCATTTGGGAAGAGACTATGGGGTTTTCTAGGCATAGTATCATATTGTGTCTGAAGAAAGATAGTTTGAATTTCTCTTTTCCTATATGGGTGTCTTTTATTTCTTTCTCTCACCTGGCTAGGACTTCCAGTAGTATGTTGAATAGGAGTGGTGAGAGTGAGCGTCCTTGTCTTGCTCCAGTTCTCAAGGGGAATGCTTCTAGCTTTGCCTGTTTGTTATGATGTTGACTCTGTGTTTGGAGTAGATGTCTCTTATTATTTTGAGGTATGCACCTTCAATACCTAGTTTGATGAGGGTTGTTAGAAGGGATGTTGAATTGTATTAAAAGCCTTTTCTGTATCTACTGAGATAATCATGTAGTTTTTGTTTTTATTTCTGTTTATGTGATGAATCATTTATTGATCTGCATATGTTGAGCCAGTCTTGCATCCCGGGAATAAAGTCTACTTGATTGTGGCAGATTAGCATTTTGATGGTTTACACATTTTACATACTATTTTGGGGGTTTATGGACTCCTTGTAGCCCATCCAATTTAGAGACTTTAATATGGTAATATAGTGAATTTTTATAATTATATGTTGGCTCAGCATGCATTTTGAATATAAATTAGAATTTATCACAACAGAATCAAGTTTTACTAACCCTTGACACAGTTTCCAGTTCTCTACCTCTCCCAGTTCTTCAATGTGATTGATCCAGATTATATGCCTTATACAAACACCTTCTGGTGACCACATCCCTGTGGAAAGATAGATACAACCTACTTGACTTGTCCAACTGACCCTCACACCCCACATGGGCTGCACAGAGGTGCCACAGTGACCACCTTTCAGTCACAGCATGATTCCAAGGAACTCATGCCTGCTTGTTATAAACCCACCAATTAGAACTGCCCTTGGGAATCCTGCTTAAGTAAAACCCTGTAAAGGATTGGCCCACTGATTTCTCACTCTTTCTCTCTTGCTCTTCATGCAGTGGTTTGGTGTGCATATCCCCAGTGACTCCCCACTTGCTGTTAGCCCTGTGAGGCTTGCTACCCTCTTTCCTCTCGGATCTATAAGTAATACGCTGCTTCTGTTACTTCATGTGTTTTGTTGAGTTGCCTCTTCTGCGTCTCACCTGATGGATACCCCTGAATCTAACTCTCCTCCCAATCAGAGCTATCTCAGAGAGTGGTTATCTTGGTAGGAATAAACTGAACACAGGTCAGACAAGAGCCACAGGGCATCTGCCAGTACAAGCAAATTTTCTGTGAGGGGAATTTCTGGTCACAGATGAGACACTAAGGCATGAGAACACCTACCAGGATAAAGAAGCAACATCCATGACTACCTTATCTAGAGCCCCATCAGGGCACGTCGAGAGTTTATTGCCAATCTCATGAGAAAAACTTCAAGATCAAATTTGAGGAAACTATTACAGGTAAGGACCCTAGTATTAAAACATTGCATTAGAATTATATCTAAAGACCCAACTTCCTGACCAATAAAGAAATCTTGCAACATTTCAGCTGGTGGTCTCCCAGCCTCTTCATGGACACCTACAAAGCCAGGAAATCTGGATGATATTTAATAGTTCTAAGAGCTGATAATTCTTAAAAAATGAATGCTCTTAGGAATAATATACTTACCACCATGGAAAACAATTGAGCATAGTGGCTAAGAAGGCAAGCTATGGAATCCAACTGCCTGGGTTCAAATCTTGACCTCTACCCTATGAAACTCTCCTAGTCCCTAAATCACCATCACTGCAGCATACTCTAAAGGCTACAAATAAAGATTACTGAGATCATCTTACATTTTGCTCAGGAAGCATTTGAGGCAGGAAGGATGAAAACAGGCACAGAATTATTGTTTATTAGATACCAGTGCTTTCAGATTAAAAAAACAACTTCTCCTATACTTATTCACCTTCTCATTCTACATCAGTGATGTAAAGTTCCTTTTCTCTTCCTCTGAAAACTTGAAGCCAGTCCAGCCAGATGTAGGAGAAGTTGTGTTTCTATTGATTTGAGATGTTCAAGACATTCCTTCAAATGAAAGGATACTACATTCTCTCAGAAAAAGGAGGGTCACAAATAAATATTCCCTATATTCTTAAATTTATAAATACTAAAGGTTTGTTTTTAATAAACAAAAGATAAACAACAAATCATAGACCCTGTGTCCAGTGAACACAGGCTCCCATTCTGCCAGGGCATGTGCTGTACCAACACAGCAGTCCTGGGGCTCTGCATGACTGTGAGTTTCAGGGACACAGAGACCCATGTTTGAATCTCTAGCTTGAAGTTAGGAGTTTAATTTGAAGCAATTTATATAATCTTCTCTTCCTATGTAGATTGGGAATAATAACTACAACTATCTTGCTGTGTTTTTATGAGGGTCAATTGAGAATATAAATATAAAAGAGTTATGACAGAGGTAGTTATTATTTATCATGACAACAGCATGGTATCTTTATGGTCATAACATAGACCTACCAAAGACAATTGGAACTGCCTTTTTTACAAAAGACTGTTTTTAATTTAATAACATGAAACAAGTAACATTGAATATTTTATGCAATTGGTTTTGAAGTGACTCTAGGTATAACTTGACTCCAAAGATGTTGCAGGAAAATTATTTTCAATATTTGATATCAATTCTAAACTAAATTACATCTATGAAACTATAGTAAACATTTCCTCGAAAGTTATACAATGCCACCAATATGTTAGTTTATGAGACCAGATTAATTGGTTCTTTCGCAGATCTTAGACTTGCTTCTCCAGCTTTTTAACTATTTGCAGAGTATCTATGATTGCAAAAGGCATACAAGGTTATGCAATCACAGATTGCATAACCAGTACCACTTGAAATTACTTATCTGTAAGGATCAGGATCTTTCCCAGCTTTAAGCCCCATGAAATACAGAAATAAACAGGTTGCTGAGACTGATGTAAAATTGTAAAACTAGTATTATAATTCCCAACTCCAAATATTTGTATTCATTATAGAAATTCTTACTTGTATTGACTTGCTCTATAGTAAACTAAATACGATTTTGAATTATATTAACAAATTTGACCTTAGAAAAATATAATTATATTTAGCATTTATCTGTGGGCAAAAAGGGGGTTTTATTTCTCAAAGTTTAAAAATCGCTGTTCTAAGTTATAGAAATTGACATTACCTACTCAAAGTTTTACACCTTAAGTCGGAAGTCCTCAACCCCTGGGCTGTGGACCAACCAGTACCAGTCCACAGCCTGTTAGGAACCAGGTCGCAGAGCACGAAGTGAGTGAGTGAACATTACCGCATGAGGTCCACCTCCTGTCAGATCAGTGGCGTCATTAGATTCTCATAGAAGCGCAAACCTGATTGTGAACTGCAAATGCAAGGGATCTAGGTTGCACACTCCTTAGGAGAATCTAATACCCGATGATCTGAGGTAGAAAAATTTCATCCTGAAACCATCACCTCCTTCCACACCCCACCGACCCTTGTTTGTGGGAAAATTGTCTTTCACCAAATCAGTCCCCGGTTCCAAAAAGGTTGAGGACCACTACCTTAAGGAATTAAGCTGTTATAAATAAAATACATACATATAAATTATAAGCCACATATAATGATATTTACAAAGTGGTATTCTTTGGGAGGGTTTTGTAAAACTGAGTAACTCTGAAGAACTATAAAAAGAAAAACTTTGAGGAAAAAAAATCAAATGATTTAGATGGATGACAGATTAGAATCACAAATGGGAAGACAGTCAGGTTTTATTAAAGGACAGAATTTCCTTCTTCAAAAGAGAGAAAGAAGCAGTTCATTTTCCTGGGTTAGTGGCAGTGAGGTATCAGGCGGATGGAGACGTGGTGGAGGAGATAGGGGTTGCTCTTACTCCAAAGCTGTTGAAAATATAAGCAGCCTACTGTCTCACGGATTAGACATTCAACTTCTATTTATGCTGCCAGTGTTGATAACGATGATAACTATTTATGAGTTAATCAATAGAGGGACACTATGCCTACTATGAATAAAAACACCAATTATGGGCAGTCACTAGGGAGTGAAATACGGGAGGAAATGTAGGAGAAAAGACAAAGGGGAGAGGGGAAAAGGAAGGGAGAAATAATTGTTTACTGAATGCCTGCCCTTTTGGGGTTTGCCAGACTTATTTACACGTGGAGCTTTCCTAAATCTTCCCAGGAGCAGGTGCTATTATCACTTCCCATCAATAAGAAAACTGAAGTTGTGAAGTATTAAACTATGTACATCCATTCCACATATTTATTGCATGCCAAGTATGTTTCATCAGTGTGCTCATCTCTGACGATATAAAGATGAAAAAAACAAAACAAAATATCCCCCTACTTCAGTAAAACTACTGTCCAAATTGTGTCAACCATCAATAAGTGACTTACCCAAAATCAAATAACCAGTAAGTGGAAAAGTATGTGAATGCAGGTTTTTCTAATTGTAGAACCTGTGCTCTTTGTACCATCATACCAGGGAAAAGCAAGGAGCTGCTTCTCCCCACTGCTTTCCTTCACAATGTTCACACCCAGAGTGTGGGCAGGTCTGCTAGCCTCTTTCTCTATACTTTCTGAGCCCTGGCTTCACAAGCTGTGCCTAGCCACCCATCAGGCTACTAAATACAACAGAAGTAACTGCTTAGAAACCTGCCATAACAAATAATTACATAGGCCAAAAATTGCAACTGCTAACATATTTTGAGATATTGGCTTACATGTAATTTTTGTCTCTCTGGACATTCCCTTTTCCCTTTACCACATTTAAGCTTGTGGCTTGCTCTATGTTTGTTACCTTAGGGAAGGTATGTGTCAGGAAGAAAACAAAAGCATCTGTAAGTTTTTATTTGTCTAAAGAGCAAAGACAGGTAAATATACGGACAGAATATTTTGGAACAGAAGTATTGTTTCCCAACCCTCCCTCATTTGTTGACTAGAATGAGACTCATCTGGTGTAGCAGAGGTAGGGAGAGAGAATGGAACCTGCAGTAGGTTCACCCTCCACTTGGCTTTCTAGCAGCATTACTGGGAGAAGGTAATCCCCTCCCCGCCCCCACCAAAAAAGAGTCATGTGGTGCATTTGGATGCACATGAAATAGGAAGCATTTTGTAAGATTCTGATTCCCTAAATGTAGCACAAAATGACTGAGACTGAAGCTCCTCATGGACCAGGACAATGAAACAAGGACCAGAGGGTTTTATGACATTACCACTGCTGCCCTCCCACCCCAATGATGTAGTTGGGAAAACTGTAGCACAGTCTTGGAGGGAGGCAAAGAGAGCAAGCTGCATCCCACAAGCTCAACAGGATACAGAACTCAGAGACAAATCAGTTGAGCTATAAATATAGAGTTATGTTTCCTACACTCTTTCTTTGTATGCTAATATTTATAACTCCTTCAGGGAGAGAGGAAGAATGTAGGGGAGTGAACAGGGGTAGGAAAAGGGCACTCCATTCCTCATGGCTTCAGAAAACATACCCAATTTCTTTTATTGATGGGGGAAAGGTATCACTCGCATCCCCCCCATTTCTGCCTCATATCCCCAATAATGTAAAATCCTTCTAAGCAACATCTAGTCTGCTCAGTCTAAACACCAAATCTTCACTTCAATAAGCGATGTCTTCCAGGCCCAACTATCTAGCTAAAATAAAACTTGGAGGAGTTGGTCTCTTTGTTAATGCAGGATTCTATAAACATAACAGAAAGTATAGGCTGAGCCCAACTAAATAATAAGTATATATAGCCTACTATTTTAATTTTAGCATGATACACCACATAGAGTAGGGTTCTAAATCTCATACTATCTTTCTGAGATCTGGTAAAAATCCTTTTTGCCTGGTGTAGCTGAAAAAAAAAAAAATAGTCTCTTTTCTTCCTGTGTCACTCCTGTTACTAGTCATCTTTGTGTTCTCCAAAGCAGGACTTCCCAGGGATGTTGATTCCTTATATTTGTAGGCTTACAGCTATTGAATAAGAGGCCTTAGTCTGCAGTTGTTCTACAAGAAAGATGAATTCCTTCAACCTTAGCTGCAAAATGTCTTATGAAAACTAGTACTCAAGAATCATTGCCTGTCTGAGTGAGAGATGTGATTGCTCCTGTTATGTGTCTGCTTTGAGTGGTCTATGCTCAGGCAGTTTTCCTGCCTCACTGGCATAATGAAAAGTGTGTTCCACTGTCTACACATCTTGGAACACAGTGAGGCCTTTATGTTGGGTAAAAACCGAAATGGATGGCAAGTCACATAAAAAATAGGAATGCCATTGTTTTAGCATAATCTTGATAAACATCCTTACTATCTGTAGCACCTCAACTAGGAGGTTTCAAAACTTAACCACATAGTACTCAATACATGGACTCCAGAAACATTACATAGATCATTGTTTACCATTATTAATTAGATACTCATGATTGATTAATCAAATAGAAAACGTGCTTAAAAATCATTTACAGAACCAAGGGCAATGAAAAAGGTACGTTGTACACACACACACACACACACACATATATATATATTTCAGATATCATATGAAGTAAGAAAAAAACGTTGAAGTCTAGCTTGCTTATAAGAAAATTGATTTGATTCAAAGCATTTCCCAAAGGAGAACATAATTCAGCTGATCAGCTAGTTTCCACATTCACACAACTTATTCTACATTCTACTCCTCTGACAGCTCCAATTTGTCTACTTGCAAATACTTCTTGCAAACCACTTGGGGGTGCACAGCTGCCACTGCCTGTCGGAACAATACCAACATCCACACTCAGGGTACTGCCTGCAGATGCATTCATTACTTCCTACCTCATGCCATAGCTACATTGCTGGGGTCCGGGGGCTAGAGTGGCTGCCTGCTTCAGTGGAGAGGTTTCTTCACCTGGCCTCAAAGATACAAAGATATTCCAAAGTCTCATGAAGTTGCCCTGGCTTACTTGCATCAGATTTTGTCATGAGGCAATAGCATCAATGTCATCCAGTCCATCCTTCAGTCTTCTTTCTCTAGCTTTCCCAGATCAAGCCTTCCTCTTTCCCTATCTACAGAAATAACAGAGAATAGGGCAGTGATAGAGATACTGGTAGGCAAGTGCTTTATTACGTGTATAGGTTTGCCTCAGATACTAAACTTTAAAAAATACATTTTATAAGGAGCTTCTTGTTTCTATTCATGTCTATTTGTATCACTGGATTTCCCAGGTAAATGACTCGAGATTTCATTATTTGGAAATTCCTTACTATATTGAAACCTTGGGAGAACAAAACACTGGTTATATATCTGGGTCATGGGATTATTGTGACTTCTATTCTCTACTTTAGATTTTTTTCTGCTTCTTTGTAGCAAGCAGGTATTAACTTAATGATCAGAAAATGTCACAAGAAAGAAGAAATGGAACCTTCTCAAGCATTTCTTGGAACTCTGTCTGTAATGTACGCAAAGATGATGATATCTGCCCTTCTGATACAAGGCCCCATGGAGCTCTAGACCATGTGTACTCCCAGAAAATGTATTCACTGGTTGAGTTCATGAGATCTTTCTTAAAAGAAATGCTCCTATCCTGGGCTCCATTTTTTTCTCTCTTACTTACCCTATTCTTCCCCCTCCCCACTTTTTCTTGGTTTTGGAACACTCTCTTCTTCTTTCCTCGTCTTCCTGTTGAATAAATTTCAAGACTGAGTCCTTTCTATTATTCTTTCCTGAAATTTCATACATTCTTCTATCATAGCACCTACCACACTGCTTTAATGTTCATATATGTCCAAACATTTAACCAGGTTTTTACATAGATTAAGACTTTAGAAAATAAAGTGTCACCCGGTATTTAAGTTCTTACAAAGTTTTTGTTGCTGGGCAACACTCAGTTATTTATGTTAATTGACAAAGTATTCTTTAGTGGGTACATCTGAGTCTGAAACACCTCCATTGATGCTAACTTGGGATCTTTATATATCATCTGATTGGAGGAAATAAGGAAAATAAATTTAACTCAGAACTAGTCATTATTCCTGAGAGTAAAACTTTGCAATTCCAAATATTGGAATTTACAAAAAAAAACTAAATTTATCATTTAACACCACTAGAATAGTTGGTTGCATGAAGGTCACAAAAATGTATCTACACAATGAATGGGAGGAAATTATCCTTGTCTCATACGAAAGATTAAAATCTCTACCACATGCATACATCCCCCTTTCCCCACAATGATATCTCTCAAATAATTTATATGTAAGTAAACATGATATGCTCTACAAATTTGATAGATATCTGGGTAAAAAAAGCTCTACAGAAGACCAAAATACAAATACAAATGTTTATTTATTTATTTATTTATTTATTTATTATTATTATACTTTAAGTTTTAGGGTACATGTGCACAATGTGCAGGTTAGTTACATATGTATACAAATGTTAAATATACATGTGAAGAGTTTAAATAAAATTTGGTTAATAAAATGTGAAAAGGGAAAAACTAAGTTAGTACATGATATATGTCTACATAAAATCTTAAACATAAATTTATCATTAAATTGATAAACTCAAATATTATAAATATTTCTTTTACATTGTTCAAACTTCATATATTCAAGTTTCATTTAGAAAACTAAGTTCATGTATTATAGGTAACTCTATAATTTCTTGTCTAAACAAGGGTAATTTTAAGAGTATTAGAAGTATAAATAAGCAAATGAGAAAACAGGTATAAACTGTTAGTGATTCAAGCAAGCCAATGCATATGGTCATCCATGGTATATATAGTATTATTTATGAATTTTGCTTCTTGAGGGCCAAGTCTGTTTATGTGTATTAGACATTTTTTTTAGCCCTTGCCTAGTAAGATATGTGGCATGTGGTAGATAGTTAAATGCTTAAACTAATGAATGAATAAAATAATTAATTAATAAACAGTATTTTACAGATTTGAGTTATGAGCCAGAAAAGAAAGACCAGAATTTTATACACTCATACCGGTTATATACAAATATCCAAAAACATCAGTATAATGTGTTTTACTGCCATTTTCATCTTTGATGAATAAAAATACATAAATTTGAGTAAATAGTTATTTAGAAAGGGTTGGTTAACAACAAATGGGGAAAGGAGTTGGAGCAAGATGGCCAAATAGAAGCCTCCACTTATTGTCCTCCCCAAAGAAACACCAAATTTGACAACCTACACAAAAAAAGCACTTTTATAAGAACCAAAAATCAGGTGAGTGATCACAGTACCTGGTATTAACTTCATATCATTGAAAGAGGCATTGAGGAGGGTAAGAAAGACAGTCTTGAACTGCCAACACCACCCTCCCTGGCCCCCAGGAAGTGACCACATGGCAGCGTGGAGAGAGAATCTGTATTATTGGGGGACTTTGCATTGGAACTCAGTGCTGCCAACAACAGGCAGAACTCAGCCAACACCCACAGTTGGAGTATTTAGACAATCCCTAGCCAGAGAGGAATTGCTGATGCCAGTGAGTGGAACTTGAGTTCCTGCAAGCCTTGCCACCACAGGCTAAAGTGCTCTGGGACTCCAAATAAACTTGAAAGGCAGTCTCGGCCACAAAGATTGCAACACCTAGGTGAGTCCTTGGGCTGAAGTGGGCCCAGAGACAGTGGACTGGGAATGCACATGACCCACTGAAATACCAGCTGGGGTGGCTAAGGAATGCTGACATCACCCCTCCACTAACCCCAGGCTGTACAGCTCATGGCTCCAAAGGAGACCAATTTTTTCTGCTTGAGGAGACAGAAAAGTGGAGATTATTTTGTCTTGCATGTTGGGTACCAGCTCAGTCACAGCAGAATAGGGCACCAGTCCTAGTCATGAGGTCCCCTTTCCATGCCACAGTTCCCAGACATTTCTAGACACACCCTGGGCCAGAAGAGAACTGCAGCCTTGAAGGGAAGGACCTGGCAGGATTCATCACCTGCTGATTGAAGAAGTACTATTGAGATCTGAATAATCAGCCATGGTAACCATGTAGTACATACCATGGGCCTTGGGTGAGACTCTGAGATTTGCTAGCTTCAGGTGTGACCCAGCATATTCACAGCCATGGTGGATATGAGAAGAGACTCCTTCTGCCGAGAAAAGGAGGCATAATAATAAAAAAGGATTTTGATTGCAGCTTAGATACAAGCTTGGTCACAGTAGGGAAGATCACCAAGCAAGGTCTTGGAGCCCCTGATTCCAGGATTTGGCTCTTGGATGGGATTTCTGAGCCTGCCCTGGGCCAGAGGGGAGCCTCTTGCCCTGAAGGGTGAGTCCCAAGCCTGACAGCATTCACCACAAGCTGACTGAAGAGTCCTTAGGCCATAAGTGAACATTACTGGTAGCCTGAGAGTACTCCCTGTGAGCCTGTGTGGTGGTGGGCACAGGGAGAGACTATTTTGCCTGGGGAAAGTGGGAAGGACTTTGTATTGTGGTTTGAGTGCTAGCTTAGCCATAGTAGGTAGATTTTTAAGTTTTCCAACTTCAGTCCCTGACTTCCAGATGGTATCTCTGGACCAGCCAAGGACATGAGGGAACTCACTGCTCTGAAGTGAAGGTCACAAGACTGGCTGGCTTCACCACCTGCTGGCTTTAAGGCTCTAGGGCCTTGAGCGAACATAGGTGGTGACCAGGTAGTAGTTATAGCAGGCCTTGGGAGAGACCCAGTGCTGTGCTGGATTCAGGTCTCACCCAGCCCAATCTCAGTGGTGATGGCCACAGGGGTGCTTGTGTAACCCTTCCCATAGCCTCATGTACCTCAGCAAAGAAAGAGAGACTCCTTTGTTCAGGAGAAAGTAAAAGAAGAGAACAAAAGTCTCCACCTGGTAATCCAGAGAATTCTTCCATATCTTATCCGAGACCACCAAAGTGGTACCTCTACGAGTCTTCAAGAACCACAACGTTACTAGGCTTGGGGTGCTCTGTAATGCAGATATGGCTTGCAGTGACCAAAAACTCAGATCTCAACCCCCAGGTCCCTTTGAATATGTAGAAAGCGTTCCCAGGAAGGATGGACACAAACAATCCCAGACTGTGAAGACTGTGATAAATGCATAACTCTTCAAAGATCAGACACCAATGAACAGCCACAGGCATCAAGTCCATACAGAAAAACATGACCTTACCAAATGAAATAAGGCACCAGGGGCCAATCCTGGAGAGAGAGACATATGTGAGTTTTCAGACAGAGAATTCAAAAATAGCTGTGTTGAGGAAACTCAAAGAAATTCAAGATAATGCAGAGAAGAAATTCAAAAATCTATTAGATAAATTTAACAAAGACATTGAAATAATTAAAAAGAATGAAGCAGAAAATCTGCAAGTGAATATGCAATTCACATGCTGAAAAATGCATCAGAGTCTCTTAATAGCAGAACTGATCAAGTGGACAAAAGAATTACTAAGTTTGGAGAAAGGCTATTTGAAAATATACAGTTAGAGGAGACAAAAGAAAAATGAATTTTTAAAATGAAGCATGCCTCCAGGATCAAGAAAATAGCCTCAAAGGGGCAAACAGAAGCTACTGGCCAGAAAGAAGAGGTAGAGAAAAAGATAGGGGTAGAAAGTTTATTGAAAGAGATAATAACAGAGAACTTCCCACACCTAGAGAAAGATATCAATATCCAAGTACAAGAGGCTATAATAAACAGCAGGCAGATTTAACCCAAAGAAGACAACTTCAAGACATTTAATAATCAAACTTCCAAAGGTCAAGAATGAAGAAAAGATTATAAAAGCAGCAAGAGAAAAGAACAAATAACATACAATAGAGCTCTGTATGTCTGGCAGTAGACTTTTCTGTGGAAACATTACAGGCCAGGAGAGAGTGGAAAGACATATTTAAAGTGACGAAGGAAAAAAAAAAAACATTTACCTTAGGATAGTGTATCTATTGAAAATATCATTCAGGCATGAAGAAGAAATAAAGAACTTCTCAGACCAGCAAAGTTGAAGGATTACATCAACACCAGTCCTGTCATACAAGAAATGTTAAAGGGAGTACTTCAATCTGAAAGTAAAGGATATCAATGAGCAAGAAGAAATCATCTGAAGGTACAAAACTCACTGGTAATAGTAAGCACACAGAAAAACACAGAATATTATAACTGTATAATAGTGGTGTATAAACTACACTTATGTTAAGCAGAAAGCCTAAATAATGAACCAATCAAAAATAATAATTATTAATATGGTTTGGCTGTATCCCCACCCAAATCTCATCTTGAATTGTAGCTCCCACAACTCCCATGTGTTGTGAGAAAGACTGGGTGGGAGGTAATTGAATCATGGGGGTGGGTATTTCCTGTGCTGTTCTCGTGATAGTGAATAAGTCTCATGAGATCTGATGGTTTTATAAGGGGGAATTTCCCTGCACAATTTCTCTCATTTTCCTTTTGCCTGCTGCCATATAAGATGTGCCTTTCATCTTCCACCGTGATTGTGAGGCCTCCCCAACCATGTGGAACTATGAGTCAATTAAACCTCTTTTTCTTTATAAATTACCCAGTCTCAGGTATGTCCTTATTAGCAGCATGAAAATGGACTAATACATAAATTGGTACTGGTAGAGTGGGGTGCTCCTCTAAAGATACCCAAAAATGTGGAAGTGACTTTGAAACTGGGTAACAGGCAGAGGTTGGAACAGCTTGGAGGGCTCAGAAGAAGATAGGAAGATGTGGAAAAGTTTGAACTACCTAGAGACTTGTTGAATAGCTTTGGTCAAAATGCTGATAATGACATAGACAATAAAATCCAGGCTAAGGTGGTCGCAGATGGAGATGAGGAAATTTTTGGGAACTGGAGTAAAGGTGACTCTTACTATGTTTTAGCAAAGAGATTGGGGGCATTTGACCCTGCCCAAGAGATTTGTGGAATTTTGAACATGAGGGAGATGATTTAGGGTATCTGGCAGAAGAAATTCTAAGCAGCAAAGCATTCAAGATGTGACTTGGGTGCTGTTAAAGGAATTCAGTTTTAAAAGGGAAATAGAGCATAAAAATTCAGAAAATTTGCAGCCTGACAATGCAATAGGAAAGAAAACCCCATTTTCTGAGGAGAAATTCCAGCAGACTGCAGAAATTTGCAGAAATAACAAGGAGCCAAATGTTGCCAAAACAATGGGGAAAATGTCTCCAGGGCATGTCAGAGGTCTTCGTGGCAGCCCTTCCCATCACAAACCTGGGGGCCTAGAAGAGAAACATGGTTTCATGGGCCAAGGCCAGAGTGACCATGCTGTGTGCAGCCTAGTGACTTTGTGCCCTGCATCCCAGCAACTTCAGCCACGGCTAAAAGGGGCCCAGGTTCAGCTCTGGCCATGGCTTCAGAGGGTGCAAGCACAAAGCCTTGGCAGTTTCCATGTGATGTTGAGCCTGCAGGTACACAGAAGTGAAGAATTGAGGTTTGGGAACCTCTGCCTATATTTCAGAGGATGTATGGAAATGCCTGGATGTCCACGCAGAAGTTTGCTGCAGGGGGTGGGCCTTCGTGGAGAACCTCTGCTAGGGCAGTGCAAAAGGGAAATGTTGGGTTGGAGCCCCCACACAGAGTCCCCACTGGGGCACTGCCTAGTGGAGCTGTGAGAAGAGGGCCACTGTCCTCCAGCCCCTAGAATGGTAGATCCACTGACAGCTTGCACTGTGCTCCTGGAAAAGCCACAGACACTCAATGCTGGCCCATGAAAGCAGCCAGGGAGGAGGCTGTACCCTGCAAAGCCAAAGGGGCAGAGCGGCCCAAGACCATGGGAACACACCTCTTGCATCAGTGTGACCTGGATGTGAGACATGGAGTCAAAGGAGATCATTTTGGAGCTTTAAGATTTGACTGCCCCACTAGATGTCAGGCTTGCATGGGGCCTTTAGCCCCTCTGTTTTGGTCAATTTCTCCCATTTGGAATGGGTGTATTTATCCAGTGTCTGTACCCCCATTGTATCTAGGAAGTTACTAACTTGCTTTTGATTTTACAGGCTCATAGGCAGAAGGAACTTACCTTGTCTCAGATGAGACTTTGGACTGTGGACTTTTGAATTAATGCTGAAATGAGTTAAGACTTTGGGGAACTGTTTGAAAGGCATGATTGCTTTTGAAATGTGAGGACATGAGATTTGGGAGGGGCCAGAGTCAGAATGATATGGTTTTGCTGCATCTCCACCCTAATCTCATCTTGAATGTGGCTCCCACAATTGTCATGTGTCGTGGGAGGGACCTGGTGGCACGTAGTTAAATCCTAGGGGTGGGTCTTTCACATGCTGTTCTCATGAGATTGAATAAGTCTCACGAGATCTGATGGTTTTATAAGAACATGCTGTGTGCAGCCTAGTGACATGGTGCCCTGCATCCCAGCAACCTCTTCACATGTTCTCTCATTTTCCTTTTGCCTGCCACCATGCAAGATGTGCCTTTTACCTTCTGCCATATTGTGAGGCCTCCCCAGCCATGCGGTACGTCAATTAAACCTTTTTTTTTGAGACAGAGTTTTGCTCTGTCATCCAGGCTAGAGTGCAGTGGCATGATCTCAGCTCACTGCAACCTCCACCTCCCAGGTTCAAGTGATTCTCCTGCCTAAGCCTCCTGAGTACCTAGGACTACAGGTGCATGCCACCACACCCGGCTAATTTTTGTATTTTTAGTATAGATGGGATTTCACTGTGCTAGCTGGGATGGTCTTGATCTCCTGACCAAACCTCTTTTTCTTTATAAATTACCCAGTCACAGGTATGTCTTTATCAGCAGCCTGAAAATGACCTAATATAATTACAATAACTTTTCAGGACATAGTACAAGAAGATATAAAGAGAAAAAACAAAAAGTTAAAAAAATTGGGCAATGAAGTTAAAGAGCATAATCTTTGTTAGTTTTCTTTTGGAGTATTTGCTTGCTTGTTTATGCAATCAGTGTTAAGTTGTCATTAGTTTAAAGTAATGGGCTATAAGATAGTATTTGCAAGCTTTATGGTACCCTCAAATAAAAAAAACACACAATGAATACACAAAATATAACAACCAAGAAATTAAAAAATAATACCAAAAATTCACCTTCACTAAAAAGAAGACAAGAAGGAAGAAAAACCGGAAGAGAAGACCACAAAACAACTAGAAAACAAATTACAAAATGGCAGGAGTAAGTCCTTACATATGAATAATAATATTGAATGTAAATGGACTAAACTTGCCAATAAAAAGACATACAGTGGTTTAATAAATGAAAAAAGAGAACCAATGTTCTGTTACCTACAAGAAACACACTTCACCTATGAAGACACATATAGACTGAAAATAAAGGGATGGAAAAAGATATTCCATGCCAATGAAAACCAAAAAAGAGCTGGAGTAGCTATACTTATGTCAGACAAAATGGATTTTGAGACAAAAACTGTAAATAGAGACAAAGGAGGTCAGTATATAATGATAAAGGGATCAATTCAGCATGAAGATGTAATGATTGTAAATATATATGATCCCAACACTGGAGCACCCAGCTATATAAAGCAAATATTATTAGAGCCAAAGATAGACCTCAACACAATAACAGCTGTAGACCTCAGCACCCTACTTTCAGCATTGGACAGGTCTCCCAGACAGAAAATCAACAAAGAAACTTCAGACTTAATATGCACTATAAATAAAACTGGTAGATATAATATTTACAGAACATTTCACCCAGTGGCTACAGAATACACATTCTTCTCCTCAGTACATGGATCATTCTCAAGGATAGACCATATGTTACATCACAAAACAATTCTTAAAGCATTCAAAAAATTGGGGTAATATCAAGCATCTTCTCTGACCACAATGGAATACAACTAGAAATTAATAACGAGGAATTTTGGGAACTATACAAATACATGGAAATTAAACAACATGTTCCTGAATGATCAATGGGTATATAAAGAAATTAAGAAGAAAATTGAAAAATTTCTTGAAACAAAAAATAATGAAAACACAGCATATCAAAACCTATGGGATACAGTGAAAGCAGTACTAAAAGGAAAATTTATAGCAAAAAGTACCTATATCAAGAAATAGAAAAAGACTTCAAATAAATAACCTAATTATGCATCTTAAAGAACTAGAAAAGCAAGAGCAAACCAAACCCAACATTAGTATAAGAAAAGAAATAATAGGGATCAGAGAAAAAATATGTAAATTAGAAATGAAGAAAGCAATACAAAAGATCAATGAAACAAAAAGTTCATCTTTTGAAGTGATAAACAAAATTGACAAACCTTTGGCCAGACTAATGAAGGAAAAAAAGGGAGAAGACCCAGGCCAGGCACGGTGGCTTATGCCTGTAATCTCAGCACTTTGGGAGGCCAAGGTGGGCAGATCACTTGAGGTCAGGAGTTCATGACCAGCCTGGCCAACATGGTGAAACCCCGTCCCTACTAAAAATACAAAAATTAGCCGGGCATGGTGGTGGGTGCCTGTAATCCCAGCTACTAGGGAGGCTGAAACATGAGAATCGCTTGAACCTGGGAGGTGGAGGTTGCAGTGAGCCGATCGTGCCACTGCACTCCAGCCTGGGAGACAAGAGCGAAACTCCGTCTCAAAAACAATCAAACACACACACAAAAAAAACAAAAACAAAAGGGAGAAGACCCAAAAAAATAAAATCGAAGGTGAAAAAGGAGACGTTATAACTGGTACCACAGAAATTCAAAAAAACCATCAGTTGCTACTATGAGCAATTATATGCCAATAAACTGGAAAATGTAGAGGAAATTGATTAATTCCTGAACACATACAATCTACCAAGATTAAACCATGAAGAAATTCAAAACCTAAACAGAACAATAAAAAGTAATGAAGCCGTAGTAAAAAGTCTCCTAGCAATGAAAAGCCCAGGACCCAATGGCTTCACTGTTGAATTCTACCAAAGATTTAAAGAAGAACTAATACTAATCCTACTCAAACTATTCCAAAATATAGAAGAGGAGGGAATACTTCTAAACTCATTATACAAGATCATTATTACCATGATACATAAAACAGACAAAGATATATCAAAAAAAAGAAAACTACCGGCCAATGTCTGTGATGAATATTGCAGAAAAATTCTGAACACAATACTAGCAAAATTAACACAACAATACATTAAAGAGATCATTCATCATGACCAAGTGGGATTTATTCCAGGGATGCAAGGATGGTTCAACATACACAAATCAATCAATATGATACATCCTATCAACACAATGAAGTATAAAAACCATATTATCACTTCAATTAATGCTGAAAAAGTATTTGATAAAATTCATATCTCTTCATGATAAAAACCCTCAAAAACACGAATATAGAAGGAATATACCTCAACAAAATAAAAACCATACATATCAGACCCACAGCTAGTGTTATACTGAATGGGGGAAAACCAAAAGCCTTTACTCTAAGATCTAAAACATGACAATAATGCCCACTTTCACCACTGTTATTCAACATTCTATTCATCAGCACATGCAACATTCTCCAAGATAGACCACATGTTAGGCCACAAAATGAGTTGCAGTAAATCTAAGAAAGTCAAAATTTTATTAAGCACTCTCTCAAACCACAGTGGAATAAAATTGGAAATCAACTTCAAAAGGAACCCACAAAACCATGCAAATACATGGAAATTAAATAGACTGCTGCTGAATGATCATGGGATCAACAATGAAATCCAAACGAAAATTTAAAAATTATTTGAACTGAATAATACTGACAAAACCTACAAAATCTCTGGGATACAGCAAAAGTGGTGCTAAGAGGAAAATTCATAGCATTAAATACGTACATCAAAAAGTCTGAAAGAGCACAAATAGACAATCTAAGGTCACACCTTACAGAATTGGAGAAACAAGAACAATCCAAATCCAAACCCAGCAAAAGAAAAGAAATAACAAAAATCAGAGCAGAACTAAATGAAATTAAAACAAAAAATACAAAAGACAAATGAAACAAAAAGCTAGTTCTTTGAAAAGGTAAATAAAACAGATAGGCCATTAGCAAAATTAACCAAGAAAAGAAAAGAGAAGATCCAAATAAACTCAATCAGAAATGAAACAGGAGATCTTATTACTGATACCACAGATATACAAAAGATTATTCAACATTAATCTGAACACCTTTGTGGACATAAACTAGAAAACCTAGAGGAGATGGATAAATTCCTGGAAAGATACAACCCTCCTAGATTAAACCAGGAAGATATAGTAACTCTGAACAGACTAACAACAAGCAGCAAGATTGAAATGGTGATTAAAAAATTGTCAACAAAACAGAAGTCCAGGATCAGATGGATTCACAGCTGAATTCTATCAGATACTCAAAGAAGAATTGGTGCCAATCCTACTGATACTATCCCACAAGACAGAGAAAGAGGGAATCCTCCCTAAGTTATTCTATGAAGCCAGTATCACCCTAATGCCTAAACCAGGAAAGGACATAGCAAAAAAAGAAAACTACAGACCAATATCCCTGATTAACATATAATAGATGCAAAAATCCCTAACAAAATACTAGTGAACCGAATCCAGCAGCATATCAAAAACATAACGCATCATGATCAAGTGGGTTTCATACTAGGGATGCAGGGATGCTTTAACATACATAAGTCCATAAATGTGATACTCCATATAAACAGAATTAAAAACAAAAAAATCAATGTTCATCTCAATAGATGCAGAAAAAGCATTTGACAAAATCCAGCATCCCTTTATGATTAAAACCCTCAGCAAAATTGGCATACAAGGGATATACCTCAATGTAATAAAAGCCATCTATGACAAACCCACAGCCAACATTATACTTATTGGGGAAAAGTTGAAAGCATTCCCTCTGAGAACTGGAACAAGACAGGGATGCCCACTTTTTGTCCAGAACAATCGGACAAGAGAAAGAAATAAAGGACATCCAAATCAGTAAAAAGGAAGTCAAATTTTCGCTTTTTGCTGATGATATGATTGCATAACTAGAAAACCCTAAAGACTCATCCAAGAAGCTCCTAGAACTGGTAAATGAATTCAGCAAAGTTTCAGGATACAAAATTAATGTACACAAATCAGTAGCTCTCCTATACACCAACAGCAACCAGTGGAGAATCAAATCAAGAACTCAAGCTCTTTTATAATAGCTGCAAAAAATAAAATAAAATACTTAACAAATATACCTAATCAAGGAAGAAAAGACCTCTACAAGGAAAACTACAAAACACTACTGGAAGAAATCATAGATGACACAAACAAATGGAAACACATTCCATGCTCATGGATGGGTAGAATCAATATTGTGAAAATGACCATACTGCCCTGCCCAAAGCAACCTACAAATTCAGTGCAATTCCCATCAAAATACCACCATCATTCTCTTCACAGAACTAGGAAAAAAACCCTAAAATTCATATGGAATCAAAAAAGAGCCCACATAGACAAAGCAAGACTAAGCAAAAAGAACAAATCTGGAGGCATCACATTACCCAACTTCAAACTATACTGTAAGGTCATAGTCACCAAAACAGCATGGTACTGGTATAAAAATAGGCATATAGACCAATGGAACAGAATAGAGAACCCAGCAATAAAGCCAAATACTTACAGCCAATTCATCTTCGACAAAGCAAACAAAAACATAAAGTGGGGGAAGGACATCCTATTCCACAAATGGTGCTGGGATAAGTTGCAAGCCACATGTAGAAGAATGAAACTATATATATATAAAATGGATGGAATTGGAGACTATTATTCGAAGTGAGGTAACTCAGGAATGGAAAACCAAACATTGTATGTTCTCACTCATAAGTGGGAGCTAAGCTATGAGGACACAAAGGCATAAGAATGACACACTGGACTTTGGGGGAAAGGGTGGGGGGGGTGAGGGACAAAAGACTACACACTGGGTACAGTGTACACTGCTCGGGTGATGGGTGCACTAAAACCTCAGAAATCACCGCTAAAGAACTTATTCATGTAACCAAACACCACCTGCTCCCTAAAAATCTATTGACATTAAAAATAAATTTTTAAAAAGAGTAAACCAATTAAGAAAATGAAAAAACAAACCACAGACTCACATTTACAATAATGGTGACAAAGGGGACTGGTGCCCAGAATATATAAAAACTCCTACAACCTATACTAAAAATACAAACAATATCCCAAAAATAATCCAAAAACTCTCTTCAGAAAAGAAGATACACAAATGGACACACACACACACACACACACAGCGAGAGAGACATACACAGACATACACAAAAAAAGTGCTCAAAATGATTCGTCACTAGGAAACTGCAGATTAAAACGACGAGAAACCACAATACAGCCACCTGACTGTTTAAAATTAAAATGAATAAAAGCATCAAATATTGACAAGAATGTAGAGAAACTGGAGTTTTCTTATACAGTTAGTGGAAATGTAAAAGGATCTTGTAGATTTTTATAAAACTAAACCTACCTTATGACCTATTCCACGGTATTTATCTCAGAGAAATAAAATCATATGTCAAAAAATTATATAAGAATGTCCATGGCAATTTTATTCATAATAGCTAAAATTTGTAAGTAGGTCAAGAGTCCATCAATAGAAGGATGAACAAACACACTACTATATATTTATACAAAGGAATAGTACTCTGAACTGAAAAAAGCAACAGAATATGGGTACCTGCAACAGCATAGATGAATCTCAAAATCATCCAGGGTCAGTGAAGGCTTACACAAAAGAGTATATAAAATATTATTCCACTTACACAAAGTTCTAAACAAGCAAACTAATCTATAATGGTTGCTTCATGAGGTTGAGGCAGTAATTAACTGAGAAGGGGCTTGAGGGAACTTCCTGGAGTGATAATTTTCTATATCTGAAAAGGTGTTTGTGTTTGTCAAAACTCAGCTAATGTTCACTTAAGATTTGTGACATTTAATTGTATATAAATTTTACCTCAAAAGAAAAAAACCTGTAAACAAACATATACAAAGTTATAGGGTAAGTCCCCAGCAGCAATTTACTTTGAAATGCATCCAATAAAAAGAAAGACTAATCAAAACCACAATGAGATACCATCTCACACCAGTTAGAATGGCAATCATTAAAAAGTCAGGAAACAGCAGGTGCTGGAGAGGATGTGGAGAAATAGGAACACTTTTACACTGTTGGTGGGACTGTAAACTAGTTCAACCACTGTGGAAGTCAGTGTGGCGATTCCTCAGGGATCTAGAGCTAGAAATACCATTTGACCCAGCCATCCCATTACTGGGTATATACCCAAGAGACTATAAACCATGCTGCTATAAAGACACATGCACACATATGTTTATTGTGGCACTATTCACAATAGCAAAGACTTGGAACCAACCCAAATGTCCAACAACGACAGACTGGATTAAGAAAATGTGGCACATATACACCATGGAATACTATGCAGCCATAAAAAAGGATGAGTTCATGTCCTTTGTAGGGACATGGATGAAATTGGAAATCATCATTCTCAGTAAACTATCGCAAGGACAAAAAACCAAACACCGCATGTTCTCACTCATAGGTGGGAATTGAACAATGAGAACACATGGACACAGGAAGGGGAACATCACACTCTGGGGACTGTTGTGGGCTGGGGGGAGGGGGGAGGGATAGCATTAGGAGATATACCTAATGCTAAATGACGAGTTAATGGGTGCAGCACACCAGCATGGCACATGTATACGTATGTAACTAACCTGCACATTGTGCACATGTACCCTAAAACTTAAAGTATAATAATAATAAAATAAAAAATAAAATAAAAAAGAAAGACTAATGGATGGTGAGAGGGATGAGAGATGAATATATATGCTATAGGACAAACATAGTAAAATATTGTTGGTAGAATTTGTGCGGTGGGTACATGGGACTATAATTTTTTTAAGAAAATTGTATACTAGCAAATTTCCATAGTAAAATGTCAAGAAAGTACTTATATATCTGCATAACTAAAACGTGTGGATTTGAAGACTCCGTGCCACTTATGCCTTGCACATTTGATTCTGTATACAACGTTGTGTGCCTCTCTCCTGTCTCTTCCCTTCTCTCCCAACCTTCTTTCCTCTCTCCTCCTCTTCTCTTCCTCTCCCTCCCTCTCACTTTCCTTCCTCACTGTTCTTTCTCCTCGTTGCCACAACACTACATCTCTACATGTCTCTCTAACTCCCCACCTACCCGCATCCTTAAAAGCGAAAAAAGGAAGCTCAGGTGAAAATATGGATATCCAAATACATTTTTGAAGCATCTTCATTATGATGAAAACTATGAGAAGTCAATGGCCATTCTTAATAAACGTATGATCTGATTGTGAACCATGAATATATATATTAATATATGGAATTAATTTCAAATTAAAATAACAAAGCCATCAGCCAGTTTACAGACCATATATTGGGCTCCACTGGTCCAGAGAGGAAAGACTGTGGAAGATTTTTTTTTCTCCTTTGTTATCTGATGGCTAGAAAAGTGCTCAACATATTGTATGTACTCAAAAAATATTTACTGAACGGCATATATGTACATTCACACATATATATATGTATATATATACGCACAGACACAAAGAAGATGGAAGATGCCTAAATAATTTTCTTCATGATTTTGCTCCAAATCAGTTCTAGCATTAGGAACTAAACAGTGTTGGGCTGGGAAAAATAAAAATTATTCTACTCACAGCCCTGAGCATGAGGCCAAGTCTACAATTGTGGAGGCCCCTGCTCAGCTCAATTGCTCTATGCCTTCTCCTACTTTGAAAAGTTTACTCACAAGACCGTGTTATGACTTTGGTGGACTCTAGGCACCTTTGCCTTTATTACACCTTCCTTCATTAAAAAAAATTTAAAGTTACATTTTATGACTTTCTTGGCATACAGACAGCTATATCCCAGCCTGGGTTTATTATTTTTTATTTCTCTTTTTTAGATTTTCAAAGATATTAAAATTGTTTTCATTGTCAACAGCTGCTGTAAGTATCATGGTTTCTAGGCACTGTTCTTTCTGTGCCTAGTGAATGAAGTGGTTCTGACTGCAGGGCTTCCTTTTTGAATTTGTATTGCTTTTTAATATTTTCCTTCCTCCTACCAACTTTCTAACCATCTCAAAACATCGTCAGTGATGACAATGTGTACTTTGGGCTCTACTCCCGGACTTGAAATCTTTTAAAAAATAACTTTTCAATAGAAAAATTCATTTCTTTGGCAGACAACCTTTTAATTTCTCTCTTTGAGAGTAGAGAAGTCAGCCTGTTATACATTTATCCTCTTCCCAAGTAGAACTCAGCTTGACCAGAGATCTTCTATTGAATTGAGAGAGTGAGGTTGAATATGCACTGCGCTTCTAAATGGAGTAGTTCTAATGTCTCCTAATGCTTATGATGTCACCTAATATAAATGAAAAGCCTGTTCTTTCTCCAGTAGTCTTGAAGTGGATTTTAAAATAAATAGGAGTAGGAATCTTTTCATTTAAAAAACGCATTAAAAAGGCATATTAGAGAGTCTACTAATTTTAGAAAACATTGACCTGTATTACCTTTTTCTAGTTCTAAGACCAAAGAATGCTGAAGATGATAATTTTTCCGGAAGTGGAGACTAAAACCATTTACTTAATATATGTATTTTGAGAATGTATATATGCTCTATGGTGTCGTTGACACTAGGGATACACAGAAGTGAGTAAATCACTATTTCTGCTCTGGAGGAATTTGAAGTCTATAAGAGGAGATAAACTTGGCAATAAATAATGTCAATAAAATGTGTTAAATTCTATGATAGGAAAATACACAAAAAACAAGTACCATATAAATAAAGAAGGCTTCAGGGATTATTCCCAACTTTATCTTCTCACCTCCTATGAGGATTATCATACAGACACATCCACACCCATGCAACTTGAGGCACATCTCTGTAGGCAGAGTATATTCCCCATCCCATTATCACGCTTGGCCATGTAACCTGCCTGGGCCTATGGATTATGAGCAGAAGTGACACCGTGCCAATCCTAAACAGAAGCTTTAACATGAACTGTTTGTTTTGGCTTGGTCTCAAGCAGTTCTTCCCTTTGCCATGAAAATTGTATGTCCTAGACAGAGACATTCCCTTCATCCTGGATCCTAGAATAAGAATATATATGTACCCAAACACAAGATAACCAGGATAAGTTGCATTAAAACTGCTCCACACACCCAAGAGCAAGAAAAAAAATGCTATTGTTTGAGCTATTGAGCTTTTTTTGTTTGTTTTACTATAGCAAAGTCTGACCAACACAAATTAGTTTGGCCATCTTAGCAGATCCCAGGTTTTCCGCCTGACAAAGCTACACGTTTGTAACTTAGAAACAGAAAATATACCACTCGACTGGCATTAATACAATTACTGGGAAAATAGAACATAAAACAAAATAAAACATGATGGTTTACCATGGTTTCTTGAAAACATCCAAATTATATTCTAAAAAGATACGGGTAATACCTGATTTGATAAACTTCTTGTGAAACTTGTACATGCATACTTTTCTGATGGTATTATAATTGGGTCCCAAGCCCTTAGAAAAGTAATTATAAGAACTGGGAAGTCCAGGCACGGTGGCTTATGCCTGTAATCCCAGCATTTTGGGGGGCCAAGGCAGGTGGATCACCTGAGGTTAGGAGTTCGAGACCAGCCTGGCCAACATGGTGAAACCCCATCTCTAATAGAAATACAAAAATTAGCCTGGCATGGTGGCACACACCTGTAATCCCCGCTACTCAGGAGGCTGAGGCAGGAGAATCACCTGAACCCAGGAGATGGAGGTTACAGTGAGCCAAGATCATGCCACTGGACTCCAGCCTGAGTGACAGAGTGAGACTCTGTCTCAAAAAAAAAAAAAAAAAAAAGAACTGGAAAAGTGTTCCTGTTTTGGTACAGTAATACTATTCCTGGAAATGTGTTCTAGGGAAATAATTTTTAAAATGAGAAAAAGTATCTTATTCAGAAGCTTTTATTTTTCACAATTATCCATAATGATAAAAATTATAAAATTATACATAGAGTCATATCGGCTTATTAGCTAACTTACAAAAAACAGTTTTATGGAATGTTTTGAAATATTAAACTTGTGCTTATGAACACCAGGTAGCAATGGGGCAAAGGTTTATGAAATAGTGTTAATTGAAAACAGTAGACTAAGTTGAAATGCACACTGTAATTATAATGATACAAAATGTGTAAGCATATGGGCTAAAATGAAGATTGGAAGAAGTCCATGATATCTCATCTCCCTAATCCAAACTATTTTCAATATTTTCTTTCATGTGTTTTGAGATAGAACTGGAAGTGACAAAAACAACATGTTATAGCAAAGAGGCAACACTCTCATGCCAGCAATCCTTATATAATCGTGTTTAGTCTCTCATTGCTGAAAATTCTCTGAACTTTTGGTTTTAAATCTGTGTCTAGTCTAAAAAGATGTCTGCTTATTCTAATAAGAAGTCTAGTCTAGAGTTTACCCACTTGCTCATTACAAGTAAATTGCCTTTTGTTTGGCATTCGTCCCCAAACGTAGTTATCTGAAGGCCAAGGTGGATGCCCATCAGAGGGATCTTTTGAAAAATATGGATTCTTGACTTCCATCCAAAGCTACTCCATCAGAATTTTGGAGGGTGGATTTCAGGACTCTGCTATATTTAAAAATCTTTCCCAGATAATTCTTATGCTGCCATGCTTGGAAACCACTTACATTCTGCTTGAATTTTTTCATATACCTGAATAGTAGAAGTACAAGAATAGATGTTTTAGAAAATATCATCTTGAAAAAAAAATGTAGGAAGAGAGCCAGCAAGAAAATTTAAAAATTACATTTTCTATTCAACTTCTATTATCTAACATTGACAACCCAACCTACCTGTTTTTCACTTACTTTATATTACAAAAGAATGTTTTTGAGAAAATAAAGTAATGAGGTAAGATAACTGGACTGAACTTACAAAAAGCACCTCTTTTAAAGTACGTGCCACTTAGATCCCTAGAATACAAAGAAAGGGTCCTGGAATCACAAAAACAAAAATTGGTTCATATCAACATCATGATAAATTCTCTAGTTGTGTGCCCAGCTCTGATTCATTTAAGTTCCCATCAATAATTTGGATAAGAACAGGTATAAGAACAGGTGATGGCATATCAGATTTACAGATGAGAGGTTGAAACAGTGATTCATTCAATGTCAAAATCTGCCAAGATTATTTATAGGCTAAAACAAAGAATAAATATAGGGAAGTAAAACCTAAAAAAGATAATTGTATCTTACACTTGAGTCCAAAAATTTCCTGATATAAAATATGGGTGACATGATTAGACAGTGATAAATACATAAAAAATTTAAAGGGTAGATGGATTACAAGCTCAATATAAAAATGAATTGGAGGTGGGGAATAGAAGGAGCCTGATTATTAATTGATTCCAAGATGTGGCTGCTGAAAAATTTTTTTTTAATATATAAAGTAATTTAATTTTAGGCTGCATTTATACCTATGCTACCTAGAATAAAGGGAGTGATCATTATGCTTCATAATTTACTAGAGTCTACCAGATAGTAAATAATGAGCACTGAATTTTTGAGCAACTGAACTATATATTTTAAAATATAGGGAATCAAACTAGAAATTATGATATGTTAGAAATAATTGAAACAAATAAGAATATTTAATATGGAAATTTAAGGAAGGGGAATTTTTCTATTAGTAAATAAATATTTATTTTCCTTAGGCATAAAAAATTTATTTTATTTCGTATTCTCTTTCCCAGCAGTAGTTTACTTTTTAAAAATTATTTTATTTTTGGTTGAAAAGTAATAATTGTATACATTAATTGGGTACAATGCATTGTATATTTCAAAATTGCTGAAAGAGTACATTTTAAATGTTCTTACCACAAAGGAATGATAAGTAAGTGAAGTAATAAATATTTTAATTAGCCTTATTTAATCATTATACAATATATATATGTATCATAATACACATTATACTCTACCAGCACGTGATTTTTTTTTTTTTGGAGACAGTCTCACTTTATCACCCAGGCTGGAGTGCAGCAGCGCAATCTCGGCTCACTGCAACCTCTGCCTCCTAGGTTCAAGCAATTCTCGTGACTCAGCCTCCAGAGTAGCTGGGATTACAGGCATATGCCACCATGTCTGGCTAATATTTGTATTTTTAGTAGAGACGGGGTTTCACCATGTTGGCCAGGCTCATCTTGAACTCCTGACCTCAAGTGATCCGCCCACCTCGGCCTCCCAAAGTGCTGGGATTACAGGCGTGAGCCACCGCACCTGGCCCAGAATATTTTAATTATTACAGGTGGAAGAATAGATAGGTATGAACCAGGGGTAGAAATTACAAATCCTATCAAATTTATAAAAGGAAAAGGCTAAGAAGCTGTTCAAGATAGAAAGAAAATAAAGAGAAATGCAATATTTCGTTCTGAGTTGAATCCTGGACCGGAAAGAAAAAGGACGTGGTTAATACAGTTAGCAAAATTTCAGTGGGATCTGTAGATTAGACGGTATTATTGCATCAAAGGTTAATTCTTCTTTAGACAGCTGTATCATGGTTATATTAGAGAGTGTCCTTGTTCTTGGGAAATATCCATTAGAGGATTGTAGGAAATGGTACAATGTGTCTAAAAATTGATCTTAAATAGTTTTGAAGAAGATTAATAATTAAATAGAGAGTGAGAGACAAAGATAGATCAAATGTAGTCAAATGTTAAGAATACAGGATATTGTGGCGAGAAACATGCAGATGTTGCAAGTTTTATATAGTTTTGACATCATCTTAACATAAATTATATAAAAAGTTAAACTGAAGAAAGAATCGGGAAAATTTATATATGAGAAATTAAGTTGAATTTGGTCCAGTTTCATAATTCCCCCTTGCCTCTGGCTGAAAGAAATTAAACCTTCTCTAGATAAAGGAATCCCCAACCAGCTCTTCAGATTCCCAAAGATTGAGGTCAACTAATTATCTCATAAGAAAAAAATTCACCAAATACATGAATATCCATAATTCACCAAGAAAGAACCAGCACAAATAACAAATAATAAATTTAGAACAAGGCTTTACATATTAAAATTTCCAAATGAATAATATGTAATAAATATATTTAATGCATATAAAGAAATAAAAACTATACTCCAAAGAAATTAACAACAAATAGTGTATTATCAAAAATAGCCATGCCTATTTGACAATGTACCAAGAGATCTTTTAGAAATAAAAATATAATTATTGGGGCCGGGGGTGGTGGCTCACGCCTGTAATCCCAGCACTTTGGGAGGCCAAGGCAGGTGGATCACGAGGTCAGGAGATTGAGACCATCCTGGCTAACACGGTGAAACCCCGTCTCTATTAAAAATACAAAAAATTAGCCAGACGTGGTAGCGGGCGCCTGTAGTCCCAGCTACTCAGGAGGCTGAGTCAGGAGAATGGCGTGAACCTGGGAGGCAGAGCTTGCAGTGAGCCGAGATTGTGCCACTGCACTCCAGCCTGGACGACAGAGCGAGACTCCGTCTCAAAAAAAAAAAAAAATTATTGGAATGTGTATTAGTCTGTTTTCACGCTGCTGATAAAGACATATCCGAGACTGGGAAGAAAAAGAGGTTTAATTGGACTTAGAGTTCCACGTGGCTGGGGAGGTTTCAGAATCATGGCAGGAGGCAAAAGGCACTTACTTCTTACATGGTGGCAGCAAGAGAAAATGAGGAAGATGCAGAAGCAGAAACCCCTGATAAAACCATCAGATCTCGTGAGACTTATTCACTACCACAAGAACAGTATGGGGAGAACCGCCCCCATGATTCAATTTATCTCCCACCAAGTCCCTCCCACAACATGTGGAAATTATGGAAGTACAATTCAAGATGAGATTTCGGTGGGGACACAGCCAAACCATTATCAGAATGTATTACTCAGTTGTTGGTAGAATAACTAAGAGAAAAAATAGGTAACTAGAAAATAGATTTTAAAAAAGGTGTTTGTCAGAATGCAGCCCAGAAATATAAAAAGATAAAGGAATATAAAAGAGTGGTTAAGCAGTCTAAAATTTAGAATAAGATCTAACACTCCAATTGTAATTCCAGAAGAGATAAAAACAAAACATTGGGAGAGACAATATTGAAAGAGATAATAACTGAGTATAACTCCACCAGCACAAAAGCAAGAAAGGGTACATATAAATAAAACCATAACCTAGACATACCAAAATCAAATTTCAGGGCAATGAAGACAAGAGAAGATGAGAAAAGCACATAGAGAAAAAAAATAAATCCTCTCAAAGAAAAGATAATTAGGCTGCTATTCTCAATAGCAATGATAGGAGCCAAAATTAAGAGAATAAAGTGCCAAGAGTAAATAAATATTTAACCAGGCTTTGTGTTTCAAGATTTTCTTAATTTTGTTTTTTATTTTTTGAGATTAAGAAGCCAATCCCAAACAATAATCCCGTGAATGCAAGAATTGTGGGCTTCCTCTATCCTCCTTCATTTCTGTTTGTAAATTTGTAAATTTTTCTCTAGGTGTGTATGTTTCTCTTCATAACTGAGCAAAGACAGACATAATAACCAACACAAATCACAAAATATTTTTTTTCTCACCCTCTCTTCTATTGCAACAAGTTTGTTAGGTACAAAGATCTTCCCCAAAAAACCATGGGCATTAATTTCACTGAATGTTTTGCCATTACATGAATGGGTTGCCATGTTTCCGGCCTTTGATAGCAATTTCCTCACTAGCCACACTCTGACCATTAAGTCAATGCCAACTGCTTTGTGTATTTTAGGTTGTTGGTAGGCATCCTACTTTGAGTCACAATTTCTGTATAGGTCAAGATGGCATAGGTAAGCACCAACTCAAATGTCCCAAATCTCAGGGATTTAAAATAAAGGTTTGTTTCTCACTCTGAGGCTGGCTAGGGACTCTGTTTCACAAACCTCAAGGATGCAGGCTAAGAAAGAATCCACCATTGGAATGTCACTTCCTGTAGTAGAAACCAAGATGCACTGTCCAAAACCCTTTTGGAAGAAGTACTTTCTGCCTGGCTGCAGGCAGTAGAGTCATTAGACACCTTCCTACATGTCAGAAGTGAGGCCCTTGCCTCAGTTTGTATATAAGTGCAAAATTTAAAGGGCAACCAAAAAAAAATCAGTAATCAAGATAAGTCACACTTGAATTAAATGTTTTTAAAAATCAAAATTAATGCAAAAATTTATAAAGAAAATATCAAATTTTAAATAAAGATTGGCTATCAGCTTCTCCGAGGTCAGTGTCAGCTCTAGAAAGCTCCTTTGCCCTAGGTCACATTCTTCCTGGGGCAGCCAGCATCTGGTGACTGAGTGAGGTTGGGGTTTATAGGCCTGACTGTTGAATCCCAAAGTATAATGTTGAGTGAAAAAAGCAAGTTGCAGTTAAATATAAACAGTATAATTCAAATTCTTTAAAGTTTATAATATTCAAACACGTATACTAAAATTCTAACTAAATGTATGCATAGAACATAAAATTTGTCAGCATTAGAAAAAGAACATGATTTGGAGTGGGGCACACATAGGCTTAAAATATATTAATGATTTTTTAGTTCTAATTTGGGGTGTGTGTTTATTTTAGGGCTCCTTATGTCTTAAAAACATATATAGAGAGATCTTAAACTAAGATAAATAAAAGGTTAGCATTATGAATGGCTTTATAACCAAACATCTAAAGCAATATGCATGATATAATCCTATATACATATAGTTTACATATGTAATACTAGAAAAATGCACACACACACACAAATATACACACACAAAAACATACACACAAAAGTCCTTTTCCTTGGGCATTTTAAGGCTTCTATCCTCCAATTTTTAAATAAATGTCATAAAATTTTTTTATTATAATTGTTTTTCATAATTGTGAATATAATGCCATATATCTGTAATTCTATAACTAAAGGTATACTTCCATTGGTTAGACATAACTAAGGAATATTTAACTAGAACTCTTACATCCATATGGAAACAGAAGAACAACACATTCCCTTTGTTTTCTCAGGCTTGAAGTTAAATGTCAAAATCTTAACATTGTTAATAGTTTATGTGCTTCAAATAGATAAGTAAGGAAAGCCAAAACACTCCTTTCTCTCCAACTAGTCAATGTGCTCTTGACATAATAAGGTTTTGGTCTCTACAGTCTACAAGGTAATTGATGAGACACTTCTCAGGTCATAATGGCTTTTTGATTCACTCACATTTAGACATCTTGACCTGAACTGCGGTAACTAAAGTGAGTCTTGACAATCTGTTCAGCCTTAAATCAAACATGAGAATGAGAAGAAAACATTTCTTTGAGATTTCTATTACATCACGTTCTAACGCTCCTTTTATTGTACTCAAACTGTGTTCAGGGTTACACAGGCAGGACGACTTCTCAGACCTACTTGATATAAAGGCTTCTGTGAAAACCTCTGGGAAGGAGAGGGAGGTGGGAGCGGGCCAGGTATCATATTCATAGCCAAAGCAGGTATTATGAGTCCTATTCATATGGCATTGAAGCAACAGGTCAGGCTATTCAAAGCTGAAATAAGTCTGTTCGCAGGTTAATGTCATGATGACCTAGTCAGTACTTGGAGCAAGTAAATACAACAATACTGTAGAAAAGGCCAACACAGAGAAAGCTCTGCAACAGTCACATTTTTCTTAAGGATCTTCTAACTTCTTCTTCTGGCATCTTTTCCACTTTGTGCGGTCTCTGTCAAAACTAAGATTCTTAGTTACACTGTGCTCTCCCTCCTCTCCTCCTAATATTCAAAACTTTTGTTCAGACAGTTGTCCCTTTGGAAAGAAAAGGAGAAGTAAATTCACACTGATGTATGTGACTGCAGTAATGCATTGCTATTCCTAATAAGAGTCTACCATTAATTCCATCACATTACATAATAACTCATCTTGTTGTTATTTTCTGTTTCCCTCTAGCAGACTGTAAGCTTCCTGACAGCAGACCTTGTTTTACTCTGCTGAATATCCAGCCAACCTAAAAGAAAACATGATGTAACTCACCCATTTTTTTAAGCCACATTTCTAATTACCCTCCAATGTACCAGTCACAAAACATAGATAGCCATGTCCTGCTAGAAGCCAGGGGACTGTTCTTGGTACACATGGCTCCCAGGGTAGAGTATGGAAAGTACAGCAACCAGAGTGAACCTCAGTCTCAGGTCATAGGATGGCATGACAGTCACTGAGTAGGCTCTCAGAGGTGTCTTCTCTTAGGTAAGGGGCTGCTGAGTGATCACTGGCAGGAGGCACGTGGTAGAAGCGGGGACAGACTATGTCCACACAGCACCTACAGAATGTTCTCTGAAGATCACCAGGGCCAGATGAATAGACACTAAAATTAACTCCTGGTGCTCATGGAGGTAAAGCCATTGATGAACTGTAGAAAAGCCAGACCAAGGAGGTAGTTGTCAGCCAGAAAAATAAATATTATTTGTCCTTATCTGCCCACCTACTGACCCGTGATTTCTTCCCTTTTGACTTTTCATGCCCCTTCTCTCTGGGTTTTCATTAGCCAAAGAGAATCATTTCTTCTTGTTTGAGCCAATAGAACAAGATCATGAAAACTTGGCTAGATTATGGCAGATAGGAGGCAGCACTAGATTACAGCTCCCACTTGGATGGACAGAGCAGAGTGTAGAGAATCTCATTGTGAACTTTTGCTCCAGAACTGCTGCAGGAATAATCCAGGAAAGCTGAGAGAACCCACAGACCCTCTAAAGGAAGCAGATTGCTCCTATAGGACCCAGGAGACACCCCAAATACTGTGAGTGCCTAAGCTGTGGAAGTGGGGAAGGGGGACTGTCCACCCCCGAACACATACCCTCACTGGGGAATCTGAAAGTCTAGATCACAGGAGAAGATTCTGACCTTACCTGGAGCTGAGTAAATTTAGAGAGCTGAGCAAAATAGAAGGGTAGAGAAAGCTGTGGGAAAAGCTCTGTAGGCTCTCTGGGTCCCCTGGGAAGCCATTTCTGCTTTGTCTCACAGGGGTCCTTGGGGAGGGCTGCCAGGGATACCAGGAAAAGACCACATGGAGAAGGAAACCTCCAGCTGAACTTTTAACAATTCCAACCAAGTGCAAAGTCTCTTGGCCAGAACTTGGGGAGAGCATGAATCCAGTGTGCAGACTCCACAGGCCCAAAAGCCCTGCTTGCTTTTGCAGCTGGGAGGCTGATAGCCTGGGGCAAGTTCTCAACCCTGCTCACCCACTGCCTGGAAACAGACTCGGTACTATTGAAGGGGGGCACAGTGGGAGTGAGACCGGCCTTTTGGGTTGCATGGGAGCTGGGTGAGGCCTGTGACTGCTGGCTTTCCCTCACTTCCCTGACAACCTGCATGACACACCAGAGGCAGCATAATTCTCCTGGGAACATAACTCCATGGTCTTGGGAACAACACCCCAATCCCCACAGCAGCCACAGCAAGACCTGCCCAAGGAGAGCCTGAGTTCAGTCATGCCTAGCCCTGCCCCCACCTGATGGTTCTTTTCTACCCACCCCGGTAGCTGAAGACAAAGGACAAATACTCAGGAGTTCTAGGGCCCCACTCACCACCCAAGCCTCCCTATACTACCAGAGCTGATACTCTCCTAAAAGTGCCACCTCCTGGCAGGAGGCCAACCAGCATAAAAATAGTGCATTAAACAACCAAAATTAAGGACCCTCACAAAGTCCATTTCACCCCCCTACCACCTCCACCAGAGCAGATGTTAGTATCTATGGCTGAGAGATCTGCAGATGATTCACCTCACAGGACTCTGTGCAGACAATCCCCAGTACCAGCTCAGAGCCTGGTAGACCTGCTGGGTGGCTAGATTCAGAAGAGAGATAACAATCACTACAGCTCAGTTCTCAGGAAGCCACATCCCTAGGAAAAGGGGGAGAGTTCTATGTCAAGGGAACACCCTGTGGGACAAAAAAATCCGAACAGCAGCCTTGAGCCCTAGATTTTCCCTCTGGCATAGCTTACCCAAATGAGAAGGAACCAGAAAAACAATTCTGGTAATATGACAGAACAAGGTTCTTTAACTCCCTGCCAAAATCACACTAGGTCACCAAACCAAGAAGAAATCCCTGATTTACCTGAAAAATAAATTTGTTATTAAGTTAATCAAGGAGGCACCAGAGAAAGGTGAGGTCCAATATAAGGAAATAAAAAAAAATGATACAAGAAATGAGGGGAGAAATCTTCAGTGAAATAGATAGCATAAATAAAAATCAATCAAAACTTCAGGAAATAAAGAACACACTTTGGGAAACGCAAAATGTTCTGGACAGCCTCAGCAATAGAATCGAACAAGCAGAGGAAAGAACTACACAGCTCGAAGACAAGATTTTTGAGTCAACCCAATCCAACAAAGACAAAGAAAAAATAATTTTAAAAAATGAACAAAGTCTCCAAGAAGTTTGGGATTCTGTTAAATGACCAAACCTAAGAATAATTGGCATTCCTGAGAAAGAAGAGACATCTAAAAGTTTGGAAAATATATTTGGGGAAATACTTGAGATAGACTTCCCCAGCCTTGCTGGGGATGTAGATATCCAAATACAAGAAGCTCAAAGAATATCTGGCAAATTCATCACAAAAATATCATCACCTAGGCACACTGTCATCAGGTTATGTGAAGTCAAGATGAAGGAAAGAATCTTAATAGCTGTGAGGCAAAAGCACCAAGCAACTTATAAATGAAAACCTATCAGATTAACAGCAGATTTCTCAGCAGAAACCCTGCAAGCTAGAAGAAATTGGGGCCCTATTCAGCCTCCTTAAAAAAAAAAAATTATCAGCCAAGAATTTGGTATCCAGTGAAACTAAGCTTCATAAAGGATGGAAAGATTCAGTCTTTTTCAGAAAAACAAATGCTGAGAGAATTTACCACTACTAAGCTAGGACTACAAGAACAGCTAAAAGGAGCTCTAAATCTTGAAACAAATTCTGGAAACACATCAAAACAGAACCTCTTTAAAGCATAAATCTCACAGGACCTATAAAACAAAGATACAAAAAGAAAAGGCATATAGGCAACAAATAGCATGATAAATGGGATAGTACCTCACATCTCAATACTAACATCGAATGACCTAAATGCTCCATTTAAAAGATACAGAATTGCAGGTTGGATAAAAATTCACCAACCAACTACCTGCTGCCTTCAAGAGACTCACCTAACACACTAGGACTCACATAAACTTAAGGGAAAGGGGTAAAAAAAAGACATTCCATGCAAATGTACACTAAAAGCTAACAGGAATGACTATTCTTATACCAGACAAAACAAACTTTAAAGCAACAGCAGTTCAAAAAGACAAAGGTGGACATTACGCAATGATAAAAGGCCTTGTCCAACAGAAAATTATCACAATCCTAAATATATATGCACCTAACACTGGAGCTACCAAATTTATAAAACAATTACTAGTACACCTAAGGAATGAGACAGACAGCAACACAATAATAGTGGGGGACTTCAATACTCCACTAACAGCACTAGAGAGATCATCAAGACAGAAAGTCAATAAAGAAATAATGGACTTAAACTATACCCCACAACAAATGGACTTAACAGATATTTACAGAACATTCTACCCAACAACCACAGAATATATATTTATTCATCAGCACATTGAACATTCTCCAAGATAGACCATGTAGTAGGTCACAAAACAAGTATCAAAAAAGTTAAGAAAACTGAAATATCAAATACTCTCTCAGATCACAGTGGAACAAAACTGGAAATCAACTCCAACAGGAACCTTCAAAACCATGCAAATACATGGAAATTAAACAACCTGCTCTTGAATGATCATTGGGCAACAAGGAAATCAAGATGGAAATTTTTAAAATTCTTTGAACTGAATGATATTAGTGACACAACCTATCGAAACCTCTGGGATAAAGCAAAGGCGGTAATAAGAGGGAAGTTCACAGTCCTAAATGCCTACATCAAAAAGTCTGAAAGAGCACAAATAGACAGTCTAAGGTCACACCTCAAGAAACTAGAGAAACAACAACAAACCAAACCCAGCAGAAGAAAGGAAATAACCAAGATCAGAGCAGAACTAAATGAAATTGAAACAAACAAAAAACAATACAAAAGATAAATGTAACAAAATGCTGGTTCTTTGAAAAGATTTTTAAAAAGTTGATAGAGCATTAGCAAGATTAGCCAAGAAAAGAAGAGAGAAAAATCTAAATAAATTCAATTAGAAACAAAATGGGAGATATTACAACTGACACCACAGAAATACAAAAGATCATTCAAGGCTACTATGAACACTTTTACGCACATGTACTAGAAAGCCTAGAGGAGATGGATAAATTCCTGGAAAGATACAACCCTCCTAGCTTAAATCAGGAATAATTAGATACCCTGAACAGACCAAAAGTAACAAGCAGTGAGATTGAAATGGTAATTTAAAAAAATTACCAACAAAGAAAGTCCAGGACCAGACAGATTCACAGCTGAATTCTACCAGACATTCAAATAAGAATGGGTACCAATCGTATTGACACTATTCCACAAGGCTGAGAAAGAGGGAATCCTCCCTAAATCATTCTATGAAACCAGTATCACTCTAAATACCAAAACCAGGAAAGGACATAACTGAAAAATAAAACTATGGACCAATATCCTTGATGAAAATACATGCAAAAATATTTAACAAAATACTATCTAACCAAATCCAGCAACATATCAAAAAGATAATCCGCCATGATCAAGTGGGTTTCATACTAGGGATGCAGGAATGGTTTAACATATGCAAGTCAATAAATGTGATACACCACAAACAAAATTAAAAAACAAAAATCACATGATCATCTCAATAGATGAAGAAAATGCATTTGACAAAATTCAGCATCCCTTCATGATTAAAACCCTCAGCAGCAAAATTGGCATACAACGGACATATCTCAATGTAATAAAAGCCATCTGTGACAAAACCACAGCCAACATAATGCTGAATGGGGAAAAGTTGAAAGCATTCCCTCTGAGAACTGGAATAAGACAGGGATGCCCACTCTTACGACTTCTATTCAATATTGTACTAGAAGTTCTATTTAGAGCAATCAGACAAGAGAAATAAATAAAGGGCATTCAAAATGGTAAAGAGGATGTCAAACTTTCGCTGCTTGCTGATGATAAGATTGTATACCTAGAAAACCCTAAAGACTCATCCAAAAAGCTCCTATAACTGGTAAATAAATTCAGCAAAGTTTAAGGATACAAAATTAATGTATACAAATCAGTAGCTCTTTTCCACACCAACAGCAACCTAGCTGAGAATCAAATCAAGAACTCAACCCCTTTTAGAATAGATGCAAAAAATAAAATAAAATACTTAGGAATATACCTAACCAAGGAGGTGAAAGACCTCTACAAGGAAAACTAGAAAACATTGCTGAAAGAAACCATAGACACAAACAAATGGAAACACATTTCATGCTCATAAATGGGTGGGTAGAATCAATATTGTGAAAATGGCTGTACTGCCAAAAGCAACGTACAAATTCAATGCAATTCCCATCAAAATATCACCATCATTCTTCACAGAACTAGAAAAAACAATCCTAAAATTCATATGGAGCCAAAAAAGAGCACACATAGCCAAAGCAAGACTAAGCAAAAAGAAAAAATCTGGAGGCATCACATTAACTGATTTCAAACTATGCTATAAGGTCAAAGTCACCAAAACATCATGGAACTGGTATAAAAATAGGCACACAGACCAATGGAACAGAATGGAGAACCAAGCAATAAAGCCAAATACTTAGAGCCAACTGTTATTTGACAAAGCAAACAAAAACCTAAAGTGGGGAAAGGACACCAAATTCAACCAATGGTGCTGGGATAATTGGCTAGCCACGTGTAGGAGAATGAAACTGGATCCTCATCTCTCACATTATACAAAAATCAACCCAAGATGGATTAAGGACTTAAAGACCTAAAACTATGAAAATTCTAGAAGATAACATCAGAAAAACCCGTCTTGACATTGGCTTAGGCAAGAATTTCATGACTAAGAACCCAAAAGCAAATGCAATGAAAACAAAGATAAATAGGTAGGACTTAATTAACTAAAGAGATTTTGCACGGCAAATGGAACATCGAGCAGAGTAAACAAACAACCTGCAAAGTGGGAGAAAATCTTCACAATCTATACATATGACAAGGGATTAATATTCAGAATTGACAACGAACTCAAACAAATCAGCAAGGAAAAAACAAACAATCCCATCAAAAAGTGGGCTAAGGACATGAATAGACAATTCTCAAAGGAAGGTATACAAATGTCCAACAATCATAAGAAAAAATGCACAACATCTCTAGTAATTAGGGAAATGCAAATCAAAACCACAATGTGATACTATTTTACTCCTGCAAGAATGGCCATAATAAAAAAAATTTAAAAAAATACATGTTGGCATTGATGCAGTGAAGAGAGAACACTTCTACACTGCTGGTGGGTATGCAGACTAGTAAAACCACTATGGAAAACAGTATGGAGATTCCTTCAAGGACCAAAAGTAGAACTATAATTTGATCGAGCAATCTCGCTACTGGGTATCTACCCAGAGGGAAAGAATTCATTATATGAAAAAGATACTTACACAGTCCTGTTTATAGCAGCACAATTCGCAATTGCAAAAATGTGGAACCAACCCAAATGCCAAATGCCAAATACCCATCAATCAACAAGTGGATAAAGAAACTGTGATAAACACACACACACACACACACACACACACACACACACACACACACACTGAAATACTACTCAGTCATAAAAAGGAAAGAATTAATAGCCTTTGCAGCAACCTGGGTGGGATTGGAGACTATTATTCTAAGTGAAGTAACTCAGGAATGGCAATCCAAACATGGTATGTTCTCACTCACAAGTGGGAGCTAAGCTGTGAGGATGCAAAGGCATAAGAATGACACAATGGACTTTGGGGAATCAGGAGGAAAGGGTGGGAAGGGGCTGAGGGATAAAAGACTACAAACTGGGTTCAATGTGTACTGCTCAGGTGTTGGGTGCACCAAAATCTCACAAATCATCACTAAAGAACTTACTCATGTAACCAAATACACCTGTTCCCCCAAAACCTATGGAAATAAAAAATGCAAAAAAAATCAAAACCTTTCAGTTATTTTATTATATTCATTAATTCTGATTTGATTAATTTATTTTCTTATGCAAGACCTGAGGCTTGTTATTTCAACTCTCTAAATTTCATTTTTTCATAAGAATATGCAGATAATACTATCAAGTATTTGTTATGAATATCAGGATTTCCATATTTAAAATACCTAACACAGGACAGCTAGATTATGCTTCCTTCACTTTGAAGTAGAAGATAAATGAGTTATGCTTTGAATGTTGAGTTTGCAGTGAAGCACTGTGGTCCAGAAAGGTGTTTGCCCTGAAGGTTTATGGGTTGAGTAGCCCTCATCTGAAATGCTTGAGACCAGAAGTATTTCAGATTGTTGATTTTTTGAAATTTGGAATATTTGCATATACATAATGAGATAACTTGGGAATGGAACCCAAGCCTAAACACAAAATTCATTTATATTCCCCAAATAAGGAAGTAAAAAAAAAAAGATGTTAGCTGGAGAGAATGTGAGATCAAGGGAGGAGATACTAGATCATCTCTGCATGAGAGGATTGCTTAGAGAGAGAAGCAGAGGGAAACAATGGCTGAAATAAAGACCCTGAGAAGAATAGAGAAGACAGAATCCAGAGTACAAGTGAAAACTGACCTTTGATAGGAACAGTGACACTCCATATACTGTAAGAAAAGGGAATGTAAACAGTATGGTTTAGATGCAGGGAAACTGGAAGTGGGAAGATGGAGTTCAGTTAGGTTGCTTCCATTTCTCAATAAGATATGATGAAAGATCTTCTGCTCAGAGTAATTGGGAAGACGGGGTGTGGGAAGTCTGAAGTGAGAAAAGAAACTGTAATGCTCACAGTTTTTGACCTGTAGGAGTTCAAGTCACATGTGGGAACTCTCACTCTTGCCTTATCCTCTAACCACCAGAAAAACCCTGTTTTGGTCAGCGTTCCCCAAGAGAGACAGAACTGATAGAATATATATAAAGAGAGAAGTATTAGAAAAGGTTTATTAGGGTAATTGGCTCACTTAATTATGAAGGCTAAGAAGTACCACAATAGGCCGTCTATAAGCTGAGAACCAGGGAAGCCAGTAGCATGGTTCAGTTCAAGTCAGAATACCTCAGAACCTCATAAGCTGATAGTGTGGCTCCACCTAAGGCTAAAGGCCTTAGAACCAAGGAAGCATATGGTGTAACTCTCAGTCCAAGGTCAAAAGTCCAAGAGCCCCAGGGGCCACTGGTGTGAGTATTGGAGTCCAAAGGCCATAGAACTGGAGTTCTGACATCCAAGGGCAGGAGAAGAGCACCCTGACTCCAGCAGAAAGAGCAAGAATTCACTCTTCCTCCACTATTTGTTACATCAAGGTCCCCAGCTGATTGGATGGTACCCACCCACATTGAGGGCAGATCTTCCTCACTCAGTCCAGCTACTCACATGCCAATTCTCTCAGGAAACATTTTCACAGACACATTTGGGGCATCCCAATCGTTCTAATCAAATGCCAAACCACCTGGGTTTTTCTTTCAGCAGAAGAGGGATGGGCTTAGTGCCTCCTAAAACACTGAGAAGAATTAATGATTTACCTGCCATCTGGGTACCCCTTGATGCAGTCAAGTTGCACCCAAAATCAACCCTCATAAACCCCAAGCTAGTCTCTCCTTTCCCTGTTCTTATCACATTTTTTTATTTGCTTGGGAGTCACTTGATCTTCCCAGGAAGGATCATTATGTGAGTAATTAATTTTTTCATATCCTTTTAGTGTGTGTGTGGTGTCATCAGTTTTGACATCGAAACCAACAGGGTCCACCTTGTTTCTACAGCAGGTCAATAATACCATAAAAGCAATATCCAAAATATTGTTAGAGTAGTTAAACTAATATTAGACAAAATAGACTTTGAGAAAAAAAACTATTTCACTAGAGATTAACAAGGTCATTTTATAATGATAAAAGATTTAACTCATTAGGAAAATATAGCAATTATAAATAAATATATATAATGTATTTTATATGTATATCTAACAACAGAGTCCTGAAATACATAAACCAAGACAGAAGAAAAAGAAGAGATAATTCAACAAGGATTTTTCAATATCCCACTTTCGATAATGGATGGAACAATTGAGGTATAAGATCAACAAGGAAATAGATAACTTCAAGAAATATACATATCAATTACATCTAACAGACAACTAGAGAACACTTTCCCCAACAACAACAAATACACATTCCTCTCAGGTGCACATGGACTTCTCCAGAACATGCTTAGCTATACACAATACTCGATAAAATTAACAGGATTTAAATCATGCAAAGAATGTTCTGCAACTTCAATAAAGAAAGATTAAAATTCAACAACAAAAGAAAATTTGGGAAATTCATAAGTATATGGAATTAAACAGTACACTCCTGGGCAAGGCATGGTGGCTCATTCCTGTAATCCCAGCACTTTGGGAGGCTGAGGTGGGCGGATCACTTGAGGTCAGGAGTTTGAGACCAGCCTGGCCAATATGGTGAAACCCTGTATCTACTAAAAATATAAAAACAAAAAAAATAGCCAGGCATGGTGGCATGTGTCTGTAATCCCAGCTACTCACAAGGCTGAGGCAGGAGAATCGCTTGAACCCAGGAGACAGAGGTTACAGTGAGCCAAGATCGTGCCCCTGCACCCCAGCCTGGGTGACAGAGCTAGACTCATCTCAAAAAGAAAAAAAACAAAAACAACAAAAAAACAGCACACTCCTAAATAACAAATGTGTTATGAGGAAATCACAAGGTAAATCAGCAAATACTTGAAAATGAATGAAAATGAAAAGACAAACATGGGATGCAGCTAATGCAGTGCTTAGAGGTAAATTTATAGCTAATGATGCCTATATTAAAAGAAAAAAGTTCTCAAAGCACTTTAAGAAACTAGAAAAAGCAGAGCAAATTAAATCCAAAGAAAGCAGAAGGAAGTGTAACAGAAACTACCATCCCTTCTTGAAAAACAGTTGTTTTTCTTCTTTTCCCCCCTTTCTTTCTATGCTGGGCTTTTACTAATGTTTAATTCATTTTTTTTTTTGCTTAAATAACCCCATGAAGTAGCCTTGAAAACTAAGCACAGAATCACGGTTGTGGAACATTCCTCCCCAAGAAGAATGTGGAGCAGTTAATCTATATTTCTGCTGGAATCAAGCTGATGCCAGCCAGACCACCAGATGGCCCATTGCTCAAGAGAGTCATCAAGATCAGACATGCTTACCTGCATATAGTCAACCCCTGTGCGCAGTTTCTCTATATTCCCCCCACCCCACCATTAAAACCCTCCAGCCAGCTTGAAGAACTGAGATAGTCTTTGCAACATTAGTCTGCCATCTCTGTGGTTATGGTTCTTGAATAAGCCTGCTTTTTCTCCCACCAACTCTTGACTCTGGAGTTTGACTTTTGAGCAACAACCAGCCAAAGCTAGGTTCAGTTACAAAAGAAAATAATAAAGATTATAGTAAAAATAAAATAAACAATAGAGAAAATCAATAAAACGAAAAGTTGATTTTCTGAAAAGATTAACAAAATTGCCAAACTTTGGTTAGACTAACCAATAAAGAAAGGGAGAAGACACAAATTGCTAAAAATAAAAAATGAAAGAGGAGATTATCTGTCAAAAAGACAGACAACAAGTGTTGATGAGGATGTGAAAAAATTAGAATCCCCATACATTGCTGGTGGGAATGTACAACAGTACAGCCTCTTTGGAAAATAGTCCTTGAAATGCTAGGCATAGGGTTATGATATGATCCAGCAATTCTACTTCACAGTTTACATCTCCCCCCAAATGAAAATGTATGTCCACAAAAAACTTGTGCATGAATATTTGTAGCAGCATAAGTATAACAGAAAAAATGGAAAAGGCCAGGCATAGTGGCTCACACCTGTAATCCCAGCACTTTGGGAGGCTGAGGCAGGCAGATCACCTGAGGTCAGGAGTTCAAGACCAGCCTGTACAACATGGCAAAACCCCGTCTCTACTAAAAATACAAAAATTAGCAGGACGTGGTCATGCACGCCTGTAGTTCCAGCTACTGGGGAGACTGAGGCAGGTGAATCGCTTGAACCTGGGAAGAGGAGGTTGCAGTGAGCCGAGATCATGCCACTGCACTCCAGCCTGGGAGACAGAACAAGACTCTGTCTAAGAAAAAAGAAAAAATGGAAAACAACACAATTGTTTATCAACTGACATCCATACAATTGAATGTTATTGGGCAATAAGAAACAGCAAGATAGTAATACATGCTACAACATGGATAAATCCTGAAGTCATGTTAAATGAAAGAAGCCAGACACAAAGTTATACATTGCATGATTTTATTTATGTGAAATGTCCAAAACAAGCAAATCCTTAGAGACAGAAAGCAGCTTAGTGGTTTCCTGGGTCTGGGACAGGGGGACAGGGAGCAGAAATGGAGAATGACTGTTAATTTGTATGGGGTATCTTTCTGGGGTGTTGAAAGTGTTCTAAAATTATATTGTGGTGATGGTTGCACAACTTCAAGAATATACTCAAAACCACTCAAGTGTACAATTTCAATGGATGAATTTTAAAGTGTGTGAAATGTATCTCAATAAAGATATAAAAAATAAATACAAGTATAATGAATGTTAATAAAGGAAAAGAGCAGTTGACAAAGGAGCACAGAACAAAGGGCCCTAATCTAGACTGCTGTGTGTGGGGGGGTGGGTGGCAGTGAGATGAGGAGGGCTGAAAGAAAACATTCCTGAGCACACAACCTGTGAAAAGGGACTTGAGGATAAGAGGCAGTTAGTCATGTAAGTGAAAAGGGGCAAGGATGATGGTAGCTGCTAAAGATTGTCTCACACTAATAGATGAACATATTTGAAGATCTGAGGACAAAACACAGAATATGGCACCTCCACTTGAAGCAGCCAGACTGAAGGAGGGAGTGGTTGGAGAGGAGGCCAAAAGCAAGTAGGGGCCAGGACATGCAGAGTCTCATACACCATGTTAAGAATCCTGAACATGATCCCAGTGGAAAATAAGAAGTAATTGAAGCATTTTAAACAGAAAAGTTACATGATCAAATCTGTACTTTAGGGAGATCATTCTGACTCTGAGTGGAACATAAATGCAGATGGTCATGAATAAACCAAAGGAGATAACTTGTGAGGTTATCTGAGCAGCCCAGATAAAAAGGTGATGAAGAGAGGTTGGGTGGCTATAAACAAATTTGTCAAAATTTGGTGATAGTTACCAAGATTCTAGCTTGAGCTGTAAGTACATACTGGTTTTATTTATTGAGAAAGGAAAGGTGGTGAAAAGGGAAGTTTAAAAGATTAGATGAGGGCCAGGCACGGTGGCTCACACCTGTATTTCCAGCACTTTGGGAGGCTGAGGCAGGAGGATTACTCGAGCCCAGGAATTAGAGGTCAGCCTGGGCAACATAACAAGATCTCATCTCTACCAAAAATTTTTTTAAATTAGCCAGGCGTGGTTGGGTCCACCTGTGGTCCCAGCTACTCAAGAAGCTAAGGTGAGAAGATCACCTGAGCATGGGAGTTCAAGGCTGCAGTGAGCCATGATTACATCACCGTGCTCCAGCCTGGGTGACAGAGTGAGACCATGTCCTCCCCCCCAACAAAAAAAATAAGGAGGGGATAAAATGAGAATTTAGTTTAGGACAGTCTGAGTTGGTCTTTCTAGGTAATTCAGGAGTGACATGTGAGAAGATAGAAGGACATAGGGAAGATGGCTGGGGAGAATCTACATGCGTAAGGGGTGACCAGAGGAGATGGAGAGGAAAAGTTGAACTGAGAAAGAATGTTCAGGAAGGACAGACGAATACTAGGGGAGTATATGTCATAGAAACCTGAAGAATTTCAAAAAGGGGGAAATGATCAACAATGTCAAATGCAGTTGAGGTCAGGAGAGATGAAAATAAAAAAAGTATTCTTTCAATTAGCACAAGAAAATTGCTGCAAACTCGGGAGAGAAGTTCCCGTGAAGCTGGAGGTGGGTCAAATTGGAGTAGATTGATTGAGGAGGCGGTTGGAAAGAAAGCGAACTGAAGTGGTGTAGTTAAAAAATCTTCCGGAGGTTTAAACTACTGGAGAGGAATTAGGGAATTAAGAGAATGAGTTTCTTTGTTTTTGAATTAAGAGTGACTGATGCATATTTAAATGTTTATGCAAAAGATGAGTATAGAGAGAAGTTGGCTGGACAGAAAAAAATAATTAGTAGAGCAATTTCCTTGAGAGAGCAGGAATACATGTGACTAAAAGCAAAGGTAAAGGTAAATAAATTGGTCTTAGGTAAGAGAAACTGATATTACCTCCTTTCTTACTAGAATGGAAGTGAAGAAAGTTGGATGAGGTCTGTGTATTAGTCTGTTCTCACACTGCTACAAAGATATATCTAAGACCAGGTAATTTATAAAGAAAGATTTAATTGACTCACAGTTCCACATGGCTGATGAGGCCTCAGGACATTTACACACATGGCAGAAGGGGAAGCAGGCACATCTTACATGGCAGCAGGCAAGAGAGCAGGTGTAGGAGGAACTTGTCAAACACATAAAACCATCAGATCTCGTGAGAACTCAATCATCCCAAGAACAGCATGAGGGAAATTGCTCCCATAATCCAATCACCTCCTACCAGGTTCCTCCCTCAACACCTAGAGATTACAATTCAAGATTAAATTTGTGTGGGGACGCAAAGCCAAACCATGTAAGTTTGTATAGACTTGGTACTGTTAAATTGAGGGACTTCCTGAACAAAAGTTTCTCTTTTACACACAAGGTGGAAGATGGAGACCTTTTTGGAAAATGAGAAGTATTGGTGAAGAGTGGTGGAAGTCTGAGGAAGATGAAAAATATTTGAAATAGTAAGTTTGAACATGAAAGAATGTGATAACTTGAGTAACTACTCGGCAGCCTTGAGGGCCTAGATAGGTCTGGGGAGCTGTGTCTGATGATGTGACATTGGTCAGCCTGGTGGTGTGATTTTCCCCAGCAGTGTCCAGCTGCCCACATCCTTGCAGCGGCGTGGACAGCTGGCTTAATCGGAGGCTGTGATTTTGCCACATGGCTATTTGTAGAAGCACAACATGGGAAGTAAGTGATGGAATTGATGCGTAAAGGATCTATGTTAGAGAGGAAAACAGGACCATGAATAGGCTAATGAATAGTAGAAAATAGAATGATCAGACTATAGAAACATGTAAATTTGGAAAGCAGGCATACTGTGAATATGTGAGAGTGGGATATCTGAATTAATGATATCAGTGGTAGAGGGGGTAAGCAAAGTTGAATTTTGGCTTGTGTAAAGAGGGAATCAAAGGAGTCTTAGACTATTCAGGATACTGTAACAGAATACCATAGACTGGGTGGCTTATAAGCAATAACAATTTATTTCTCACTATTCTGGAGACTGAAAGTTTGAGATCAAGGTGCTGACAGATTTGGTGTCTGGTGAGGGCCTGCTGCCTGGTTCACAGTCAGCTATCCTTTTGTTGTGTTCTCACATGGCAGAAAGGACAAGGAAGCTCTCTAGAGTCTCTTTTATAAGCACACTAATCCCATTCATGAGGGCTCCAGCCCCATGACCTAATCACCTCCCAAAGACCCCATCTCATAAGACCAGTACATTGAGGATTAGGTTTCATCATACAACCTTTGGGAGGGCATAAATGTTCAGCCTACAGCAAAAGGCTATAGTTTTGTTTCTGATTTTGACATCAAGAAATATAAGTTTAAATAAAGCTATGTTCACATGCCTTTCTTCACTTCAGACAGGCCAAGATTAAAATGTTTGAAACTACTATGTTGGCAACAATGTGAAGCAACAGGCAATCTTATTTATACATTTCTAGTAACAACTTAGATTAACATAATCTTTAAGAAGGACAATTTGACAACATCAATCAAAATTAAAATGTGCATGCCCTTTGACACAGCAGTTTCACTTGTAGAAATTTTACCTAAAAATAAGTTCGCATAAGTAAAAATTGTCAGATGTACAAAGTTATTTTTTGAAACAGTTTGTGCAAGCAAAAAAATTGGAATCAGTCTAAATGCCCTTATACAATATAAGCAAATAGTTAAATAAATTATGATACATTCATATGATGGAATTAAAAGAATTCATACAAAATGAGGATGCTATTTTATGTTAATGTTGAACAAATTCTAACATAGCTATTAAATGAAGCAGGAGAATGTGTGCAGTATGTGATTAGTTGTGTATAACGAGGAAAAGAAGGAAAAAATATATTTACATATATATATAATTGAAAAGGCATAACATACTATATTTAGAGACACTCTAGAAGTGAAAACATTATTCACCTTTAGAAAGAAGAATTCGGTTGACCAGAAAACAAAGGTAGAAAATTAGTCACCATAAATATGTTTATACATTTTGATTTTATAATCATATTATTAAATTTCAATTTCAATTAATTGGTTAACTAATTAATATGTATAGTTAATTACATATTTTATACATGTAAACCATTGGTACACTTTAATTCAGAATTTTGTCCTATAAATCACTGTATGTGTGTATATTAAACAAAAGACAGAAAACAAAGAAAATATCGAAAAATATTTTAAATTTTAAAGTATAAAAAAATTGCCAAAGTAAAGGAAAACATATCAGTTACAACAATAAGTGGGTTAGGTTAGTCTTGTTTATAATTAATAAAAATGATAATAATAATATACTATATATTAAGCTTTCAAATACTGTGGTTAAAAGGTTTAAGTAAACTATTTTGTTTAATCCTCAAAGCAACCCTATGAAGAAAATACTTTTATTATGCCTTTTAATGACATGAAGTAAATGAGAGTGAAGGGGGTTAATTAATTGCACAAGAATACATAGCTAAGAAATCAGCAAAGGTTGATTCTAATATTAAGTATAGAATTATAAACCTGTTAAAGGAAAATACTCCCACATTGAGTTAAAGAATGATATACCATATGCTACTTACAACCGTAAACAAAATCACAAAAACATTAAAAATAAAAAAAATTATAAAGATATGTTAGATAAATATAATAAACATAAGTAATGACTGGCAATAGTAGGCACACAACCAATTTTTTTTGAAAATAGGAAAGGAAGAAAGTGAAAAAGGAGGAGGTGGAGAAAAAGAGGAAAGGGAAGAAGAAGGAGGGAAGAAAAAGAAGGATTAATAATAAAGAAGAATTACTTTATATTTCGATAAAGGTCGTCTAGGTAATTTGGACCAACCATCTCTCTGAAGACTACTGAAAAAACAATGAATTAATCTTAAAAGCATAAAAGAGCCAACAATATAGTGGGGAACGGTTTTGTCCATGTTTGGAAGGTCAAAGGAGGAAACCCAATTTTCTAAAACACTTTTGCCTGGAGGATTTTTGCAAATCCAGAAGGAAAGGATTTCAACAGATTTGTGGGGAAGGAATACAATAGCTAAAGTTAGCCCAGGTGGGAAATCCACATCTGATAAGACTTCCAAAAGGCTACAGCTTCAGAGTTAGTGGGAACTGAATGCAAACAGCTCTCAGGCCGACTTATGGCCTGGATACGCATCACCTGAACAGCCCAGAAAACCTCAAACCTTAATGGCCCCAAAGCTGTAGAACCTACTAGAAATCAATGATATGAATAACATATTTATCAGTATACATATCTCATTATATATTATGGTGTACATATTATGATGTAACACATATATAACTGTATTTTTAAAATATATTTATATTTAAAATAATTATATTCTAAAAATATACCTATATAATATAATCTAATATAATTATCCTATATATTATCTTACATAATTATATAATTAGGCAAATAAGGAACAAGAACAGAAGAAATAAGAAACAACTAAAATAAATCCACAAAGACTTGAGATAGTAGAATCATCAAAATTTATATCTTATGAAATAACTAGGCTTACTATGTTTAAGATTAGGGAAAACATGCTTGGAAATATCTGCAGGGAGACAAAGGAAAAATAAAAACAACTCTAAAAACCAATTGATCCTAAGTGAATTAATGCAGGAACATAAAACCAGATACCACATGTTCTCACTTTAAGTGGGAGCTAAGCATTGAATATACATGGACTCAAAGAAGGGAACAATAGACACTGGGGCCTACTTGAAGGAGAAGGGTGGGAGGAGGGTGAGAATGGAAAAACTACCTATCAGATACTATGCTTATTACCTGGGTGAAAAAGTAATCTGTACACCAAACCCCCATGACACACAATTTACACATGTGACAAATCTGCACATGTACCCTCTGAAATTAAAATAGAAGTTGGGAGGAGGAGGAGCCAAGATGGCCGAATAGGAACAGCTCCGGTCTACAGCCCCCAGCCTGAGCGACGCAGAAGACGGGTGATTTCTGCATTTCCAACTGAGGTACCGGGTTCATCTCACTAGGGAGTGCCAGACAGTGGGCCCAGGTCAGTGGGTGCACGCACCGTGCGCGAGCCGAAGCAGGGCGAGTCATTGCCTCACTCGGGAAGCACAAGGGGTCAGGGAGTTCCCTTTCCTAATCAAAGAAAGGGGTGACGGACGGCACCTGGAAAATCGGGTCACTCCCACCCGAATACTGCGCTTTTCCGACCGGCTTAAAAAACGGCGCACCACGAGATTATATCCCGTACCTGGCTCAGAGGGTCCTACGCCCACGGAGTCTTGCTGATTGCTAGCACAGCAGTCTGAGATCAAACTGCAAGGCGGCAGCGAGGCTGGGGGAGGGGCGCCCACCATTGCCCAGGCTTGCTTAGGTAAACAAAGCAGCTGGGAAGCTCCAACTGGGTGGAGCCCACCACAGCTCAAGGAGGCCTGCCTGCCTCTGTAGGCTCCACCTCTGGGGGCAGGGCACAGACAAACAAAAAGACAGCAGTAACCTCTGCAGACTTAAATGATTTAGAAAATGTGGCACATATACACCATGGAATACTATGCAGCCATAAAAAATGATGAGTTCATGTCCTTTGTAGGGACATGGATGAAATTGGAAATCATCATTCTCAGTAAACTATCACAAGAACAAAAAACCAAACACTGCATATTCTCACTCATAGGTGGGAATTGAACAATGAGATCACATGGACACAGGAAGGGGAACATCACACTCTGGGGACTGTTGTGGGGTGGGGGGAGGGGGGATGGATAGCATTGGGAGATATACCTAATGCTAGATGACGAGTTAGTGGGTGCAGCACACCAGCATAGCACATATATACGTATGTAACTAACCTGCACAATGTGCACATGTACCCTAAAACTTAAAGTATAATAATAAAAAATAAAAAATAAAAATAAATAAATACATATTAAAAAAAAAGTTGGAAAGAAAAATAATGACCAAGAGGGAATAAAATGAGAAATAAGAACTCACATTAAAACAAAGCCCCATAAATGAGGTTTAAAATGCCCTACTCTGTTTAGATCAAAGAAAGAATAAAAATACCAAATTAAAACCTAAGAAATCATTAAATATTGGTTTAAGATGCCATCTAGTTAGTATCTCTTAGTGTAGCTTTTCCAAACTTTTCCAAAATATAGCTTTGAAGGCCCAGAACAAGACATGATAAAATAGAAAAGTGAGGCTGATGGGCAATGTAATGTCAGTATCTGGAGGGTATATCCACAACCTATTCAGCTGATGGAACTAGAGAAAAACCCACTCAGGCATCCCTTCACTTATTTATCCAGGTGTTGCCCAGAAAACAGAAACAATTTTTCCAAGATATTAAGAAAATATTTTATATCTTCAAGATGGCCTCTGGATCCAAATATCCAATGAGACCACTCATACATGTCTAGTTTTCTCTTCCCTACAAATCTCCAATTTAGCTTACAGCAGCAATTTGTCCAGCTAAGATTGTTGCTTTGCATCCATCTTGCAATTAGGATGGGCCTTCTGACCTCATTCTTGCAAATTAATGTGAGCAAGAATTAAATAGGTAGGACATCTAGGAAAATGTTTAAGTGGCAGATTCTCATTGCATATGCTTTTGCTTATTGCATTTGCCTTTTCCTCTTCTTCCTGCTTGTCTGGAGATGTAGCCACCATCTTATAGCCATAAGGACCAAAGCATCATGGTAAAGATGGTGGAACAGAAAGACAGAAGAGCTACCATTGCTTCTTCATGACGGATCTGAACGCTGATTTTGTGGCCTTTTTGTTACATGAAAAGTAAACAAAAGTAAACAAGTAACAACACTTGCCTATGTGTTTAAAGCCACTGTTGGTTGTTTTCTGATACTTAAAGGTGAATTCTTTCATAACTGAAGGTCAAGACCTCAAAGAAAACTCAAGAGTTATCTTTGTACCATGCAAAGGCTGCCTTCTGAGTGGACAAAAGACCTCTGTTCTTTCCCACTACTGCCACTTCAACATCCACTGCCCACATAACACACTTAAATTCCTCAGCCTAAATTCAAAGTTCTCTATAATTGAACACTCCTCCCCGTTCAGTTATTTTGCTGAATAGTGCTTATAGTTCATTGATCGTGTTTCTGCCAAAAGAACTTCTTCGTAAGTTCTCAAAACCCAGTCACTCCTGACCCCCAGGCTTCTTTCTCGCTCCTATAAAATTTCCATCATTGTCTTCTTCACTCTCTTCTATGAACTGTCTTTGTATTTACCAGCGATTTCACTCATTTTCTCAGTTAATGATACACCCCTCTACAATGTTATTTGTTATTTACTTCATTTGCATATATCCTTTTTTTTTTTTTTTTTGAGATGGAGTCTCGCTTTGTCGCCCAGGTTGGAGTGCAGTGGTGCAATCTAGGCTCACTACAGCCTGTGGCTCCCACGTTCCAGTGACTCTCCTGCCTCAGCCTGATGGGTAGCTGGGATTACAGGCACGTGCCACCATGCCCGGCTAATTTTTGTATTTTTAGTATAGACCGGGTTTTACCATGTTGGCCAGGCTGGTCTCGAACTCCTGACCTTAGGTGATCTGCCTGCCACGGCTTCCCAAAGCACTGGAATTACAGGCGTGAGCCACCACACCCTGCCCATTTGTATATCTCCTGTATTTTCAACCAGACTGAATATTTCTAGATACACTTCCTTCAACATCTAGTACAGTTCCATAGACAGGACACATCTAACATTACTGGATAAATGAATTAAAAAGTGATGCATAAATAAATCTTTTCACAGTCTTGATTATAGTGATGATGATGCAAGTTTCTTATCAGAAGGCTTAACTTCCATGTCTCACATCTTGCCCATTTTTACTTACTCCAAAAGAATATGAGGCATAATGTGATAATGCATCCTGCTGAGTAACCTAGGCAACCCCAGAATGCCATCCTTCAGAATATTGGATACCTGTTGTTTCTCACCCTCTCATGAAACTTTCTGTAAAAATAAAGAAGGAGGCATTACTGTGTGCCATCATTCTCTGCTTTCATCCACATGAATTTTATAATATTAAAATGATTCTAGAAATTTGGATGTTAAAAATATTTTGAAATTGATTATATGTTACACTCTGAAGTGCAACAAAATAATCTGGTGCATTTTCCAAGTGGAATGGAGAGAACTGTCACTGTAATTGCTATTTCAGTTTTAGTCTCTTCAATGTATAATTAGGCTCATTTACTAATGGCAACTAATACTTGTTAGGCAATTACATTTACAGGGGGCTTGCATGACTTTTTCCTCATTTATACCTATCAACGGGGTAAGATTACAATTGCCACTATTTATATATAAAGAGCTCAGAGGTGTTAAGTGATTTACAGTAAGTGCTGAAACAGAAAACTGTTCACAGGTTTTATGATTCTAAATCTAAAATGCATTTCATTATTCCCTTTGAACTTCAAAGGAAGAGCTTCCCTTGAATGTTAAATTTAAGATCAGGAATAATAGGGTCATTCTATGTGTTTCAGGTCCTTAGATACTCTAACCACTTCCTTCGTTTTTTGTGAAAGAAGGCATTACTATCTGGAACAATATTTAGTAGCACAGTACTGGAGGTAAATAACTGGGTTTGAAGCCTTATTAGCTATAACATGCCAGGGAAGTTCCTCAATCTCTCTGTGCCTCAAGTTCCTAATTATGAAACTGATGCAATAAGAGCACTTATCTCCTGATATTTATGTGAATGATAAAGTGCTTACCACAATATCTCATTAGTCATTTTACGAAATATTATTTATTACAATTATTTTCCTTAACATGACTCCTCTTGAATTTTTAATATTTATTGGTTATAATATACTTGGCATATTATCTATATGTCTCATTTACTTCTCCAGATATTCAGTCCTGCAAGGTAAACGCTATTATTCCCATTTTACAAGTAAGGATAAAGATATGGAAGTTGAGAGTACATTCAGTAGCACATCTAAGGTTTTATGCCTAAACTTGCTTAGCTTCAACTCTTGTTCTTTCCATCTCTCTGTACTGCCTCTTTGGTTGGACAAATGAATCGAATTTCAAATGGGCCTTAGTTTAATAAAGGCTTGTAGATGGTGTGTACAGCGTTCCCCATGGACAAAGAGCTGTACTCCCCCAGCGTGGGATCAGAGCACATTTGTGCTCAGACAATGCACAGACTGAATCAGGACTACATGTGCTGCCCAAGTATGGTCCCAGGAGGAAGTTTTCTATTCATCTCAGCTTCTCTGATCATTTTATGGAACTCCAGTGAGCCACTGCTTTGGGACAGTGATTCTCTTACTCTTAGCTGAAGATTAATATGGGAAATAAATTTATGCCAAAGGAGAATAGTGAGCTTATTATCTCCTTTTCTCCACTCTGCCTTCATCCAACACACACAATTCTAGAAAATCTACTGGATTAAGAAGAATATAACCTAAGAAACTTAGGTGTCTTATCTTTTATGTACTAATAAAAATCTGAACAACTTGAGAAGGGTTCTGAAGGCGATAGGAAAAATGTAACCCACACAACTATAGAAATAAGAGCAGATATTTTTCAGAGTATGAGAACAGATTGGAGGTAATAGGAGGTTTTCTTTGGATAGGTTTAGGGATTAAGATTACAGTGGGTAGGCTGGGCACAGTGGCTCATGCCTGTAATCCTAACACTTTGGGAAGCTGAGGCAGGAGGATTGCTTGAGCCCAGGGGTTTGCGACAAGCATGGGCCACATGGCAGAACCCTGATTCTAAAAAAGCAAAAAAATTAGCTGGGCTTGGTGGCATGCGCCTGTAGTCCCATGTACTTGGGAGGCTGAGGCTCGGGAAGTCGAACCTACAGTGAGCCATGATTGCACCACTGCACTCTAGCCTGGGTGACAAAGTGAGACATTGTCTCAAAAAACCAAAAATTATAGTGGGTATAAATCCTGGTCTCTAAATGTAGGTGTTTAATATAGGTGCCTTTCTGTATTTTCTTTTAATTAAATTAAATCTGACCTTGAGTTCCTATCTCATACATTTGACACGAAACTGAATTTCAGAAGTGCTAGAGTCTAAGAAGCACCTGGTCTACAGTGCCCAGAAGATAGAGAAAATACCTCTAGCCTTTCCTCTATTAAGGCTACCATGGACACCCTCATCGAAGCCCATGCATCTTTTCTCTGGACTACTGTGTGTTTGACACAGGAATCTTTGCCTAGGCCAAGAACGGCAATAGATTCAGTCCAACATCCTTAGGTACATCATATGGCCATCCTTTTCCAGGTCTTATCTCCTCAGGGCAACAACACTAAGTGGCAGGATATCCCTGCTTGCTCCACTTCAATCCTCCTGTCCTCTAACTTGTTTCATAGTCTAAAAATGCCCTTCCTTCTCCCTTCCAATTTCCCTTGCTCATTTCAAAGGTGCTCCCTTCTCCTTTGGTTGCCCTCAAAAGCAATAACCAGAACTTCACTAAGTTTAAAGAAATTTTGAAAACAACACTGAACAGCAAAATTTTACTCTCTCTCTCTATATATACATATATATATATAATTTTCTGTTCACTATAATTTTCTATTCACTATGTATACAGTGAATATAAAATTTCACTATATATACATATAAAATTATAATTATTTATTTTTGTAGAGATGGGGTCTATGTTGCCCAGGCTGGTCTCAAACTCCTGGCCTCAAGAGACCCTCCTACCTCATCCTCCCAAAGTGCTGGGATTACAAGCGTGAACCACTGCACTTGGCCTATGTCCACTCTAAAATATTAGGTGAAAACCAGCATGGTAAAGAATTGTAGGTGTCACATAATAAACTTTCATTTAAAATTTTTGTACAAATTTATATGTAGAAAATTAAAAAAAAAAAAAAACATCAGCCCAGATGCAGTGGCTCACGCCTGTAATCCCAGTGAGGCAGGCAGATTGCTTGAATCCAGGAGTTTGAGACCAGCCTGGGCAACAGGGCAAAACCCCCATGTCTACAAAAAATTCAAAAATTACCTAGGCATAGTGGTGTGCACCTGTGGTCCCGATACCTAATAGGCTGAGGTGAGAGGATCACTGAGCCCAGGGAGGTTGAAGGTGCCGTGACTGCACCACTGCACTCAGGCCTGGGTGACAGAGTGAGACCCTGTCTCAAAAAAGAAAAAAAATCAAAGTGCAAAAGCTGGAAAAACATATCAAAATGCTATTTTCATCTTTAGACATGTTTTTACATTATTTGTTTTAACATTTGTTAGAGTGTTGCAGTGGGTATTATAACTGAAGCTCAAAGATACAACAGAAGCTCAGAAGAAGAAGCATGTAACTTTACTTGAGGAGCTTATGGAAGTTTTCAAGAGATTTAATTTGAACTGAGAATTGCAAAATGAGGCAGCATCAGAATCCAAGGTCCATGACATCATGAGGTAGACTGGCTTTCCAGGTAACGGGCTAAACTGGTATCCATTCATTCTCTCAGATATTGTCATAGGTTTAGTCCTTTGGGAAGAAAACATCAAGACAAAATTAAATATACTTTATTGCTGTTCTGAGAATGTCTAAGCCATGCCTAAGGGGAGTCCAAGAGCAAAGACTGCCTATCAGAGAAGTCCTGCATTGCATCAGGCAGGAATGGCCTCCTCACAGACCCTCCACCAGGCTCATTCACAGGTTAGAAGCATTCCTTGGAAGTTCTTGTTTTTGATTTACTATCTTGGCCAGGAGGGTAAGGAGGGGTCAGTTTCAGAGACTTCCCTACTATCACAACTCTTAACCTTACAAGCCAAGGAGCCATTGTGGTAGTTGCTCAAATAGTCAAGTATTTTGTCCTTTACTATTAATTTGATAACTAGAAAATGTCTACAAACCCAATGTACACTAAACTTCAGCCAGTCTCCATTTATCACCTGTCTCCCATAAGCTTCCATTCTAAGAGGAGAATCATTAGCATGCTTTGGGTCTCTGGGTACTAATATCAACTCAGAATCTGTGTCCAATAGTTCTCAAAATATCTGGGTATCCTCCTTTTCCCAGTGTACCTGAGTAAACGGCTGTAGGCAGTGGAGTGCTGGTTAAGTATTTTAACAACTAGCTCAGGGGGTAAGGAATACTAAGAGGAGAATATCCTCTTTCATAGTGTTTGCTAATTTCCATGGTATAAATACTCCTACTTTGATAAATTTCAAGCTTCTATCAAGTAACCGGAAAAAGATACAGTTAACTCTCTGAACCCGGTAAGAGTCAGCTCCAGCACACCACTTACTAGGTTCCTTTGGGGCAGAACTTGAGTGTTGCAGAGTCCTTCCCCCATAACCCAACCATCTCTTTATTTACTGAGTTCTAAATCTGAAAATTGGCTCAAGTTCAGGAACTGAGCCAAGCCCTGAACATGCTTTTCCTCCATTCTCCCATTCTTCTGATTATAGATATTAGTAGCATCCTTGTTGGTTGCCCATCTATTTTGCCCCTAGGGACACCAAGTTCAATTAAGCATCTCCACAACTCTCTGTGGGTCAAGCTCCCTTGGCTGCCCCTTTTACATTACCAGTTGTTATGGTAATTACAGCTGCCTGGTCTCTACTGGGTAAGCACTGACAATTCTTCTATTATTTGGGGGCTCTATCATCCCATTGCCATTAATGAACCTAACTCTGTGACTGCTTCTCCTTCCATCATCTCTAGTCTATAGGGAAACCCACAGCTGAACTTATTATTGATGCTGTGACTTCACACAGCACATCTCTGATGGCCTTGGTGGAGATGGTGTCCTCTGGGCCTTTCTATAGAGCCTAATCCTATGGTGAGTCCGTTAGCCTCACAAAACGTATCTATGCCAGAGTGCCAACTCCTTGAGCCTTTTGATTCCTGCCTCTATTATCTGCCAGGACAACTCAGGCATTTCTATTTCACTCAGAATGAACCATCACTTTCTCCAACTGCTAAGTGTCACCCTAGAAGTAAATTTGCCTCATCCTCTAGCATCTTTGCCAGAGTTCAATACTGTGTCTTCAGAAAGTGCCTCCAAGTCATTGAATTCTTGCTTATTCAGTCTTATGTTGGTGATCTCTTAATCAGGCACCCTCAAAACCCAATGTCATGCATATTGTCTTGTCTTCTGCTAGGCATAACAGCTAACACTTGAAGCTCCCTTGTGAATGTAATCTTCTCTTCCTTATCATGCTCCAGCTCATCTCTGTCCAGGTTATGTTGATATTCAATCCTCAGTATATTGCTGGCAGCAAGCAGAAGAGGTGGGGGGAATCTTCTGAGGGGTCACCTTGTGACAGGGGAAGGCTGCATTGTTTTCTCACACTAGGGGAGTTCTAGCTTTTGTTAGGGAGAGGCCAGCTGCCCCTGGCTCTCAGTTCAGAGAAGTCTGTAAGCCAATTTTTTTAAAAGTACATGGCCCACATGTTCCTATCCTGTATTTTGGTGGTCCCAGGTTTTCCCAATCAAGGCCTTGACCTTAGCATAAGGTCAAGCCCTGACCCTTCTGGGCTGAGCAGTTAAAATTCACAGGAGCTCTGCAATTCTAACTATTGAGGCCTGAGCACACTCCTCAGCTGCACCCACTCTTTACTGCATGAACTAAGGGCCAAAGAGTCCTGCTGGCTCTCACACATAGACTTGACAATTTATTAACTACTCTCATTTTTCACTCTCTCTGTTAAGCATCAATGCAACTTATTTACCAGCCAACCTCCCTGTTCCTATAGACATTTTTCCATTCATACCTTTCAAATGTCTGAATCATCCTACCATTAAGGGCATTCCTAGCCACCAGGGCTTTCTTCTAAATGGGTGTTGCTGAAAGCTTAGCCACTGGCCTTCCACCTGGTGCCAGGGGTTATCCATGCCCCCCAATCTACATGAAATGGAGTTCCCCTCACAGCTAGACAATGAGCCAGTCCTTAAGCCCATCTTAAAACCTGTTTTGTTGGACTACTGCTGATACCATTAATATAGTTCCCAAGAAGTAGATGCCCAGATGTAATAAGGTACACAAGAGATGTATTGAGGGTGTGGGAGATTCCAGTGAAAAACAAAAGGAGAGGTAGCAGGAATAGGTGTATGCAGTGAAAGCAATAATGAACTCATCCTTGGGCAGACAGTGTGAGGATGCCTGCATGCGGAGGAATTTCTTTTTCTTTTCTCTCTCTTTTTTTTTGAAACAGAGTCTCGCTCTGTTGCCCAGGCTGGAGTGCAGTGGCACGATCTCAGCTTACTGCAACCTCCACCTCCCGGGTTCAAGCGATTCTCCTGCCTCAGCGCCCACCACTACGCTTAGCTACTTTTTGTATTTTTAGTAGATATGGGGTTTTACCATGTTGTCCAGGCTGGTCTCGAACTCCTGACCTCATGTAATCCACCTGCCTCGGCCTCCCAAAGTGCTGGGATTACAGGCGTGAGCCACCGCGCCTGGCTGGCTGTGAAGGAATTTCTTTAAGGAAACCCTAGTTGTGCTTTCTGGGAAGAATTCTCTCACCCATTGTTTTCCGTGGACCTTCACTTGGCTCTCTGATAGAGATAAGCACTTCTTTGACTACTACCTCCCATCTTGCATCTAAAAATGACTACTACGGGACTATGCCTTTCCTGAGGGATATTCATCTTTGGGACAAATTTGAAAGCCCAAAGTTTGTTTAAACAGTCAAAAGCTGTTTCAGACTAGGCTCAGGGTTTTCTTTAGCAATATAATTCACTCAAAAATGTTTGGATTTTGCCAGCTGCATGTACTAACATTCTTGCCTTCTGTTATTTCCTTGCTCTCTTGCCCCTGTGCCTCTCTCTTACCTTAATTGGCCTCCAATAAGGCCATCTGAATAGATGCTTGACTGGCATCTCCATATTTCAATTTGCTTTTCTTGTAGGTAGTTCCTTTTCTTTGACTAGGAAGTCTTCTCAGGAGGCACTTGAGCTATAGATGTCTTATCTCCTGCTATGTGAGATGCAGAAGCTTTTCCAAACCAGAAAGGAGTAGGTAGACATGGTCCTAAATGTCTGTACTTTCTTTCCTTCCATCTTTGCTAGCAAACCTATCAATTTTTGACTAGGTTCTTCATCTTTTTTTATACCTTGATAAAAGCAAAAAGGAGCAGCCAACACAGGAAATTTTCACTTTTTTCCAAATACTTTCCTTAGAGCTTTAAGTTAGGTAAGCACTTGTTCTTGCCCTCTGATTTTTTACAAGCAATTGACTTGCGAAACATTTGACCACAGCATCCAAGAATTCCAGATTTCAAGTTTAACTGCTAATCTAATGTCACATAGTTTGGGTTTCTCGACAATCTGACTGCAAGGTACTAACTGCTGAAATAGTAACGGTGGTCTGTACTGTTAAGAATAAAAGAATCAAAAAAAAATCTTAGGGACTATAGATTTTCATTTCTTAAGGACTATAGATGTTTATTTATTATAGAACATTCATGAAACATTCTAGGGAGGGTGTTGCGGGGGTTAGCAATTAGTAGCTTTATAACCTTCAGCATGTGACTTCCAAGGTGGCTCTGGTCATCAACATTTAAGCCTAAAGAGCATGGAGGTGCACACATAGAAGTCTAAAGGAGACAGGTATGACTTCCGTTTACACAACATTTGTGAGAGTTTAGTCATGTTAGATAAATCTAAGGGGTCTGGGGAATATATTGCCATATAGCTTAGCTACAATTCTATTAGTATGAAAGAAGGTAAGAACATATTCTAATCGACAGCTTATTGTCAACCTTTTTTATGACTGTCAGGCATTTCAAATAGTTTTGTGCTCAATCCTAACATGTCAAAAACAGAACTCATTCTTTTTCCCTCATTCTAGCTCTTCTTTCTGTCCTTTCTACATTTATTAATGGCACTACCATTTTTGTAGTTATCCCTGCACAATATTTGAGTTATTCTTGGCTCTTTCCTTTCTCTAGTTACCCTATCCAACAGGTTGCCAGGAAATTGTTTGTTCTGCCTGGCTTGTGTCCTCCACAATCTGTCTCTTCCTTTCTGTTTCCACATCACCAATTTAGTTCAGCCCTCATTACCACTCCAATTATTGTGATGACTTCTTGAGTTGTCTGCAAAGTTCCAAATGTTTCCCTATCTTCCATATAACCTGATGAATTAATCTTTCCAAAGTGCATCTCTGAACTACCTATTTTCTGTTCAATGGTTCTTCAGAGCCTGCTCAAAATTAAACACAAATTAGCCTGTTGTGCAATCTGAGTGGCCTTGTCTTCCATGCCTTTGGCTTTTACACCAAACTTTCCCAACAGGGTTAGCTACCAATGCCAAAATATGTCCCATGTTTTCCCACTTTCAAGCTTTTGCTTTTCTGCACCTTGAAATGTACTTTTACACTATTTCTTGAGTTAGCATAGGATGAAACATAGCCTCTGGGTACACGGTTTTGAACCTCAGCCCCACCACTAACTTTTTGACCCAAACAAGTTATTTCATATCTCTAAGCCTCTGTTTCTTCACTTATAAAAGAAGATAATGACAACCACTTCACACAAGGTTGTTGTGAGAAATAAATACAATGACTTACATGGAGTGCCTGATGTATAATAAGTGCTTGACTAAGGTTAATTTGCTTTCTCCTTCTATCTATTGAAATTGTGCCTGCTTGAAGTACAGTATTACCTCCTCCACTAAGCCTGTACATCACTAGTGATATCACAGGTAAATCCTCAAATACCAATGTGCTGTGGTTGGGCCTGCTTTCTGCACCTCTGCTATTGCTTTAAGAAAAGCATGTCATGGGTAGCTCATTAGTCCATGGAGAATAAAAAGCATATATAGTAGATCTGATCACAGCCTGTAGTTTGGAACCAAGCCAAGCCGAGACCAGTCTGGTATAGCCAGAGCTTAGTCAACATATAAATGTGGGTCTGAGAATAAATGATTTGTTATCAAAACTACAATGAGATACCATCTCACATCAGTTAGAATGGTGACCATTAAAAAGTCAGGAAACAACAGATGCTGGAGAGGATGTGGAGACATAGGAACCCTTTTGTGTGGTGATTCCTCAATGATCTAGAACCAGAAATACCATTTAACCCAGTAATCCCATTACTGAGTATACACCCAAAGGATTATAAATCATTCTACTATAAAGACACATGCACACATGTTTATTGTAGCACTATTTACAATATCAAAGACTTGGAACCAACCCAAATGCCCATCAGTGTTAGACTGGATACAGAAAATATGGTACATATACACGATAGAGTACTATACAGCCATAATAAAGAATGAGTTCATGTCATTTGCAGGGACATGGATGAAGCTGGAAACCCTCATTCTTGGCAAACTAACACAGGAACAGAAAACCAAACACCACATGTTCTCACTCGTAAGTGGGAGCTGAACAATGAGAACACAGAGAGGGGAATATCACACACCAGGGCCTATTGGGGGTGGTGGGCAAGGGGAGGGATAGCATTAGGACAATTACGTAATGCATGTGGGGCTTAAAACCTAGATGATGGGTTGATGGATGCAGCAAACCACCATGGCACATGTATACCTACGTAACAAACCTGCACAGTCTGCACATGTATCCCAGAACTTAAAGTTATAATAATAAAAAAGATGCAAAAAATAAAATAATAAATAATTTTTAAAAGAATAAATGATTTGTTGTCATAGGCCATTGAATTTAGAGTGGTTTCTCAGGAAGCATCTTTGCAACAAAACCGATAGATACACGTTGTTATACTAAACATAATACACTCAACACACACTTAATAAATTGTTTAAAATTTGACTTAAATAAGTCACAATTACAATCATAATAGTGCTAAATATGCTCCCTTAAAGTTCTTCTTTCTTTTTTTGTTTTTAATGAGAAAATGGTATCAGAAGAAAAAAAATATAAGATCTTCAGATTTTTTTCATGTCAGAAACTTATGATTTAAAAACCAGCACTTCAATGAAGCTGTTTATCATCAATAAGTCAGTCATCCTGAAAATGGCAATAATCAACTAATGGCATTGCAGAGCACATAGAATAGGTAGTGTACTTCTCTTTAAGATAACTCATGTAGAACAGAATGGAAATTCAATTTAAATTGTACTTTGAAATTTTATGAAATTCTTACAACAAAAATGACAACAGCTAACATTTACTGACCACCTAATATACCACATACCAAACACAATACACTGCTCTGTTCAAATACAATTTATAAATTAGCTCTGTGAAATAGGTATTATTTTCCCCCGAGTTTAAATTACTTGCCTCAGGTCACAAATGTAGTACAGGTCAGAGCCATAATGCAAAAACAGACATGCCTGACTCTGAAAATCATCTTCTTTCCCCTGTGCCACACACTGAGAAGAAAATTGAATTTATTGAGACTTAGTCAGAGGAGTTTCAAAAGTAACCTTACTTACAACTTTTTAAAAGTAAATTGTGTCAATTCTCTATATTTAGCTTTGATTAAACCTGGATTTGATATATACAGCCCACTTCTGTTTAACTAGAGGCCACTTTTTCAGCAATCTCTGAGATTCTGATGAGTTCATTCATCTACTCACTTAGTAAATAGAAAGTTATTGATCTTGAGCATGTTCCACATACTGTTTTGGAAACTAGGGAAATGAAAATGAGAACCCATGGTCTCTATCTGCAGGGAATTTACAGTCTAATTGGGAGATGGACATGCAAACAAATAATTACTCAAACTCAATAGCAATTAGAAAAATGCTAATTATGCAAGATTTATACCCATCAGATTGGCAAATATTAGAATGCTGTACAATACTAAGTGTTGGCAGGGATGTGAAAACTCCAAATGTGGGGGTCATGGTACTATAGTACAGTGTTGAGGTTTATTTTGATTATATTAAACTTTAAACATCTGGGTGAAACCTAAGTGGAGATATCCAATAGGAAATTGAATATAACAAGTTTAGAGCTCAAAGAGGTCTTTCCAATGAAAGTTTAACTGTAGGGGTTTTCCATGGTTAAGGCCATGGAAGCCAAGAACAAAACAAAACAAAAAAAGCTGAAAGGTCTCTGAGCAGAGAAGTTTCAAAGTCTGGGCACAAAATCTCATGTCTGCAGTAAAAACTGGGTGAAACATGTTTATCATGAGTTATTACAATGCCAACCTAAAGAAAAGGAAGTGATTAAATGAGGTAAAGTGTTGGATGCAAATCTGCAAATGAGAGATTAAGCTTTGAGTCAGATGACCCAGGAGCTGAATCCATCTTCAGACTGAACAGCTTTCCTTTCTTTGGATTTTGAGTGTCTCTGAGAGGCTTTTTTTTTTTTTTTTTTTTTTTTTTTTGAGACAGAGTCTTGCCCTGTCACCCAGGCTGGAGTGCAGTGGTGCGATCTCGGCTCACTGCAACTTCCGCCTCCCGGGTTCAAGCGATTCTCCTGCCTCAGCCTCCTGAGTAGCTGGGATTACAGGCGCCCGCCACCACACTCAGCTAATTTTTTTTGTATTTTTAGTAGAGATGGGGTTTCACCATGTTGATCAGGCTTGTCTCGAACCCCTGACCTCGTGATCCACCCGCCTTGGCCTCCCAGAGTGCTGGGATTATAGGTGTGAGCCACCATGCCCAGCCTCTGAGAGTTTTATGAAAACTACATGTCCTTCCCCAGAGCAAAGAAGAAATATATTTTCGAGAGTCATTTCGGAGTGTTATGCATCCTCTGATGAATCCCAGGTTCAAAATACCTAGCAAAGATTAATTGTTATTATGTGACTTACTTCTCTTTCAAACATTTTTTTCCTCTTCACCTGATCAAGTTTTTCCATAATCTATAAACTGGTGGCAACGGAGTTCACTGCAGATGGTAGGAAAGTTGATCTTGACATCCAGGTTTATTTCATTGTGGAATAGACTCATGGCTATACTCGACTGTCTCATTAAGTTTTGAGTAAAAAGGGAGAACTAACCGATCTTGTACTTGTTCCTAGAAATCTATATAAAAAGAGCCCTAAGTTCTCTTTTTTCATTTTCTTGTCTTTGTGTTCATATGATGTGTTAGGCTTCTGTTTATAAAGCTATCTCCCAGACTCCATTTCTGAGGCCAGGTGGCATATTAATAGTGACAAAGAAACTGATCTTGTGCCTCCTGAATGAGGGTATTAAATGCCTATTTGAGGAACGTTACATAGCAGATTTAATTCCATGGGCCAGGTGACTGCCATTTCGAGTAATGATACAGTAAAAATCTAAAACCTTGATAATAAATGATGAAAACTCTCTAGATAAAGAGTACCTTCCTCTCTCAAAAAATTATGAAAATTGATGATGGAAAAGGCTGTTTAATCAATGAACTTGTTGATTGTCAGCTTCATACTATGCTTGAAAATATTTTTTCCAGTTCAGTTTTAAGTCTAAAATAATGGCTTTTTTACTTTTTCTTTTCTCTCTTGGAGTGGAGCCATTTACTTCTGATATTAATTATTTTAACAAATATCTAGAACATACTTTTACTTTCCTCTATCTATGAATAAAGTAACACAATAAAGTAAAAAGGGTACTAGATTGAAATTAGAATATCGGGGATCAAATCTCACTCTACACAACAGCTGTGTGTCTTTTTTTTTTTTTTTCAGACAGAGTTTCACTCTTGTTGCCCAGGCTGGAGTGCAATGGCGGAATCTCGGCTCACTGCAGCCCCTGCCTCCCAGGTTCAAGCAATTCTCCTGCCTCAGGCTCCCGAGTAGCTGGGATTACAGGCACCTGACACCACACCCAGCTAATTTTTTGTATTTTTAGTAGAGACGGGGTTTTGCCATGTTGGCCAGGCTGGTCTCGAACTCCTGGCCTTAGGTGATCCGCCTGCTTCGGCTTCCCAAAGTGCTAGAATTACAGGCATAAACCACCACTCCCGGCCACGGCTGTGTGTCTTGGAGCAAGTTCTTATACCTCCCTGATGTTCTGATTTGGAAACTGAGGACAATACTTTCCCTTACTTTCTGCTAAGAAAGAAACTATTTCCCAATACTTTCTGCTAAGATTGTTGCAAGGATCAAATGAAGTAAAGTACATACAAAGCAATTTTGTCAAGTTAAGGTTTTATATTTCTATTTTATTATCAATGTTTAAATAAAAATCCGATGCTCAGATAAGTCTTGAATAAATATTCAACCTTGTTAAGAGCTAGGATCCAAGACGTGGATTCTCAATTCCCTCCTCTTCCTCTGTGGTGAATATCTGAGCTCACTTGGTACAGTGATGGGTACTTGGATAAACTGCTTGAAGAGTGTGTGTGCAAGGGTGAAATGGGAGATACTGCCTGTACCCCCAAAAGGCCAGCTAGATGAAGGTTTCATGATTTTTTTAGCCACTTAATAAAAATGGAGAACCCCATTAACTACAGGGCTTTTTGTTTTGCAAAGCATTATTTACAAATTTGGGGCCACAGCTGGGTTGATTAGTTTGATTAGCTTGTTAGTAATACTGGATGTGGATCTTGGCATACTTGGTTGCCCTGATAAATGAACCAGCATCATAAGTCATAGTGGAGCTATGAAAGGCAGGGAGAAAGAGAGAGAAAACCTAATGTCTGGTCATTAAAGAAGGGATTTCAGATGAAAATAGAAACATCCAATGGAGAATTGCATTAAGTTGTTTGCTCTGCTGTGTTCTGTGAGATGTGAACTATCTGCTCAGTCCCCCGTGAAATCTTCATTACATTCTCTTGCTCAGTGTTTCATGGAGGAGGGTTTGCTCTGGGGCAGAATGCTGCAAATCCCAGAGTTCTGCATCGAGGCTGAGGTGGAACCGAATTAGAGGCTGCTCCCTGGAGGGCAGCCAGACAAGAGTTACATGAAGATTAACAGAGACAAAGAGTGCAACACTGAGTTCCGTAAGTATCAGTAATCATTTTATTGTTGTAACCTGCCATCTCCTGAGTCTGACCGGGAACAACTAACAACCTAGCTTCCCAGAGAAGAAAGGAGTGGCAGTGTTATGTATGACATATGGCCTTTTGCCTCCTTACCATGGTTACAACATCTGTTTAGCTCTTTAAAGCAATGTGGTTAAGAAATGGACACATTGAATGTGTTCTGTTTCTATTATTAGGCTTTATATTTCCTATATTTTTATTTTCCTGTATTATTAAGCTGTATTTTCCTTCTTTTCAATCAAGATGTATCTCACCACACTTTAGAATTATCCTTATAGAACATCATTCTCTCTTGTCATTATGGTTATTCATTCTAATACACCACAGAAGTAACCATCTTTCTTTGATAAGAAAACAGCATGAAACTGTGGAGTTTAAAAACAAACAAGAAAACAAGCTTAGGCATGTGAAAGATTCATTTATCAAAGCCCTTAATTTTTGTGGATTTTATTTAAAAATGAATTTGAATTCACCTTTGGCTATCTATTGCTTTATCTGCAGAATATGCACCTTAATCCACCATGTATCCAAGGCTAAATGCTTGCTTTTACCTCAGTATTCCTGATAAAAATCTTTGGCTAGATGTAATGGCTGGTTTATGAGGCATCTAATAAATAAATAAATAAATAAATAAATATACATATATATATACACACACACACACACATGCATCTATATATATACATATAAGATATATGTATCATATATATATACATAAGACATGTGTATATATATCTTTAAGAGCATAGTAATTAGCATAACACAATACTTTTTTACTATGCTTACAGCCTAGAAATAAAAAAGGGTGGATTTTTTGTTTTCACAGACATTGAAACTTAGAGGGGCTGAACTTAAGGAATAGGAACTGGGAGAGCCTAAACATCCTTCAATGTGAGGGAGAGTCCTGCACAACAAGGAATTGCCCTCTGCAAATGCCAACATACCTTCACTGGGAGACACCTCTGTTCTTTACTGATATGATAGAGACTCACAGATACATAGAAAGAGAATTCCAACTTCCTAACTTTTGACTCACCTATATGTAAGCCTGCAAGTGAGTCAAAAGTTAGGAAGCTGGAATTCTCTTTCTGTGTATCTGTGAGTCTCTATCATATCACGGATATATAGAAAGAGAATTCCAGCTTCCTAACTTTGGAATTCTCTTCTATAACTTGTAATTCTCTTTCTATATATCTGTGAGTCCCTATCATATCACAGATATATAGAAAGAGAATTTCAATTTCCTAACTTTCGACTCACCTGCACTCCAGCCTGGGTGACAGAGAGAGACTCCATTAAAAAAAAAAAAAGACTGCAAAGATTAAATTACTGTGGTTATTATGCAACACTCTTCACTCTATAGGTGATGGGTTGTGAGTGATGTAGTGCATTATCCAATCTATTACAGCCAATCATACCATCATAGACTTATGACACAGGTTCACCTCTCAGGGCAACCAAATATACCAAGACCTACAACCACCATTACTACCAAACTAATCAGAAACTGAGGGTTGTTTTAAAGTGTTGATTGGATTTCTACTTTATACTATTAAACCACTCAATAAAAGATAAAGAAAATGATCATTTTATGTTGAAAGATTAAAGATAAAGATAATATTTTAGATTTGATTGTTAAGGAAAGGACACTAAATGCAGGTAGGTTTTGACAAAGACTCTTAGGTGATATGCTGGGTCACAGGAAAGAGTTTTATATCCAATTATCAATGGCCACTGTGAATGTAGGAAAGGTGCTCATACCACATATTTTTCACCTGTTAAAATTTAAAATTTTACATTTTTATAGTTCATTAAAATTTCAATTATACTGAGTCAATAAATATGATGCCTATAATACTGTCAGATATCATTGTATATTTTTCTGATAATAGGTGATGAATAATCCATTATTAGAGCAATTTTCATTGTTCATTAAACATATACCTTGATAGTGAAAATAGAACCATGAAGGAATAACTAGGATCTAAAGAAAGAAGGTGAGAGTGAAAGAAAGTGAAAGATTTATATTCTTGGTGAATTTAATTACTGTGATTTGGGGAGCACAATGCCCCAGAAACAAAGAGTATTCTTCTTAATCTATGACCCATGACTTCTCTTCCAGAAAAAAAAAAACAAACTTCGTCCACAGTGTACATTTTCATTGATTCTTATCTTCCCACTGTTGTAGCTAAGGTTTTAAAAGTGATCACTTTTATGTTTTTTAAAGACTTGTTTAAAAATCCAGGATGTGTTGAAGATTTCTCATGTCCTGAATTATTTTTGATTTCCAGGATCTGGAAATCTGATATTTCTGATTTTACCAGAATAGTTCTCAGACTCTTCAAAGCCTGAAATTACATTAACTTTTCTTAGAGTTAGACCTAAGATCTTGATGTTCAATATTACAAAGTTTCTCAGTGGATCTTCTCTAATAACCAGTGAATTTATAGTTTCATTGGTTAACAAAATACTACTACTAGAACACATTTTTATAATGCCTTCCAATTTAGAAAGTACTTCCTCTTCAGTAATAGTGAAGCAACAGATACAAAAACTAATAAACAATGCATATGAGTAGTATACTATGAAAATAGGGAATCAGTTAACAGTTCTACATTGAGATCTAGAAGTAGATTAAGTAGCTGGAATTAAAAGATGAACATTCTGAAGTTAAATATATTTTCACCTCAACATTGTGGCTATGCTTACTATGTCTTATTTAGGAATAGTTATTATTCACTGTGAAACTGGTGAACCAAAAATGTCAATTAACTAGCTAGTGAGATGAAAATGTCATTACTCTTATTTATTATTATTTGAGTTTTGGCCACATTCTTACCATACCTCTGAACCACTTCTGATCTCTCCCCTCCCTCCTTATAATTTATAATCTGCTTTAACCAATTCAATGTGGTTTATTGAAGACAAGAAAGTTAGATCTTCTAAAGACCAAAAAGATTTTATTAGGAGATGATTACAGCATAAATAATAAGTCAAGAGTCTTACTAAAAATACCTATCTAGAGATGAGAAATTTTTCAAAACTTGTAAAAAATGTGATATATCTCAAGAATTATTTTAGAGTGTTAAAAAAATGTAATGAGGTTTCCAGAGATTCTAATTTTTAAAATTATGAAAATTCAAAGATCACATTGGGAGTAGATTTTTAACTGAAAGAATATTTTTAAAATGCATCTTGAAAAAGTCTAATCATAAACCCAAATCCAGAAGAAACTGCACTAATTTTTTGAACCTTTCAACCTTTGTTTTTACTGTAAAATTAATTAGATTTGGGGTGCAGGGAGAGAAAAAATATATTAACTAAAATATTAGTAAATTGAACCAAATCCAAATGGGTGTTTATAAGAATATTCTTCAAATCAAATGATAACATTTAATCTTGGCCCCTACATTGTTCTTTTGAGACAACAATTGTACCTACTAGATAGGGCTGATCATCACACAGTTTTTCCGATATATAATCACTAAGTCTTTGCTAAGTAGTATTAGCAAAATACTACTGCTAGAATGCATTTTTTAATAATGCCTTCCAATTTATAAAATACTTCCTCTTACCTCCCTTATTTATTCCTAGCAATATCTGTGTGAGATTGTAGGCAGGGTACTTCAATTTCTGCATTTAGAAATTGGGAATCAAGATATTAGGTGATTTGACCAAGACTGCAAATGTACTATGGAGCAGCAGATGGAAAAGAAACACAGATAACTTGTCTCTGATTTCCATCCTCTGTCTATCTTAATGCTCTCATCTTTGGTACCTCCTATTAGCTAAAGGTGCCCCGATGAGAATGTGACAGCTTTTCAGCATAATGAAACATAGTACTGAATGGAAAGTATTCTAATTCTCAAGACTCAGATATATATATATATACACACATATATATGTATATATATATATGAATTTATCTTCTAAAAATTGTCTACTAAAAAATATTCACTTGTATATTACACTCTTCTCTATTTGCTTCATGTTCTTTCACCCACAAGGTATGCAACTATGGAAAACTCTAGATATTATTCATTCATTCTGCAGCTACTTAATGAGTGCCTACTGTTTGCCTAGTACTGTTCTTGATATTGAGGATGTAGCGTCAGCAGTGAACAAAACAGACCCAGCTCCTATTTTAGTGTGGGGAGATAAATATCTAATAAAGATTAAAGTATAAGTACAAATTAAATTAAAAATTTAATTTATAGTAATTGCTTTATAGTAAAACAATTTTAATTATAGTAATTTTTAAATTATGGTAAATTTTCTAATTATAGTAATTGCTATAGAAAGAAAAAAAAACAAGAAAGAGAAATAGGGAGTGATAAAAAGCTGGGGAGTTGGGAGACATGAACAAAAAAGGAGGTAAGGGCCTGGAGGAGATCTCGGGAATGGAGTTCATAGTAAAGCAGAGTTCTAAGACTCCAAGGTAAAAATGTACATGGAGGGGTGAAGGAATGGCAAAAACTCTGGCTCAGTAAGAAATGAACGTCAGCAATAATGGAGAACCAGATGAAATGAGGCATTATGGATCATTTTAAGAACTTTAGTGTTTAAGTGTAAAACCTCAGAAGAAAAAAATTCATTTTCCAATCAATAGCTAGATAGACATATTTTTATACTGATTCAAAACTCTAAGATAATGTTCCTCTATTCTTCCTCATTTCCTAAACTTTAAATAAGAAGGATGGACAAGGCAGCACAATCGTAGTCCCATTAAATGCTGAAATATAATTTAGTAGTGGCTTTAAATATGATAATTTAGAAACTGTAAAGTGTAAAAAAAATTGTTTCAGCTAAATTCATATTCCTTGGAAAATGAGCAGATGCCTACTACCCACGATGAATTACATACTGTGGTAAACAATAAATAGAATGTATTCATAAGAAAAGGTTCATATGTCGATGAAAGAGTGCTAAAACTGAAGTCAAATAAGAAGGCTTGACTACAGATTTGAACACGTGTGATTCTGGGCAAATCACAGAACTTATCTGAATCTCCATTCCTCCTATCTGTTTTGTCTCCCTTCAAAGACTATCATGAAGATCAAATGAGACTATATGTTTATTTGTGTAAAAGCACTAAAAATCACTGTAGCTCTAGAATAAATTATTATAAATAATAGTAGTGATATAACTCAGAAATACTCAAATGACAAGAAAGTGAATTTATATGAGTAACTTAGAGTAACTGGTATTGTTTACTGCAGAGGATTTTTCCTGCCTTCTTGTTAAATGAAGATATTGCCCAGAATTAGAATTCCATCCAATCTTGTTCTCCTCGTCTTACTCAGCTTACATATTTTCCCTGAGCTCCAGACCCATATTTAAAGAAGAGTATTGAATATGTCCATAAGTGTATACACCTCAAAATTAATATTTACCAAATAAAGTTTATCTTTCTACCACACTACCACCCCCATGTGGTCTCTCTCTCAGTGAACAGAATTATCATCTAACCAATTTCTCAAGTTAAAAGTTTAACAGTGTTCATGTACTCCTCCCTATCCCTCATTGTCACCATTCATTTTAGAGCACTGATTCTAGAGTCAATGCCGAATGACTGTAACCTTGGTAGAGACAAGATTAATTTCATGGCTAGATTACTAGTCATGAGAGCCCAGCAAAATCATTTAAGCTTGCTCTACTTCAATTTTCTTATCTGTAAAATGGGTATTGGACGTACGACTCCACAGGGTGCTTGTGAGGATTAAATACATATGCATGCACACACACACACACACACATCTTAGACAGTTGTGTGCTAAGTGCTACATAATTGTATTACGTGTATTATTATCAAAACTTACAGAACTGCCCGCTAGCGCTGACCTTACTCTCCTCACCCATTACCATTATCTCACTGCAGGCTTTCATCATCTCCTACATGGTGACATTTTTCCCATCTTCTTCATAACTTTCACCACACCATAGTGGCAGATTGACTTGTCTGTCTCCCTTTCTGGACAATGGGCTCCTTAGTGCAGGGCCATCATTTATTTATTTTTGTATCCTTAAAGCCTAGTAATGAGTCTAGCACGTGGTGGCTACTTAATACGTATTTGCTGGAAGGAAGAAGATGGGGGGAGCGGAAAAGGGAGGGAGAAAGACAGGGGAAGGAAAGAGAAAGGACAGAGAAGGAAAGGAGGGAGGGAGAGAATGAATGAAAGGTAGATGAAAGGAAGAACAGGGACAGAAAAGAAAACAAAAGCAAGAGAGAGAGTGAGAGAGGAAGAAGAAGGACTAGCCAGCTTTCTTTTCAACGGTTTCTAACTCTTATGAAATCCCATACTTAAGAAGCTCCTTCCATACTGCTAGAAGAGTTTATTCTTAAAAGCAAAATGTTCACATTAAAATATCCATTAAGAAATTTGGTTGACTCCTGAATAAAGAATAAAAAATAAAATTCATATCTTGGAACTTCTGATTTTTAATTCTCTTTCCAAATTCAATCTCTGCTACCACTTCCCTATCCATATGTCCTATACTCTAGCCACCCTAACTGTCTTGCCATTCTCTAAGTCCATCAGAAATTTCGTCCACTCATTGCTTTCTTTGTTCCCTGGATTGCTCACCCTCTTCTTTGCCTGGCAAACTTTTATTCATCCTCTAAGTCCCAGCTCAGATATCTTTTACATGGTGAAATTTTTTTAGATTCCCATAAATTTAGGTTTTCTACAGAATTTCCTCCACCCTTCCATGGTAACACATCTGGTTAAGTAGTTTATTTTTAAATATAATTACATAATACATATAGTCTGATGTTCCTTAAGATCAAGGATTGTGTCTTGTTTATTTCCATAACTTCTGACACACAAGGGGCTCTCCATGGCTATTTCTTGGATGAATAAATGAATGAATGAATGAAGGCACTGACCTTCTCTATTTTGTTTCTATGAAAAGCAGTGGTTCCCAAAACTCAGTCTTTAGACAAGGGTCATGTGATTCCAAAAGAATCACTGGACAAGTGAATTAAAAAATCTTATCATCAGAGATTATGAATCAATAGATCTTAAATGCAGCCTAGTAATCTGTATTTTAACAAGATCATCAGGTAAGATCACTTGTGTCAGTTTTTCCCTGCACAAATATGTCCAGCTAAAGGGATAGGAGCTGAAATAGAGTTCAGGCGCCTTTCTTCATGCCAATTTTGTGTCTTGTAAGAGAAAGATGAATAGATTCTAATATACAATAAATCACTGTGGACACTAGTGGGGCCTTTTTAGGAGGATTCTGAATTTAATTAGAAATAAAGAATGTATTGATCATATAAGCAGTTAACCTGTAACAGTATACAAAAGCGATTTGTGGAGATCTTTTTCAAATAAGTAGTTGGTCATCATTTTAGGATATTTTAAAACAACTGCTGGAAGATAGGATTTGAACAAGATGTCCTTATACATCCTTGCTTACAATATACAACTAAATATTAATTCCAAGAAATAAGTGTATGTAATCCTTTGTTTAACACAATTCAGCTAAAACAGCTGTATCAGAACCCCAGAACTTGAATCATCACAAGGATTTTGAGTTTCAAAATGAAGGTAGTATGGGAATCTTTTTAAACGTTAAGATCAACTATTCTTCAAGGCTTCAAGTCAATTTCTCACAATATGGTTTTCCTGTATACTCATTTTAAATGGTTTATCAAATTATCACTCAGAATCTATAACAGAAAATTTGAGAAATCTTTGAAAATCTTCATGTATTTAGATACTTTTCATATCTTTGATTGCATCAAGTGCTTCCATGCACCAATGCCTTTATACTTGTTACTCCATCTTGCCAGTTCATCCCTTCTCCCTTCTCCTGGCAACATTTCACTCATCCTTCAAACCCAGCTGAAATATATAGTCATTTAAAAACTATATTTGGCATTGCCTCATTGCTATAATTTAACAAAATAAAGCCAACCTCTGACAGTGAGAGAGAGAGAGAGAGAAAGCTGCTTTAAAATTTAAGAGCTTAAATCCCTAGATCAATGACTTCTAAATTAATAAAATGTATTTTGCTAAAAAGGAAATACAGTGCCATAGAAATGAACACATAGGCATTGTATGTATACAATTACATAGTCAATGTACAATAGTCAGTATAACTGCAAGTTCAATGCAAAAGCTAGAGCTTTGGAGCTGAGCAAGCTGTAGGATTAGAATCTAGGGCCTGACATTTATCAGTTGTGGGAGCTTAAACAACTCATATAATATCTCTCTGTTTTAGGTCTCTTGAAGTGAAAACAGTACTAATTTGACCTCATTTTATATGGTATGAGGACTAAATTAAACAATGAATGTGAAAGGTTAGCCCTGGATGCAAAAATGGCTGAGAAATAGCCAATGGGAAATAGTTAATGATGTTGTCCAGGAAGTGTCATGGTATCCAGACTTTTCCCGAACTACAGGCAATCTATTTTCAGCTCATACTTCAATAATGAAGTTACTTCTCCCACCAAAAACAGTAATTTCCCAGGTAGAATGCAGAATAAAGAATGTTGATCAAGGGGAATACAGAGAGCACTAATGTCAGAGGTGCTATGAGGAAAAAAACACAAGGCCATTTCTGAGTAACTAATGCTAGATCCTTATGCAGCATGGAGTGAAGAAAGCAAATTGTTCCTAATAATAAAATGAATAATGTTTCTAAAATGAACTTTCAGGAAATACAGAGCCTAGCGTTGCTTTCTAAATATGTTTTAAAACAAAACATGGCTGGGCAGGATGGCTTACACCTGTAATCCCAGCACTTTGGGAGGCCAAGGGGGGCGGATCACCTGAGGTAACAAGTTCAAGACCAGCCAGGCCAACACGGTAAAACCCCATCTCTATTAAAACCACAAAAATTTGCCGGGCATGGTAACTGGCACCTGTAATCCCAGCTACTCAGGAGGCTGAGGCACAAGAATCCCTTGAACTCCGGAGGCGGAGGTTGTAGTGAGCCAAGATTGTGTCACTGCACTGCAGCCTGGGTGGCAGAGTGAGACTCTGTCTTGAGAAAAACAAAACAAGACAACAACAACAACAACAACAAAAAAGAACAAAATATGACTATCCCAGCACATGCACTCAACAATTAGTCAATGTGCATTTACTGAACTCCCCACTTAGTGTAGGGCTCTGTGACTACAATGGGAAAGACGCCCAGAGCCTGTGGCAGAGACCAGCCCAGGATGCACAGAAAAGGACTGGCAGAACCTGAGTAACAAGAGTAAAATACAAATATAAGCCTGACTAGCTCTATCTTCTTTGTTTAACCAACTACAACCACTTTAGTTAAGCATAGTTAGCCCTGTGGTGATGAAAGGGAACTAGAAATTAACATCAGGACAGTCTGATTATACATAATTTGCCTTTTAATTGTCCAGGAAGGTCTCACTAGTGTTGGTACAGTCTTTCTCAATACCTTTTTTCCATTTTCACAAAATTCAAAAGTTTCCCCAATTATTGTTTTATATTCTCTCTGAACTAAATGCTCCTTACCTATCCATTGCAGTAACATTTCTGGTATTCACAATAATTATATCAGCTAATCAATATACTGTTACAGAATATAGTCAGGGAAAGAAATTTTCATACCAGCCCATCTGTAAGGTTCTCAAAGCAATTTGTGAAAAAATTTTAAAAAATTACCACAGAATATTAATCAGGCTCATTCATTCATATCCTTCTACTCCTTTATTATTGTAGATCATATATTATACCTGAATTCCCAGGTTTCTTAAGGTAAGATAAGTAATGTTTTAGCACTAAGCTTAAATATAGACTGTGTGTGATTGACTAAAGATTGAAAATGTTTCTGCTAGAATCTAAGTCTGAAAAAAAGGGGAAATAAAATAATTTGGAAGTTGCCTGTACTGTGCCTGAACTCAGTAGAACACCATGACCCAGGACATTGAAAGATAGAAATATTTGAGGCAATTTCTGATTTAGAAAAATCACAAGCCTATTTGGCTTGAAGCCATTGCTCCTCCAACCTTACTTCATACAAATAAATAACACAGAAAAATTGAAGATTGTAAAGTAGGTTTAGAAGACTTTTGGTGGAATATTATGTACCCAAAACACAAGGGGTTTAAATTAGTACCTTAAAATGTTCCATTTACCACACATCACAGGAAGTAAGAGTCTGTTTTTGGTTTCTGTTCAGCTTCATTCCTCCAAATCTTTGACCAGCTGAACTGCTTGTTCCAGGTCATCAAACTCCTTAATAATTGAAACTCCCAAATTCAGACTGAGATAGGATATAGCTGGCTACAGATTGCTGGTAATTCATGTAGAAGAAAAAATACTGCTGCACGTAGAGTCACATGTGTATGCATATATACCAACCATGCACAGACACAATTTCTTCTGAAACACAGAGGAAATCTATATTACCACAAAGATAAATATAAAGAGGAATTTTAACTGGTAAGCCAACATATGGCAACTATGTCAAAGCCTGAGTAACTTTCAAATTTTAAATTCTTCACAGTCTTTCCCATATGAACCCAAGTCATTTTACCTCGCCTAGGATCTCTGGTTCAAATATGGCCCTACAATTCTACTGGCTATAGATAAAACAAAGTAGGCCTGACTTTCTCAATTTGAACTCTAAAGAAAAGTCAGTTCCATAAGATACTGTTACACAGAGAGAAAAGAGCCTCATGGTCAAACTGGGCACTACTCAGTTAAATAAAGCTGAATGAGTTTTTGGTTTTTGTTTGCTAACTAGTGGGTTTTCTCACAAATGTTAACGTGCATTGTTCCTAAGATGTTAAATTGTGAATTGGGAAGTGGGTGCAGAGCCAACACTAAATGAGGCAACACTAAATGTGGCTTTTCCCAAAGGTGTTTGAACATCCCATGGAGGTGTTATAAGCCACATATAATGAGAAACTGCTAAATATTTGCATTTAGCAGCCCCTGCCACACCAGTTTTTCCCTTCCAGTACCCTTTAACTAACTCCTCCCCACTCTCCTAGTTATCATTGCTCCCATTGCCCAATAAGCTCCAGGTGCCCTCACGCTGCCCAGGACCTCTTTAGTGACTGGAGGCTAATTTTCCTCCAAATGTAGGCAATTGTTCAATTTGATTCTCTCAATTTCTTTTCTTTCTTTATAACAATAAGAAAAGCTAGGATTTTTTTGTTGTTTGCTATACATTAGACATGGGATATGCCTTATATTTTTTCATATTTTTAAATTAAAAATGTTCATACTAACCTGCACAATGTGCACATGTACCCTAAAACTTAAAGTATAATAATAAAAAAGAGTTATAAAAAAAGTTCATAATAAATATCTGACTCATATGAGACTATATGTAACATGTATGTTAATTAATTAAAATGATCCAGCAAACAGATTAAGAATAATAGTATAATAAGTACATTAGTGTCTCCCTAGGTTCCTCTCATCTCCAGTCCTCCTGCTACCACAGATAACTGCTATAATAATTTTAGGATATATTTTTCCTTGATTTTTAAATTTTTAAATTTTTCAAATATGTATTTGTCAATAAACAATATTTATTTACTTTTGCTTATTTCTGAGATATATAAAAGTAGACTTGTACTCTATGTAATCTTTAATGACTTGAATTTTTCCCTAATATTTTCTAAGATGGAGCCAAATTGTGTGTACAGCTGGAATTCATTCTTTTTTGCTGCTATATAACATTCTATTTCATGAATATACAACAATTTATCTATTTTCCTGTTGGTGGACATTTAAGGTGTTTCTAACCATTTTACTATTACAAATAGTAACACTATGAATATTCTTGCATATGTGCAAGATTTTCTTTAGGGTATATAATTAGGAGAAAAATAATAAATTCTATTACTTGAGACTATTAAACTTTAAACATAAATCTAAAGCAGATTGTACCAATTTATATCCCCATGAATTACATATATGTGTGTCTATGCCTGTGTGTATATGTGTATATATATGTATGTGTGTGTGTGTGTATATATATATATGAATACTTATTAGACCTCCTCATCAATAACTGTTGAGGTTATTTAGTGGATACAAGTTTAGAATTGTTATCAAATCTTAGTGAATTAAGCCTGTTATTGTAGCAGGAAGGGCAGCAGACAAAACCCCTCAGACACCAAGTTAAAGAAGGAAGGGGTTTATTTGGCCAGGAGCATCAGCAAGACTCCTGTCTCAAGAGCCGAGCTCCCCAAGTGAACAATTCCTGTCCCTTTTAAGGGCTCACAACTCTAAGGGGGTCCACGTGAGAGGGTCATGATCGATTGGGCAAGCAGGGGGTACGTGACTGGAGGCTGCATGCACCAGTAATCAGAACGGAACAGAACAGGACAGGGATTTTCACAGTGCTTTTCCATACAATGTCTGGAATCTATAGATAACATAACCGGTTAGGTCAGGGGTTGACCTTTAACTACCAGGCCCAGGGTGCGAGGCTAGGCTGTCTGCCTGTGGATTTCATTTCTGCATTTTAGTTTTTACTTCTTCTTTCTTTGGAGGCAGAAATTGGGCATAAGACAATATGAGGGGTGGTCTCCTCCCTTATTCCCCTCCTCTCACTCATTTTATTAGTGGGGGTTCTCACCTTCATCCTCACTACCTATGTCTTCCTGCATGACAGATCGATAGTGATTCATGTAGTACACTTGTGCTGAATGTAGTACATTCTGGTGAACTAGAGTAGCGATGTAACCTTTTACCATTTGAATGAGTACAGGTAGTAAACAAGGGATCAGTAAGCAGTTCCTACTACTACTAAAATTTCTATTATAAGAGTTTTAAATCCTCCTAGCACCAGGAACCATTTTCAAACATGGCCTCAGGGTCAAATCTGTGCCACAAGCGTACAGGCACATGTGCCAGTTTCGTCATGTCTTTATATCTTCGACCTGCCCCTGATCATCTATATGCAGGCAGCAATTGGTAAGGTTAAATTTTCTACAGACCTTTCCTTCAGCTGCTAGCAAGTAGTTGAGAGCCAGTCTATTTTGATAGACAGCATTTATCATTTGGGTTTCTTGCCAGGCCAGAATAGTCAAGGTTCTGCCGGTCTTATTAGTGATTATTTCTAAGACAGCTTGTAACCATATGATTCAGTTGAGCATGTAAATGGGGTTTGGGTATCCTCACAAGCCATCTTGTGCCTAAGTAGCAGGCCCATAATATTGTATGATTCTCTCAGGGGGCTATTTATTATCTTTTCTATTACCTATGGCTGTGTTTCACTTTTCGCGGGAAGCATAGACAGGGAAGCCGAGGAGTTTGCCTGTTTTTATGGACAGTAGGAAGAAAGATGGTTTAATAGTGCCAATAACACAACTACCTGCCCACTAGTCAGGTAATTTGGTGTAAGCTCTATGCCTACATATCCAGCATAATCCAGTGGAGGCTGTCCAGTCCTGGTGGGACTCCAGGTGGGTCCACACAGTTTGCAACTTTGGGAATTTACTAAATGGATTTTTCCTTAGTGTGGTTTGAACTCCACTAGGTGGCTGTTTTTGTAGTACTATTATACAGTTTCTGCCTAAGGCAGCTGAGTCTTCCCACAGGAAGGGTGAAGTCCTTCCCCACTCTTGCTATACAGTATTGTCTAATGATTGAGGCTTTTAGGACCTAGAAGTTATTAGGGTGATTCTTTTGAGCCGAGAATTCATCAAGAACTGGGTCTGTAGGTACTAATTCTAGGGTTTCCCATGGCCATTGATCTCCCATTACAGTTCCTCTATATACATAACATGAAGTGATATTGAGAGACTGGGCTACATGCTTGGCTAATTGCAAATACAAATTTCTTGTTTTTCCTGGAATTTCTGGTACTGGCACATTCAGTTTATCATAGAAGGTTTGAAATACTGGCTCAGGAGAGCGTCTATAAACTTCTCCTCAAACCACGATATTTACTCCAGGATCCAGTCTGGCCCTATCGATTCCTAGGGTTACACGCTCCCCTTTTTTCCAGCGAGGATCAAGGGGGTTGGTTATTACTAGTTCTAAGGGGTTACACTGGCCACTGGTACAGGAAGGGCCACTTTTCCTTTTCTGAAGGTGGACAGGATCCTTTTTATTTTTTATCCAAGTAGCCTAAATGACACAAGACCAGTATCCACATTCATTTTTAACACAGTTCTAATTCATGACAAATGTACTTATTTTCTGCCATATGGCCTCTTTCCTGATTAAGAGAACCACATCCTATTCCTAACTTATTACTATTAATGACAGCACAGGCCTCAAACTTCAAGGTGACTTGTTTGGGCACCTTTTCTTTGTTTGTTTGTTTTGGCTAACACTTTACTCGTATCGTTTATGAGCCCCTACCAGTCCTCAGACCTTAATCTTATTTTTAAAACTGTGGTCATGGGAGGCTCAGATGGGTCATAACACACATCAGGTTGGTCATTTCCTGGGCTATATACCTTGTATAGAATAACATTATACAAACAAGCTCTTTTTAGAGTTCTAGTACACTTATAATAACCATAAAATAATAGGACTGTAGCAACCTTTTGTCCTACCTCAGTGACTTGATGTATACACTGGGAACAGTCCTCAATCTGAGGAAGGACAGTTGAAGTCCTTACTGTAAAATTCCAAATGTTAAGGAAAATGAGTTCCGTGATGAGTTTCCTCATGCTTCGGCCATGCGTGGACCAGTCAGCTTCCGGGTGTGACTGGAGCAGGGCTTGTCATCTTCTTCAGAGTCACTTTGCAGGGGTTGATGAAGCTGCTCCTATCCATGTACAGCTCCCAGTCTACTGAGGTTTAAGGATGGTCTCGGAGGTTGGGCCCACTAGAATAAACTGAGTCCAACACTTCTACACAGTTATGTTCAACTGGGCTCTCTGATACCGGGAGCAAGGTGGCGGGGTTTAGGGTGTTGCAAACTTTAATGGTTATGTGGGGATTTTCACAGAGCAAGCTTTGGTATCTAGTTAGTCTAGCATTCATTAGCTATTGATATCCTTTGGTATTTATTAAAGTCACCACAGCATGGGGGGACTTTATGTTTAGGATTTGCCCAATAGTTAGCTTATCTGCTTCTTGTGCTAACAGGGCCATTGCTGCCAGGGCCCTTAGACATGGGGGCCAGCCTTTGGAAACCCCATCTAGTTGTTTTGAGAGATAGGCCACTGGCCTTGGCCAGGGCCCCACAGTCTGGGTTAAAACTCCAACTGCCATTTTTTGTCTTTCTGACACATACAGTGTAAAAAGTTTTGTCAGGTCAGGTAGACCCAGGGCTGGGGCTGACCTAAGTTTTTCATTTAACTCATGAAAAGCTCATTGCTGTTGGTTGTAATAGATGTAGTTTATCTAATCTACATTTTTATTAACTGTCACCTACTAAAATATTGCCTTAAATCCTGTAGCTATTTGATTTCAAGCTTTAAATCGATCTGGTATTCCTTGCGGGGCTCCAGTTGCATCTAAATAGATGTGAGAGTCGAAAGACCCATAAGGGGCTTCTCTCGCTTTACGATGTCTTATTTTTTCTCCCTCTGGTCGATGAAATGCCAGGGTGAAAGGGATAGCCAAATGGACGAAAGCATAAGTGACGCTCCTGTTATTTGGCAGAGTGCCCAGTAAAGGTCCACCACAATACCACCACACATCCACTCAGGAATGAACAAGGGCTGACTGATCGATAAGCTCTTGAATATTCTCAAGCTCATCACATCCTTTCAGGTCTCCAAGGAATGCTAAGTTTCCTCCCTGTTGTGAGAGACACGAAGTGAACTTAGTGTTGGGAAACGGAAGCTGGATGGCCCTCAGGGGCTGACCTGCAGGATGCCGGACTTTGGGATATAGCAGAGAGAGCTTGCCATGACTTATTACTCCAGGCTGTAGAATCTTGGAAAAGAGCTACCATGCAGCCTATGCCTGGTCGACTGGAGGACCACCTTAGTGGAAGAGGGACAATCTGGGCCTCTGGCCTGCCATGTGCACAAGCATAACAATTGCTTTTGTTTAACGTGCAGATGGAATATTTGATCCATTTTAACCAGGCATTTGCATCTTGGTATCCTGTCTTAATTGCTAAAGCTTAAGTCTTTAACTTCCATGATTCTCTAGTAAAATGAATGTATGGTTTTAGGAAATTACAAAAACTGGTTGGGACAGTCCATCCTTGCTCTTTAGTGGTCCACAGAACATTGGACCAACTATGGCATGAAAGCTCTACATTGGGAGGCAAGACTCCTCATTGGCACTGGGGCCTTTATTGAAATCTCTCCAGATTAAATGGTCCTAGTCTACTAATGCCCAGTCTGAGGAGAGTCAGGAGGGACAGAAGTGCTTTTCTGAAGTAGAAAGTTGTCTTTGACTTGGCAAGTCCCTACAGGGTATAACAAGGCAAGCATTAAATGCCATAGTTTGAGGCGAAATTGACTTGGTTATGTTAATAACTAGATGGTCAGCAATAGAACGAGGAAAGAAGAAAGAGTAATAGAATAGATGAAGGAGTCAAATTTTTCTTAGCTTGAGTTTGGTAGGGTTTTCCCCTGGGACTATGGCCCGCAACTCTGGAGGGGGTGGCGCTTTCTTGACTCAGGTGTGATGAGTCCATCCATTTTTGCTATACGAACAGCAGTCTCGGTGGTTAGCAGCACAAGGTAGGGTCTTTACCAGGCTGGCTCAAGTTTTTCTTCTTTGCACCCTTTGATGAGAATGTGATCTTCAGGCTGGTGCTGGTTTACCGGAAATTCTAGGGGTGGTACATGTGCTAAAAGACTTTTAGTTTTTGAGGGAAAGGAAAATGGAAGATAAACCAAGTATATAATATTTAAGAAATTGACCTTTTGTTTTAAATGTGGGGACCTTGGCAGTGGAGTTTATAGTCCTTAGTGCCTTTTTTACTGAGAAATTTCCTTTAGCACCTATTTTTATATTTTATATATATACTTTTAAGTTTTTTAAACTAAACTTTTTTAGTTTTTTTAGTTATATTATTTTTCTTTAGTTTTTTAAACCAAAGAAAGCCAAATACCATTTTACATTTAACAATGCTTCCTGTATGATTTTTATACCAGATAAGCTTAATTTTACCTTTATATTAGTGTGTTATTAATGTTAAACCTAATTTTAATAAAACCTTGTAGACATATTTATCCAATTTTCAATGTTTGACCATAAGGTAAGATTTTATAGACTCTTTTTAGCCTTTTATAATTTTTGCTAAAGAGCAGGTTAGTGCTTTAAGAAAAACCTGTTATGCTTTTATTTTAATGTCCAGTTTACAGAAAAACTGGATGATACCTCTTTAACTTTTGCCAATGTTTACACACAGAATTTTCTTTCCAAATAACATTTTAAAACTTGATCAAACCTTTAAAACAAAATACACATATTTTTAACCTTTTAATATAGGTAAAACTTTATATTCTTATGCCTTCTTATAATTCTTCTACCAAAAGTATATTTTACTTTCCTTATATACCTTGCATATAAAGTATTTCTTTAATAGTTTTATATTTAGGAGGCCTAATTACTTTTAAATTATACAACATTTCTTGCACAAATTTCCTTTTATAACCTTTTTTAAAAAAACAGTTAATTTACTTTAGAAAATAATTTACCATATAACATTCCTTTTCATATAAATTCTTCCCTATTTTAGGATAATAATTTACCACATAACATTCCTCTTTATAAAAATTCTCCTTTTTTTCTAACAGAAGAGCCCCATACTTTAAGATTTTTTAGTTAGTAAGCTACTTTTTTGTTTTTTTGTTTTAGGATAGTTCTGAACTGAACTATTGAGGTGTGCTCACAATGAGGTTTCCTCTATAAGTTATTTTTCTACTTTCTTCTGTTAGCAAAGCAGTTGCCACTACAGGTTAAATGTATTTGGGCCATCCGTGGATTACTGAGTTAAGGATTTTTGATAGAAGGCTACAGGTTGTCAGTGGCCTCATTTGGCCCCTCTCTGCCTCTGCGCTCCTCTCTGCCCCAATCTCTCTCTCCCTGCCTCTCTCCCTCTTCTCTCTGTCTCTCTCTCCTCTCTGCCTCTCTCTCCTCTGCCTCTCTCTCCTCTGTCTCTCTCTCTCTTCTGTGCCTCTCTCTCTCTTCTCTCTGCCTCTCTCTCCTCTGTCTCTCTCTCTTCTGTGCCTCTCTCTCTCTTCTCTCTGCCTCTCTCTCTCTCCTCTCTGCCTCTCTCTCCTCTGTCTCTCTCTCTCCTCTGTGCCTCTCTCTCTCTCCTCTCTGTCTCTCTCTCTCCTCTCTGCCTGTCTCTCTCTCCTCTCTGTCTTTCTCTCTCTCTCTGCCTCTGCCAGCTGCTTATGCTGCAGTTCTCTCAACCACTGTGGAGGGATCTAAAACCAGCTGTAACCAGGCGTCTATGTACCGGAACTGGTCTGGGTGCCCTGGCTTTACAAGTTACCTTGTGCCATACCTTTGAAATAAGGGACCTGTCCAGGCTTCCTTCTGATGGCCAACCCACCTCTAATGCTGGCCAGTCTATTTTACATAAAGTTCTAAGTTTTCCTGGTGTCATAGTAACTCTATAGTCTCCTTTAAATCCCTTTTTGAAAATTTTCAACATAGTTCCTAGTGGGGTGGGCTTACTTTGTGTCTCACCCATGTTCCCTCAAGACAAAACACCACGCTCACACCACACACACACCACAAAACAAAGAATGGGTAAAAAGGGCACACACACACTTTTACAGTTTACGTCAAACCAGAATCAAAACCAAAATCAGGGTATCAAGAAATCCAAGCCAAGTCAAAACCAAAGTATCAAGCAATCCAAGTCAAGTCAAAAACAAAAACCAAAGTATCAAGCAATCCAAGTCAAGTCAAAAACAAAAACCAAAGTGCCAGTACAGGCACGTCGTGGGTGATCAGGCCACACTTCCTCTCAAATGGAGTAGGCAAGTTCCCAAGACCAGTCCTGTTAAGTAATTCAAACCAAGTCAAAACCAAAACCAAAACCAAAGTGCCGATAAAGGCACGCTGTGGGTGATCAGGCCACGCTTCCACTCAAATGGAGTGGGCAAGTTCCTAAGACCAGTCCTGTCAAGCAATCCAAACCAAATCAAAACCAAAACCAAAGCACTGATAAAGGCACGCCGTGGGTGATCAGCCCATGCTTCCACTCAAATGGAGTGGGCAAGTTCCAAAAACCAGTCTTACCAAGTTTTAGATGTCCAGACTCCAAGTGCCAGTTCCTTCCTGGTGTTCAGCCACTGCATTGATCCTCCACAGGAGCCTGCCACACACTACTCTGGCAAGGCGTCCCACCAGGGCAAATGCCTATCCGAGAGCGCTCTCAGGATCCGCATTGCTCGGGCTGGTCAGAGTCCCCTGCAGGGATGTTCCACAGGGCAGGCTTAAGCCCCCTAAGGAGCTGCCTCCACCATCCTCCAATCACCTTGCTTCCCAGTCAGGGAACCAAGAAATGTAGCAGGAAGAGCCACAGACAAAAACCCTCAGACACCGAGTTAAAGAAGTAAGGGGTTTATTCAGTTGGAAGCATCAGCAAGACTCCTGTCTCAAGAGCTGAGCTCCCCAAGTGAGCAATTCCTGTCCCTTTTAAGGGCTCACAACTCTAAGAGGGTCCGGGTGAGAGGGTCATGATCAATTGAGCAAGCAGGGGGTACGTGACTGGAGGCTGCATGCACTGGTAATCAGAATGGAACAGAACAGGACAGGGATTTTTACAATGATTTTCCATACAATGTCTGGAATCTATAGATAACATAACCAGTTAGGTCGGGGGTCGATCTTTAACTACCAGGCCCAGGGTGCGGTGCTGGGCTGTCTGCCTGTGGATTTCATTTGTGCCTTCTAGTTTTTACTTCTTCTTTCTTTGGAGGCAGAAATTGGGCATAAGACAATATGAGGGGTGGTCTCCTCCCTTATTATCATTATACATTGATCCTCTCTTTGCCATTTAATTCTTTTTATCAGAGATGTATTTTTTTCTGATTTTGATGTAGTTATCCTAACCTAGCTTTTCCTTTTCTTTTCAGTTAGTATTTGCCTGGTGTATCTTTTTCTAATCTTAACTTTCAAGTTTTTTTGTCTTTACATTTCTTGGTCTTCAAAAATAACATATAAGCAACTTATATTTTTACCTGCCAGTTTCAGTTCATTTATGTTTACTATGATCACTGATATATTTGGATTTGTTATACAGGTATTTGGATATATTTGTCACATCTTTTTTTTTTTTTTTTTGCTCCTCAATTTCATTTTCATTGAATGCTTTTGGCTGTTATACACTTTTTCTTTCGTGGTTAATTATTCAGCATCTTTTTTTATTATACTTTAAGTTCTAGGGTACATGTGCACAACGTGCAGGTTGGTTACATAGGCATACATGTGCCATGTTGGTTTGCTGCACCCATTAACTCGTCATTTACATTAGGTATTAATTATTCAGCATCTTAAGACCTTAAGCAATAAAAGAACTCTAGAATCTTGTTATCCAAAGTGTGGTCTCACCTGGGAGCTCATTTGAAAGGTACATTCTCAGCCCCACTAGACAAGCTGCTGTAGCCATCCAGCTGAAAAAGTATGGGGTCTATCCAAAATTTGGTTTGGGTTCAGTCTGATGATGTCACAAGAACATTGCCCCCTCCCCGCCTACACACACACACACACACACACACACACACACACACACACAAAGAGGGCCTAAAAATATTTACTCCTCACATAATGAAGCTTACTGGAGAAAGTAGGGTGTATTGAATTAAGTCCAAAAATGGCTACAAAGATAAAGGAAAGGCAACTGCCTTGGTGTTTTGTGTGGAGAGCAGTGGGCACTATACTTGGTGGTGTGAGCAGGGTGTATAGACCACAATTACCACCAATGGAAATCTTTTTTCATTTGATTTGGCTTTTTTAACGGAATTTCATGCCTGTTGGTGAGCTTTCTCTTTGAGCTGTGCCAGTTTATGCTGCATTTGGTGAGTCCTACCAAGCCTTTGTTATAGATTTAATGGATCTAAGTCAGATATTGTAACTGACATTTAGAGCCAGGTGATGGTATTGGAGCCCTTGTTAAAGTGACCCTGGCTCTTGTGCTTTAACCCAGACCTGTGTAAGTCTCAGAAAAAAATCATATGTCTTGATTCTAGCATAAGCTCAGGACAACTTTTACCCTGGGCCCCATGGTCATATGCCTCAACCAGGTGTTATCTCCATTCTATAGCACACTCAGAGGAAACACTGATATCCACTGGGTGGTCACTTGCATGGAAAAGTAGTTACTGTGTGGCATGCTGAAGTCACACTCCTAAATGCAAATATGTCCTATTTTTGCTGCTGCTGCTGCTGCCTATGCCTCTGTCACCAGAAAATATCCTGATCCTCAAGGTTGTAAGGAAAATACCTATTGCACCCCTGTGGCACAGCCAAAGGCTAATTCTACCACCGCCATGAGAGAGGCCCCTAATGCTGATGATGCTGGTTTGAGAATCTCTTGAAGAATCTCTTATTTAAAAATATGAGCAGAGTAGAGAGTACCTCCTCACTTCCAAAGTAATCCCATAACCACCAACATGGCCAGCGAGCAGGCAGGCAAGAAGGAAGGAAGAAATAAAGGAAGTACCAGAAAAAGAAATAAAGAAAAGAAAGAAACCTGGATACAAGAGGAAGAGACAAACAAAAGTGAAACAGAGGTCCAAAATTTGACCCAATTGAAAATCCAAAATTTACTTAAAGAATTTACATACAAAAAATAAGAATGCTGATCAGCTTTTGCACATCTAAAATACAAGTTCTAAATTAACTTTAAAAGCTGCTGAAATATATCAATTGGCAAATCTTACAGACTTCATCCATACTGTGGCCTAAATTAGTTGTACCTGAGGATCCCACTACATTTAAACAAGGTACCCCCTATAATCTTAAGTGAGTTACTGAACATAAAAGAGAACAAAGACTTATGTGTCACCTTAATTACCAGAACTATCACCTTGCTTAAATTTCCTTGATCATAGCATACATTGCTTTAAAATATCCCATAGTAGGCATGAATGCTTTAAGCCAATAGCTAATAAACTAAAATTAAATTTGTATCCCTTATAAACTGGATTTACAAAATAGGACCCTATGGACGATCCCTCTCTACTTAAATAGTTAATACTGCCTAATGTAAATTAAAACAGAAACTTCAAAAATTAAAATCATTATATAAGACCTATTTGAAGAAGAGTGATTACCCCCATTGTGTCTTTATTTAACAGCCCTATTTGGACTTGTTCTTAAAGTTAGAAAAATGAATGGTGCCTCACAGGGCTTAACCACAGTCTTAAAACTGTGATCTCCCTCATTTAGGCAGTCATATGCAATATTATTGAAATTACTGGCTCCATCTACTCAGCAAATCGTACTAAGAGGTGACAGCATGCTGGCAGCCCTCGCTCACTCTCGGCGCCTCCTCAGCCTCAGTGCCCACTCTGGCCACGCTTGAGGAGCCCTTCAGCCCACCGCTGCACTGTGGGAGCCCCTCTCTGGGCTGGCTGAGGCCGGAGCCAGCTCCCTCTGCTTGTGGGGAGGTGTGGAGGGAGAGGCGCAGGTGGGAACCGGGGCTGAGTGAGGTGCTCACAGGACAGTGTGAGTTATGGGTGGGCGTGGGCTTGGCGGGCCCTGCACTCAGAGCAGCCAGCCAGTGCCACCGGCCCCAGGCAGTGAGGGGCTTAGCACTTGGGCCAGCAGCTGCAGAGGGTGCATCGGGTCCCCCAGCAGTGCCAGCCCACCGGCGCTGTGCTTGAATTCTTGCTGGGCCTCAGCTGCCTCCCGGTGGGGCAGGGCTTGAGACCTGCAGCCCACCATGCCTGAGTCTCCCCTCAACCCCCGCCATTGGCTCCTGTGCATCCTAAGCCTCCCTGACGAGCGCTGCCCCCTGCTCTGCAGTGCCTGGTCCCATTGACCGCCCAAGGGCTGAAGGGTGCGGGCCATGGCATGGGACTGGTGGGCAGCTCCACCTGCGGCCCTTGTGCGGGATCCACTAGGTGAAGCCAGCTGGGCTCCTGAGTTTAGTGGGTACTTGGAGAAACTTTATATCTAGCTAAGGGATTGTAAATACACCAGTCAGCACTCTGTGTCTAGCTCAAGGTTTGTAAACACACCAATCAGCACTCTGTGTCTAGCTCAAGGTTTGTAAATGCACCAATCAGTGCTCTGTGTCTAGCTAATCTAGTGAGGACTTGGAGAATCTTTATGTCTAGCTAAGGGATTGTAAATACACCAGTCAGCACTCTGTGTCTAGCTTAAGATTTGTAAACACACCAATCAGCACCCTGTGTCTAGCTCAAGGTTTGTAAATGCACCAATCAGTTCTCTGTGTCTAGCTAATCTAGTGGGGATTTGGAGAACTTTTGTGTCTAGCTCAGGGATTGTAAATGCACCAATCATCACCCTGTCAAAATGGACCAATTGTCTCTCTGTAAAACAGACCAATCAGCTCTCTGTAAAATGGATCAAAGAGCAGGACGTGGGTAGGGCCACATAAGGGAATAAAAGCAGGCTGCCCGAGCCAGCAGTGGCAACCCGCTCGGGTCCCCTTCCACACTGTGGAAGCTTTGTTCTTTCACTCTTTGCAATAAATCTTGCTGCTGTTCACTCTTTTGGTCTGCACTGCCTTTATGAGCTGTAACACTCACCACGAAGATCTGCAGCTCCACTCCTGAGGCAAGCGAGACCACGAACCCACCAGGAGGAATGAACAACTCCAGACGGGAGGAGTGAACAACTCCAGACATGCTGCCTCAAGAGCTGTAACACTCACCACAGAGGTCTGCAGCTTCACTCCTGAAGCTGGTGAGACCACGAACCCACCAGAAGGAAGAAACTCTGAACACATCCCACATCCGAACATCAGAAGAACAAACTCCAGACACACCGCCTTTAAGAACTGTAACACTCACCGCGAGGGTCCGTGGCTTCATTCTTGAAGTCAGTGAGACCAAGAACCCACCAATTCTGGACACATTTTGGCAACAACAAAGGTACTATTGCCAAGTGGTGAGACCATCGCCTATCGCTGAGTGGTAAGACTGTCACCTATTGCCAAGCAGTGAGTACCATCGGACCCCTTTCGCTTGCTATTCTGTCCTATTTTTCCTTAGAATTCAGGGGCTAAATACCTGGCACCTGTCAGTCAATTAAAAGGGACTAGCTGCCAGACTAAAGACACTGGTGTCAGGCTTTCTGGGAAAGGGCTCTCTAACAACTCCCGACTCTTCGGAATTGGGAGAGTTGGTTTGCCTAGAACCAGCTTCCACTTTTCCTGTACTTCTGGGCTGAGCCGAGGGTCGACAGAGAGGAAAGCCATGCAACTCCGGGGTCCCGACAACAAGATGGTTGACCCTGCAGCCATGAGCAGAACTCTCAAAGGCATGTTGCCCAAGCGAGACTCACCCATCTATCCTATCTATCCTGACCTTTGCCCCCTAGATCCTAATGCCTGCCAGGCAAACTTCCTCTCACCTCTCTTTTCCAAGGTTAGTCCCACTTCTAAAAATCACTACCTGTCTCTGGTGCTTTTCTAGTTTCTCCTATAAGAATGATTTCTAGTATAAACTCCAGGGCTCTGTTACGTTCTTTAGCCACCTGGGCTCACCAATCAAAAAGACATAATTTTTGCCCAAAGCCCCGTCATAGTGGGGACTACCTGGAATTTTAGGATCCCTCCTCAGACTAACAGGCCTAACAAAAGCTATTCCTGAAGCTAGGATATGGGGAGCCTCAGAAATTGTATCCTTCCTATTCATATAAGTGAGGACAAAAGGCATCACTCTTCCAACTCTGGAGATCCATTCCCTCCCTCAGGGTATGGCCCTCCACTTCATTTTTGGGGCATAACATCTTTATAGGACACAGGTAAAGTCCCAATACTAACAGGAGAATGCTTAGGACTCTAACAGGTTTTCGAAAATGCATCGGTAAGGGCCACTAAATCCGATTTTTCTTGGTTCTCCTTGTGGTCTAGGAGGACAGGCAAGGGTGCAAGTTTTTGAGAATGCATTGGTAAGGGCCACTAAATCCGAACTTCCTCAGTCCACCATGTGGTCTGGGAGGAAAACTAGTGTTTCTGCTGCTGCATCAGTGAGTGCAACTATTCCGATCAGCAGGATCCAGGGACTGTTGTGGGCTCTTGGGCAGGAGGAGAAACAAAACAAACCAAAAGTGTGGGCGGTTTTGTCTTTCAGATGGGAAACACTCAGGCATCAACAGGCTCACCCTTGAAATGCATCCTAAGCCATTGGGACCAGTTTGACCCACAAACCCTGAAAAAGAGGCAGCTCATTTTTTTCTGCACTATGGCTTGGCCCCAATATTCTCTCTCTGATGGGGAAAAATGGCCACCTGAAGGAAGTATAAATTACAATACCATCCTGCAGCTGACCTTTTCTGTGAGAGGGAAGGCAAATGAAGTGAAATACCTTATGTCCAAGCTTTCTTTTCATTGAGGGGGAATACATAACTATGCAAAGCTTACAATTTACGTCCCACAGGAGGACCTCTCAGCTTACCCCCATATCCTAGCCTCCCTATAGCTCCCCTTCCTATTAATGATAATCCTCCTCTAATCTCCCCTGCCCAGAAGGAAATAAGCAAAGAAATCTCCAAAGGATCACAAACACCCCCTCCCTGGGCTATCGGTTATGTCCCCTTCAAGCTGTAGGGGGAGGGAAATTTGGCCCAACCCGGGTACATGTCCCCTTCTCCCTCTCTGATTTAAAGCAGATTAAGGCAGACCTGGGGAAGTTTTTAGATGATCCTGATAGGTATATAGATGTCCTACAGGGTCTAGGGCAAACCTTCAACCTCGCTTGGAGAGACGTCATGCTACTGTTAGATCAAACTCTGGCCTTTAATGAAAAGAATGCGGCTTTAGCTGCAGCCCGAGAGTTTGGAGATACCTGGTATCTTAGTCAAGTAAATGACAGAATGACACCCAAAGAAAGGGACAAATTCCCTACTGATCAGCAAGCCATCCTCAGTATGGATTCCCACTGGGACCTTGACTCAGATCATGAGAACTGGAGTTGTAGACATCTGTTGACCTGTGTTCTAGAAGGACTAAGGAGAATTAGAAAAAAGCCCATGAATTGTTCAATGATGTCCACCATAACTAAGGGAAAGGAAGAAAATCCTTCTGCCTTCCTTGAGCGGCTATGGGAGGCCTTAAGAAAATATATTCCCCTGTCACCCGACTCACTTGAGGGTCAATTGATTCTAAAAGATAAGTTTATTACCCAATCAGCTGCAGATATCAGGAGAAAGCTCCAAAAGGAAGCCCTGGGCCCTGAACAAAATCTAGAGGCATTATTAAACCTGGCAACCTCAGTGTTCTATAATAGGGACCAAGAGGAACAGGTCCAAAAGGAAAAGCAAGATCAGAGAAAGGTCGCAGCCTTAGTCATGGCCATCAGGCAAACAAACCTTGGTAGTTCAGAGAGGACAGAAAATGGAGCAGGCCAGTCACCCGGTAGGGCTTGTTATCACTGTAGTTTACTTGGACACTTTAAAAAGGATTGTCCAGTGAGAAACCAGCTGCCCCCTCATCCATGTCCACTATGCTGGGGCAATCACTGGAAGGTGCAATGCCCCAGAGGATGAAGGTTCTCTGGGTCAGAAGCCCCCAACCAGATGATCCAACAACAGGACTGAGGGTGCCTTGGGCAAGCGCCAGCTGTCATCACCCTCACTGAGCCCTGGGTATGTTTAACCATTGAGGGCCAGGAAATTGACTTCCTCCTTGACACTGGCGCAGTCTTCTCAGTGTTAATCTCCTGTCCTGGACGACTGTCCTCAAGGTCCGTTACCATCTGAGGAATCCTGGGACATCCTGTAACCAGGTATTTCTCCCACCTCCTCAGTTGTAATTGGGAGACTTTGCTCTTTTCACATGCCTTTCTTGTTATGCCTGAAAGTCCCACACCCTTATTAGGGAGGGATATATTAGCCAAGGCTGGAGCTATTATCTACATGAATATGGGGAACAAGTTACCCATTTGTTGTCCCCTGCTTGAGGAGGGAATCAACCCTGAAGTCTGGGCATTGGAAGGACAATTTGGAAGGGCAAAAAATGCCTGCCCAGTCCAAATCAGGTTAGAAGATCCCACCACTTTTCCTTATTAAAGGCAATATCTCTTAAGGCCTGAACTCATAAAGGATTACAGGATATTGTTAAACATTTAAAAGCTCAAGGCTTAGTAAGGAAATGCGGCAGTCCCTGCAACACCCCAATTCTAGGAGTACAAAAACCGAATGGTCAGTGGAGACTAGTGCAAGATCTTAGACTCATCAATGAGGCAGTAATTCCTCTATATCCAGTTGTACCCAACCCCTATACCCTGCTCTCTCAAATACCAGAGAAAGCAGAATGGTTCATGGTTCTGGACCTCAAGGATGCCTTCTTCTGTATTCCCCTGCACTCTGACTCCCAGTTTCTCTTTGCCTTTGAGGATCCCACAGACCACACATCCCAACTTATGTGGACGGTCTTGCCCCAAGGGTTTAGGGATAGCCTTCATCTGTTTGGTCAGACACTGGCCCAAGATCTAGGCCACTTCTCAAGTCCAGACACTCTGGTCCTTCAGTATGTGGATGATTTACATTTGGCTACCAGTTTGGAAGCCTCATGCCAGCAGGCTACTCTAGATCTCTTGAACTTTCCAGCTAATCAAGAGTACAAGGTGTCTAGGTTGAGGGCCCTGCTTTGCCTAGAGCAAGTCAAATATCTAGCCCTAATCTTAGCCAGAGGGACTAGGGCCATCAGCAAGGAACGAATACAGCCTATACTGGCTTATCCTCACCCTAAGACATTAAAACAGTTGCAGGGGTTCCTTGGAATTATCGGCTTTTGCTGACTATGGATCTCCGGATACAGCAAGATAGCCAGGCCCCTCTATACTCTAATCAAGGAAACTCAGAGGGTAAATACTCATCCAGTAGAATGGGAATAAGAGGCAGAAACAGCCTTCAAAACCTTAAAGCAGGCCCTAGTACAAGCTCCAGCTTTAAGCCTTCCGACAGGACAAAACTTCTCTTCATACATCACAGACAGAGCAGGGATAGCTCTTGGAGTCCTTACTCAGACTCGTGGGACAACCCCACAACCAGTGGCATACCTAAGTAAGGAAACTGATGTGGTAGCAAAAGGTTGGCCTCACTGTTTAAGGGTAGTTGCGGTGGTGGCTGTCTTAGTGTCAGAGGCTATCAAGATAATACAAGGAAAGGATCTCACTATCTGGATTACTCATGATGTAAATGGCATACTAGATGCCAAAGGAAGTTTATAGCTATCAGACAACCACCTACTTAGATACCAGGTGCTACTCCTTGAGGGACCGGTGCCTCAAATACGCACGTGTGTGGCCCTCAATCCTGCCACTTTTCTCCCAGAGGATGGGGAACCAATCGAGCATGACTGCCAAGAAATTGTAGTCCAGACTTATGTCACCTGAGATGACCTCTTAGAAGTGCCCTTAGCTAATCCTGACCTTAACCTATATACCGATGGAAGTTCATTTGTGGAGAATGTGATACAAAGGGCAGGTTATGCTGTAGTTAGTGATGTAACCGTACTTGAAAGTAAGCCTCTTCCCCCCAGGGACCAGTGCCCAGTTAGCAGAACTAATGGCACTTACCCAAGCCTTAGAACTGGGAAAGGGATAAAGAATAAATGTGTATACAGATATCAAGTATGCTTATCTAATCCTACATGCCCATGCTGCAATATGGAAAGAAAGGGAGTTCCTAACCTCTGGGGGAACCCCCATTAAATACCACAAGGAAATTATAGAGTTATTGCATGCAGTGCAAAAACCCAAGGAGGTGGCAGTCTTACACTGCCAAAGCCATCAGAAAGGTGAAGGACACAAGGCAGAAGGAAACCATCAGGCAGATGCTGAGGCCAAAATTGCTGCCAGGCAGAACCCCCCATTAGAAATACCTATGGAAGGGCCCTTGGTATGGAACAACCCCCTCCAAGAGATTAAGCCCCAGTATTCCCTGACTGAAGAAGAGTGGGGACTTTCACGGGGGCATAGTTTTCTCCCCTTGGGGTGGTTGGTGACAGAAGAAGGAAAGGTACTTATACCTGAAGCCAGCCAGTGGAAAATACTTAAAACCCTCCACCAAACTTTTCATATGGGTATTGAAAACACTAATCAAATGGCCAAATCCCTATTTACAGGGCCAAATCTCCTCTGGACCATCCAACAGGTAGTCAAAACCTGTGAGGTGTGCCAAAAGAATAATCCCTTGGTTTATCGTAAGGCCCCTTTTGGGGAACAAAGAATAGGTCACTATCCTGGAGAGGACTGGCAGTTAGACTTCACCCATATGCCTAAGTCAAAGGGATTTCAATACTTGTTGGTCTGTGTTGATAGCTTTACAAATTGGATAGAAGCTTTCCCCTGCAAGACAGAGAAGGCTCAGGAAGTGATTAAAGTCCTAATTCATGAAATAATTCCTAGATTTGGGCTTCCCCAAAGCTTATAGAGTGACAATGGTCTGGCCTTTAAAGCCACATTAACTCAGGGAATTTCCAGGGTGCTAGGGATACAATATCACCTTCACTGCTCCTGGAGGCCACAATCCTCAAGGAAGGTCAAGAAGGCAAATGAAACACTCAAGAGGCACTTAAGGAAACTAACACAAGAAACTCATCTCCCATGGCCTACTCTTTTGCCCATGGCCCTGTTGAGAATCTGAAATTCTCCTCACAAAATAGGGCTCAGTCCATATGAAATGCTATATGGACGACCTTTTCCCACACATGACCTCCTACTTGATCAGGAAATGACCAACTTGGTTAAAGATATAACTTCTTTGGCAAAATATCAACAAAACCTTAAAAACCTACCTGAAGGATGTCACAGAGAAAAGGGAACAGAGTTGTTTCAACCAGGAGATCTAGTGTTGGTCAAATCTCTCCCCTCTACCTCCCCATCTATGGACCCTGTGTGGGAAGGACCATACTCGGTAATCCTCTCTACTCCCACTGCAGTTAAGCTGGCAGGAGTAGAATCTTGGATTAACCACACCCGAGTTAAACTTTGGACATCCCCTGAGGAACCTGCAGGACCACCAGCTCAGGAGTCCCAAGATCAGCCAGACCAGCCTCGATACACCAGCGAACTGTTGGAGGACTTGCACCTCCTATTTTGGAAGGAAACATCCCAGACTAAAAAGGCTTCTACCACTGATCCTGAGGAAAGACCCCTTCCTCCTTAAAAAAGATAAGTGAAAACAGCATACTAACCATACTCTTTGTGATAGGACTAAATACTCTAGCTCCTGCCAGGATGAAAATCCTAATCACATCCACCTTCTTTCTATCTTCCTTCCTTTTGACAGCAATTTACTCTTACCTCTAACTCAGACTAGATAAAATGATCTCATTTTCCAGAGCACCCTCTTTACCTTCCTATTTGCTCTTTGCCTATGTATCCCTCCTGCTTCCTTGGATACCTCATACAATCACCCCTCCCCTTCCACTAGCTCCTAATTACCACTACAAGACTCTCAATTTAACTCACTCTGTTAAACCAGTACAATCCTTCCCTGGCAAATGACTGTTGGCTTTGTATCTGTCTATCAACCTCTGCCTATGTTGCCACTCCCATTCCCGCAAAAAACTGGGTCTTTACCAACTAGATCTACAACTCTCGTTATGAAGGAAAAGACCCTTTCTGACTTCTAAATATCCAATCATTAGCTGACTTCCCCATATCTGATAGGACCAAGAATACCCTAACAGGATGTGCAATGCAACTTTCACATTTTTACATTTCCAACCTCACCTATTACACAAGCAATGAAAAGCCCATACAAGGCCCTGTAACCATGAATACTATCTTAACTTTCCAAGCCCCTTTATGCATCCAATGCAATCTGTTATCAGGCCTGCCCTTGGGGCACCTACTACCACGTCAGTGTGATTACAGCCTACGACTTCAAGCCCCAACTGATCATAGTAACTTCTGAGTCACCCAAACAGCTCCATTCAGATGGCTTGTCCACTTCTCACGGCCCCCCAAAATCATCACCTCCTCCCTGCTTAACAAACAGTCCAGGTTTTGTAATGGCAAACATACTCCCTGCATGACCATTCACCCCTGGACCCCCTGCAGCAGCGCCCCCACCACTAGTGAATGCCTTCTCATCCCATCTTTCAATCACTCTCTCAAAATGGTCCTAGTGGATACAAAACTTTTTTTCTCCAATGCGAAAATAGAACACAGGGAGCCATTCAGTTTGCTCCCAACACCCCTTCCCAGCCACTCACTGGAGCTACCTTGGCAAGTACTCTAGGAGTATGGGAAAATGAAAACAACAAACTCACACACCTTTTTAACATGCATAACCAGTTCTGTCTACCCAGCCAAGGTATATTCTTATGTGGAACACTGACCTATATTTCCCTCCCCACTAACTGGACAGGTACCTGCACCTTAGTCTTTCTAAGTCCCAATGTTAACATTGCCCCAGGAAATCAGACCTTATCAGTACCCCTCAAAGCTCAAGTCCGTCAGTGCAAAGCCATACAACTAATACCCCTACTTATAGGGTTAGGAATGGCTACTGCTACAGGAACTGGAATAGCTGGTTTATCTACTTCATTATCCTACTACCACACACTCTCAAAGGATTTCTCAGACAGTGTGCAAGAAATAACGAAATCTATCCTTACTTTACAATCCCAAATAGACTCTTTGGCAGCAGTGACTCTCCAAAACTGCCAAGGCCTAGACCTCCTCACTGCTGAGAAGGGAGGACTCTGCACTTCCTTAGGGGAAAAGTGTCGTTTTTAAACTAACCAGTCAAGGGTAGTATGAGATGCCACCTGGCATTTACAGGAAAAGGCTTCTGAAATCAGACAATGCCTTTCAAACTCTTATACCAACCTCTGGAGTTGGGCAACATGGCTTCTCCCCTTTCTAGGTCCCATGACAGCCAACTTGCTGTTACTCGCCTTTGGACCCTGTATTTTTAACCTTCTAGTCAAATTTGTTTCCTCTAGAATCGAAGACATCAAGCTACAGAGGGTCTTACAAATGGAACCCCAAATGAGTTCAACTAACAACTTCTACCGAGGACCCCTGGACTGACTCGCTGGCACTTTCACTGGCCTAGAGAGCTCCCCTCTGGAGGACACTACAACTGCAGGGCCCCTTCATCGCCCCTATGCAGCAGGAAGTAGCTAGAGCGGTCATCGGCCAAATTCCCAACAGCAGTTGGGGTGTCCTGTTTAGAGGGGGGATTGAGAGGTGACAGTGTGCTGGCAGCCCTCGCTCACTCTTGGTGCCTCCTCGGCCTTGGCGCCCACTCTGGCCATGCTTGAGGAGCCCTTCAGCCTGCCGCTGCACTGCGGGAGCCCCTCTCTGGGCTGGCCGAGGCCAGAGCCAGCTCCCTCTGCTTGGAGGGAGGTGTGGAGGGAGAGGCGCAGGTGGGAACCGGGGCTGCGTGCAGCGTTCGTGGGCCAGTGCAAGTTCCAGGTGGGTGTGGGCTCAGCAGGCCTTGCACTCAGAGCAGCTGGCCAGCGCTGCCAGCCCTGGGCAGTGAGGGGCTTAGCACCTGGGCCAGCAGCTGCAGAGGGTGCGCCAGGTCCCCCAGCAGTGCCAGCCTGATGGCACTGTGCTCAAATTCTTGCCGGGCCTCAGCTGCCTCCCCACAGGGCAGGGCTCAGGACCTGCTGCCCACCATGCCTGAGCCTCCCCTCCCCACTGTGGGCTCTTGTGTGGCCCAAGCCTCCCCGACAAGCACTGCCCCCTGCTCTGGCACCCGGTCCCATTGACCGCCCAAGGGCTAAGGGGTGGGGGTGCACGGTGTGGGACTTGCAGGCAGCTCTGCCTGTGGCCCTGGTGTGGGATCCACTAGGTGAAGCCAGCTGGGCTCCTGAGTTTAGTGGGGACTCGGAGAACCTTTATGTCTAGCTAAGGGATTATAAATACACCAATCAGCACTTTGTGTCTAGCTCAAGGTTTGTAAACACACCAATCAGCACTCTGTATCTAGCTAATCTAGTGGGGACTTGGAGAACCTTTATGTCTAGCTAAGGGATTGTAAACACACCAATTAGCACCCTGTGTCTAGCTCAAGGTTTGTAAATGCACCAATCAGTACTCTGTGTCTAGCTAATCTAGTGGGGACTTAGAGAACCTTTATGTCTAGCTAAGGGATTGTAAATACACCAATGAGCACTCTGTGTCTAGCTCAAGGTTTGTAAATGCACCAATCAGCACTCTGTATCTAGCTAATCTAGTGGGGACTTGAAGAACCTTTATGTCTAGCTAAAGGATTGTAAATACATCAGTCAGCACTCTGTGTCTAGCTCAAGGTTTGTAAACACACCAATCAGCACCCTGTGTCTAGCTCAAGGTTTGTAAATGCACCAATCAGTGCTCTGTGTCTAGCTAATCTAGTGGGGATTTGGAGAACTTTTGTGTCTAGCTCAGGGATTGTAAATGCACCAATCATCACCCTGTCAAAATGGACCAATTGGCTCTCTGTAAAACAGACCAATCAACTCTCTGTAAAATGGACAAATCAGCAGGATGTGGGTGAGGCCAGATAAGGCAATAAAAACAGGCTGCCAGAGCCAGCAGTGGCAACCCACTCGGGTCCTCTTCCACACTGTGGAAGCTTTATTGTTTCACTCTTTGCAATAAATCTTGCTGCTGCTTACTCTTTGAGTCTGCACTGCCTTTATGAGCTGTAACACTCACCACGAAGGTCTGTGGCTTCACTCCTGAGGCCAGCGAGACCACGAACCCACCGGGAGGAATGAACAACCCCAGCTGGGAGGAGCGAACAACCCCAGACATGGCACCTTAAAAGCCGTAACACTCACTGCAAAGATCTACAGCTTCACTCCTGAAGCCAGCGAGAACATGAATCCACCAGAAGGAAGAAACTCTGAACACGTCTGAACATCAGAAGGAACAAACTCCAGACACACCACCTTTAAGAATGGTAACACTCACTGCGAGGGTCCACAGCTTCACTCTTGAAGTGAGTGAGACCAAGAACCCACCAATTCTGGACACAGTACTTTTTTTTTTTTTTTTTTGAGATAGAGTCTCACTCTGTCACCCAGGCTGGAGTGCAGTGGTGCCATCTCAGCTCACTGCAGCCTCCACTTCCCAGGTTCCAGCGATTCTCCTGCCTCAGCCTCCCGGGTACCTGAGATTACAGGCACATGCCACCATGCCTGGCTAATTTTTTGTGTTTTTAGTAGAGACAGGGTTTCACCATGTTGGCCAGGATGGTCTCGAACTCCTGACTTCAGATGACCTGCCCGCCTTGGCCTCTCAAAGTGCTAGGATTACAGGCATGAGGCACTGCACCTAGCCCAGATTTTTGTATTATAGATTTGGTTAGTGTTCAGGGCCTATTTGAATAGCCTTCCACCACAATTTGCCTTTACCTTCAAAGGGACACAGTATACCTGTTATAGGCTCAATTTTGCCTCTCCAAAACTCATATGCTGAAGTCTTAACCCTCAGTAAGTGGCATGTGTCTGTATTTAGAAATAGGGCTTTTAAAGAGGTAATTAAGGTAAAATGATGTCACATGGGTGGGCTGAGATCCAATATGATTGGTGTTCTCATAAGAAGAGTTTAGGACGCAGACAACACACAGGTGGAGGATGAGAGCTAAAGAGAGAGGCCTCAGAAGAAACCGAACCTGCTGACACCTTGATCTTGCATTTCTAGCCTCAAAGACACTCAAGAATAATATTTCTATACATCGTCTCTATGAGACAAAATGTTCTCAGAATTCTTTACCCAAAAAGTTCCAACCTTGTACAAGGAATTGTTTCTGCCAACAGTGATCAGTCCAGGCAGCCAGACCATTGAATGGCACAAGAATCTATAAAAATGTGCAGATAGAGATGGATATTGCATAATGACTATCTTAGTCTCTTCATGCTGCCCTAACAAAATACCTCAGATGGTAATTGATAAAGAACAGAAATTTATTTCTTACAGTTCTAGAGGCTGGGAAGTCTAAGATCAAGGTACCAGCATTGGTGTCTGATGAGGGCTGCTCTCTGTTTCCAAGATGGCACCCTGTTGCTGTATCCTCCAGAGGGGAGGAACACTGTGTCCTCATGTGGAGGAGGAGCAGAAAAGCAAGAGAGCACTCCTTTCAACCTCAAACCCTTTTATAAGTGTGCTAATACCATTCATGAGAGCAAAGCCCTCATGACTTAATCACCTCCCAAAGGCTACATCTCTTAATACTGTTGCAGTCGGGATTACACTTCAACACGAATTTTGGAGAAGACAGAAACACTCAAACCATAGTAATGAGTGACCAAGGCACTCATTTCACTTCTCAGCCTACACAGTGTTGGACTTTCAAATAATGCTTCCAATGGAACTTTCACCTCCCTTACTGGCTTCAGGCTACAGGCTTTACAGGGTACCATAATGGCTTATTTAAGTATGAAATCCGTTAAATTAAACATGGTGCATTTCAGTCATCAGTCATATATCAGGATTTAATTGTAATAAAGAATGTGACTCCATTTATTTTTAACGTTTTGCTGCGGACAACTTTTAAGCCTCACCCTCCCTTTTCCCCTTCTGCCACATATCTGAGCAAGCTGAATAAGAAAGCTCAAGTTTTTCTTCCCTTGGCACCTATGGAAAGTTTAAAACCTCACATAGGAACCCTGACCCAGCCCCACCACTAATCACCATGAAAACCTCAAGCCAGTTTCCTTTTCTGGCCCTCGCAAGCCATTTTTGGAACACTTGGGAGCCTCCCTGCTTTCCCCAGCAAATCTTATTGTATGAGTAATAAACTACTTCATACCCTGTTGGGTGTGTGTGTGTGTGTGTGTGTGTTCATCAATCTTGACATTTGAACCAAATTTTGTATGGGGGTCCATCCTACATTTTCAAAGTGGCTAGACAACTCATTAAATGAGAATCCTCTTGTTTAAAACCATCAAGTTGATAAAGTATTAAGCAGTGTTCTAGAACACTTTACTATCACTCTCTCCTCCCAATTAACATGTTTTTTCTTTAGTTCTGTTTCCTTTTTAACCTATAAATAAGATAGCACTATTTTTAGTATCTTATAAAGACAATGTTTACCTATATGTTTACCAACATATTTGAGCACCATTTCTTTTTTCTGTCTCCTACCTGCTGTCTATAGTCATTTTCTTTATTTATTTCAGCAATTCTTTTATCTTACACATTTCACTGTTGTCACCTCTTCATAGATGATCTGCCTGGCCTTTATGCCTGCTTTTATGAGCTTCTCCTTGGTTTTATGCTGTTTCATCACAAAGTGTGAAGGTGTACTTTTTTCCTAATTTATCCTGCATGGTATTTGTGTTGGTTTGGTTCCCTCTGTGTAGATTCATATTTTTCACCTATTTTTAGCTATTATTTCTGCAAATATTCACTCTTTTAAATTTCCTCTATTCTGACTTTGTAGCAGTTCCTTTGCCTTATATTGAATCTTATTCTTTCCTTCATATTTCTAAAACTTTCTTCTATATTTTTGTCTTCTCTATGTACTATATTCTAAGTGATTTATTTTGGTTTATCTTCCAGTTCACATCTTTCTTCAGCTATGTCTGATCTGCTATTTAATATTGATTTTTTAAAACAATTTTATTTTTTATACCTAAAATTTCTATCTTTTTTCAAAATGATCCTAGTAATTTCTTGAGGTCTCTGCTTTTGCATTTTAGATTCTGTTTTTTTAAATATTTTTAGACACTTCATTTTTAGTTATATTGTGTTCTCTGTTTCTTAGTTTCAATATCCACAACCCTTGGGGAAATCTCTCTTGTTTTTGCTAAATTTCAGTCATATAGTCATCTCTTTTGTGGTTTTGTTGATCTTTATTTTGAGCTAAATTTGCTTGAGCTTAATCTATGAAAATCTTGCAGTCTAAATAGAATTGTTATCTTCCAGAGAGGATTTGCACCACTTCTACTAAAAGCCAGGAGTTGCTCTCAATCTGGAATCACTTGAGTTCAGTTTAACGATTCCACATTGCAACCAACCGACGACACTGTCTCTTCTTTCTACACCAATATCAGCACTTTTTTTTTTTTTTTTAGGCAACTTCACTTTTCCAGCTTGTTCTGCAGTTACCGCTCAGTGGTCCTACTCTAGCCTAAACTCACGTATCAATTTGCATAATATGTGTTTATTTAGGAGGTGATTCTTGGAGATTTTCTTAACTCCCTTGAGTCTAGCAATGCATTAGAAAAATGCATGTTTTATTTAGGATCTAGTTAATTTGTAGCAGGAATGCCTTCAGAATTAACCTTACTTCTAGAAGCAGAAATTTAAAGATCAGAATTTCAGCTCATTGAACCAGAGATATTCAGGAGTAGGAGTAAGATGTGCCTCTTAACTTATGCTCCAGAAGCAATTGCCTCCTCAGTCTATACATCACAGGGACAGCCCTCTCATACATTTAAGTGGAAATAGAAGATTCATCATTATATAACTTTTCTAGATTATATTTCTTGCATTGTCTTGAATTATATTTTTATTTAAAAATGTTTCATTTTTAAAGTGATTTTGAGGCCGGGCGTGGTGGCTCATGCCTGTAATCCCAGCATTTTGGGAGGCCAAGGAGGGCGGATCACGAGGTCAGGAGATCGAGACCATCCTGGCTAATATGGTGAAACCCCGTCTCTATTAAAAACACAAAAAATTAGCTAGGTGTGATGGCAGGCACCTGTAGACCCAGCTACTCGGGAGGCTGAGGCAGGAGAATGGCATGAACCCGGGAGGTGGAGCTTGCAGTGAGCTGAGATCGCACCACTGCACTCCAGCCTGGGCAAGAGAGCAAAACTCCATCTCAAAAAAAAACAAAAAACAAAAAAAAAAAACCCTGATTTTGATTATCTCTTTTGTTTGTTCATTTTATTTTATTTTGCTTTTTGTTTCATTTTAGGGCATTTAGTACTAGTTTTCAAAAAGTCTTGTTATACTGGTAATAATTGTTAAAGAGATACCTCCCCAAACTGTTTGTGTTCTCATAATAAACTAAAAAGAAAAGTTAAACTCTTTGTCTGGTTATGTCAATCTGGAGAGCTGATTTATACCTTGAAGAAGATTAGTTTTGACTCAGCATTTTGTAACTACTAAATTTTCATTTAACAGTACATCTTTCCTGAGCTACAATTTCCAACTGGTATAATTATTGTACAGAATTTTGAGTAGCTGTATTCCACCTTGGTCGCTTATCATATAACTAATAAGTTATAATTATAGCAACAAAACACTTTGAAAAGCAAAATTAGTTTAGTGGCAATCAAATTCAAAAATCCATTCAAAGAAAGCCAAGTAATAACTGTAATTGAGTCATATGTAAAATGAAAAAGCTTCAAAACATAATGTTTTAAAACATCTTGTAGAAAAGTGACACAGCATCTTTGATTTTCTTGTTATGTTGCTCTTTAGCTATAAAGATAAAAAAATTGGAGCAAGATGATTGACTAGAGATGCTGAGCATGCATGTCTGTGACAAGAAAGGACCAAGGCAACAACAAATAAACAGCTAAGATTTGACTGGAGTGTCAAAGGGAGAGGACTGGAGTGCAGTAGGGGAGTGGAGATACACTTGCAGTGACTGGAATTCCAGGAGGTCATCACCTCCGTTGTGTTGTCTCCACCACTTGGAATAGATTGGCCCAGAGTTAGGAGAGACTTCCAGTTGCAGGAAAAAGGTAAGCAGATGATCCCACCACTCTCCAGTGCCACTGAAAACACCTACCATTCTTACTACAGGAGAAGCTCCATAGTACTCAACAAGCCTGGAGCCCAGATTGGAAGGCTGCTGGGAATTCATGCAGATGCATTGCCTCAGACTAGGCACACAAGGTGTGCACCATCTGCCCCTCACCAACCCCTGTGAGACAAGCTGCTGCAGCATAGTGCCATCTGGGACCAGAGCCACCTCTGGAGTGCACCCTCCTCTGGGACCCGGTAGCCACTATACTTCCTCAGTACTGTAACTCCATTTTCATTATGCCAAGCCCATACTGATGGCTAAATGCCACAACCAGCTGTGAGGAGCCTGGGTCCAGGATCAGCTATGATTTGGCTGAGTTGATGTCTGTTCCCCAACCTAGCAGCTGTGCACCCACATCCTAGACTTAAGAAATAACCCTGTGGGCCATACCGAGCAGAAATGTCCCTAGACCAGCCAAAAAGCCATATGACCACACCCTGAGCCTGAGAAACACCCGTGTGGGCCACCCCAAGCAAACATATCCCCAGGTCAACTGGGCAGTCAGGCAGCTGTGTCCTGAGCCTGAGAAACAGCCCCATGGGTCACCCCAAGCAGATATGTGCCATACTGGGCCAGCCCAGTAGCTATGTGCCCACATAGCAGGACTAAAAAACAGCCTGTCAGGATGCCTCTGGTAAGCACATCCCCAAGCCAGCCAAGTAGCCTTGTGCCCCATCCCAGGCCTGAGAAACAATCTTGTGGGCTGCCTCTGACAAACACATTCCCAAACCAACCAAGCAACCACATGCCCATGCTCCTGGCCAGAGTAACAGCCCTATGGCCCCAACCCCAGTGAGCCAGATATGAAGTCAGCCAAACCACCATGTGCGTAAAAATGACCCTGACCTGAGAAATAGCCTGGCAAGCCCATTCCTGGAGAGCCACACCACAAATTCTGTCAGTCTAAGCTGATGATAAACTTACAAATGCTACCAGTGTGGATTACAGCTAAAGAAACTACATGGAGAGTTACACTACTGCATCTAGAACCAAGGCCAATATACTCCATCAAACCAACACAGCAAGGCTCATTTATGCAAATAGCTCTTTCTATATGAAACCTATTCAATTAAAGAGAAAAGTCATCTTTTCCAGTACATGCATAGAAGTCAACACAGGGATACATCAACCATGAATAAGCAAGAAAACATGTCACCTTCAAAAGGAAACAATTCTCCAGAAACAGATCCCAATCATAAATATATGAAACGCCAGAAAAAGATATCAAAAGAATATTCTTAAGGAAACTCAGTGAGATACAAGAGAATGTAATAAATAATTCAACAAAATCAGAAAAGCAATTCATGATTTCAATGATAAATTCAACAGAGTTAGATATAAGAAAGAACCAAATAGAAATCCTAGAGCTGAAGAACTCAATGAATGAAATAAAAAAAAAAAATTAAGAGCTTCAACAAAGACTAGACCAAGCAGAAGAACTTCTGAACTTGAAGACAGTCTTTTAAAATAGCAAAGGCAAACAAGAAAAGAAAGAGAAAAAGCCTACAGGATTTATGAGACAAAATTAAGCAAACACATTTTTGTATTATGGGCATTCCAGAAGGAGAAGAGAAAACAAAAAGTGAGGAAAATATATTTAATAAAATAATAGCAGAAAATTTCCCAAATATTGGGAAAGAGATCAACATCCAGCTCTGGGAAGCTCAAATAACCCTAAATACATTCAACTCAAACAGGTTATCTCCAAGGTACATTATAATCAAATTGTCAAAAGGCAAACCCAAAAGAATAATTATAAAAGCAGTAAGAGAAAAATAGTAAGTCAATGTAAGTGAATCCCCATTAGTAAAACAGCAGATTTCTCATTCAAAACCTCATAGGTGAGGAAATAAGATGATATATTCAAAGTACCAGAAAAAAAACCCTGGCTGCCAAGAATATTATACTCAGCCAAGCTATCATTCAGAAATGAGGGATAAACAAAATCTTTTACAAACAAGCAAAAACTAAGAAAATTTATCACTACCAGGCCAGCCTTACAAGAAGTGCCCAAGGAAACTTTACATCTGGAAGTGAAAAAATAATAATCACCATCATAAAAACATGCAAAACTATAAAGCTCACAGGTAGAAGAAGGAACCAAAGGTTATCACTACAGACAACCACTCAACCACAAAAATAAACAATAAGAGAGGAAGTAAGGAACAAAGGATATGTTAAAAAAAAAAAACAGCAAATAGTCAATAAAATGGCAGGAGTAAGTCCTCACCTATTAATAATAACCTTGAATATAAATTAATTAAATTCCCTATTTAAAAGGTATAGATTGACTGAATAAGAAAAAAAAAAGAACCAACTATATGCTGCCTACAAGAAACTCAAATCACCTGTAAAAGACATGCATAGGCTAAAAGTGAAGGGATGGCAAAAGATATTCATGCAAATGGAAACAAGGGCAAGAGTTCTATACTTAGACAAAACAGACTTGAAATTAAAATCTGTAAAAAGAGAAAAAGAAGGACACTATATAATAATAAAGGGATCAATTCAGCAAGAAAAATATAACAATTGCAAATATATATGCACTGAACACCAAAGTACCCAGACATATGCAGGAAATATTATTAGATTAAAATGAAGAGATAGACCCAATAGAATAACAGTTAAGGACTTCAACACCCTACTGTCAGCATTAAACAGATAATCTAGATAGAAAATCAACAAAGAAACATATTTAAACTGCACCATAGACCAAATGGACCTCACAGACATTTACAGCACACTTCACTCAACTACAGAATACACAATTCCTTTTTTTTTGCTTTAAATTGTGCTTTAGTTTCTGCAATCAGATATGATGCAGTGAGATACAAGTATAAACTTTCATTGTGCATCCAGAAAATAAAAAGCACGTGTATACAGGTTTAGCTCAACAGCCTATTCACTTATAAAGAAAAAAAAGTTTTGAATTTAATTAAAGCTAGTTTATCCTCAGTGTAAAAACTTGGAGGTACAAACTCTAGATACTATGTACAGTAAATTAATGTGCATTCCCAAACTTGCACAGTACAGCATATTAAACAAAGTAAATGGTCTCATTTCAGCTTTCACTGTTAAGCGTAATCCACATCTCAATCTCAGATAAAAATTTCACAATATATAAACCCATTGATAATTCTGTACACAAATACAAGTTATGGAAATCTGATTTAAAATATAAGTACAATAATTGTCATGACCTTACACGTTAAAACAGCTTATTTTTCTATTGTAATTTTAAAAAAATCATAGAAAAGTATTTCAATGAACATTCAACTGCTATGACAAAGGCCATGACCTTGTGCCTTTAAACCATACTTTGTGGAGTGTAAAGCATCACACCAGGCATTTTTGGAATGAAAATCATGAAGCCTGAAGAGGCTACCATATACATATTCATGTTACAATGTGGTAACAAAAATAGCTCCATAGCATATTTGGGAGGCAATGGGGCAGAGAAGGAAGTGGAGGTTAGTGCTAATTTAAGAAGGCCTATAGAATGTATGTGAAGGTAGCTAAGGAACTAGTTAGTGTATTTTAAAATCCCTATTGCAAGCCTAACACTGGCCTTGCTAGTAACTCTTAAGGCAACCAATGCAGAACATGTGTTTAGCCCCCAGATGCGTGAATCCTGCCCTCCCCTCAACGTTTGTTGTTATGGGAAGTCAGGGACCCTGAACAGAGGGACCGGCTGGAGCCACAGCAGAGGAACTTAAATTGTGAAGATTTCATCTTAATATGGACATTTATCAGTTCTCAAATAATTCTTTCATAACTTCTTATGCCTGTCTTTACTTTAATCTCTTAATCCTGTTATCTTCGTAAGCTGAGGATATACATCGCCTCAGGACCACTGTGATAACTGTGTTAACTGTAGAAATTGATTGTAAAACATGTGTGTTTGAACAATATGAAATCAGTGCACCTTGAAAAAGAACAGAATAATAGCGATTTTTATGGAATAAGGGAAGACAACCATAAGGTCTGACTGCCTGTGGGGTCGGGCAAAAAGAGCCATATTTTTCTTCTTGCCGAGAGCTTATAAATGGACGTGCAAGCAGGAAACATATTGCTAAATTCTTTTCCTAGCAAGAATATGAATATTAATACCCTGGGAAAAGAACACATTCCTGGGGGGAGGTCTATAAAAAGCTGCTCTGGGAAAGTCTGTCTTGTGCAGTTGAGATAAGCCCTGGTCTCCTGCAGAACCCTCAGGCTTACTAGGGTTGAGAAAACTCAACCCTGGTAAACTTGTGGTCAGATCAGTTCTCTGCTCTTGAACCCTATTTTCTATAGTTTAAGATGTTTATCAAGACAATACATGCACTGTTGAACATAGACCCTAATCAGTGGTTCTGCTTTTGCCTTTTGCCCTATGATCTTTGTTGGACCCTTGTCAGTGGTTCTGCTTTTGCCCTTTGCCCTGTTCCCTCAGAAGCATGTGATCTTTGTTAGGCCTTTATCAGTGGTTCTGCTTTTTGCTCTTTGAAGCATGTAATCTTTGTACCTACTCTCTGTTCTTATACCCCCTCCCCTTTTGAAACCCTTAATAAAAACTTGCTGGTCTGAGACTCAGGCAGGCATCACAGTCCTACCGATATGTGATGTCACCTCCTGGTGGCCCAGCTATAAAATTTCTCTCTTTGTACTGTCTCTATTTCTCAGCCAGCAGACATTTACAGAAAATAGAAAGAACCTACGTTGAAATATTGGGATTTGCTTCTCCCAATATCTGGCATGCCAATGTGGTTTTCTTTTTCCTAAGTGCATGTGGGAACCCAATTCCCTCTGGTAGGTTTGTAGAAACGTTCATCAGTCCGGTTCACAGAAATGCTTGTCCAGCTCCCTGACGATTGGTGAGTTGTCTATGTATTGTCCAGGGTAACTATAGGTCACGCAGAGTCTAAACGTTATGCTTATCTCTGCTATATTAAAATCCTGTTAAAGCAGGGGGAGTTTGGGTACCCATGGAAAATATGGTCACCCTATTCAGGGCGGTGGAAGAACACTGTTCTTGGTTCCCTGAAAAGGGAACGTTAGATGTGGAACTACGGGATCATGTTGGTGCAAAATTCTGGGAACTGGTCCTGAAAGGAAATTATGTTCCTGTCACTGTTCAGGGTGATTGGGCCTTGGTATGTGCCGTCCTAATGACATGCCAATCCTGTGGCCCCCTGCACTTACCACAGTTTTCTGAATCTGGCAACTCTCTACCTCTTCCTCAGCTTTCGTCTCCCGCTTGGCCTTCGTTATCTGCTCAGCCTCTCCCTTCATCTTCTTCTCCCCCACCTGAGGATATTGAGGATCCAATATCTAACTCTGGTGATTTTGTCTTAACGTCACCCCTGATGATCTTATTTCTTTTCATGAGGAGCCAGTACTTGTAGCTCCCACGGCCCCAACTCGGACAGCCCAGGACCATATCTATGCTAACTCTTCCCTCTTCAAACCTTTGCAGCCTTTGCCTCTGGAGCCATGTAATGGCTCCGGGACCAAACTACAATTTACCTGTAATTCTGCAGGCCCTCCCCTCTCCACCACAGCCCCTCACTCTCCTGTCATTTTGGTCCCTCAACTGGTCATTTTGCCATCCACTCAACCTGCTTCTCTGTAGCCTTCTTCACATATGGACACCCCTGCCACTGTGGTTGCACAGGATTGGGACAATAATCACCAGTATACTTCTGCCTCTTCTGCTCCTCCAGTGCCCCTTTCTCACACTCTCATACCGGTCTCACCTACTCAACCTCAGTTTCCTTTATCTACACATACTTTTCCTGTCACTTCTATGCTGACTTCGTCTCATGTGCCTGTTCTTGAAACTTCTATGCAATGCTTATTATGCCAGAACAAAGAAACAAGTGGATTAGAGGTGTGGGCTTATGCGGTTGCGCTGGAACCTCCCAATGCTCAAGGGGTACAAGTGCATTGATATACGCCGCTCAATCTTACCTTTTTAAAAGAATTCAAGGATGCTTGTACTCAGTACGGTCCTACTTCTCCATATGTTAAAATGGTATTACAGATTCTTTGTAGAGAGGTCATTTTGCTTCCTTTAGATTGGGGCCCTTTGGCAAAAGCTATTCTAACTCCATCTCAGCATTTATAGTTCCATACATGGTGGTCAGAGGAGGCCCATCTGCAGGCTCAGCTAAATTGGGCTGATGGCATTCCAATTACTCAGGCTCAGTTCACAGGCTCTGATAATTACTCTGACACTACCACCCAATTAGGTATTGATGCTCTCACCATGGAACAAGTAACAAAGGTGTGTATGAGAGCTTGGGATAAATTATGCACCCCGGGCCAAGCTCCTGTTTCTTTTACTACTGTTAAACAGGGTCACAATGAATTACATCCTGATTTTTTGGCTAAATTACAAGATGCTGTTGAAAAATCTGTCTCTGATGAGCGTGCTGAAGACATTCTCCTTCGTATGTTAGCTTTTGAGAATGTGAACCATGAGTGTAAAATGGCCATGCATTCCATCCAATGACAAAATTTACCTGATCACAAGGTGTTGCTTGCATATATTAAAGCTTGTGAAGGCATTGGATCAGAGACCCACAAAGCTATTCTGTGGGCACAGGCCATGAAGCACAGCAATCAAACTGGCTCGACTGATTCTTTTCTTGGAGCCTGCTATAATTGTGGTCAACTTGGTCATACTTGAAAAAATTGCACTGTTAAAAACAGTGGCCAAGCCAGCTCAACAAACATGGCCAAATGCTCCTGCTAGTGTTTGCCCTCGTTGTCATAAAAGTAAACATTGGGCAAGTACTTGCCACTCTAAGACTGATATAGATGGAAATCCCTTGCCACAGAACCAGGGAAACAGGAAGCAGGCCCAGTCCCAGGCCCCAATATCAAATGGGACACCTCAGACTCAGACCAATGTTGCATTTCTGCTTCAAGCAGTCCCAACACAGCCCCCAGCACAAACAAATTTACCTACAGTCAATCCAGATGGGTTCCAGCCTCTTCTTCTGTCCCAGTACAATGCTTGTCCACCTCCACAGTAGGGGGCAGGGCGGTCGATCTCTGTAGTTCCATTCCTCTAAATTTACTACCTAATTCTTTGCCTTTAATTGTCCCCACGGGGGTCACCGGCCCTTTACCTCAAGGTTCAGTGGACCTGGTGTTAGGTAGGGCATCCACTACTACTAAAGGTATCACAGTTCATACTGGTCTCATTAATTCTGATTCCTCTGACAAGATTAAACTTATGGTGTCTACCAAGGTTCCTGTCTCCATTCCGGCTGGTGAGTCAATTACTCAATTACTTTTACTACCTAATATTGTTTTAAATAATGGAGATAAGACACAGGGACCTGGGATGGGCTCTGGCAGTGAAAAAGCCACTTATTGGATTAATTTAATTTCTAAACAATGGCCCACCTGCACCATACACATTCAAGGAAAAAAGTTTGAGGGCCTAGTAGATACTGGGGCTGATGTTTCTATTATGTCCTCTAATTTATGGCCTTCCTCCTGGCTTAAACATCCCACTAACATGGGACTAGTAGGGGTTGGAAAAGCTGATGAAGTTCACCAGAGCACATTTATCTTGCCTTGCACTGGCCCTGATGGTCAAAAGGGTACAATTCAGCCTTATATCGTGCCAGTCCCCATTAATCTTTGGGGTAGAGACTTGCTGGCACAATGGGGGGCTGAAATTAATATTCCACGTAACTCTTATAGTGCTTCCAGTCAATATATAATAGAAAACATGGGGTTTGTTCCTGGACTTGGTCTTAGTCCAAAACATGAAGGAGTTACTAAACCTCTTCAAATCACTGTAAAAGAAGACAGGGCTGGTTTAGGTTATCCTTTTTAATGATGGCCACTGCTACACCTCCTGATCCTGTTCCTCTACAATGGAAATCTGAAACTCCTGTTTGGATTGAGCAGTGGCTGCTCTCTAAAGAAAAACTGGAGGTTTTAACTCAATTAGTTTCTGAACAGTTAACAACTTGGAAATGTGGAACCTTCTTTCCCCCTGGAATTCTCCTGTGTTTCTAGTAAAAAAGAAATCAGGCAAGTGGAGGATGGTAACTGATTTAAGGGACATTAATGCTGTAATTAAACCTATGGGAGCCATCCAACCTGGCATGCCTTCCCCTGCTTTAATACCTAAGAATTGGCCTCTCATAGTTATTGATCTTAAAGACTGTTTCTTTCATATTGCTTTACATAAATTGGATTGTGAAAAAATTTGCTTCTACTGTACCATCTATCAATAATCAGGAGCCTGAAACTTGTTAACAATGGAAAGTACTCCCTCAGGGAATGCTGAATAGCCCTACCACCTGCCAGCTTTGTGTTGGACAGGTGCTTTCACCAGTTTGAGCTCAATTTCCCCAGGCCTATATTCTTCATTATATTGATGATATATTAACTGCTGCCCCCACTGATAAAGAATTAATTGACTGTTATCAATTTCTGAGCCACCATGTTGCAGAGGCTGGATTACACATCACTCAGGATAAAATTCAACAGACCACTCCTGTTCAATATTTAGGACTGGTGGTCAATAAAGAATGTATTCAGCCTCAAAAGTTTCAGATTAGGAGTGATTCTTTAAAAACCTTAAATGATTTCCAAAAACTTTTAGGTAACATTAATTATTTAAGACCTACTTTAGGCATTCCAACATAGGCACTGTCTAACTTGTTTTCTATGCTGTGCAGAGATTCCAATCTCTGCAGTCCCAGGACTTTGACCCCTGAGGCTTCACTGGAACTGGAATTCATGGAGGAAAGAATCCAAACTGCCAGTTGTCTAGGGTACAGCCGTCTCAGCCTTTACAGCTTCTGGTTTTCACTTCACTGAACTCCCCTACTGGACTAATAGTTCAACATAATGATTTAGTGGAGTGGTGTTTTCTTCCTCATTCTGTGTCAAAAACTTTGTCTGTTTATCTGGACCAAATGGCCACCCTAATTGGACAAGCTCAGTGTAGAATACTTAAAATTTCCAGATTTGATCCTAATTTAATTGTGGTTCCTTTAAATCAGCTCAAAGTCCAGGCCGCTTTTCAACATTCCATACTGTGGCAAATTCACTTGACTGATTTTATCGGTGTTATGGACAATCATTCAAAAAACAAATTGTTTGATTTTATAAAAATGACTTCTTGGGTGGTCCCTCGATTGACCAAATATCAGCCCATTCCTGAGGCCATTACAGTGTTCACTGATGTCTCCAGTAATGGAAATGCTGGTTATGTGGGTCCTACAGACAAGCTTATTTCTACTCCTTATACCTCTGCTCAAAAGGCAGAGTTAATTGCTGTAATTACTGCCTTACAGGATTTCTCCAAACCTTTAAATATTGTCTCTGATTCTGCTTATATTGTACATGCCACTAAAAATATAGAAACTGCTAGTATCAAACATATTGATAATTCTGAATTGGATTCTTCATTTTCAAGGTTACAACAGGTGGTTCACCAATGTAGACACCCTTTCTATATTACAAATATTAGATTTCATAACACTGTACCAGGACCCATGTCTGCTGGAAACCGTAAGGTCAACTATTTGGTCTCTTTTGCAATCCAAGAGGCTCAGGAGTTCCATAATCTCACTCATGTCAATGTGGCTGGATTAAAAGATAAATTTGCTCTCACCTGGAAGGAGGCTAAGCTTATTGTCCACTGCTGCCCTCAGTGACAAATTTTTGTACTTCCAAATCAGGAACCTGGCATTAATTCCAGAGGCCTAACTCCTAATGATTTATGGCAAATGGATGTGACTCATGTTAGCTCCTTTGGCAGACTTTCATATGTACATGTTTCTGTAGACACCTTTTCAGGTATTATTTGGGCTACTTGCCAAACAGGGGAAGGCATGGCCCATGTTAAAAGACATCTGTATTCTTGCTTTGCAGTTACGGGGCTTTCATATGAGATAAAGATAGACAATGCCCCTGGATATGTTAGTAAGGCTTTGATTTATTTATGCAACAATGGGGAATTTCCCATATTACTGGAATCCCTTACAATCCTCAGGGACAGGCTGTGGTGGAACAGGCCAATCGCACTTTAAAAACTCAATTGTCCAAACAGTCTGAGCAACAAAAGCATAATTTAACCACTCCCCACTCCCAATTACATTTAGCATTATTTACTTTAAACTTTCTAAGTGTTCCTAAAGACAATACTCTGACTGCAGCTGAACGCCATTATACAGGCAAAAAATTGTCCCTAAATGAAGGCAGGCCAGTGTTATGGGAAAACTCCCAGACCAATACCTGGGAACCTGGAACAATTATAACGTGGGGAAGAGGGTATGCTTGTGTTTCACCAGGAGATCATCAATCCCCTGTCTGGGTACCCAGTAGGAGACTTAAACTTCATGTGCATTCTGACAATGAAAAGCACAGGGAAGAGACATCCACATCAGAGACCACCCTCATACCTGGTGAGATCTGTGCCAACTCTTCAGAAAATGACATGCCAAATCAAAATGGGTCTGGTTCAATCCTCCCTAATGGCAACGGAGACCCCTCTAACTAATTCCACTTCTCCTAATTCCCTTTCTTTTTCTCCTTATGAACCTAAAAATCTCACCATTTCTATTAACCTGAAAATAACATCCCCCTCTTCTTCTCTTCCTCCTTCAGCAGTGGATCTCGCTTACAATAGGTTTTAATAATTCTCCTCTTTATACTTTCTGTCTCACCAGTTTCCCCTCAAACTGATTCACCTACTACACAAAATTATTCTTATTGGGCTTATGTGCCTTTTCCTCCACTTATTTGACCTCTCACCTGTATGGATGCTCCTGTGGAAATCTATACTAATGATAGTGTGTGGATGCCTGGAGCTACAGATGACCATTGCCCCACTCAACCAGAAGGCGGCACTACATTTAATGTTACTATGGGTTATAAATATCCTCCTCTGTGCCTTGGACATGCACCTGGTTGTATCCATCTAGAAACTCAAGTCTAGGATGCTTACCTTCTGGAGAGATCAGCCACAGGGGAACAGGGACATTTGTTCTCTGGCCTCTCCCTTTCTCCTTTAAGACAAATGAAAGGGGGAGTGATAGGAGATACCCCATACTTTCAATACAAACCTGTAGGAAAACCATGTCCTAAAAATTTTGAGGGCCCATCTAAAACTTTAATTTGGGAAGACTGTGTTAACTCACATGCAGTAGTATTAAAAAATGACTCATATGGTTTAGTAATAGACTGGGCACGAAAGGGCTATTTAAAAAACAATTGCTCCTCTGGCAGAAGGGAATGCCTGGAGGCTACTTATTTTATTTCTTATTGGGAGGATGAGGATCATCATCCTACTTTGCATAGGAGGTTCATCTCATTCTTTCCATTAAAATAGGAAGATAGGGGCATTACTCCGCCGAGGCCTCATATGATATTCCCCATTCTGAGCCCAGAACACCCAGAACTTTGAAAATTGGCTATTGCCATGTCTGGACTGCAAGTATGAGAAGCGGAAACTTTTCTGTCTGTTGTCCCCACTACTGCCCCTCACATACGTGATTCTGAACCCCATGATAAAAATCCCCTTTGAACCCTCTTCTCTTTTTGATGCCAGTCCTCCTTTATGGGGCTCTGATTGGTATTATGATAATTCTTCTCAACCCAGGTATGCCCCTCTACCTCTTTGGCATCCCTGGGCACTTTGGATTACTTCTTTACGGTGGAGAACATTGGGCATTGCCACCACCGCTCCTTCCCCTCAGTATCAACATAGATTCAAATATTCTGCTTTGTTTACCTCCAGCCTGACTATTCCTATACAGAGTTGTGTTAAGCCTCCTTACATGCTGTTAGTGGGAAATATCAAAATTTGGATGAGCAATCAAACTGTCCAATGCATTAATTGTCATTTATACACTTGTGTTAACTCCCGTTTTGACTTCAGGAAAAGCGTAATGTTGGTTCAAACTCAAGAGGATATCTGGATACCAGTAACTTTACCCAGACCTTGGGAATCTTCCCCATCAGTACATTTAATTAATGAAGTGTTACAACAAATTCTCAAAAGATCTAAGAGATTTGTTTTCACTTTAATCGCTGTGATCATGGGCCTAATTACAGTCACTGCACTGGCCACCACTGCTGGAGTGGCATTACACCAATCTATTCAAATGGCTCATTTCGTTAATGATTGGCAAGCCAATTCCACCCAAATATGGAATTCTCAACAGGACATTGATCAAAAATTAGCTAATCAAATTAATGATTTAAGACAGTCTGGTATTTGGCTTGGAGATTGGTTAATGAGTCTTGAACATCACATGCAAATGCAGTGCAATTGGAATACTTCTGATTTCTGTATCACACCATATTCCTACAATGAGACTGATCATTCATGGGAAATGGTCAAAGGACACCTTCTGGGTAGGGAAGATAATTTATCTTTGGACATAACTAAATTGAAGAAACACATTTTTGAAGCCTCTCAAGCTCATTTATCCATTGTGCCTGGAGCTGAGGTGTTAGATCAGGCGGCAGAAAGTCTTTCTGGACTAAACCCCACGACTTGGATTAAGTCTTTTGGGGGCTCCACTGTAGTACATTTTGGAATCATGTTTCTCTGTTTAATCGGTTTGTTTTTAGTGTGCCGGACCAGTCAAAGAATCCTGCATCAAAACTGAGAGAATGAACAAGCCTTCATCGCCATGGCACATTTATATAAAAAGAAAGGGAGACATGTTATGGGAAGTCAGGGACCCCGAGTGGAGGGACCGGTTGGAGCCATGGCAGAGGAACATAAATTGTGAAGATTTCATCTTAATATGGACATTTATCAGTTCTCAAATAATACTTTTAAAATTTCTTATGTCTGGTTTAACCTCTTAATCCTGTTATCTTCATAAGCTGAGGATGCACGTCACCTCAGGACCACTGTGATAATTGTGTCACCTGTAGAAATTGATTGTAAAACATGTGTGTTTGAACAATATGAAATCAGTGCACCTTGAAAAAGAACAGAATAATAGCGATTTTTATGGAATAAGAGAAGACAACCATAAGGTCTGACTGCCTGCAGGGTCGGGCAAAAAGAGCCATATTTTTCTTCTTGCAGAGAGCCTATAAATGGACGTGCAAGTAGGAAACATATTGCTAAATTCTTTTCCTAGCAAGGAATGTGAATATTAATACCCTGGAAAAAGAATGCGTTCCTGGGGGGAGGTCTATAAATGGCCGCTCTGGGAATGTCTGTATTGTGCAGTTGAGATAAGGACTGAGATAAGCCCTGGTCTCCTGCAAAACCCTCAGGCTTACTAGGGATGGGAAAACTCAACCCTGGTATATTTATGGTAAGACCTGTTCTCTGCTTTTGAACCCTATTTTCTATTGTTTAAGATGTTTATCAAGACAACACATGCATTATTGAACATAGACCCTTATCAGTGGTTCTGCTTTTGCCCTTTGCCCTGTGATCTTTGTTGTACCCTTAACAGTTGTTCTGCTTTTGCCCTTTGCCCTGTGATCTTTGTTCGACCCTTATCAGTGGTTCTGCTTTTGCCCTTTGCCCTGTTCCCTCAGAAGTATGTGATCTTTGTTAGACCCTTATCAGTGGTTCTGCTTTTTGCTCTTTGAAGCATGTAATCTTTGTACCTACTCTCTGTTCTTACACCCCCTCCCCTTTTGAAACACTTAATAAAAACTTGCTGGTCTGAGACTCAGGTAGGCATCACTGTCCTACTGATATGTGATGTCACCCTTGGCAGCCCAGCTGTAAAATTCCTCTCTTTGTACTGTCTCTCTTTATTTCTCAGCCGGCCGACACTTATGGAAAATAGAAAGAACCTACATTGAAATATTGGGGACAGGTTCCCCCAATACTTTGTTCCTATTAACAGACCAACCTGGCTCCTGCATTAATATGGAGTGGGGAGAACAGCAAAACAATTCATTGTATGCACAAAAGCCAATTCAGTGCAAACCTAGAAACTCCTCTTAGTCAACAGTTTCAAATTTTCTTGTTTTTTGAGATGAGGTCTTGCTCCATCACCCAGGTTGGAGTGCAATGGCACAATCTTGGCTCACTGCAACCTCTGCCTCCTGGGCTCAAGAGATCCTCCCAACTCAGCCTCCCGAGTAGCTGGGACTACAGGTGCCCGCCACCACGCCCGGCTAATGTTTTGTATTTTTAGTAGAGAAGGAGTTTCACTGTGTTAGCCAGGATGGTCTCAATCTCCTGACCTCATGATCTGCCCGCCTTGGGCTCCCAAAGTGCTGGGATTACAGCCGTGAGCCACTGCACCTGGCTGAAAATTTTTCTAAACATGTAACATTCAAATTAGGAACCATGCTGAAGAGCAAATATATGTAAAAGGCAAACATTCAATTTAAAACATTCTAATGAGTTTTGTTTTTTTCCGCTTTTATGGGATTTGACAGGGTTCCACTGAGAACCAAATAAATAAATAAATAAAAACTACTCCTTACGAAGTATACTTTCCTGCAGTAAAAAATATATATAATTTAGACAGCAGATCCAAGAAGGTGACCAGGCATACTCAAGTTTCTTCTATGGCTTTTAAAATCACTGAAGTATCATATGATAATCATCACTTCTGATATTTATGTTTAAACTGCTTTCCTATGAAAGCCACATTCAAAAGTGACCCAATCCCATCAGTCCGTAAAGGTAAAAGAATGCAAGGAACTCGGCTCAGGAGTTGCTGCAGAAAACCACAATCACAAGTGCTCCAAAGCCTCAGCAGGTGAGTAGAAAAAGGCGAAGCAATTTGATCCAAACACCAACAGACTTCAGAGGAACGGAAACTCCTCAGGCAAAGAAAGAGATCCCCCCAGCATAACCAACAGGTTTAGCAGTGAGACACTGGGACTACCCACATGGAGTCAGGGAGTGCAGATGGACAGTGGGAAGTGGTGTGGAGCAGGTGGAGGAAGACCTGGGGCTGGCAACACAGAAAAGAGGGTGGTGGCTGGCTAGCCCCCACCCACAGGCAAAGTGACACAGTCTATGAAGGAGGGAGGGCGGTCTGAAACTTAAGGATGGATGACACCAGTGGAATTTTGTAGCTGTTTTACAGGCAAGGGGGCGTAGAAAGGAAAAATGTGACTGTTTAAGTAAATGCCACACATCTTAATACCTCTACCTGAATCTTCAACTTGCCATACAAATGTGTAAAGCTGAACTTGCCTTTATAATTGAGATAGGTTACACAGACGTTTACTATTCCCAATGACTGGATAAATTATCTTGGCACAAAGTGGATCTGAAGAAAGTATCAAGACCAAGAATATCTTACTGAAGCCCTTTCTGGTAGTAAACTGGCCATTGTGGGCTCTGTATAATACTTAGGCATCAGAAAACAGTCATAACCCTATTACAGGTCAAGTAATAATTCCTTCCAATTAATAATACTACAGATGTGGTTTTGAATGCATAGTCTTTTAGAACCATGAAAAATAATGACAGCCACCTCTTTTCCCAAAGACCCAGGTTTATTCCAACAGAGTGCCAGGCTAAGGATCCAGCCAGCATTAGCTGCAGCATGACATGAATCTGGGGATCAGCTGTCCCAATCTCCCACATTCCTCTTTCACAATCACTCAATAAACAGGTCACATATCCCCTAGGTCCATGAACTCATCTTCTCGTTTGGCCAAATCATCTTCATCTTCCAAAGCTTTCCAGCCACTGGTGGGTAAGACAGGCTTAGAGGAATGTCGCTGGAGCAGAGCAAAAGGAAACAAAGAGGACAGGTGGGAAGAGTTCCTCAGCAGGCAGGGGGCCTCAGCCTTGGGGGCCTGCTGGCTGTGGTGTCTCTCATCGACCTTCTCTTGTAAACTCTGGACTTCCTCCATCATTTACAAGAGTTTGCTCATACTGGCCACTCGGCCACCACCTAGGATTTGGGCTTCTGGAATCCAACGCAGAGAGCGCTGGGCCCAGACTTTGATTTCCTGCCCCTCAATAGGCGGTAACAACAAACCATGGTAGTCAGCAGGCTTGCTATGCCAGCTGTCATAGAACTCTTGAAAGTTATCTTGGAGATCAGGAGAATTAATAAGTTTGCTAATTCTCTTGCCCAGAAGGTTTTTAATTAAATGATCTGTTTCTTCCCTGAAAAATCCTCTTTTGGGAGATGACTTAAATTGAGAATACATATTATTTTTGTCAGCACATGGAATATTCTTCAGGATTGACCACCTCTTAAGAAATAATGCAAGCTTCAAAAAATGCTTAAAAATCGAATCATATCAGGTACTTTATATGACCACAGTGGAATAAATCCAGATATCAATAGCAAGAGGAACATTTCAAACTATACAAATATATTGAAATTAAACAACATGCTCCTAAATGACCATTGGGTGAAGGAAGAAATTAAAAATAAAATTTTAAAATTCTTGAAATAAATGAAAATAGAAGCACAACATAACAAAACCTATGGTATACAGCAAAAACAGTATTTTAGGAGGCAAAGTTTATAGCAATAAATGTCTACATCAAAAAACTGGAAAGACTTCAAGTAAGTGATCTAACGATGCACCTCAAGGGAGTAGAAAAGCAAGAACAAGCCAAACCCAAAATTAGTAGAAGGAAATAAATGAGAAAGATCACATCAGAAATTAATGAAATTGAGAATAGAATAAACAATACAAAAGATCAACATAAAAGCTGCTTTAAAAAAACAAACAACATTGACAAACCATTAGCTAGATTAAGCAAAAAGAGAGATGACCCAAATAAATAAAATCAGAGAAGAGAGGTGTCACAACAGATACCACAGAAATACAAAGAATCATTATAGACTACTATAAACAATTATTTGACAATGAATTTGAAAACCTAGGGAAAATGGATAAATTCCTGGACACAGACAACTGATCAAGATTGAACCAAAAAGAAACAGAAAACCTGAATAGACCAATAGCAAGTAATGCAATTGAATCAATAATAAAAAGTCTTCCAACAAAGTAAACTCCAGAACTGGATGGCTTCACTGCTAAACTGTACTTAACCTTTAAAGAAAAATTAATACCAACTCTCAAATTATATTAAAAAATTGAAACAGAGGAGATTATTCCTAACTCATTCTATGAGGACAGCATAACCCTGATATCAAAACTAGATAAAGACAAAACAAAAAAATACAGTCCAATATCTCTGATGAAAATAGATGCAAGAATCCTCAACAAAATACTAACAAACTGAATCTGACTACATAGCAAAAAGATAATACACTGTCGTTGAGTGGGATTTATCCCAGGATTGGAAGGTGGTTCAACATACACAAATAAATAAATGTCATATATCACACTAACAGAATGAAGAAGGGAAACCATATGATCATCTCAACAGACACAAAAAAGAAGCTTATAAAAATATTCAACATCTTTTTATGATAAGAAGTCTTAATAAATTTCGTATAGAAGGAAAGTATATCAACATTATAAAGGCCATGTATTACAAACCCACAGCTACCAAGAGCTTCAGGTTTTTCTTCTAAAACCTAGAACAAAAACAAAGATACTCACTCTCATCACTGTTATTCAACATAGAGGTCCTAGCCAGAGAAATCGGGCAAGAGAAATAAATAAAAGCATCCAAAATGAAAAGCAGGAAGTCAAATTGTCCTTGTTTGCAGATGACATGATCTTATATACAGAAAAACCTAAAGACTCATCCAAAAAACTCTTAGAACTGGTATACAAACTCATTGAATTTGCAGGATACAAAATTAATATACAAAATCAGTAGCATTTCTATACATGAACAACAAACTAGCTAAGAAATAAATTAAGAAGGCAATTCCATTTATAATAGCTACAAAAATAATACTTAGAAATCAATTTAACCAAGGAAATGAAAGACCTCTATAAGGAAATCTACAGAGCACTGAGAAGGAAATTAAAGAGGACACAAACAAATGGAAAAATACCAAATACCCATGAATGAGAAGAATTAATATTGTTAAAATGGCAGATAAACCCAAAGCAATCTACATATTCAATGTAATCCCTATCAAAATATCAATAACTTTCTTCACAGAAATAGAAAAATGTCCTAAAATTTGCATGCAACCACAAAAGATGCTGAATAGCCAAAGCAATCTGGAGCAAGAACAAAGTTGAAGGTTTCACACTACCAAAACTGAAAGTATACTACAAAGTTACAGTAACTAAAACAGCATGGTATAAAAACAGACACATAGACCAATAGAATAGAATAGAGAACCCAGAAATTAATCCATATATCTTCAGCCTATTGATTTTTAACAAAGGCACCAAGAACACTCACTGCAGGGAAGTGACAGTCAATAAATGGTGCTGGGAAAACTGCATTTCCATATGCAGAAGAATGAAACTAGACTCAAGCCTCTCATCCTACACAAAAGTCAACTCAAAATGGATCAAAAACCTAAACGGAAGACCTGAAATGATAAAACTACTGGAAGAAAGCAGAGGACATGCTTCAGGACATTTGTCCAGGCAAAGATTTTATAAGACTTCAAAAGTACAGGCAACCAAAGCAAAAATAAACAGGATTATATATATATATTTTAAAAGCTTCTACATAACAAAGGAAACAATCAACAAAGTGAGAAGACAACCTACACAATGGGAGAAGATATTTGCAAAGTACTCATCAACCAGGGGTTAATATCCAGAATATACCAAGAATACAAACATGTCAAAAGGAAAAAAAATCCAATTAACAAATATGAAAATAATCTGAAAATACATTTTTGAAAAAAAGACATATAAGTGCCCAATAAACATATGAAAACAGCATCACTTATTGTCAGGGAAATGCAAATCAAAACCACAGTGAGGTATCATCTCACCCCAGTTGGGATGGCTATTATTAAAAATACAAAAAATAATAAATGCTGGTGAGAATGCAGAGAAAAGGGAACGCATACACTGTTGGTGGGAATGTAAGATATGAAATGGGTGGGAATTTAAGATAGTAAATGAAACTAGGTTTCCAATGACAGATAAATAAAGAAAATGAAACATATATACAAAATGGAATACTATTCAATCATAAGAAAGAATGAATTTTGTCATTCTCAGGAACATGGATGGAATTGGAGGAAATTATATTGATGAAATAAACCAGGAACAGAAAGTTAAATACTGCATGTTCTCACTCATACGTGAAAGCCAAAAATAAATAAATAAATAAATAAAAGTTTATCTCATAGAAATAAAAAGTAGGACAGAAGATGAGGCTAGGAAGGACAAGGCGAAGGGAGGAATATGCAGACATTTGTTAAAGGATACAAAATTACAGCTAGATAGGAAGAATAAAGTCTAGTGTTCTATAGCACTGTAGGATGAATATAGTTACAATAATATATAGTTTCAAATTGCTAGAAGGTGTATACTGAACATTACCAAAACAAACAAATGAAAAATGTTTGAGATATTGGATATGCTAATTACCGTGATCTGATCCCAATATAATATATGTATCAAAACATTACTATGTACCCCATGAATATGTACAATTTTGTCAATTAAAAATGGAATTAAGAACATTGTACATTAAAGTTTTACATAAATGATTATAAAATGTTAAAGAGTATATAAAAATGCCAAAGTGACCTTCATATTTTAGTAAACTCTAACATATTTCATATCTCTTTAGGAGGAAAATAAATTTCCACATCTTATTTATTACCACTTTTCAGGGTGAAAACAAAAAGTAAACAACTTTATGTGATTAAAATTACTAAGAACTCTTTCTGCAATCTCCTATAATAATTGAAGGCTTAAATGTAAAACCCAAAACTATAAAAACCCTGGAAGACAACCTAGGCAATACCATCCTAGACATAGCAACACATAAAGATTTCATGACAGAGACACCAAAAGCAATCACAACCAAAGCAAAAAAATGACATATGGTTGGGAGGCTGAGGCAGGCGGATCATGACGTCAGGAGATCGAGACCATCCTGGCTAACATGGTGAAACCCCATCTCTACTAAAAGTACAAAAAAATAATTAGCTGGGTGTGGTGGTGGGCGCCTGTAGTCCCCAGGTACTCGGGAGGCTGAGGCAGTGGAATGGCATGAACCTGGGAGGTGGAGCTTGCAGTGAGCTGAGATCGCGCCACTGCATTCCAGCCTGGGTGACAGAGCAAGATTCCATCTAAAAAAAAAAAAAAAAGACACATGGGATTTAATTAAACTTAAGAGCTTGTGCAAAGCAAAAGAAATTATCAACAGACTAAACAGACAACCTACAGAATGGGAAAAAATATTTGCAAACTATGTTTCTGACAAAGCTCTACTATCCAGCATCCATAAGGAACTTAAATTTACAAGAGAAAAATAATCCCATGAAAAAATGGGCAAAGGACATGAACAGGCGGTTTTCAAAAGAAGACATACAGGCGGCCAAGAAGCATGTGAAAAAAACCTCAATATCACTGTTCATTAGTGAAATGCAAATCAAAACCACAATGAAAAATGCAAATCAAAACCCCAATGAGATACCATCTCACACCAGTTAGAATGGTGATTATTGAAAGGTCAAAAAATAACAGATGCTGGTGAGGTTGCAGAGAAAAGGAAATGCTTATACATTGTTGGTGGGAGTGTAAATTAGTTCAACCACTTTTGAAAGCAGTATGGCAATTCCTCAAAGAGCTAAAAACAGAACTACCATTCTACCCCACAATCCCATTAGTGGGTATATACACAGAGGATTAGAAATCATTCTACCAAAGACACATGGACATGAATGTTCTTTGCAGCATTATTCACAATAACAAAGACATGGAATCAACCTAAATGCCCATCAATGACAAATTGGATAAAGAAAATGTGGTTCATATATACCATGGGATATCATACAGTCAGAAAAAAGAATGAGACCATGTCTTTACAGGAACACAGATGAAGCTGGAGGCTATTATCCTTAGCAAACTAACACAGGAACATGAAACCAATTACTGCACCTTCTCACTTACAACTGGGAGCTAAATGATAAGAACTCATGATCACAAAGAGGGAAACAACAGACACTGGGGTATACTTGAAGGTGGAGGGTGGGAAGAGGGAGAGGAGCAGAAGAAAAAAGAAACTACTGGATACTAGACTTAATACCTGGATGATGAAATAATCTGTACAACAAACCTTATGATACAAGCTTACCTATACATCAAACCCGCACATGTAACCCAGAACCTAAAATGAAAGTTAATTAAAAAAAAACACTCCATGGTATAACTTTTTCCTGCTCAGCAGATTTCTTTTTTGAATTTTATCTCCATCAAAATAAATGAACATTCAGCTGGGCATGGTGGCTCATCCCTGTAATCCCAGCACTTTGGGAGGTCAAGGCAGGTGGATCACTTGAGGTCAGGAGTTTGAGACAAGTCTGGCCAAAATGGTGAAACCCCATCTCTACTAAAAACACAAAAATTAGCTGGTCATGGTAGTGCACATCTGCAGTCCCAGGTACTTGGGGGGCTGAAGCAGGAGAACCACTTGAACCCAGGAGGCAGAGGTTGCAGCAACCCAAGATTGTGCCACTGCACTCCAGCCTGGGTGACAGAGCAAGACTCTCAAAAAACAAAACAAAACAAAAGTAAATGAACACTTTATAAATTTACTTTAATGAAGTCTCCACTTCTGGTTACCATGTTGTAACTGGTAGTGAACTCACCTTTTTGCCATAAGCAACAATACAAAAGTGCAGGGTTGTGATTGGCACACATGAGTATCATGTTTACCTGGACGTTCTCCATGGAGGCACATTTCATGGTCAAGCCCAGCAGAGCAGAGTAATCTCTCTGAGCTGAGAAGTCAGTGACTGTAGCTCATAATAACTACAGTGGAAATATACAACGTATATTACTTTGCTCACAGATATGCAAACTGGGCAGGACTCAGAAGGGACACCTAATTTCTGTCCCGTTCAGTCATCTGGGGCAGCTTGAAAACTGGGCTGAAATCATCTGAAGTTTCTGTTCCCTTGTGTCTGGCGGTTGACACTGGGAAGACTCAAACTGTTGGGGGCTGGGACAGCTGGAGTTCCTTGGGTCTTTGCATCTCTGTGTGGCCTCTATATGTGGTCTCTCCAGTGCAAAGCTTTAGGATAGACAGATTTCTCATGTGTCAACTGAGGGCTCCCAAGACATGTGTCTCAAGAAAGGGTAACAGGCAGAAGCTGAATTGCCTTTCCTAACCTAACCTTTATGGCCATGCTGCTTCTCATCCAACAGACTAGAAGTGAGTCACTAAGGCTGGCCCAAGATTCAAGGGGAGGGAATCCAATTCAGCCAACTCTTGTGGAGGAATGTCCAAAATTTTGCCAATATGTCTTAAAACCATCTCAAGATCCAGAAGTGCATCCAGTAGCCTTAGATGGAGATGGACATCTAGATTCATACAGAGATAAACTGATATGCTGGGATGAGAAGAGGGAGCAGGACAATATGATGGTTCTCAGAAATATATAATTGCTGAGTTATAAAAGTATACAGAATACAAAATGTAGGTGAAATTTCATACTGTCAGCTTTAAAGAAAGGCAGACTTAGCCAAACTTCTTGAAGAACATGGTCTTTGAACTATTAATATGTCTTAAAGAAAAATGATGTGGGGCATATTAAGGATTAATTAGCAAGATGATTAAGAACATCAAATTGGGCTGGAGTCTAGCTGGAATGGGAGTGGAGGCAGAAGGAGCCAGGGAGTGGTGTGAAATTAAAGCTCTGAGGGTAACTGTAAAAACGTGGAGGTACAAACAAATTTTGAAAATGGAAACACCTGGTCTTGGGTTATTTCAGTCTGGAAGAACTAAATAATGACAATAAATTTATATTACACATTTTTTTAATTCCAAGGAAAATCTTTAAGGAAAGTAATTCAGTGCCCAAAAGAGAAAACAGATTAAGTATGAAAGGTCTTTAAAAGGTCAATCTTAATATGGAAACAAAAGAGAACAAGATAGAAAATTAAGCATGAATGTGTACAAGGAAGAGATAGAATAGGGACTCAACAACAAATGGGGAGAGAATAAAGAAACAGAGTTATAAACAAAGTATAATTTTCATTGTCCATAAAAATCGTGAGTCCTCAGAGAAAAGAAGGGAAAAAGGGGTAAATTTCATTAGCAAAATATTTCATCTAAAGGAGTATAAAAGGAATTATTTGGCAGCAGAAAAAGGCCAAGACAAGAAGTTTTTGTTAATAAGCAAGATTTTTAATTTATCAAATTTATTAAATATATTTAATATTAATAAGTTTTAAATATTAAATATTGTATTAATAACAATATTCCAGCACATTGATAATATGCTAGGATTTCAGCACAGCTATTGGCTAATAACACTTGCTCAGTACCTTTCTATAAATTAAACTAAAATCACATAAACTATGGATTTTAAACCTAAAGGTAAGAGACCATAAACTGGTATGCAAAAGATTACAAGTTGAATAGATTTTTTGAAGCACATTTCGAAGTAAGTTTTAAACATCTTTGTTATATGTTTATTATATATCTAGTACTCTCAAAAGAGTGAATAATAAATTCAGTAAGAAGGTCTGTTGATGTATAAGGTGAATGACATTTTATTATTGAGTGTGCAAAAACTAACATTTTGTTTATTTGCTGTAGCTTATCTTGCTTTCAAGAGACCATTCCCACCAGCTTCTAGTGGTCTGAAATAGTCTTTTTGTGAAAAATATTCAGTTAATTCAAAATCCTTTGTCCAAAAGCACAGCTGGTTATCAAGTTATAATGCCAGCACCCACTGTTTAAGTTTGTGCTGGCTCTCCTTACTTCTGAAGACCTGAGAGATCTTTTCACTCTGTAGCCTCCTTGATGGAAGCCACAGCCCTATTCCGATTCACTAGTTCTTTCCTCCAAGCCATCTGAGGAGCCTGGGAACTCCAGCTCCTTTCTTCATACCATGTAGAGCCATGCCGTAGCCATTGCTGCTCCACTGCTTTGGCACCTTCTTGAATATGGTACCAGGGAAAATGTGGAACTTCTTTTCAGGGCTAGCAATTTTCAAGACTGTGCTCTCAGCATCAGAAAGGAAGACCTGCTATAATGAAGTGTTCCTAGGAAAGAAAATTATCCTTTCCTTGATTTCTTCTCCCCATTTTCCAGGTACTCCCACCATGAAGGGGAAATGCAAGGTCATTTGTGTGTCTCTCTCTTTCTCCTCTTCTCTCAGGACTGGAAGGGTTATGCACTCAGCATTTCTCCCTCCTGTCTCTGAGGGAATTCTATACATTCTCCATAACTTGGCTTTTAATAAAATTCTACCTTCAGACCAGTAAGCTTTTCACTACATAAGCAAAGAGAAGTTGTTCTACTTAGAAATTTTCTCAATGAAAAAAGCCTAATTTTTAATACTATTGTCTTTCTAGAGACATAGGAAAGTCAGCTTTGAGACTCAAAGCTAAGCAATAATTTCTTTGTTCTAGACCAGTATTTTCAAACTTGAGTGTACGTCAGAATCACCTGGAAGGTTTGTTAAAACAGAGATTGCTGGGCCCCACCAGCAGAGTTTTCTATTCAGTAGGTGAGGGGTGGGGCTTCAGAATTTGCATTTCTAACAAATTCCCAGGAAAATGACACTTTAAAATTACTTGTTATTACTTGGTATGAATTTACAAGAAGATTCAGGGACTATAGGAGGCCATTTACATAAACATTTCTAGCCCATATGATAACCTTACAAGTAGGCATTACTATTATCTCTACTTTCTCAAGGACATACAATCAGTCTTGTAGAGATTACCTGACTTCCAAGATGGTACAGTTTATAAGTGTCAGGGCCAGGATTTGAACCCAGCTCTGGCTCCAAGGATGTACTTCATTACACTGACTAAGGATCCAAGCAACATATGAAGGTGATGGTAAATTTTAAACTGTATCTAATAGACTACTCTAATAGTGCTTGCACACACACACATACACATGCACATACATGTACACAGAAATTATCCTGGCACTTAAGAGGGTCAATGTTGGAGCCAAGAGTACCCACTTAGGGGAATAAACTTACTGAAGCACGATATTTCCCTGATCCTTTCCCAGGAGGGAACTGGAGTGTATAGGTGCTGGAACTAGCCAGCCGCTTCAGTGCCAGTAGAGGTGAAATCCACTCACTGGGACCCACTGCACTCCACCCCTTGCCGGAGGGAGCACACAGGTGAGCCAGTGCAGGAGCCAGGGCAAGCACTTTTGGGCTCTGGCAGCTTTACTTTCAACTCAGTTATTAAAATTAATTTCATTTTATATTTTACATTTTCAAAATGAGCTAAAAAATGTGCAACTAATATCTGAACTCATGGTGATATGCAACTTTGGCATGCAATTTGTTTTACTTCACACAGCAGGAAAAGATTTCTCTCTGAGTGTCCCAAGACACATGCAGTCCAAGAACCTGGAAGATGTTATGGACTGTGAATTTGCATTCTGGGTGGGTCCCTGGTTAGAGACAATTGGAACCCTATTTTAGGACTATTACTTTACAGTGTTTCTTCTTGTGTCCCCTACTGTCATAATATGGCTGAGACAAATGCAAAGCAGTGGTTTCCCCTTTTTACTCCTATTTTTTTGAAGGTTGGTAAATTGTAAGGTGATTTTGACGTTAAGTAAGAGCTAGCAATGCTTACTGAATGCCCCTTATATTAAAGATTAAGTGTTGTTTTGCAGAAGCCAAAGCCTAGTTTTTAAAACTGACAATGGTGTTTTAGAGATGAGAAAGCTGTGTTAAAAGATAGCTCTGTAGGTTATTGGCTCATTAGACATATATATGTCCTGTAATTATAAAACCAAATTCATAATGCATCTTTCTGATACAACAGTGAAGGTCTGTTATATCAGTGGAGTATAGATATCAATATGAAGTTTGGAGTCTGACCAGGAAAATTTATCTTTAGAAATGGCAGGATTATTGTGGCATGGTTATCTATGGTGCTACCTAATCACAACCAAAGCTCTTCAATCCAGAAATTTCTTGAATTCTCATTCAATGCATATGATAGTATAAGGCCAATCAATATGTTACAATTTGATGTTATAGCAAGACTCTATGGCTCTTTGAATTTGTAATTGTTAATTCTTCTATGTACTAGAATTTAGAAATGTTGCACTTAAGCAGGATTACAACTCTATAAAGACAAACATTTTGAAAAGGAAAATAAAGTTTTATTACTGTAATATATGTACTATAAGAAAGACACAGGATGACAACTTTTCCAGTGAAAAAGACTGAAAACAGCCTTTCCAATGAAATAGACTGACTTCTAATCCCAGATTCCTCACTTGGTATCTATAAGACCTTGGTTATTGTCTCTGATGCTCTCATCTGTAAAATGGAATAATATATAAGACTGTTAAGGGACTGTTCAAAGAATCAGAAATTACTCAGAAGTTTCTAAGAAGCAATGTGTGATTTAGAGAATTACAGCTATTTACATGTGATAAAATAAAGCTTTAGTTGAATTTGCATTTTGAAACAAAATTTAATCAGTAAGCATACTGTCTCTGGACATATATGTACGTATAGAAATAATTATAGACTCTTTGGATTGCATCTGATTTATGTGTCATCCAGCTCAAACCTCTACTTAATGCAAAATCTGATATACAACTTTCTTAAAATAAATTCATTCAGCTTTGCTTGGACCTTTCCAATGACCAAACTTCAAAAGGCTGCATTTGTTTTCAAGGCAGGGATACTGGTGAATTAAGAGCATCTGAGACCTAGTGGTGTTTCCATGGTTTCATCATTTTTCTCCTTCCTTGGGTGATGTCTGAAGTCACTTTTTATGCATGACTTGCCTAGTTGCCTTCTAGTAGACTTGCTAATCAGTCCTGCTCTGAACTCCCAGAACCAATCACAATAGAGATGCAGGTTGGATATCACAGTTCAAGAAAATTATTAGTTCTCTCTCTTTCTTCAAACTTATTCTTTAAAAAAGAAACATAAAACCAAAAGGGGCACTAGCATTTTGTGAGACCCCTTCATACTTTTGGTTCATGTAAAGTTTCATTAACTACAATTTGTTGGTCTGTCTTAATGGGGTCTTTACTTAAATATCTGATCATTGCTAGGAGCAGAGAGTCATAAGAGTAATTTGAGATTCCTCATTCTCATAGTGCTTGGTATTCCTGATGCAATTCCTATTAATTCTACCTCCTTGAAAACAAAACTATAAAACTCTCCAGGCACAATTTGTAACAGAATGTAGTTAAACCTGCACCATAAACTTATTCTTTATGTCAGCGTAACTTACTCACATTGTCTCTATTTATTTCAGCCTTAAGGCCATTAAAATCTAAATGATGATTCAAATGCTTGTTTTGGTTTACTTCATTATTCAATTATGTTTTTAAAGATGAAGATGGTTATTTTATCTCCAAATGAAATTAACACATTAAATAAGGAATACAATATTAAATATCTAAAGTTTTGGCATTATGGCAAGGTCAAATGTGGTATTTTTTAACTCTATTGATTCACATTTATGACCCAAATGAGGTTAATGCTTATGTACAGGGTAAAATTAAATCAAGGTTAGACAAGAAGTCTTCTCCAATACAAGATAGAGAACCAACAAGTTGCACAGTATTTTTAAAATTTGCATTAGTGTTCATTCTTAATGATACATTATCTACTTTTCCTAAATGTTAACACAGTCTTTACCCCTATTATTGAGTCTAATTTTCTAAACTATTTATATTGATAATGTGATAATTGTTTCAGTAATACTTAGCTGTGACTAATGATTCACTTATTAAAACAGAAAAATTTTCTTCTATAGTACATTAAAATCAAATATGTAAAAAATAATTTTCCTGAGAAAACTTTCAAATTTTCCTCTTATAGGTAGGAAGGCATAATTCTGTTTAAGAATACACTCTCACATTAAAGCTCTCAATTCTTAAATTATTTAAATAAATACAGTTTAATACTGCTACCATTTGCTTTAAAAAAGAATTAAACTGTATAGAGTTATCACATATTTCAATTGATTTATATCTTGAGAAGAATGTGTGTCATACTATTTGTAAGTTAAAATGGAGTGCAAAAATATATCAAGCAGGGTAATTGGGAAACTGTGTCATAGTGAACTGAGGGGTTTATGTTGTCTGCTATTTGGTACATTAAGGAACAATGTTTCCCCTTGTTTTCCCATAATTTTGAGGCATAACTATAAATATTACACAACTGAACTTAATGTTTTAATGAATAAGAGTAGTTGATTTTCCTGAATCTATATTTTGTGTTACAATGAGATAAGCATACTGAAGTGAGTTAATCTAATTACACATACACTGACCTCATTTGTAAAAAAACAGCCATGAAAACATACAACATCCATTGAACAAATTTGTTATTGTTTCTAAATCCTGGTTTTTCTGGACAGATATGTGTTAGGAGAACTGCTATGATGCATGGTGCATGCAACCGCTTATCTTAGTCTCAGCTTTCACATGAAAACTATTACACAAATTCTATCATTATCAGAATGACTTTGTATGCCAATTCAAACACAAGCTGAATAATTTTGCTACACATTATTGAAATGGTAAGGAGCATTTCCTTCAAGCTATCCCTTTTTAAACTCTCTATACTCTCAGAAAACTCACCTGCCTCTGTACAAATGATTCCCTAATCTGCATAGTCATGTTAATCTCCCTGAGCTCAAGGTCTGTTGCTTGGCTATTGCCACTTTGATGTCTACTGCCAAACCAAATTTGATTTATTAGAAACATAAAATAGTGATTCTATGAAATGCTTGCCTTTCCTCCATTTCCTCCCACTTTCTTTTTCATTTTAGAGTCAAAGTAATTCTCCTAATACCAGGTTCAAAAGTAACCACTGCTTTTCTGTATTTTCTAAAATCCACTTAGTCCGTAAGCGTAGTCAAAGCTTCCTCTCAAATGTATCATTTCCTCTCCATTTCCATTGCCACATTCATAAGCAAGGTCTTCACTAACTCCCAAGTAAGCGTAAATGTTAAGTTCCATGGGAAATTCCAAGCCTTACTTTTAAAAATTAGATCCTATTCCTGTTCAAATTCTCACTTGGTCTAAAAATCTTAATCCCAAACTTTTAAACTGAAGTATATGATGAATGGTCCTTCAAAATCACATTTAGCTCAAATGGAAAAAAGTGTCAAGCAAATAAACAAAAATTAACAATTTTTCCAAAGACAATATTAACTGATCTTTCTAATTGTTTTTTTTTTTTATTAAAATGTCAAAGATGCCAAACACTGGGGAGAAAAGTGGAATATGGAAGTTAGGTGACAAGATATTATCAATTTCAATTCTTTCTGGAGTGTATAGTAGGAATGAAAGAAAGGAGGAAGGAAGTTAGTGATAACTGACTTTTTGAAGTGTTTATATATGTTATACATAATATTAAAACATGTGCAACATATGTACCATATAGTATTGCAATGGTCTCATAATTGGCCTTTCTGTTGATACTTCCTTCCTCCAATCTACTTGCACATGAATTTGTGATGAATCTTCTAAAACAATGGCCTATATACATCATTCTCTTGCTCAGAGTCCTTTATTGCTTCCTCATTGCCTGCAAAATAGAACGCACAAGCCTTGATTTGGAATTTATGACTCTCATAAACCTGCCCTTAAGCCACCATTCCAATTTATTTAAGCTCTGTGCTGGGGACCTGTTGCTGATCAAGTTTTGTTTTTGAAAATTACAATTCTCTTGGCCTTATCTTTATCCTGAAACAAGGAATCCCAATGACAGGGCAACTCATTTAAAAATACAAAAGACATAGAAGAATAGACAATGGGTAAACATCTCCTATGCCACCTAGATCGCTTAAGGAAACCAGGGAAGTCTGTTGGATTTATTTTCTATGTATGGACATTCTTCCAGATTTATACTATGTAAAAATAATAAACACATATATCTCTGTTGCATCTCCTATATTTATACAAAGGATAATGCACTATATACCCCTTGCTTTTTTCCCTTGGAGATTGTTCCTTATAGGTACTTATACAGCTTCCTTATACTTTACTTCTTTTCTGTAATAATTAAAAGGCATGCCATTTTACCACAATTTGTTTCTCTAATTCCAAATTTGCACTGGTTCCATTTAGACTGTTTACAATATTTTATAACTACAAATAATGCTTCATTGAATAACTTGTCATATGTCATTTTGCATGTGTGCAACTATACCTATGGGATAAATTACGAGAAGTCAAGTTGCTGGGTCAAAGAGTATGGTGCATTACTAATTTTAAACATATGCCAAATATATAATTTATACTTTCACCAATAATGTATGAAAGTATCTGCTTTCTTATACCTTTGCCAACATAGTAACTTATCAGCTATTTTATCTTGGTTAAGCTGATAAGAAAAAATGATAGCTGGTTATGGTTTCCTCAACACGTTTCTTGTGGTTGAGATTGAACATCTTCCTTATGTATAAAAACCATTTCTATTTTGTTTTCTGTGAACACAAATACATCTTTTGACCATTGTTCTATTAATCTAATTACCTTTAACTGAGTTATGGAAATTCTTAACATATCAGAAAATGTATTTATGATTTTAAAAAATGCCAATATTTACTGAGTTTATCTTTAGACTTTGCTCATAGTGGGTTTTTTTTTTCTATTTTGAAATTGTTTTCAATTTAATTTAATTTAAAAATCTTTTAAGAATTCTAACTTTTTGTCATACTTATAAAGTACTTCTTCATTCAAATAATTTTCTGAATTCTCTTAGTTTTTTTATAGTTTAATTTTAACGTGAATCTCCCAAGACTGGGAGTACCACTTTTAAAGCTTACTTAGGACCTAATTTCTAGGGCCAGAGTTTTGGAGATGCTTCTACCAACATAATAACATTATATTTGGAACCTGGAAACAAAGTACTTTTCTATCTATTCAACACCCCCTTTAAACATATCCCTGTAGACATCTAGGCCCCTACAGAGTGCCTCCTGACCTCTTGTCCCTTCAGTCCTGAGGTACATAATCACTTACCACCCTTTCTTCATGGCTGTTGTCTCATGATCTCATCCCTTTCAGCACAGCTCTAACCTTCTGCCAACCTGTTGGCATTTTCTGCAAGCCTAATCACTATGGCCCCCAAAACAAATTCTTTTTTAATATTTGACCATTTTATTCTCTTCATCTTAATTGAGTCATTTGTTTTCCTTAAGATTCCTACTTCCTTCCCAACCGAATCATGTCAGGGCCATTCACTCCTAAAGAAGTGGAAAGTCTACATGCCCTTCTTCTCCACTAGTACTTCTAGACTCATTCCATAGATAGCTGGTCCAACTACTCTCTTCTTTTCAGTCCACTCCCTTCTGTTGTAAGAATCCTTCCTCATCACCATGTCACCTTCTACTGACATCTCTGGCTCATTCCCACATTTTCTCAAGAACATTAGCACCTAATTCCAATTCAGCCTAATTCAAATCAGCCTCCATCAAAAGTCTTGGTTCTAGAACTAGACTGTGAGGATTAAATCATGGCTTCTCCATTAGTGTCATATACTTGAGTTAGTAACCCAACGTCTTTGTGCTTTAGTTATTTCATGTACAAAATGAGATTAGTACTAGTACCTACCTCCTAAACTTCTTAGTGTTGTTATGAAGATTAAATAAGATGTCATATAAAAAGTTCTTAAAATAATAGCAGCGGGTACTCAATGGACATTAATTATTATTTCCACTTTCCCCAAGCCTTCAATGCCTTTTTAATTACCAAATTCACCATTCTTGTTTCCTCTATAGCACTTGATGAAATTAAGCATTTCTCACCTTCACACATTTCTCTTCTTTTCGATAGCTATTATCTTGGCTTTGGTAAGACTGTACTCTTTAAGTTCTCTCCTACTCTTTGACCAGTCCTTCTTTATCTCCCTCACTGTGCTTTCTCCCTTCCCTGTGTCCCAACCATAGATATTCTCTCTGTTTCTGCCATTCTCCCTTCCATCTCAGTGTATGTTGAAACTTTTCTGTGTCATGTGAATTCGACTTCATCCTAACTACTATAAAAGAATAAGAAAAATACCACTTTAAAGGATTCTGAATGCAAAGAAAATACTGAGATAGCTTTACTAGTTTATAGTGGCAGGTACCTAGGCCTGATGAGTATTTTTGACATGTAAACAGGCACACCAAGCACCTTTATCAAAATCTAGGCATTTCACTGGGTATATTGCAGTAAACATACATCTTCATAAAGGTTAAAGTAATGGTCATAGGAGTGGTAGTGGTGCTAACGGTATAATATTGATTTTCCTGTGATATCAGGACTCTTATTTTCTGACCTATAGTTCTATTACTCTCCAAATAGGTGAAATACTTTTTAATTGATTTTTATGGCATGCAATCCTAGTTGTGACTGGATTCCTGATGCCTTCCATTTTCTTGGTTAAAGTAACAGACAGTAACCGTGGTAACCATAGTTACACACCTGGCTCTAGATTTGATTCTACAGTTTCTGGATCTCTTTTCTTTCTCTGACATTCGGTAAACAATTACCCTGACTCTTTGCCTATGTTTGGCCTCTGATGTCTACCTGAGAATATGTATGGGTTCTCTTTTGCCTTTCCCTCCCATCTTCACATTTCATTCTTACTGCTGGTTTCTTCATTCATTTAACTTGTTATGGAGTGATATGACCAGATATGTGTAATTTTTAAAAATTCAAAATATTTTCCAGATGAATGAGTTAAAAGCATAAAACTAGTTAAATAAAAGCACAATTTAGGAAATACTGAATTGAAAATAAAACACTAAAAGATTTTAGTAAAGAATTCTTTTTGAATGTTGCAAATAGAGAATTGAAACAATAAGTTAAACTGGTCATATTAGATATTAAAAACATACTTACAGAAGAGTAGCAAATATACAATTTGGATATGTTCTTGGCATTCATACATCAGCTAGTAAGATTAAAAACTATGTTGAGTAATTAGCCACATAGGAGACCTCTGTGTTACTTACACAGATGACACCTAAGTTATCCAAAACCCTGATAAATAACACCAGGGATTTATTTGCAGTGCTAGATTTGTGTTTCATGCTACCTTAAAGAACCTTTCTGCACTGAAACCACATCAACTTGAAAACATGTATCCAGCAGTGCTTCTAGGATGGTAAGAGAGGTTGTTAAAAATGTGTTAAGCCTCTTACAGTGCAATATTATTGCTTTAAGGGCATAGTAAACATCAATTCCACCTAAAAAAACTACTCCTGTGATGACATTGATGTGAATTCAAAAAGCTTTTAAGATTTTCTTAGACTGATTCCACGCTTGAAGGCAAAACTGTCCACTAACCATTATTAGAATAATGCCTAAATAAACTGATCTCTAGTGATTCATCTGTACGATAGTATCATTGTCAAAGAGTTAAAAGTATCAGTTATTCTCACCACCATATACTAAGGAGAATTGTTATTCATTCCTTATTGGATTAGCACAACATTCACATAGATAAAGGGCTAAAGATACATCTTTGGCATTTCTGGTTTCCTCTTGTGGTCCAATCAAGTCTTTAGGTCTTAGGCTTTGAAGGGTAACTGAGTAATGACTGTGTCTGTATTCCATGAGGTCAGGGTGCTTGCCTCATTTGCCCACCTCTATACCATCAGTGTGTAACACAATGCTTGGCGCATAAACAGAACTCAATGAATAATTGTTGAATGAGAAAATGAATGAAAGATCCTGCAGCCAACCACATGACTTAACTGAAAAAAGGCTTGATGCAGCATCTTGCTTATACTTCAGGCAATCAATTTTCAAGGTTTAAACAATTATAACTTAGAATCAAATAGGGGCAAAAAGAGGTAAGGTTATATTTTTTTCAAAGTCTCTGCCTTCTTTCCCCCTAACTCTTACTAATTTTTCAGGTCTCTCTAATGTGTCTTCCTCTTTAGGAATCCTTCTCTGACCTTTTCACCAACCCAGGCTAAGAGTCCAACATCACACTCTGCGGACTGTTGTGGGGTGGGGGGAGCGGGTAGGGATAGCATTAGGAGATATACTTAATGCTAAATGACGAGTTAATGGGTGCAGCACACCAGCATGGCACATGTATACATATGTAACTAACCTGCACATTATGCACATGTACCCTAAAACTTAAAGTATAATAATAATTAAAAAAAAGAAAAAAAGAAAAAAAAAGAGTCCATCTGCTATATACCTCATGGCGTATACAAGAATACCAAATCAGTTTGGTACTATTTGAAAAGAAGAGTGAGACAGTAACACAACCTGAGACTGGAAAAGTTGAAGGACTCACATAGGGCCTTGTCTAATGCTATGGGATTTAAAAAACATCCTGTGGATGATATAAAGCCATTGAAAAGATTCTGCCAGTAGTGGCAATATCATATTTTAATTCAAAATGAATCATTTTGAGAAATGGTAATAGAGGGTAGGGGGGCAAGATTGAATAAACAGATTATTTTGACAGTCTAGATAAGAGATAATGAGAATAGAGGTGAGAGAGAAATCAGATTAAATAACCATTTAAGGGGTAAAATCAGAAGGAATGAACAGAGGTGGGAAGAGAGATCAGATTAAATAACTATTTAGGGGATAAAATCAAAAGAACTTGATAATGGTTTAGATATAGGGAAGAGACAAGGATAAGTTTCATTTACTAATTCAAGAATTTATTGACTACCTCCTGTATTCTAATTACTGTGCTAGGTAGGAAAGATAGGATGTCGAACACGCACTATCCTGTTCTCAAGAGATCATAGTCTAGTTGAAGAGATTATGGTGTAGAGTGGAGCAAAGGAGCGAGGTCTTGATGACTTCTAGGTTCCTAGCTCAAGCCACTGAATTGATGAAAGTGCCAATAACTAGGAAAGAAAATACAGGAGGTGCAAGTAGGAAAACAAGATATGACACATTAAGAAATCAGCTTTAAAGTGTCTTAGTTCATTTGGCCTGGTATAACAAAATATTGTAAACAAAGTAGTTTATAAACAACAGGAACTTATTTCTCACAGTTCTGGAGGCTGAGAAGTCCAAGATCAAGGCACCAGCAGGGATTTGGTGTCTGGTGAGGGCCTACTTTCTCACAACACCTTTTTACTGTGTCCTCCCATGGTGGAAGAGGCAAGGCCACTCTCTGGGGCTTCTTTTCTAAGAGAACTAATCTCATTCATAAGGCTCTGTCCTCATGATCTAATCACTTCCCAAAGGGACTACCTCCTAATGTCATCGCATTAGTGATTAGGTTTCAATATATGTATTTTGGGGGCATGCAAACATTGAGACCACAGCACAAGGCAACATATAAGCAACATGTAATGTAACACAAACTACAATGATATAATTTAGTTGCTTTAAAATTAGGGTTTAGGGCCAGGTACAGTGGCTCATGCCTGTAATCTGGCACTTTGGGAGGCTGAAGCGGGTGGGTCACCTGAGGTCAGGAGTTCAAAACCAGCCTGGCCAACATGGTGAAACCCTATCTCTACTAAAATTACAAAATTAGCTGGGCATAGTGGTGCATGCCTGTAATCCCAGCTACTCAGGAGGCTGAGGCAGGGGAATGGCTTGAACTTGGGAGGCAGAGGTTGCAGTGAGCTAAGATCATGCCATTGCACCCCAGCCTGGGCAAAAAGGGTGAAACTCCGACTCAAAAAAAAAAAAAAATTAGTGTTTAGGATTAAGTGATCTCCTTAGACTAAGCTTCTATTATTCTGTGATTCTAAATTGCTCTTTTAAAGAGGAATTTTTTACTCTTTAAAAGGACTCGCTTAATTTCTTAGAGTAATTTCTAGGAAGGTTATTTTAAGTATTTAAATTCACTCCCTCTAGTGAATTGAAAATGCAACTTGCCTTGCTAATTTTAGAGCCCCACAAATATTTTCAGAAATTCAGCTCTCCCTTAGCTATGGCTAAATATAATTGTTGAAGGAGTACAGAACAAGGAGGTGATTAAAATGGAATGCATTAAACATGACAGAAGGAATGAAATGTGAGAACAAGTTCAGAAACTTAAAGAAAAATAGAATGGCTAGGAACCAAGAGCTCATCATGTTGGACAACAACAAATGATGACGTGGGACGGCCTGGAGGCAGCTTAGTGACAAGAGGACTCAGTGTAGACTGAGAAATTCAAAGTTGATTTAATATGAAAGAAGGCATTTCTGCAGACTTTGCAAAAGAATGACCTAAATATGATGTTTGAAGACCTTATGATGGCCCTTATATAGAGGATGAGGTAGAATTAGGAAGAATGGAGGTAGGGACACTAATGTTGTGACACAGGCAATTGGATGACAGAATTGTGATATGACTGGAGATTGCAGCAGGAACAGGTTCAGTAACTCAACCCATCCAGTAAATATCATCTCAAAAAATGGGTAAAAATGAATTAACTTGTTCCAGAAGTGTGCTTACATTTGACAGGGCTCCTATGAGATTATTTGGAAAATGCCACTCTTGAGAGATGCTCTTCCCCAAAGAAGGTATAGCAAAATCTTGGGATGTTGAAATTATCATCAACTCCTTCAGAGATCTCAGCCCTAGGAAGCAGCATACTTGCAGAAGGAAGGATAAGTGATAAATCTTAGATCCGAAAGTATGGTGAGAGTATAAAAGACTTAGTAAGATAATCTAGAATGATGTCACATTAACTGAAGTGTTGAGAAATAATCCAGAAAGTATGACTACATTATTGACGCAGAGATATTTACAGCATCAAGAAATTCCAGGTTTTCTTGATTACTAACAGAGGAAATGGGAACAAAAAACATAAAACATGTCCTGTCAATGATAATGTACTTCCACGGCAAAATGTTAAGACATTGAAGTTTATGAGGTTAAGTCAAGCCAAGTCACTCATTTAATTCAGCCAAGCTTCTTGAAAAAAATGGGAATCTGGACATGGCATTTTAGAAAAATGAATAATGCCATCCTGAAAATGATTTTGGTGCTCAATGATAGAATTACTGTAGTCTGAAAAAAAAAGCCTTCCTTTAAAAAATGTCAACACTTTCTTAATGGTGCAGAAGAAAATCTAAATGATTTATAAGGTATCTACATGGATTCTGGTCAGCTTTTTTGGAGCAAGAGCAAATAAAGCCATGTTGACATTAGCTGTGTTGTTAATACGCAAACAAGGCAAAAGTGAAACAGTTCTGCTGGCCTTAGCCCAGATGGATTCTGTGTTGGCAAAATTTATAAAGTGCATAACAGACAGCAAGATAAAAAATGTTTTGTATATTTTCTAAAACAGTAATATGATCATACAAAATGTGTCTCACCAAGAAGTAGAAAAAATACCTGTTTCATGTGTACGTTTATATAAATTTTACTTAATATACAAAGTGTGACATGCAACTCTCTTAAAATGAAAGGACTGTAAGTAACTAAGTAAATTTAAGATGTGAGGCATAGGAGAATACTCTGTGGACAAGCTGTGGACAAGCATGTATTATCACCATTATCACCCTGCTGAGTTTCTGGTGTTATATTAAAAAGTTTAGACATATATAATTATCTCAAAATTCCTTAATGATGATATAACAAATTGATTACCTAAACCACCATATAAAATATAACAACTGTAAGCACACATTGGTAGAAGAGTTTTATCAGACTGTGCTGGGGGCTAAAGCAGTGGTTCCTAAATGGGTGGTCGGACTGTATAGTCATGTGGGAAACATTTTCTAAGTCCAGATAACTTGGCCCTGGCTCAGATTCAGTAGGTCTGGAGTGAAGCCTGTAAATCTATATTTTTAAAAAAATTCCTAGTTCCTTTTTATGTCCACTTATGTCTGGGAGTCACAGGACTAGGTGATAGAATGGGTAAATCAGTGAAGGCTTATTAGAAGAGGTGTGCCTTGAGAAGTGGTTCACTCACACAGTATTCTATCAAACACTCTTTACTGAACAGTAACTATGTGCCAGGTACTAGGAATATAAAACTAAAAGTAAACCAACATTAGGGTAATGTCATAATTCAAGTGAAAGTATACACAAGATGCCCAGGAAGCTCATGAGAGGAATATCTACATCAAGTAGGATGTTTGGAATCTTTTCTTGGAGGAAGTAAGGCTACAGTTGGAGCTTGAATAACAGAGAAGAGAAAGGGCTTTAAAAAAAGAGAGCGAGAAAATCCATGTCTGTAATCCCAGCACTTTGGGAGGCCGAGGCAAGTGGATCACAAAGTCAGGAGTTCAAGACCAGCCTGGCCAACATGGTGAAACCCCATCTCTACTAAAAATATAAAAATTAGCCGGGCATGGTGGCAGATGCCTGTAATCCCAGCTACTCAGGAGGCTGAGGCAGAGAATTGCTTGAACCCCATAGGCGGAGGTTGCAGTGAGCTGAGATTGTGCCACTGCACTCCAGCCTGGGTGACAGAGTGAGACTCCATCTCAAAAAAAAAAAAAAAAAAAAATCAATACAACAGCAGGAGGGAAGACAGGAAAAGTGAAAAGAAAGCTTACAGGCAAAAACATTTCTTGAAATTAAGTTTCTGGATATTCAGAAGTGAAATATACAATATACAAATGACTTAACAATTTTTCAGGTACATTTCCCAAATAAAATCACATCTATTTTCATAATGTAGTTCCCATAATATGGTAATTGACACCACAATATGGTAATTGACTTTTGTCTTTCTTATTTTGTAGGAATTATAGGAATGAAAAAATATAGCATCAAGATCTGAATCCTAGTTTTACCATTTACTAACTATATATCCTCAAGAAAAACACTAACCTCTCTACGACTCAATTTCTCTTATAAAATGGGCTATTACTTCAAAAGTTTTTACTGATACACAATATTTGTACATTTTTATAGTGTACATATGACACTTTGCTACATGCACAGAATGTGCAAGTCATGGTATTTAGGGTATCCATCACCTCAAGTATGTATCATTTCTGTGTTGGGAACATTTCAAATCCTCTCTTCTAGCTACTTTGAAAGATACAATATACTGTTATTAACTATAGTCACCTTACCCTATTTATTGAACATTAGAACTTATTTTTTCTATCTAACTATGTATTTGTATCGATTAACCAACTTCACACACACACACACACACACACCACACCCTTCCCAGCCTGTAGTGCAAACTGCGTTCATGACTTTCCTCCCCACGACCACTTCTGTCCCCAGTCTCAGCAAATGGTGCTAGCAGTAATCCAGTTGTCCAAACTAGAAACCTTGGGATTACAGTTAACATCCTGCACGGTCACTAGCAGCCCATATGGCATCTTTGTGCAACTTAGAAAAGATCTTCTTTTCTCCTGATGGACATAGGCCATGCCAGAGCACACAATCAGGTAAGCTGGGCTCACAGAAAAATCAGCACCTACTCATTTCCTGAGCAGCCATCCTTTGTTCAAGGCAACATCTGCAGGACTAAGTGCAGCATTCCTGTTCTTCCTTGGTCTCAGTACCACATCCCAAAACGTTCCCTAATAACTATTATTACTGTTTTCTAAACATGCTTTGAACCTCTAAATGTCTTGCTAATCCCAAAGTTCTCCTTATCCAAACTACTAACCTCTAACAGAGACGATCTGAATAGCCACCTTGCTGCCTCTGGTCTTGCTTACCTCTGTAACCTATGATGCAGCCAGAATGAAACTTTTCAACTGCAAATACAAAAAGTCATCTGTCTCCTTACCAAAATCCTGGTAATGGCTTCCCATTGCTCTAGGAAAAAGTAGAGGGTACATTCATGGGTACTGCTTTATGGGTATGCAAGGTCTGTTATGATTGGCTGGTCCTCTGCTCCCTTCTCTAGATGCCTTTATCACTGTTTCCCACTAACTACATTGCTTTCCAGCTTGATAAAATTGTCTGGTTCCTCTGCTCTTTGTGCATGCTATTTCTCCTCTGAAGCCTTCAATCTCTTAGCCAATGCCTGCTTATGTTCCAGGTCTCAGCTTAGATATCACTTTTTCTGAAAAACTTTTCCTGACCATGCAAAAGTAGTTCAGACTTCTTCTATGTTATTCTTTGTTCAATACTATCCTTTTCTTTCCATAATGTAGCATTTTTTATATTGTAGGTTTGTCTTCCCAACAAGGCAATCAGTGCTGCAAGGACAGGCAATGTGCCTGATGCATAGACCATCGTGCTAGTGTTCACTATGTGCCTGGTACACAGAGGCTGTTTCATAAATATTTATTAAGTTTGCTTAAATATTAATAAAACTATTAGCATGATGTCTGCCACACAGTAAGTGCTTCACAGATGGCAGTTATTATATTATTATTAAATTAAAAGACTCCTTTTTTAGTTGACTCCTCAATGACCACATTAGTAGGAATTACCAGGAAATTAGAAAACATAAAAATAGGTATCTAAAAATTTCTAAAGAGTAAGATTTTGGGGATCACTTATTCATATCCCTCATTTCTAGATTGGGACCAGGAACGTAATGGGTGTCAAAAGGAACGTAATGGGTGTCAAAAGGAATGTAATGGGTGTTAAAATTATTAGCTGAATTGGTGAAACAAAGTTATTTTTCTTTTAGAGTTAAAAAAAAGCTAACACTGTATTGTTGTTTAATATTTATACTGTTTGCAGCGCTGACACTTCAAGAGTGAAAACTCTGTCATAGAACCTCTGTTAAGTGTCTATGGTTTGAATATACACACACACACACCCCTCCACACACCCACATAGTTGTGATTAGAAGATTGGTTACATCATCCCATTCATTTTGCAGGGTTTAATGTGTGAAAGAAATCAGTTTCTCCAGGTAACTGTAACCATGGGAAACACAACAGTAGAGGCAAGAGAGGAAAATAAAATATTTCTAATGGCATAAAATTACTTCTGCATTTTGTGTCAGGCAAAAAATACGTTAATGTAGGAAACTTGTTATTTACATGAACACTGATCATTAAAATAGTTTCACAATAGTCTCACCTCTTTTTTCTTACTCTATCCTTAAAATAATCCTGTTTGTTAATCAACAATAGCTAGTGTTTACTGAATGCAAATGCTGAAGCTGAGCTCTGATGCAGACCTGATCATAGCTTTATCAATCATTTGAAAAAAGAGAGAAAACAGCTCACAAGAATGGTTCTACATTGGGACAAAAAGGGCCAGAACTTGGTAACCTGGTCTCAATCAGGGGCCCACTCAGAAGGGTGGGACCATAAGCAAAGTGGCTCATTAGACCTGAAGCAATTCTTGAGACCTAAAAGCTGTTTGTCAACAGCATTTGCAGAGAGCGGGCAACAGGCCCTTCATTAAAGAGAGATCTTGGTGACACATCACAGTGTCCAACCCATTCTACTCCTCATGTTGCTTGAATCCTCTCTTTCATTTATATGAAGAGGGCAGCATGTCCAAAATCTAGTAACCTATCTTCCTGGGGGAAATTTACAAAAAGATTGGTCTACAGCTGGTCTCAACTAATACTGATACTCTCCCTCCTATATTATCTATTCCAGATTCCTCTCACCCTTGGCTGGCACTTCTGCCAGTTTCAGTTACTTAACTGTTGGCCTGAACAATCGTTCCTGAAGGGTCTGAACCCCTGAGCCTCACAGTGGGGTGGTGGCTGCATTGTACATTTACCGTCACAACTGGTTGAGAAAGCACCAAGAGGCACCCAGTTGAGCAGTACCTCAACTGGGTGCCAAACATATTTCTGCCTTTCCCCATTTTGTAACTGCATTTCCTATTCTTGATCATCAGAGTTAATTACCCAAGATCTGACTTCACTTCTTGTCTAATGTTCCCTATGAATAATAAGCTTGAATTACCCAGATATTAACCACAGCATATAGTTCAATGATCATTTTTATGTACCCCTGGTGAAAGTGTCCCCTCTTTGGGCCATGAGAACTGCAAATCCCAAAGTTGATGTGAAGATCATACTGCACATACAAAAGTTGTAGGGACGAGAAGCACAAGTTTCCCAAGGGGATTTGTGGGAGAGATCACAAGCAGGGCCACTCCTCTTTCCACCCCTTAGTTCCTGGACTCAAGTATTCTTCCTATTGAGAACACAGTGCTGTATAAAGATATGACTCAAGATATACACTAAATCCTGGAGGACAGCATCCCATCCTCATAATATAGATCTCCAAACCGGTGCTTCAGCTGGGACTTCAGCAGTCTATGACAACATCTTAGAATGCTCACTACCCAGTGCATATTTGATGTACATATTAAATGGTTGATATTATTGATATAACAGTTCATATCTCTTCAAACCATATCATGACAGAATGGCAGTTATACCACTGAGACAAAACTGTTAAATGTATACTCTTGTCCTTTTCACAACTAAAACTGTTTCTGTTTTTCTTTTCTGACAGGAAAAAGAGAATAAATTTGCCAGATCAATGTCTGCATACCACGTGCCTGAGGGCATGTCATCTGCTTGAGCAAAGATGTCACATGTGGTGTGGTGGCTACAATTAGCACTACTACTTGATTTCAGTTTATGATAGCATGCTGTCATCTTCCAGGATCCATCTAGTTTCTTCAGGGTCCAAACTGGGGATTAAATGGAGATATGATGTGAAACATCACCCCTGTGTCATTTAGAATCTTTAGGACAGTATTAATTTCCACCACTCCCAGTCCCCAGGATTTAATATTGTTTTGATTCATTAATTTGGATGAGGCAGGGGAGAGCATGTGAAAGTTCTCCACCTGGTCTTCCCTCACTACGATAGCTCTTATCCCACAGGTTAAAGGTCCAATGTGATAGTTGTACTGAATATCAAATATGCCTATTCAAATTGTGCCTTCAGTGACCAAAGAACTGACCAACAGGTGATCTTAAGGATCCCAAAAGTCCCTCTTTGAGGTATACTTTGGCTAGAACTCCATTTATTGAGTGGATCCCATGTACACTGATTAGAAGAGGAAAAGAGGGAGTGTAGGAGGACATGTGATGCTTCAGGTTTCAAGGTATCAGTGTCAACTCAGGCCTTCTGTCTAGCAATCTTCCAAACGTTTGTGTATTCCTCTTTCCCTACCTTCAGTTGCCCTGGAACATGGTTGTTGCTTTCCTTGGGGAAGGATGGGGAATCATTACTGCCACTGCTTACTGAGATATTGCCAGCTCCCTTAGGACCCAGGATCTTCTTCCATCATTGGGTTCTAGGTCCAAATGCTGGCTCTAGTTCAAACATTTGACTAGTGATTATGGCTTTTTGTTGGCAAAACTACACTCAGTCTCCTTAACCATCCATGCTTGATTTCTTCTGATGGTGCTAGTTGAGCACTGTCTTTCTGGATTGCCTCTTATCGTGCCTTAGCAACATGTTCTTTATTTAGCACCTTCATAATGATCCGAGGATCACACCCCCTTCACTGCTTCTCTGACCTTAATGGTCTTTATGATAACTGCATTCACCTGGATTTAAAAAGTTCAGTGCTACCACCTGGTTTCAATTGTTTTTGCTCCTATCATCCCCATTGCTATCAATGAGACCAGTTCTAGATTGGTCTCTCCTATCACCAGCTCTGGCCTACAGAGGAGAGTCTACAGTGATGCTGGTGCAATTTTTATAGCCTTTGTAAATGGTGTATTCTCTGTCCCTTTCCCTAAAACCTAATCATCTGGTGGGTTTTCCAGCCTTACACAGAATATTTACTCTACATGCCCAGTTCCCTGAATTTTTAAATCCCTTCTTTCACCATCTTCCACAGCAAACCCAGCATTTCAACCTCACTGAGCATGGGCCATTGCTTTTCCCATGCTTCTAGCCCACTGTAATAACAATTCCTCACCATTTTCTGGGGTCTCTGTCAGGGTATAAATTCTATATCTTGGGAGTGTACTCCCAGAATTATCAAACTCTCCTTCTTCCTTCTTCATTCTTATGTTCTTGCCCCTTTGATCAAGCACCCTTCAGAATCCAGTCCCTCATGTCTCCCCTGGCTCCTGTCCACACAGTCTAGCTGGGTTGTGCAGCTCCTTTGGGGTATAGTTCCTTTCCTCCATTTCCAAGCTCAGTGCTTCCCAGATTGATTATGCTGTTATTTAATCCTCATCAGTTTTATTCATGGTGGTGGCAGGGATATGAGGAGACATTCTGAGGGGTCACATGTTGACTTGCTAAGAAGAGACCTCTCTACTGTCTGCAAATACAAGGGATTTGGTGGAAGCTATTGAGAGAGAGAGAGCTGGCCAGTTCTGAAGGATCAGGACTTTCAGAGAAGTCTAGGGGTTTAAAAGTTCTGGAGTAATCACCCAGATGTTGCTATTGCATGTGCCAGTGTCCTATTCTTTCATGGCAGACTTACCTTGACTGGGAGTTTAATCTTCTTTGAGGCTCAGCCACTCTGATGATTAAGTACTACGCCTGATCCAGCTTTCTCTGACCTCCCTCTGCAGGACACAATGGGCTGTTTGTATGATAGGAAGGAAGCCCATTGGCTTGCACACTGGCTTTCAATTGACTATTAAGCAGTCTGTCTTTTGTTCTCTTTTTCTAGAGTGTCAAATGAGCTTAGCAATAGCCATCCAATTTCACTTCCCCTAACATTACTTTCTCCTCATACTTGTGGATGCTTGATATATAGAATCAGCTACTGCATCCCCTTCTACCCATTTACCAGCCAAATTTACCACCAGTAAAAGTTTTAACTATAGGACCACCAGAAGTCCAGGGTTGTCTGTGCTCCACAAACCTCAGAACATTGCCAGTCAGGCAGCAAGCAATCTCACCACCAAACCCCATCTTATTACCTGCTTTCTCAGACCATTCTAGGCATCAATTATGGCAGACTGAGTCATCTGATAATCAGACTCTGATATGAGGTTCGCTATGCAGAACTGTTCATTAAGGATTACCCTTGGGATCAATAACTGTGTGTGAGAGAGGAGAAGATATACAGAGTGCACAGGCGGAGATGTTCATCTGTGATATAATTTCAACAACAAACCCCACAGGGCTAGAGCAAAAATGGCCCAATGGTGTTGTCTTTCATTAGGCAAAAATGGCCAGGTCTTTATACCACTGGCTCAATCAGTAAATGCATGTGGGCTACCTCTGGGTAGTGGTGGGCACGGTAGAGGGGCAGTATGAACTTGGGCAAGGGGGCTCTCTACAGCTTTGTCAATCCAGAGGGGCTAACAAATCCTTCCTTGAATGGAGATATAGGCACTGCAGCAAGGGGTCACCACCAGGGAGAGCCATTATTCAAAACTAGGCAGTCTGATTAAAGAGTTTTCCCTCTTAACCGCTATACCACACACTCTCTCCTTACAAGGTGCTAGGCCTTTTTAACACCTAGAAATACAAGAAAAATTAATTAAAGCACAGCAGAGTTAATATACTAACTTAATAAAATGTGGTGTTCTGAAGTTGAACCCTGCTATAGTTCAAATGTCTCTTCCCTCTAAACTAATGTTGAAATTTGGTTGCAGTTGTGGCAGTGTTTGGAGATGAGACCTTTGCGAGGTGATGGGGTGTGAGGGCTCCACCCCCAGGGCAGGATTTGTGCCATTATAAAGTGTGAGTTTGGCCCCCTCCTTGCTCTCTTGTCCTTGTACCTTGTGCCATAGAAGGACACAGCAAGAAGGCCCTCATCAGACCAATGCCAGTGATTTTCCAACTTCCAGAACTGTGAGCCAATACATTTCTGTTAATTATAAATTATCCAGTTTCAGATATTCTCTTATAGTGGCACAAAAGGACTAAGACAAACCCCAATTTTCCTGAAACCAAAAACTTATTTATCATTTGATTGCTTCCACAGAATTGAAATATAATTTATCCTACTGTGAAAGTTTAACATGTGTTCATGGGATTATTGCTGTAATTTTCAGTGAATAATCTGTATTTTAAAATAATCAATCACCTAGGTCTAATGCCAAATGTTAGATAATACCAATAAAAATAAAAATGGCTATGAAATAACTTTCATGCTATAACACTCTTTACAAACTACAAATAAGTACAGCTCACCATAATTTACATGTAATGTATGAACAATATGACTCTGCAACACTCTATTAAAAACCAGAAATTATGTCTCTGAGCTTGGCTTATCTGGCTTAATAGCAACACAAGTAAGCATTAATTAAATATATTTACCAAGACAAAACTTGGGAAATCAAACAATATTTGCGATTTGAATTTAAAAACGCCTCTTCTTTGCATTTAAGATATATAGGAAGAAGTCTTAAATCACCTTTCTAAACCTTAATCCTTTCTTGTACTTATCATATCCCACACTTAACCCAAGGTGAGCTATGTTAGCCAATCCCTAGAAGATGCCCCACAATTTTTCTTTTCCTGTGTTTTGGGTCATCCTGTTCCCTTTGCCCTATTTTCTATCTCTATCCATCTTTGCCAGTTAAGCATTATCTTGCCCTATATCAAATAAGATTTCATTATTCTTTCAAAGTCTAAGTCAAACCCTACCACTTCCATGAAGTCTTCCCTTGACCCCATCAATCAAATAACAAATACCATATATTTACTGCCTCCAATGTGACAAGTGTTTTATGTATTTTATATATAATCCTTAAGTCAACCACACAAGATTGGATTTATTCTTAATTGTGGGTATACAGGCCCAGAGTCACACAAACCAACCAAACTAGTTTGCCAGGAACTGAAGTGGGGACTTTCAATGGTAAAAATGTACTGAGACGCTTCTCATGTTGGGCTTTCAGTGCTAAAATTGAGACTGAGTCGTTTCTCAGGATGTAGAACTTTCAGTGTTAAAACCAGACTGACCTGGGCAATCCAGGATCATTGTTCATCCTATTGACAGCTGGTAAGATGAGAGCTGGGATGCAAATCCAGGTCTATTTAACTTCAAAGCCCATGTTCTTTCTTCTACCACATTGCCTCCTTTAGGAATCTTCTTTTTAATTCCTGTGGTATCTTTTGCAAATCCTTTCATGACAATTGTTATATTTAGCATTGTATCATAAGTGTCAATACATTTGTTATGTTGCTCTTGATAGACTCCCTTAAGAATGGGGCTTTGTCTGACTCATCTTTGAATCTCAGACAGCACCTAGCCTAGGATCCTGACTTGACCCCAGTAACCTCTGTGATCTCATCACCTACTTCTTTATCTTCCATTTATGTTCTATTATCTTCTATATTTCTTCTCATATTTCTTCTATTATCTTCTATATTATTATCTTGTATATTTTATGTTCTATTTAAAGCTACAACTCACTTCCCCTCCCCAGACTCCCAACCCACTTAGGCTTCCCTAATTTTCCTTTTTTACATACCATTATCACATTCTAACATTCATGTTATATAATTATTTATTATTAGTGATTTATTACCTGCTTCTTCCTGGTATGATGTAAACTCCACAAGGGCAAAATATTTCTCTCTTTCGTTACTGATGTATTCCAAGAAGCTAGAACAGTGCCAGTAACAACTGGAACATACCCAATAAATATTTGGCAAATAAATCAATGAATGAATAAATGAGGTTATTTTATTATATGCATAAATGCATACATGCATGCTGTAACAAGAATGCTAGTGGTCAAGAATGTAGTTGTCAGAGTTGTAAATAATGCAAGAGACATATAGAGATATGTCAGGATGTGGATTTCCTCTTAGTTGAAATTCAGTGTATCAGAGATGAGCTTTTCTTCTCTGCCTGTGAAGGACAGATGCTCCCATCCATTTCTGGAACAACACTGTTCAGTACAGTAGCCACCATCTATGAGGCACTCTAAATGTGAATTACATTCCAGCAGTTCTACTCTGAATTGAGATGTGACGAAGTATAAAATACACACCAGATCTCAAAGTCTTGGCATGACAAAATATCTTATTAGTATTTTTACATTTGTTACATATTTAAATGGTATTTTTGTATATATTCAGTTAGATAAATAATATAAAACGAACAAAATATTGGATTAAATTAAAATTAATGTCAGCTGCTTCACTGTATGTTTTAAAATGTGGCTAATACAAACTTTAAAATTTTATGGGTCCAAAGGCAGAATTGCTTTAAAGAATTCCATGACTCAAGATGCAAAGGCCATGAGAAGGACAAGGATGGCAGAACCTGGGATTGGCTGGCAGCAGAACCGACCAGACTTGGTTAGGCTAGGATCCAATCAACACAAAGTCTCATGAGGGGAAACCAGGTAATTTGCAAAGCTACAACCCTAGACAATGATGTGATGCATAGGCAGGTAAGTACTCAACATCAGAGAGGTCTGAAGTGGCAATAGAGACAGATCCCAGCAGGCAGATGAATTCTTTCAGGGTGGAGCCTGATAGTATAGAATCAGTAGAGATCCAGGAAAGGAAGCAATCAGAATCAAAAGTCACTCAGGGCAACAGAAAAGACCCAATCTTAGGAAGACTTCAGCTCTGGAATTGAGGAGAATGAACTGAGTTCTAGGTAAGAGTTGAGGGCAAGACCTTAGTCATACAGAACATTAGTAAAGAACACAGTAAGTGCTCAGTTATTACCACTGCGGTATATGTACAGTGTGCAAAGTCCTGACAGCTGAGTCACTGAGCTGCTGATGGGGCAACTTTCATATTTCCCTATCCCTATGAAGAATATTGGTCCCAAAGTCATGAGTGAGCCAATGGCAATGATCGAGGAGTTGTGGGGCAGAATGCCCAACAGATAATTACATTGGCTCCTGTCAACTAACTAGATGAAGAAAACCCTAGTAGTAAGACTTCAGGCAATCCTGGTTCTCCCACACCCTCAAAATCATGAACCTAATAACCTCCTCCTCAGTCACTGCCATGAACTGAGCTCTGAGAAGGCACAAATGTCCTCAGACCTACTTTATTCAAATGACAAACTATTTTCTAGTAAATTTGAAAATAATTTTTCACTATATTCATTCTATAAAGACTGTTAAAGGGGGCTTAGCTACTAGAAATAGAACAATAACAAAACTGACACTTTTTCAAAGTGTTATTTTAATAAATGTTATTGTAAATTAGTATAGCCATTTTGGAAAAAAGTATAAAGGCTCTGAAACGGGAGGAGTTTTCCCTTATGCCCCTCACAGGGCATGTGATAGGGGTGGCTCATTTCTTCAGTGCCCCACTGCTCAATCCTCTAGGGGAAGCATGCAGATGGGCAAGTCATGGGGCTCCAACACCACGGCAGTGTCTAGGATTGTTTACAGATCCCGAAGTCCCAGTGGGCATGTGTTAAAGTGTGCTCTTTCTGCTGAGCTGTCTGCAGGCAGCTTGTGTTAATTAGCTCAATTAGACCCTCTGCCTTATTGCAAGCACAGAGGGCCTTCTGTATCCTGGGGTTCTTGCCCTAGTATACCGGAAAAATTGGATTACACGTGAGCTTGGAGAATGAGTGCAATGTTTCATTGAGTGGTGGAAGTAGCTCTCAGGAGATGGGTGGGGAGCCAGAAAGGGGACGGAGTGGGAAGATGGTCTTCCCCTGGAGTCTGGCCGCGTAGTAACCGGGCTCTCCTCCAACCACCATTGGCTGAATTTCCTTCGGCGTCCATGTCATTCTGCCATCGATGGCCTGCTGACCTCTGCCAGTGTGTTTTTCTGCCAGTGTGTTCCTCTCAACATCCAGCTGCTTGTGGTATGTGCCTGCTGGGGTCTCGGGGTTTTTATAGGCACAGGATGGGGGGGCATGGCAGGCCAGAGTGGTCTTGGAAAGTGCAACACTTGGGCGTGAAAACAGGAATGCCTGTCCTCACTTAGGTCCATGGGTACAGGCCCAAGGGTGGAGCCCTCGCCAGGGACCCCACACCCTTCACCACCTAGCATTTCCCTGCCCCATTCCCATATCAGTTCCTCAAAAAAAAAAAAAAAGTCTGAAAATAGAATTACCATGTCATCCAGCACTCAATATCCAAGAACTGAAATCAGTATGTTGAAGAGATATCCACACTCCTGTGTTCATTGTAGGATTATTCACAATAGTCAAGATATGGGGGAAAAAACTACTATTTTTAACTGAGGCACTACCCTATGCCAGATTCACAGAAAATTTTATTTAGTCCCTTCAAAAATGCTACAGGGGAGATACCATTAATAGCTCCATTTTACCTCTGAGGAAGCTGAGGTTCGTCATGTTTATATAATACCCATGGTCAAATCAGCCAGCAAGTTCTGAGGCCAGGATTCAGACTCAATCTACTTTGACTCAAGAGTCTAAGCTCTTCCCTACTGTGCTATAAAGCAGAATTATAGGAGTATCATGGAATACAATAAACAATGAGACAAATCCATTACTTGCTGGGAAGTTAGAACAAGACCTGACCATGGAGGATGTAAACTGAGGAGCAGAATTGTAAGCCCAACCTGGGGGAATAACAATGGCTATAAATCACGACTTTAACCAATATAAAACAATACTATCTCTACTTCCTTATCTCCCATTTAGCCCCTCCACCCCCACCAATCCAATGCCTGCCTTCATTAAGGACATCAATGAACCAATGACCAGGTTTTTTAATTCAAGGCCCTTTTTCAGTTCTCATCTTACCTGGCACATGATAGACTGATAGATACGTGTTGAGAAAAATCCATACATCTCATTCTATCAGGCCTCAGTTCACATATTCTCTGCCTAGAATAAGTCTTTTTCCCTCTTCCCTCCCTGGTTATCTGCTGCTCATTCTTTTAACTTAGCTTTCAACTTTTGATGTTTTAACTTTAAATTTCCACTCAAGCTTTCAACTTAAACATCTTCTTCAGGGAGGCATTTCCTGACTATTCAAATCAGGTTGAGTCCTTCTTTTATATATTCTAATAAAAGTCTTGTGCTTTTCTAACGACATTTACCACTATAGGAATTAATTTCTATTTGGGTAATCATTTATTGTTTATATCAATTTCAACTCCACCCCTAAGACTATGAACCCTATATGGGTTTAGGTTTTGTTGTTGTTTGTTGTTAAGTGTTTTAACCACAAGGCCTGGCTCTCAGTAGAGGCTTGATATCTATCTGATGAATGAATAAGTAATGAATAAATAATTACATAAATAATAAGATGGGTCATTATAGGGTTTTCCTTTTTTACCTGTAGCTAAAAAGTATTATAAAACATGATTAGCATCATAAAATTAATAATTTTATCAAGTGGAATAAAACCCATTATAATCCAATTGGAATAAAACCCAAAGAGTCATAAGTATCATATCACAGAATCATACTCTTTGATCCAGAAGGCACAACTGGTCTACCCCCTCCATTTTCTTCATACATTCATTAATCCACTCAGCAAACATTTTCAGAGTCTACAGTAGTATAGAAATTAGAAGAATGCGCACTGAAGTCAAACTGCCTGAGTTTAAATATTGACTGCCACTTGTTAGGTGTGTAACTCAGTCTGTGTGCCTCAGTGTCCCCACCATAAATTAGATATGATAGTATCTACATTATAGAGTTGTGCATGTAAAATGCTTAAACATTATCTGGTACATAGGAGCATATAAGAAACACTAGCTATAATCTTTACTGCTGCTATTCATCAAGGTCTAGAGAATTTTACCTACCAAAATCTTCTAATAAATACATCTCTTTCCTCATATATGGACAAAATAAGCTTTATTCATATTAATGAGTCATTAATGGTAACTGTAAAGATTATCAATATGTCTGTATTGTACGCAATTTACTTATAAAATATATTATTTTCTGGGTAGGCATGTCAAGTAGAAGCTATTAAGCACATTTTAAATTAAAATTACATAATGTTAGACATACCTTTTCCACAAGCATACTGTAACCTTACTTTTCATATTCAACTACTCCCAAGCTGTGTGTCGTTTTTAGAACAAAAAGAAGACAGAATATATTTAACCAAACGCATTAAAGAACCAGGAGCAGTTTCTGGTCAAGGATGTACAACCTGAATCTAATCATGAAAAAAAATCAGACAAACCCCAAATGAGAAATGTTCACTGATACATCCCAAGTGCCTAGAACGGTATGTACCCATCACGTAGTATACATTCATTAAGCATCTGTTGAATGAATGAATGATTAAATTCAACAAAAAGAAAATGAGAATTATTTTAAGAGGAAAAAAAAGAAGCATTAGAAAAAAGCATGACGTGACTGAAATTTGGAAAACACAACCTCTTCTTCCTGGGCACCTAACTAGACCACATTTCCCAGGCTGCCCTGCAGTTAGGTGTGGCCTTCTAAGTTCTAAACAATGGAATGTGAGCACAAATGATAAGCACTATTTACAAGCCTAGGCATTAAAACCCCAAGCAAAAATTCTCCATTTTGTTTTCTCATCTGAAGGCTAAATACAGAGGCCTCAGAGACCTAGAGGATGGTGGTGAGTCACAAGTTATAAGGAGCCTCTGCACCTGAAAGACCATGATGAATGCTGTCCACATCAGAAACACCACTACTGCACTTTCAGTGAGTGAGAAATGAACTTCTACTGTGGAAAGCCACTGAGATGTGGTGGTTTGTTTATGCCAACAGGTAACATTTTCCTGACAGTCTGAAGGTCACATACACCAAGGAGATTCTTCTTTGATGGAACCTTATATATAAATATACAACAGAGAAGAATAAGATCCTATAAGAAAAACAAAAGACACAGTAACCTGAAGATAACAATGAATCATGTCTAAGACAGTTTGTTTAAAATAGGCAAGGAGAGATTCTTTAAGTAAAATGAATCCATTGAAATTGATTTAAGGTGATTAAAGGTTTATAATAAAATACATTAAGCGAGCTAATCATGTTCAATTTGGCAAAACTTGTTTTCAAAGGTAGATTTTCCAAGGAAAAGGACTGAAAATGGGGAGTCTAATGAATGAATCCCTAAATAAATTGTACCAGTGAATAGCTATAGACATTTTATTTAATTGAGGCTAATGTAGTTTAAAATGTATTACATAGTGAACATACTTATTGAACTTTTCTGTATTGTGCAGGATTCTCATAATGCTTGTCTATACTAATTTTTCATGTATATAAATATGCACATATTATTAATGTTGAGAAACAGAATGTACCCATATTAGCAGCAAATTATAAGATGAATACAAAATACAGTATCAGATTGATTAAAATTAATTGAAAAATCTTCCAACTTCATTGCCAAGCCAATTATTTACAAAGATGCTTTCTGTTTGTTTATTTTTTGTAATACTAGCTCATTTTTAAATATGGCAATATCTGAGTTTAGAAGAAGTCATTATCTTCTCACCTTATCAATTATTACGAAAGTTCAATTTAATCAATACAACAAATCTTTAAAAATAGGAAACATAATAGTATTCCTCATTCTAAACTTCTACCTACATATAACAATTTCTACAGGCAGAAATAAAAGTCACTGAAAAAGAAAGAGGTCCAAGTGATTTAGATTTATTACTACGAAGGAGTCCATGAAAGCCTACTTCCTTCTCTTGTTCTCTTCCTTTCCCTTTCCCATTCGCTGCTTTTCAATGTGGTCTCTGCATTTTTGTTTTTCCATATTAAAACAGGTTTTATACTCTAGTCTCTCAGGCAGGCTCCTCCAATTGACTGTTTCACTTTGAGTCTTCACTTTGAGTTATCATTCTACCCAAATACTTGTTGTTCATTCCAAAGTCTTGCACTTCATTGGTAAAGACGAAAACTAGTTTAAGGAACAAATGGAAGGAATGAAGGTATATGGGGAAAAACTTGATTAACAGGTACTGCAGTTATTAAAGAGGTCTATATATACCTACTATATAACCACAACGTTTAAAAATAAACAAAACATTAAAAAATAAAAATAAAAAAGTCTGACATCAGGGTACCAAGGAAAAATAATTTCTGAGGTTAAAGTCTTTAATGAATTCTGAAATAGCTCTGAATATAGCTCAACTTTGACTGTCTTTTTTCTGTGTATATGAGATGGTGATCATTACAACTGTTCATAAAGATTATGTTTAATTTTGAAATTCAAATTTAAAATGAAAATGCATAAAAGCTTATCAAGGCCAGGCCAATTAATTAGTTGGGACATATGCTATAAAGACAGAATATACTATTTCTAAAACATGGTAAATTAACCCAAATCCTGGCATGTTATACAAAAGTAAAAGTGAGGATAAGATTTAGTATAATCTTTCATATTTGCATTATTTGTCTTATAATGGTGCAAAACAAGGTATGTTGAGGGAGTGACAAAGGAACAACTATTTGTGAGAATAATCTTGAACTAGCTTCCCTGATTGCCCAGGAAGATTGTCCTTCCTCTCTCTGCCATCACAGAGATGATCTTCCTGGATAATAAAGGATTTCTCTTCAGCCTCAGTTATACTAATCATTGTCCTCCTTTCCTAAATATTAATTTCAGTAGTCTACATAGTCCATTCAGAGAGAAAGGGAAGCAGAGTACATAATGTTAGAATACCTTTAAAAATGTTTAAATAGTTGATTTTTTCCTAGGTGCTAAATATTTTTTAAAAATTTTCCGAGTCATACAAATATCCTCCATTATTTTCATATGTGATTTATAATACCCATAGGTGAAAAACATCTACCCACAAATGGAAAGTTTTCCATATAAGGTTAAGCAACACACATAATTTAGATGGTGTTATTTTAGACTAGTATAAAATAATTCTTTTTGCTTTGTTTTGGCAGTAATTCATTTTTACTTCAAAATTTGATAGGAGAGGAAAACAGATGTCTAGTGAGATTGTACTTTATAAGGGAAAAAATAATTTAATATATGATGCTTAGGAAGGTACCAGAAGTCAAGTTCAAAAGGAAAGGAATAGCTCTCCTTTGGTTCCCCTCCTACATTTATCCTTTGTTTCTAGTGATCCCTAGCATACAGTTTCCTGCTAACAAATATGATCTCCAGGGAAGCTGCCTGAGAATCATGATATCTAAAGCTAAAAAAGATCATGCAGATTTTCTAGTCCAATTGTTTAATGCTTTAAGAGGCCAGGCAGAAAACTGAAGTGGAGTGTGTGTACCATAGCAGAGAGCGAAGGTCCCTCTTCAAATGTGTTCAAAACAAACAGAACGTGCTTTAGCACAATGTGAGAGTCTAACAAAACAAGGATACAGAGTGGATATCCATTTATATTCTCTGATTACAATTTTTAAACTCAGTGCTATTAAGCTTATATTTGTTAGCCTTTTATACTTTCAAGATTGTCTTTCTCTTTCTCCTGAGGCACTAAGAAGCTGGAACTTAATTCTACCTTATAACATACTGCATAATTATTGAGAACAGTGTTTTGTACTTGTCTTAAATTACTATTCCCTTCTCCATCCCACCCCAGCATCCAACAAAGTCCTGAACACATATCATGTCCAGTAAATGCATGAATTGAGCTTTAAGAGATGACTTCCTTGCCTCCTTTCTTCGACCTTAGCAAGAGATTTCATTCTTGATCAAAGCCCATTTCTCCACCAATGGTTTCAACTCCATCTTCTCCTCATATCCTCCAGGATCTTAGTCCTTCTTCCTCATACATTCTCATTCTCTTCCATTTCTACAAGCTCCTTCTCCTCACCCTATACACATTTCAAGTTTCTCTCCTCTAAGAAAAATAAAATCCTTCCTTGACCTTGTAGTTAGTTACTGCCATATCTCCTTCTCAATTAAAATTCTTCAAAAAGTCATCTGTTTATCCCTCCTTTCTTCAGGAGTAGATGTGTACAACATGTACCCCAAAACTCTTCTGGCTTCTGTTACCCAGTTCCAAAGCCACATCCATATTTCTAGGTAATTAATATAGCAGCAATCCATTTCTTCAGACCAATTTTCTGTCTTAGTCTGTTCAGGTTGCTACAACAAAATACCTTAGACTGGGAGCTTATAAACAACAGAAATATTTTTCTGACAGTTATGGAAGCTAGAAAGTCCAAGATCAAGGCACCGGCCGACTCAGTGCCTGGTAAGAGCCCATTTCCTAATCCTGATGGTACCTTCTCAAATGGTGAAAGGACAATGCAGATCTCTGGGGCCTCTTTCATAAGGGCACTAATCCCATTCTTGAGGGTTCTGCCTCCATGACCTAATTACTTCCCAAAGGCCTCACTTTCTAATATCATCACATTGGTAATTAGGTTTCTTTTTCTCTTTTTTTGGTAATTCGGTTTCAACACATGAATTTTGGGGGTATTCAAACATTCAGACCATTAGCAAAGGGGAAACATCCTCTCTGATCAGATAGCTGTGTTCCAAAAATGGTAGAATAAACATCTACTTTTCAGTTTGGAGGTTTTGTTTGTTAGTTTAATTATTTGTCTTCCTGGTGCTAAGCTCCAGACATGGGCATGGTCAGCTAAAGTGTGCATGTGCAGCAGACCAGGTAATTAAAGTCTCAAGTCTTTGGCCAGAGGACCAGAACAAGGAAGGTCGGGACCTGAAAACTACTATACCAAGGAGATCACAGAGAGAGAATAACTCATGAAAAAGACCCCGTAGAGTTGTTTATGAACTCTGTAGCTTACCCCTAAGCTTATATTTATGAATCAGACACTAAACAACATATCAAAGGCTACAAGAAGAGAATTATGGATTGGCCACCTCCCTAATCTCAGACTGGCCTCCTATAGGACAGATCTAAACAACACTGCAAAAACTTTATATGTGGAACTGACAAGAACCAGACATGACAACAGAAAATAGGTCAGTCATGACTTGTGTCTAAAACGAACCAGGTGGATTATCTACTAAACTAAAAATATCAAGATTTATATGTAATATGATATATATGATTTATATCATAATATAATATTCAAAATGTTTAGGATATAATTCATATTTACTCCATGTTCAAAAATATAGGAAAATATCAATTTCCATAGGAAAATATAATTAACGTATGCCAAAACCAAGATAGTACAGATGTTGGAATTATCAAAGACTTCAAAGCAGGTATTATAAAAATGCTAAAAGAAGTAAAGCCACACACTTTTGAAATGAACAGATGGTATAAACTATCAGCAAAGAAATATAAGATCCAGATTAAAATTTTAGAACTACAGCATACAATAACTCATTTTGAATATATATATAAATTTGAATGAACTCAAAAGTAAAATAAAGATGACACAAGATATCATTGAATTTGAAAATAGATCAAAATAAATTATCCAAATTGAACAACAACAAAAAATTTAAATAAATTAATAGAGCCTGGAGACTTGTGAGAAAATAACAAAAGGTCTAATATTTATGTCAATGGAATATCTAAAGAAGAGAATAAAGAGTATGAAGCAGAAAAAAAATTAGAGTAAATAATGCCTGAAACCCTCGAAATTTAGTGAAAAATATAAACTTACATATTTAAAAGTATCAGAGAACACTAAATAGAATAAACCCACCCATAGAAATCAAAATCAAGAGACATAATCAAACTGCTGAAGACTAAAGACAAGAAAAAAAAATTGAAAGCAAGAAGAGATAAACAATGCACTAGCTATGATTCAAATAATTGTGAATTTCTCATCAGAAGACATGGAGGCCTGAAGGAAATAGAACAGGTTTAAAGTGTTGAAAGAAAAGAACCATCAACCTAGAATTTTATGTTTAGTGAAAATATCTTCAGAAATAAAGACAAATGAAATAAAGACATTCTCTGCAGGAAAAAAATAAAATAAGAGAATTCACACAAGCAGATGTGGTCTAAAAGAATTGCTGAAGGAAGTTCTTCAGAGAGAAGGGAAATGATGTGAGCAGGAAACCTTGAATGTAGGGAATGAAAGAAGAACAGAAATGGTAAATATCTGGTTAAATCTCCTCAAGTTCTTTATCCTCAAGCTCTTTAAAATACATTTGATGGTTGAAAACAAAATTGTTACATTTTTCTGATGGGATTTTTAATGTATGGATATATAGTACACAAGACAACTACAAATTAAGGAGAGATGGTAAAGGACCTATATACTGGTAAGGTTTCTACATCTCACTTGAAGTGGTAAGATATTGATTCTAAGTAAACTGTCAAAGTTAAGTGATTTCATTTTAATTCGTAGAGCATCCATTTACAATGTTAGATTAAGGGACATAATCAAAAACATGCTAGGTTAACAAAACTGGAATGCTGAGAAGGTTCGAATGAGTAAAAAGAAGGCAGAAAAGAGAAATGGAATAAAAAATAGTTAACAATCAAATCAAATAACAAAATGATTGATGGAAACTCAAATATAAGTATAAATTCTCTAATAACACCAATACAGAAAATTTCAGAATAAAACCAAAACCAAAAAATAAAAGACCAAAATATATGTTTTTTTACAAGAAACTCAGTTCAAATATAATGACATATGTATGTTAAAAGCAAAAAGACGGTGGTTCCAAAATGGAAGCATAGAAGCAAACTAGCTTCACTCTCTGCAATCTCTGAAAACAAAAAAACAAATACACCACACCAACTTTCCATCAGAAATATCCCAGAATTTAAATATGAAAATGAGACAGTTCACAGAGCAAAAGAGAGGTGAAAAAACTCTCAGAAGACTGTAAGAGAATTAGATATCCACATCCATGATACCTCTCCCCAATTCTGCCCAGCACTAAGCATGTGGAAAATTTCCCCCAAATTCACTATTTCTACACTGGAAAAAGTGAGATCATGGTGAAAACTAGTTTCCCCACCATTGTGGGTTCCCTGGCAGGAGACTTGTCCCTGCCTTAACCCATGTGAAGTATTGCGAATGTATGAAGGGAGGTATAACGCTGAAGACAGGCAGAAACAAAGCAGGGAGGTGGAACTACCATCCCCAGTCCTGGAAACTGCTCTGTAACTTGGTCAAAGAAGACACCAAATCAGAGTGACTGTTCAGTATCACCATGCTGTAAGGGGTTCTTCTAATAGGTCCCTTGGGCATGAACCCCTAACCAACCTTCCCATACCACACATCCCTTTTAGGATCACCCCCGTTGGCTTAAGGCACCACCTAGAGCCAAAAAGGAGGCAGCAACCTAGCAGTTAAGAAACTCTATACAAATATATCCAATACAAACCAAAACAAACCAGACAGAGAAGACTGGAATAAATAATCCTTCAATGCAAAGACATAGACATCTACAAGAAATAACAGCAAACAGGGAACCAAACCATGATCTCCCCAAATAGACAAATCAGGAAACCAGGAATTGACCCTAATGAGACAGCAATATTTGAGCTCTCCGGCCAAGAATTCAAGATAGTAGTTTTAAGGAAACTCAGTGATCTCCAAGCTACCACAGAAAAGCAATTCACAAATTTATTGAAGAAACTTAACAAAGAGGTTGAAATAATAATTTTAAGAAATCAAACACAAATCTTGGAACTGAGAAATACATTATCTTAACTGAAAAATTCATTAGAGGCTATCGACAATAGAATGGATGAAACAGAGGAAAGACATCAGTGAGCTTGAAGACAGGCTATCTCAAAATACACAGAGGAGAAAAATGAAGAAAAAAGGCATTGAAGATCACCTATAAGATAGAAAATTACCTCAAAAGATCAAATCTAAGAATTATTAATGCTTGAGGGAGAGATGACCAACAAGGAGAAGAAAGTTTATTCAAAGAAGAAACAACAGAAAATGCCCTACAACATGAGAAAGATATAAATTTATCCAGGTAGAGAAAGGTCAGAGAACCCCAAGCAGATTTGACCCAAGTAAGACTACCCCAGAGTCAGCTGTAGTGGCTGACGCCTGTAATCCCAGCACCTTGGAAGGCCAAGATGAGAGGATTTCTTGAGGCCAGGAGATCAAGACCAGCCTGGGCAACATAGTGAGACCCAAGCTCTACAAAAAATTAAAAAAATAAAAATAGCTGGCCATGGTGGTATACATCTGTAGTCCCAGTTACTCAGAAGGCTGAGGCAGGAGGATTGCTTGAGCCCAGGAGGTTGAAGTTACAGTGAGCCACGATCATGCCACTGCACTACAGCCTGCGTGACAGAGCAAAACCTGGTCAAAAAAAAAAAAAAAAAAAAACACACAAAAACTATCTCTCAAAGGTCAAGGACAAAGAACAAAGAGAGAGAAAATAAGCTAATAATGAATAAAGACACTCCAATTTATCTGTTAACAGACTTCATTCAATGGAAACCATAGAGGCCCAGAGGAAGCAGAGGATAATTTCAAAGTGCTGAAAGAAAACAAAAATCTACTGCCACCCAAGAATATAGCAGCCAGCAAAGTTATCTTTCTAATATGAAGGAGAAATAAAGTCTTTCCTAGACAAAGGCTGAGCAAATTTACCACTACCAGACCTGTCTTACAAGAAATGATAAAGGGAGTTATTCAAATCTGAAAGAAAAAAAGAAACAGTAATATGCAATAAAAAAAGCCACCATCAATGAAAACAACAAACATTTGAAGATATAAAATCCACTGGTAAAATTACACAGAAAACCCCAAAATAATACTGTAATTATGGTACAGAGTCTACCCATAACTCTAGTATGAAACCCAAAAGACAAATCTATCAAAAACAGTAATAGCTATAGCAACTTGTTAAGAGATAGGTAATATAAAAATATGCAAATTAAGACAACTAAAAGTGAAAATGTAGCAGAGATAAAGTTAAAATGTAAGGAGCTTTTTGTTGTTTTTCCTTTGTTTCTATTCATTTATTTATGATCAAAGATAAGTTGTCATCTCCTTAAAATAACTTGTTATATCTATAAGATGTTTTTCATAAGCCTCATGGTAACCACAATACAAAAACTGATAATAGATTCACTAAAAATAAAAAGCGGCCAGGCATGGTGGCTCATGCCTGTAATCCCAGCACTTTGGGAGGCTAAGGTAGGCGGATCATGAGGTCAGGAGTTTGAAACCAGGCTCATCAACATGGTGAAACCTCATCTCTACTAAAAATACAAAAATTGGCTGGGCATGATGGCATGTGCCTGTAATCCCAGCTACTTGGGAGGCTGAGTCAGGAGAATCACTTGAACCCAGGAGGTGGAAGTTGCAGTGAGCCAAGATTGTGCCACTGCACTCCAGCCTGAGTGACAGAGCAAGACTCCGTCTCAAAAAAATAAATAAAAATAAATAAATAAAATAAAAAGCAACAAATTAAAACATACTACCAGAGAAAAATCCCTTAATCACAAAGAAAGGCAATAAGAAAGAAAGAAAGAAAGAAAGGAGTTATGAAACAACCAGAAAACAAACAACAAATTGGCAGTAGTAAGTCCTTATTTATCAATAAGAACACTGAATGTAAATTGACTCAATTAAAAGGCATACAGTGGCTGAATAGACAAAGAATCAAGAAGCAACTATATACTGCCAATAAGAAACCCATTTCACTTATAGACTGAAAGTAAAGGGGTTGAAAAAGATATTCCATGCAGCTAGAAACCAAAAACGAACAGGAGTAGCTGTACTTATTTCAGACAAAATAGACTACAAATCGGCCAGGCCCCATGGCTCACGCCTGTAATCCTAGCACTTTGGGAGGCTGAGACAGGTGGATCACAAGGTCAGGAGTTGAAAACCAGCATGGCCAAGATGGTGAAACCTCGTCTCTACTAAAAATACAAAAAAAAAAAAAAATTAGCTGGGTGTGGTGGCGGGCACCTGTAATCCCAGCTACTCGAGAGGCTGAGGCAGAGAATTGCTTGAACCCAGAAGGTGGGGGTTTCAGTGAGCCGAGACTGCACCACTGCACTCCAGGCTGGGCGACAGAGCGAGATTCCACCTCGAAAAAAAAAATAGACTACAAATCAAAGACTGTAAAAAGAGACAAAGAAAGTAATTATATAATGATAAAGGGGCCAAGTCAACAAATGGAAATAAAAATTATAAATATCTATGTACCCAACACCAGAGATCCCAAGCATATAAACCAAACATTGATAGATTAGAAGGGAGAGATTGACTGCAGTACAGTACTTGTAAGGAACATTAACACTCCACTCTCAGTATGCACAGATCATCCAAACAAACAAACAAAAAATCAGAGTTAAATTACACACTAGACCTAGTAGGTCTAACTGACATTTATAGAACATTTCACCCAACTGTTGCAAAATACAAATTCCTTTCATTAGAACATGAACATTCTCCAGATTAGACCATATCTTAGACTACAAAACAAGTCTCAAAGAATTCAGAGAAGTAGAAATCACCTCAAGTATCACTTGTGACCACAATGAAATAAAACTAGAAATCAATAACCAAGCGAATCTCAGAAGCTTCACAAACACATGGAAATTCAACAACATGCTCTTGAACATATTAAGTCAATAAAAAAATTATGAAGGAAATTTTAAAATTTCTTAAAATAAATTAATATGGAAATACAACATAGTAAAATCTATGGAATACAGCATAAGCAGTACTAAGAGGAACATTTATAGCAATACATACCTATATCAAAAACGTAGAAAGATTTCAGATAACCTAATGGTGCACCTCAAGGAAATCGAAAAATAAGAATAAACCAAATCCAAAATGAGTAAAGGAAAGAAATAAGAATGATCAAAGCAAAAATAAATTGAGACTAAAAAAGTACAGAAGATCCATAAAATGAAAAATTGTTTTTTAAAAGATAAACAAAATCAACAAACTAAAAGCTAGACTAAGAAAAGCAAGAGACCCAAATCAACAAACTAAAATCAACAAACTAAATCAACAAACTAAAAAGCAAACTAAAAGCTAGACTAAGAAAAACAAAAGACCCAAATAAGTAACATCAGAAATGAAAAAGGAGACAAAACAACTGAGATCTCATAAATATAATGAATCATTAGAAACTATTATGAATAATCATATACCAACAAGTTGGAAAAGCTAGAAGAAATGATTGAATTCTCAGATACATATAACCTATCAAGATTGAACCAGGAATAAAAAACTTTACTAAACCAATAATGAGTAATGAGATTGAAGCTGTGGTAAAAAGTCTCCCACCAAAGAAAAGCCCAGGACCTGATGGCTTCACTGCTACATTCTACCAAACATTTAAAGAACTAATACCAATACTATTCTGACTCTTCAAACAAATTGAAGAGGGTATACATCTAAAGTCAACCTGTGAGTCCAGCATCACCCTGATACCAAAACAAGGACACTGAAAAAAGAAAAATACTGACCAATATCACTGATTAACATAGGCAAAAATCCTCAACAAAATACTAGCGAACAGAATTCAATATCACAATAAAAAAATCATATACCATGATCAAGTGAAATTTATCCCAGGGATTCAAGGATGGTTCAACATATACAAATCAATAAATGTAATACATCATATTAGACTGTTGTGGGGTGGGGGGAGGGGGGAGGGATAGCATTGGGAGATATACCTAATGCTAGATGACCAGTTAGTGGGTGCAGCGCACCAGCATGGCACATGTATACATATGTAACTAACCTGCTCATTGTGCACATGTACCCTAAAACTTAAAAGTATAATAATAAAAAATAAATTTAAAAAATACATCATATTAATAGAACCAAGAACAAAAACTAAATAATTATTTCAATAGATGCAAAAAATGTATTTGGTAAAATTCAACATCCTTTATAAAAATTCTCATCAAACTTGATATAGAAGGAACATAACTCAAAATAATAAAGACCATATATGTCAAACCCACAGCTAACATCATACTGAATAGGGAAAAATAAAAGGCCTTTCCCCTAAGATCAGAAAGAAGACAAGGATACTCACTTTCACAACTTTTATTCAATATAGCACTGGTAGTCCTGGCCAGAGTAATTGGAAAGAGAAAGGAATGAAGGGCATGTAAGTTGAAAAGGAAAAAGTCAAATTAGCCTTGTTCACAGAAGACATAATCCTATGTTTACAAATACCTAAAGAACCCACACTGAAACTGCTAGAACTGATAAATGAATTCAGTAAAGTTATAGGACATAAAATCAACATTAAAAAATCAGTAGCACTTACATATTCCAAAAGCAAACAATCTGAAAAACAATAAAGTAAGCAATCTTATTTACAATAGCTACAAATAATTAAAATACCTAGGTATCAATTTAACCAAAAAAGTGAATGATAAATACAAGAAAAGCTATAAAACATTGATGGAATAAATTGTAAACACATGAAAACATGGAAAAATATTCCATGCTCATGGATTAAAATAATTAATATGGTTAAAATGTCACTACTACCCAAGGCAATTTACAGATTCAATGCAACCCCTATCAAAACACCAATGACGTTATTCACAGAAATGGAAAAAATAATACTAAAATTTATATGGAACCACAAAAGGCCCAGAATACTTGAAGCAATCCCAAAAAAGAACAAAGCTGGATGCAACACACTACCTGACTTCAACATTTATTGCAAAGCTGTAGTAACCAAATCAGCATGGTACTGGCATAAAAACAGACACATAGACAAATGGAACAGAATAGACAACCCAGATATAAATCTATGCACTTACAGTCAATTCATCTTGGACAAAGCTACCAAGAACATACAATGGGGAAAGGACAGTCTCTAACATAAATGATACTAGAAAAACTGGATAGCTATATGAAGAAGAATAAAGCTAGACCCCTACCTCTCACCATATACAAAAATCTGATCAAAATGGATTAAAGATTTAAATCTAAAACCTCAGGCTATGAAAGTATTAGAAGAAAACATTGGAAAAATACTCCAGGACATTGGTCTAGGCAAAGATTTTTTGTAAGACCTCAAAAGCACAGATAACCAAAGTAAGAATAGACAAATGAGATTACATTAAGCCAAAAAGCTCCTGCACAGCAAAGGAAACAATCAACAAGTGAAGAGACAACCCACAGAACGGGAGAAAATATTTGCAGACTATCTATCCAACAAAGGATTAACAATCAGATTATGTAAGGAGCTCAAACAACTCAATAGGAAAAAAATCTAATAAAGTGATTTTAAAACGGGCAAAAGATATAAATAGACATTTCCCAAAAGAAGACATACAAATGGCAAACAAGTATATAAAAAGATGCTCAACATCACTAATCATCAGAGAAATGCATATCAAAACTACAATGAAATATCAACTTATCCCAGTTAAAATGGCATTTATCAAAAAGGCAATAACGAATGCTGGCAAGGAAGTGAGGAAAGAGGAACTCTTGTACATTGTTAGTGGAAATGTAAATTAGTACAGCCATTATGGAGAACAGTATGAAGGTTCCTCAAAAAATGAAAAATAGAATTGTCATATGATCCAGTAATTCCACTACTGTATATATAGCCAAAAGAAAAGAAACCAATATATTGGAAAGACATCTGCATGCCCATGGTTACTGCAGCACTACTCTAAATAGCTAAAATACAGAATCAACCTAAGTGCCATCAATGGACAAAAGGATAAAGAAAATGTTGTACATATACACCAAGAAGTATTATTCAGCCATAAAAAAGAAACATTGCATGTTCTCAGTCATATGTGGAAGCTAAGAGTGAATCTCATGAAAATAGAGAATAAATTGGTGGTTATAGAGGCCAGGAAAGGTAAGGGGGAGGGAGGAATGAAGAGAAGTTGATGAATGGTGTATTAGTCCATTCTCATGCTGCTAACAAAGACATACCTGAGACTGGGTAATTTATAAAAGAAAGAGGTTTAATTGACTCACAGTTCAGCTTGGCTGGGGAGGCTGCAGGAAAATTACAGTCACGGTGGAAGGGGAAGCAAACACATCTTTCTTCACATGGCGGCAGGACAGAGAGGAACTGAGCAAAAGGAATAAAAGTTCATTATAAAACCATCAGATATCATGAGAACTCACTATCATAAGAAGAGTATGAGGGTAATTGTCTCCATGATTCAATTACCTCCCACTGGGTCCCTCCCATGACCCATGGGGATTATGAGAACTACAATTCAAGATGAGATTTGGGTGGGGACACAGCCAAACCATATCATTCTGCCCCTGGCCCCTCCTAAATGTCATGATTTCACATTTGAAAACACAATCGTGCCCTTCCAACAGTCCCCAAAGTCTTAACTCATTCCAGCATTAACTCAAAAGTCCAAGTCCAAAGTCTCATCTGAGACAAGTCCCTTCCACCTATGAGCCTGTAAAATCAAAAGCAAGTTAGTTACTTCCTAGATACAATGGGGCCATTAAGTAAACACACCCATTCCAAATTGGAGAAACTGACCAAAAGAAAGGAGCTACAGGCACCATGCAAGTCTGAAATCCAATAGGGCAGTCATTAAACCTTAAAGTTCCAAAATGATCTCCTTTGACTCTATGTCTCACATCCAGTTCATGCTGATGCAAGAGGTGGACTCCCACAGATTTGGCAGCTCTGTCCCTGTGGCTTTCCAGAGTACAGCCCCTCTCCTGGCTGCTTTCATGGCTGGCATTGAGTGTCTATAGCTTTTCCAGGTGCACTGTTGGTGGAGCTACCATTCTGGGGTCTGGAGGATGGTGACTGTCTTCTCACAGCTCCACCAGGCTGTGCTCCAGTGGGGACTCTGTGTGGGGAGCCCCACTGGACCGTTCACCCTTTTAGCTTCCCATATTTGCCTTCCACACTACCCTAGCAGAGGTTCTCCATGAGGAGAACCTACAGCAAACTTGTGCCTGGACATCCAGGCATTTCCATACATCCTCTCAAATCTAGGCAGAGGTTCCCAAACCTCAATTCTTGACTTCTGTGCACTTGCATGCCCAACACCACATGTAAGCCACCAAGGCTAGGGGCTTGTACCCTCTGAAGCAGAGGCCTGAGATGTACACTGGCCCACTTTAGCCACAGCTGGAGCTGAAGCAGTTGGGATTCAGGGCACCATCTCCTGAGGCAGCATAGAGCAGGGGGGCCCTGGGCCCAGCTCAAGAAACAATTGTTTCCTCCTAGGCTTCCAGGCCTGTGATGGGAGGGGCTGCTGTGAGGGTCTCTGACATGCCCTGGAGACATTTTCCCCATTGTCCTGGTGATTAAAATTTGGTTCCTCATTACTCATGCAAATTTCTGCAGCCAGCTTGAATTTCTCCTTAGAAAATGGGTTTTTCTTTTGTACTGCATCCTCAGGCTGCAAATTTTCCAAATGTTAATGCTCTGCTTCCCTTTTAAACATAAGTTATAATTCCAAACCATATCTTTGTGACTACATAAAAATGAATGCTTTTAACAGCAAACAAGTCACTTCTTGAACACTTTGTTGCTTAGAAATTTCTTCTGCCAGATACCCTAAATCAACTCTCTCAAGTTCAAAGTTCCACAGATCTCTAGGGCAGGGTAATATACTGCCAGTTTCTTTGCATAGCAAGAGTGACCTTTACTCCAGTATCCAACAAGTTCCTAATCTCCATCTGAGACCACCTCAGCCTGGACTTCATTGTCCATATCACTATCAGCATTTTGGTCAAAGCCATTTAACAAGTCTCTAGGAAGTTCCAAGCTTTTCACATCTTCCTGTCTTCTGAGCCCTCCAATTCTCTAGGAAATTCCAATCTTTCCCACATTTTCCTATCTTCCTCTGAGCCCTCCAAACTGTTTCAACCTATGCCTGTTACCAAGTTCCAAAGTTGCTTCCACATTTTTGGGTATCTTTACAGCAGCACCCCACTACCTGGTACCAATTTACTATACTAGTCCATTCTCATGCTGCTAATAAAGACATATCCAAAACTGGGTAATCTGTAAGGGGAAAGAGGTTGAATTGACTCACAGTTCCACATGGCTGGGGAGGCCGCAGGAAACTTAAAATCATGGCAGAAGGGAAAGCAAACACGTCCTTCTGCACATGGCAGCAGGTGAGAGGTACCAAGTAAAAGGGGGAAAAGCCCCTTATAAAGCCACCAGATCTCATAAGAACTCACTATCATGAGAACAGCATGAAGGTATCTGCCTCTCTGATTCAATTACTTCAGTTACATAACATGTGAAGATTATGGGAACTACATTCAAGATGAGATTTTGGTGGGGACACAGCCAAATCGTATCAAATGAGTACAAATATACAGTTTGATAGAATAAATAAGACCTAGTGTTTGATGGGTCAGCAGGGTAACTATAGTTTACAATAAGGTATTGCACAAATTCTTATCTTCTAGCTATTTGTCATCTAACAGTATTGTAAACTATAAAATGGTTTTAGCATAAAGAAAAGAAAAATATTTAAGGTGATAGATATATCAAGTATACTGATTTGATCACTGTAAATTATATGAATGTATTAAATTATTACATGTACTCCAACTAGGTATATCTATTCAGTTAAAAATAGCAAAAGGACAAAAAAAGATATACCATGCAGTCACTAATGAAAAGAACCCTGAAATGGATATATTGATATTGTTCAAAGTAGGCTTCACAGCAAAGAAAATTATCAGAATAAGAAGAAAATTACATAATAATATAAGGGGCATTTGATCAAGAAAATAAAATAATTCTGAATGTATATGCATCAAACAGTGTTTGCAAATACATGAAGCCAAAACTAATAGAACTGAAGAAAAATAGACAAATTCACAATACAGTTGGAGCCTTCAACACTTCTCCCTCAGTAATAAATAGAAGTAGACAGAAAAATAGCAAGGATATAGATGAAGTGAACATCACCATCAACCAACTGAAATGCTATAGAGCCTCACACCCCCAAACAGCACAATACACATTCTTTTAAACCACAGATGGAACATTCACCAGCACAGACCATATTCTGAATCAGAAAACTTAAATTTATAAGAATTGAAAGCATGCAAAGTATGATCTGACAATAATGAAATTGACATAGAGAAATGCTAGGTTCTGAGGATGTGAAAAGATACAGTCTATATTCCCAAGAAACATGGAGTCTAACTGGAGACACATTTAACCATTAAATTCTGTACTACATGCCATATGCTGTACACAAAATACAACACAACATGGAAAGTGCTCTGATACAACAATAAATTTCTCTGATTGCACTGGCAGTGTCCAGGTAGGTTTCACAGAGGAAGTAATATCTAATCTAGACTTTCAGTAAAAAAAAAAAAAAAAAAGAAACTTTTATTTAAAATGAGATACCAAAGGAATTGTGAAGATGTTTTGATTTTTAAGTTGAAATTACATATAAACACAGAAAACACAGACAGTAATTTCAAATATAGACTAACTTCCAAATCTCTTCAAAGATAGTTGTCATAAAAGAGAATAATAACTGAAAACAAGAGATGACTTTGAAAGTCCTGGTAAATATTTTTGGCAAAAAAGCAGCTTGGAAGGCAGGCCTCCCAGTGAGAAAGAAAGAACAATTTTATTCATTCAGTATCAAAATCATAAATTGTGTATTCCAAAAAAAAAGAAAGATGAAGAAATGCAAGTAATAATAAAGGGAGCTACAGACATCTCATTGTTTTTGCATTTAATACTAGAAAGACATGTATCATAATTGGAGTTGACCTAAGTGAGGTGGCATAAACTGCTTAAATTTAGTACTAAAATCAAGCACAAAATGAAATTAATTGGGTATCTCTAATAATATGATTAATGGTTATTCTGCTTCATGGTAATTAGCCAGAAATATTAGCCATATGTATGAAGATTTATAACATTTCTTTTACCAAATAAAAGTATTTCTAAATCCAGTTAATAAAAGGAAAGGGGAGAGTAACAGAGCAGAAAGTTTATTTATATCCCTCCTAAAAACTCCGTTTTCAAAGCAGGTCTTTCAATTCCTTATCAGTAAGTATCCATAGGCCTGGACTTCTAGGATCATCATCACCATCACCACCAATTGTTATTATTAGCAGTTACAATCTAATGAACAGTCTATTAGCCTGTGTGATGGTTAACACTGAGTGTCAACTTGATGGGATTGAGGGGTGCAAAGTATTGATCCTGGGTGTGTCTATGAGGGTGTTGCCAAAGGAGATTAACATTTGAGTCAGTGGGCTGGAAAAGGCAGATCCACCCTTAATCTGGGTGGGCACAATCTAATCAGCTGCCAGTGCAGCCAGGATATAAAGCAGGCAAAAAAAAACAGGAAAAGACCTCAGCCCACCTACATCTTTCTCCCATGCTGGAAGTTTCCTGCCCTTCGGACTCCAAGTTCTTCAGCTTTGGGACTCAGACTGGCTTCCTTGCTCCTTAGCTTGCAGGCAGACTATTGTGGGACCTTGTATCATGTGAGTTAATACTATATGGTAAACTCCCCTTTATATATATATCCATCCTATTAGTTCTGTCCCTATAGAGAACCCTGACTAATACAGTCTGCATGGGATGACATAATAAAATACCAAAGACTGGGTAGCTTAAATGACAAGATTTATTTTGTCACTGTTCTGCAGGCTGGAAGTCTGAGGTCAAGGTGCCAGAGTTGGTTTCTGGTGAGGCCTCTCTTCCTGGCTTGCAGATGGCTGCCTTCTTAGTGTGCCCTCCCAGTCCTTCCTCTGGGTTCACATGTATGTAGAGTGGGGAAGAGAGCAAGAGAGAGAGAGAGAGAACTCTATCTTTCCTCTTTTTATAACGACAGCAGTCATATCAGATTAGGCTCCATCCTTATAACCTCAATCAATCTTACTGCCTCCTTAAAGGCCCTACCTCCATATATAGTCAAATTGGGGGTTAATGCTTCAACATATGAATTGGGTGGGGTAGCACACAATTCAGTCCATAATAAACACCTACCACATACCACATATTATACCAACCTTAGTATCTCAATGTGCTCCTACATCAACCTTACTAGATACTAAGTAATCCACTTTGAAAATCAGTAAACAGCCATACAAAGAATTTAAATAACTAGTCATATGACAAGTAAAATAGAGAAAATATTGTAAAATATGTTTCAACTTCCAGGAAAAACTTGGTGGCAACTAAGTTATGAATTATTCCACTTCTCTAGAAAGCCATAGGGAAATAAGAATAATCAGAAAAAAAATGCACATTCAATGGTCAACAAAGGCAGAACACAGAATAAATACCTCCAAGCTACAAATTTTGTGTAAATGCTGCCTGTAGCAAAATTGTTAGTGACATCTTGCAGAAAACTGAAATGAGATATGATAAAACTCAAGGTGAAGGAGGGGACAATGGGAGAATAGTGTGACAACTATCACCACATAAACATACCCAGGAGAGGACCACACTCTGAATGGGAACTGCTATGAGCAAGGCTGGGGAGCACACTTGGAGGCAGAGAAAGAGAGCTCAGAAGTGACCCAGGGCTAGTAGATAATAACATAATTTTTAAAATCTTCTATATGTAAGGGAGATTTTCCAGAAGGCATGATCTCTTCCTTGGTGATACAGGTAGATTAGAACCTGAAGAAGTTTATGTATGGCAGTAGAACCTCCTCTGAGCCAAGATACATTCAAAAAGCAGTAGAGAAAATGAAATAAAACCTAGCTCTGTCACTGTAACAGAGGTGACAGCCTTTGAGTTACAGAGGTGCCAGGTTACCCTGGTCTTTCCCCTTTCCCCAACGTGAGATTCTTGTAAACAGCTGGTTCATAAATATAAAATTAAATCAAGTGTGAGAAACAAAAAGAATAATCACTGCATCTACACAACAATTTTATATTTTAAAAATGGGAAAAGAGTTTATCAGGGGAAAGCAAATCAAAACCATAATAAAATACCAACTCACTATAGTTAGAATGGTGATTATCAAAAAGACAACGGAAAACAAGTGTTGTGGAAGAACAGAGAAGAAGGAACACATAGACACCATTGATGGGATTATAAATTAGTAGAGCTGCTATGAAAAACAGTATAGGGGCTCCTGAAAAAATTAAAAACAGAACTCCCATATGATTCAGCAAACCCACTTATTGGTATATATCCAAAGGAAATGAAACCAGCATATTGAAGAGATATCCACACTCTTGTGTTTATTGCAGCGCTATCTATAATAACCAAGATCTGTAATCAACCCAAGTGTCCAACAACACATGAATCGATAAAGAAAATGTGGCATATATACAGAATGGAATACTATTCAGCCATAATAAAGAATGAAATCCTGTAATTTGAGACAACACGGATGGACCTGGAGGACATTATGTTAACAGAAATAAGTTAGACACAGAAATATAAATACCACATAATCTCACTCATATGCAGAATTTTAAAAATTCATTGATATCACAGAAGCAGATAGTAGAATGTTCACCAGAAACTGGAGAGAGGAGGGGAAAGGGGAGGATGGGAAGAGGATGCTCAACGGGTACAAAGTTACAATTAGATAAGAGAAATAAATCCTGGTGTTCTACTTCATGTTCTCACTCCTGAGTGGGAGTTGAACAATGAAAACTCATGGACACAGGAAGGGAAACAATGCACACCAGGGTCTGTCAGCGGGTGGGAGTCAGGTGGGGGTAGGGAGAGCATAAGGATAAATAGCTAATGTATGCTGGGCTTAAAACCTAGGTGATGCGTTGATAGGTGCAGCAAACCACCATGGTACAAGATTACCTATGTAACAAGCCTGCATGTTCTGCACATACTATCACAGAACTTAAAATAAGAATTTTAAAAAAATTCTGGTATTCTATTGCACAGTAGGGTAATGATGGTAACATTAAGGTATTGTATATTACAAAATAGCTAGAAGAGAGGCTTTTGAATGGCCTCACTGCAAAGAAATGATAAATGGGTGAAGCAATGGATACACGAAATACCCTGATTCAATCATTATACAATATATATATAGTAAAACATAAAATTATACCCATAAATATATACAATTGCATGTCAATAAATAAATAAATAAATATTGGAAATAACAAAATAGTTTTATTTTAAAAATCAGCAATGTTGACACTGATAATATGAAAATTGTAAACCACTAAGTTTTGGACAAATATTGAAGAAAGAAAACCACAAAGCAGAAATACAAACACTCAGGGAAGAGATGGCCAGAAAACAGTGGCTTATGATAGAACAATAAGTGTAGATGAATCAAGAACTTGAAAAACTCAAGGATTAAAAATAGAAAAAAGGCCAAAAAAAAATTTCAGAAATCAAGACTAAATTTGATGAAAAATAAATATGAAAAAGCCTTGACAAAATTCAAACTCATTCCCAATGAAAAATTCAAGACAGTAAAAAGCTATAAACACTTAGTAATACATGTGTATGTGTATATATATGTACATATGTACATATATTATATATATGTACATATGTACATATATTACATATATGTACATATATTACTGTGTGTATATATTTTATACTGTGTCTGTGTATGTTCCCATTCAGAGAACATTCAGAGACAATAAGAAGCTATGAATACTGAGTGTGTGTGTGTATATATATATATATATACACACACATACACACACATGCACACACACATATATACATATTACATATAACTTATCACCAGCATATAACATTGTTACATATGTGTATATATACATATACATATATATATCTCTCACAATCCTAAAGCAGCATTGGACCCAATGAGGAAACACCACAGGAACTCCAATTAAGTTCAGAAATAAGGCAAGGATGATTATCTCTACCACTTAGCATAATACTAGACACATAAGTCACTGCATTTAGAAAAGATAAAAGAGGCATAAAAATTACAGAAGATGAAATAAAATCATCTTTATATGCAGATAATATGGTGGTATACTTGGAAAATCCTACTAACTCAATAGAATTCATTGAAGTAGTAGGTTATGAAATTAACACTCAAATATCAGTAGAATTAGTATACGCAAATAGTAGCCATGAGGAGATAAAAATAAAAAGAAAATTACACTTATATAGCAACAGAAAATATAAAACACTTAGAATAAACTTCAAGTGTTCAAAGCTATACAAAGAAAACTATAAAACACTGGTTAAAAACACATATGTAGTCTTAACTTATGGAACAACATGTTAACAAATGGAAAGATGACGGGGTTTTCTAGATATACAATCATGTCATCTGCAAATAGGGACAATTTGACTTCCAGCCCAAAATATCCTTAAGCTGATAAGCAACTTCAGCAAAGTCTCAGGATACAAAATCAATGTGCAAAAATCACAAGCACTCTTATACACCAATAATCGACAAACAGACAGCCAAATCGTGAGTGAACTCCCATTCACAATTGCTTCAAAGAGAATAAAATACCTAGGAATCCAACTTACAAGGGATGTGAAGGACCTCTTCAAGGAGAACTACAAACCACTGCTCAATGAAATAAAACAGGATACAAACAAATGGAAGAACATTCCATGCTCATGGGTAGGAAGAATTAATATCGTGAAAATGGCCATACTGCCCAAGGTAATTTATAGATTCAATGCCATCCCCATCAAGCTACCAATGACTTTCTTCACAGAATTGGAAAAAACTACTTTCAAGTTCATATGGAACCAAAAAAGAGCCTGCATTGCCAAGTCAATCCTAAGCCAAAAGAACAAAGCTGGAGGCATCACGCTACCTGACTTCAAACTATACTACAAGGCTACAGTAACCAAAACAGCATGGTACTGGTACCAAAACAGAGATATAGATCAATGGAACAGAACAGAGCCCTCAGAAATAATGCTGCATATCTACAACCATCTGATCTTTGACAAACCTGACAAAAACAAGAAATGGGGAAAGGATTCCCTATTTAATAAACAGTGCTGGGAAAACTGGCTAGCCATATGTAGAATGCTGAAACTGGATCCCTTCCTTACACCTTACACAAAAGTTAATTCAAGATGGATTAAAGACTTACATGTTAGACTGAAAACCATAAAAACCCTAGAAGAAAACCTAGGCAATACCATTCAGGAAACAGGCATGGGCAAGGACTTCATGTCTAAAACACCAAAAGCAATGGCAACAAAAGCCAAAATTGACAAATGGGATCTAATTAAACTAAAGAGCTTCTGCACAGCAAAAGAAACTACCATCAGAGTGAACAGGCAACCTACAGAATGGGAGAAAATTTCTGCAATCTACTCATCTGACCAAGGGCTAATATCCAGAATCTACAATGAACTCCAACAAATTTACAAGAAAAAAACAAACAACCCCATCAAAAAGTGGGCGAAAGATATGAACAGACACTTCTCAAAAGAAGACATTTATGTAGCCAACAAACACATGAAAAAATGCTCATCATCACTGGCCATCAGAGAAATGCAAATCAAAACCACAATGAGATACCATCTCACACCAGTTAGAATGGCAATCATCAAAAAGTCAGGAAACAACAGGTGCTAGAGAGGATGTGGAGAAATAGGAACACTTTCACACTGTTGGTGGGACTGTAAACTAGTTCAACCATTGTGGAAGTCAGTGTGGCGATTCCTCAGGATCTAGAACTAGAAATACCATTTGACCCAGCCATCCCATTACTGGGTATATACCCAAAGGATTATAAATCAAGCCGCTATAAAGACAAATGCACATGTATGTTTATTGCACTATTCACAATAGCAAAGACTTGGAACCAAGCCAAATGTCCAACAATGATAGACTGGATTAAGAAAATGTGGCATATATATACCATGGAATACTATGCAGCCATAAAAAATGATGAGTTCATGTCCTTTGTAGGGACATGGATGAAGCTGGAAACCATTATTCTCAGCAAACTATCGCAAGGACAAAAAACCAAACACTGCATGTTCTCACTCATAGGTGGGAATTGAACAATGAGAACACATGGACACGGGAAGGGGAACATCACACACCAGGACCTGTTGTGGGGTTGGGGGAGGGATAGCATTAGGAGATATACCTAATGTTAAATGACGAGTTAATGGGTGCAGCACATCAACATGGCACATGTATACATATGTAACCTGCACGTTGTGCACATGTACCCTAAAACTTAAAGTATAACTAAAAAAAAAAAAGGAAAAGAATGGGGCATATGGAGTAATAAACTAGTCTAGGTACTGGACTAATGTAGGAAAAAACATGAAATCGGGCCTACAAAAAGACTGTGTTTCTCATTAAATTTCGTAATATAAGAAAAAAAACAAAACAAATGGAAAGACATATTTTGTTCTTGGTTAGAACTTATCAATATCATCAAGATTTCATTTCTTGCTAACTTAATTTGCCATGTATTTATTTTCATATAAATTAATATATAATTTTATTTATGAAGTATTCAATTCCAATAAAAATACCAACAATCTTTTTTATAGAGCGAGGTAAGTTCATACTAAAGCTCACATAAAAAATAGACAAGAAGAGATAGTGAGCAAAACCTAAAATAGAATAGTTTTGAAGATGTTCTAGCCCCATAAGATATTAAAACATATTATAAAACCTTTGTAATTAAAACAATGCGGACTACTATACGAAGAGAAAGACCAATAGAACAGAATAGAGAGTACAAAAGTAAACCATATGACATATGGAAAATCTAATATATGACAAAGACAGTATCTCAAATCACTGGGGGCAGAAATGGACTTTATATTTAAGGGTGTTGGGACAACTGAAAAGTCATTTGGAAAAGATAAACTTAAATCCATTCCTCATGCCATAAATAAGAATAAGCTCCAAACGAATTAAAGATCTAAATGGTTTTAAACTATGTGAGTACTAGATAAAAAAAACCAGGGGTAAATTCCTTTATAAAGTTAGGGTAGCAAAAGACTTTGCAATTATATCTTAAATTCCAGGCTGGGCACAGTGGTTTACACCTACAATCTCAGTGCTTTCGAACGTCAAGGCAGGAGGATAGCTTGAGGCCAGGAGTTTGGGACCAGCCTGGGCAACATCGTGAAACCTCCATCTCTGCAAAAAAAAAAAAAAAAAAGTTAGTAACAATTAACCAGGCATAGTGGCACCTATGTATAGTCCTAGCTACTCAGGAGGCTGAGCAGGGGGATCCCTTGAGCCTACGAGTTTGAGGTTACAGTGAGCTACGATTGTGCCATTGCACAGAGTGAGGCCCTGTCTCTTAAAAAAAAATTCCAGATGTAATTTTTTAAATTAACAAACTGAACTACACAAAATTTTTTAAAAAGTATTTTTCATGGCAAGAAATGACAAGAAATTGGGAATATAAATAATTTGCCAGAAAAAAATTTACAACATATATGACAAATAAATATATAAAATATAAATATTCTAAATATAAAAAGATTTTAATAATTGAAAGAAAAACTCCAAAAAATCATAAAATGGGCAAAAGAATAGGAAATTTATAATGATATAAAGACCACTTAAAATATGAAAATATGAGCACATAAAAGGATATCATATCTCATCTATCAGACTGGCAAAATGTCAAAAGCTAAAATTCACTTTGTTGATGAAACTGCAGGGAAACAAGCACTCTCTTGTATTGCTGGTAGGAGTGTAAAACAGTACAACTTCTATGGAGGAGAATTTGGTACTTAACAAAACCACACATTCATTTATCTTTCATACCTAGCAATCCTACCTCTTGAATTTACCTTGAACGTACATTTCCAAGAATATGAAAATACATATGCACGAGATAGTTCTTTCTTGTAAAATATTAGAAACTACTTAAATGTTCAAACATAAGATATTGTTTGAATAAACTATTGTTTATATGCAGACAACAGAGTACTATGTGGCTGTAAATATTAATGAAGAAGATCTCTCTGGCCTGATATAAAATTATTTCTGGAATATAGTAAATAAAAAGAGCTACCTTTTGTGTGAGAAATAAAAAGAAATAAAAAAGCAAACACATCTGAATGTGTAAACAAAAAGAAAAGGGGCATTAACTAGAAAAAAATGAAATTGGGAGTAAAGTGAAGGGGACAGGAGAGGGCATCATAATTTACTGAGGATAACTTTTTGTGTAGTTATGACTTTTGGAAGTATGTTAATGTTCTATATCTTCTATAAAAATAAATCACCAAGGAGTTAAGAAACAAACTATTAAAATATCTAATACTTAGAGCAAATTGAAACAAATGTACACAACTCTATTAGAAATGAATAACATAATCATCCTGGAGAGAAATTTTTTTAAAACCCCAATTTTTAAAAACACAATATTTAACTATAGCGCTTCAGTCTGTGGGTAGGGATGAAGGGAAGAAGAGCAAACTAAATTGGAATTTTGTGTAGGTATTTTTATAGTGGTATGCATAAAATAATTAGGAGATTATTTTATGTATAAGAGAGTAAATACTTTGATGTTGCTGGGAATCAGTGTTCTCTTTCCCTATGGAAGAAGTGAGATACAAACAGAATGGGGAAAGGCAAGAACACCTCTATGGCAATCAACTGAATTTGAGAGTATCAGTAAGAACTCATGATTTCTTTCTTTTTTGGGGGGGGTGGTGAGGGGAAAATAGAGTCTCTCACTCTGTCACCCAGCTGGAGTGCAGTGGCGAGGTCTCAGCTCACTGAAACCTCTGCCTCCCAGGCAGAGGTATGTATGTAATGTCTTCAGAAGGACACAAAATCACTAATACAGTACTCCAACCAGAGAGCTTAACTTGAATGTAATCATAAAGAAACAACAGACTAACCAAAAATGAGGATTAGTCTATTGTTTTAAAAGAACCAGCATATTTCGAAATGTCAAGGTCATGAAAAACTAAGAAAAGCTAAGGAGCTATTTTAGATTAAAGGAGATTAAAAAGACATGACAACTAAATGTAACACATGATCCTGAACTGGAGGGAAAAACATGCTATAAGGAATTTTATTTGATCAATTGAAAAAATTAGAAAAATGAGAGATTAATGTATTGTTTCAGTGTCAAGTTTCCTGAGGGTGATAACCATACTATGTTAATGTAAGAAAATGTCCTTGTTCACACTGAAGTAGTTACGAGTAAAGCAGTATGATTTGTGCAACTTACTCCCAAATGGTCCAGAAAAAAATGTATTTCAATCTGTATCTGTAAATGAATGAATAGACATTATATAATAGATTAGATAGATTAGATTTGATAGAGCAAACAGTAAAGTAAATTGGACAAGATGTTGGAAAGTCTGGAAGAAGGATATATGGGAGCTTTTGTACCCTTCTTGAAATTTTTCAGTAAGTTTGAAATTATTTCCAAATAAAAACATTAACAATGAGTACACAAGGACATAAAGTTGGAGACAAAAGACTCTGGGGACTCCAAAATGTAGTGCAAGAGGATTGAAAAACTACCTCTTGGGTACAATGTTCAATATGTGGGTGATGGGTACACTAGAAGCCCAATCCTTACCGCCATGCAATATACCTATGTAATGAATAAACACATGTGCCTCCCTGAATCTAAAAAAAAAAAAAGTTTTAAAAAATTAAATGAGAACAAACAAAATAGACTCCCTGTGTAGTGGGTTGAATTATGTCTCCCTAAAAGATATGTTCAAATCCTAAGCTTTCATACCCGTGAATCTGACCTTATAAGGTCTTTGCAAATGTAATTAGTTAAGGATCTTGAGATGAAATCATACTGGATTAGGCTGAGCCCTATATCTAATGACTGGTACCCATATAAGAGAAGAGGACACAGAGAGACACACAGAGAAAAAGGCCATGTAAAAATGAAGGTAGAAATGGGATATATGCAGATAAAAGTCAAAGAATGCCAAGGATTTCTGAGAATCACTAGAAGCTACGAAGAAGCAAAAATGGATTCGTCCCTAGAACCTTCAGATAGAGCATGACCTTGGCAACACTTTGATTTTGAACTTCTAGTCTCTAGCACTATTGGAGAATATATTTCTGTTGTTTTAAGCCACCAAACTTGTGGTAATTTGTTACGTAAATTGTGGGAAATTGACACATAAGTAATTATAGGAAATAAACAGCAAAAAGAAGAAAAAAGAAACAGAAATAAAGAAAACTTTAAAAATAGAAAGAAAATAGACATATAACACAGGCGGAAGAGACCTAATAATTTCATAAATGTAGTCTCCAAAAAAGAAAATAACAATGGAAAACGATGAATATTTTAAGCTATCATTTAAAAAGGAAATACTTCCCTATAATAAAACAATTTAATCTACATATTGAAACAGCACATCAAAATCATATCACAATCTGATTCAGAATAGTCAACAATAATATTTATCTTAGAAAGTCTATTAAACTCAGTGATGAAGAAAGGCTCCTTAAGAAACTTGTAATGGAAAGAAAAACACAATGGCATGAGTCTTCTCCACATTCAGGAAACAGAGGAGCAACACCTACAAGATACACAACAAAAGAAAGTCCCCAGATTTCATACACAGTCAAGCACTTCTGCAAGTATAAAGACAGAAGACCAAGAACTTTGAACATGTATGAACTTAGTGAGGATTTTTCACCTTTTGAAAAATACTAAAGAAACCACATTTGGTGATGAAATCTACAGCAGTTGGCATTAGATATTTTAACCAAAGAAAATCTAAAATTAAAACCAACATTGGAATAAGAATCACTGCATAGAATATTATAAGTGGAAAGAGAATGGGAAGAAATGTGAAAAACAGAAAATGCTCTATGATTGACCTGTTTGTATAAGTAGGAAAGGAAGAATATTAAGATAAAGCTGAGAACAAATAAATGTAGAAGCATATTAAAAAATACAATGGGAAGCACTAGTAAAGGTAACATGATTAAATTGATTTAAGGAAGAAAGAGGAGGAGGAAAAACATACAACCATCTTTAAGTGATACATTATTTGAATACTAAAATTAAAATTAAGTCATCTTTTTTTTTTTTGAAATGGAGTCTCGCTCTGTCACCCAGGCTGGAGTGTAATGGCGCAACCTTGGCTCATTGCAACCTCCACCTCCCGGGTTCAAGGCATTCTCCTGCCTCAGCTTCCCAAGTAGCTGGGACTACAGGCATGTGCCACCATGCCTGGCTAATTTTTGTATTTTTAGTAGAAACAGGGTTTCACCATGTTGGCCAGGCTGGTCTCGAACTCCTGACCTCAAGTGATCTGCCCGCTTCGGCCTCCCAAAGTGCTGGGATTACAGGAATGAGCCACCATGGCTGGCCAAGTCTTCTTAATAACTAGTTTTCATCACCATTTCTTCATGTACACTAGGGTTAAGGCCTAAAGAAAACATCTGCGGTTATTTCTGTGATTACAGGAGTTTTAATTCTTAAATTTTTTTATTATCAAAAACTTATTTCAAAGCCTATACCATGTCAAACTTTGTTTTTGTAATTACAGTTTTTACCAATAAACTGTTTCTCTCATTCTTTCACAAATAATGATCAAGACTTTAGGAAGAGAGACATATGGTGTAGAATGAAAATTGGTAGTCAACTGAAGGTAACCATCTAGGAAACTAGAGTTGAAGACCACCTTAATGTGGAATAGCAACAAAAATGCATGAACCAGATTGAGAATTAGCAACATAGAGAATGTCAGAGAAAAGAAAGGGAAGTAGATTCTCCTGCGGCAATAAAACATAAATCACTATGCGAGCTTGAGACCCTTCCTTCTCTTTTATTCCTGTTTACTGGAATTGTTCTATACAGGTAGCTATTTAAGATGAGAACTACTACCATGTTCTATATTTTCTAAATTTAGCTATGCTGTTATATTGTGCTTTCACAATAACTGGTATTGTAAAAAGATAATGGCTTTTGCTAAGCCAAAATTTTCTAATTTTCAATGAATTGAGTAGTTTTTAGTTTAAGTCAGAATAATGAAAAAATGAAGGCTTTTTGTAAGGAATGAGTTTGGCTGACAACTGAAAAAGGCCTGCAGCTCCAGAAATGGTCTGGTGATAGGGGGATTTTTTTTTTTTGCACTTAATCATGCATCTTATATTTTCCTTAACGTATGATTTTCCAGTTGTATGTATACACTCCTTTTCTTTTTATTGGGAATCCAATGTCCTTCTCAATAGTAATAGTTCTTATATGTAGTATAACTGTAAAAGTAAGAGAAAGCCTTTTTTGTCTCACGTTATAGTTTTAAACTTAAAATTACCATTATTTTATTTTAAAATCGACTATAAAATTACTATTGATCTTGTTAACCTCATGAGAAAGTATTATTTCTGGTGTTTAAGCTTGTAAAGATACCACTATTTTACATAGCATTTGTTCCTTTTTTATCAAAATTATCATAACAGTATTATATTCCTTTCCTTCCTCCTAGACAAATTAGGGAATGAAAGATTTTTGTCTGCCTTTTTGAATAAACTGTAGGAAAAAGACAGAAAAGAAAAAAGATTGTTGGAAAAGCTAAGTCTTCCCTCTATTAATGAGTAAAGGTTTTTCTCTTTTTAAAAATTTTAAGTTATGATTTTGGCTAAATGAATGACTTATGGTAACCTGGAATTCTATTTTATAATATCAAGTGTCTTAAATCTTTGATATTTTACAAACTTTCCAAAATCAAATTATAAAGTATGTGATTTTCTGACCTAATTAATTTTTTAGCTATTAGGTCACCTAAACTCCAAAAGTGACATTTGGCTTATTTGGTATAAAAATCATACAGAAAGCATTGTCAAATATGAAACGGTGTTTGGCTTTCTTTGGGTTGTATTTGTATAAATGTGTTAGTGGTATGTGTTCCAAAATTATGAGAAACTCCTATAATTCTCATATGACTTAGTATGTTATTAATAATTACAATTGTTATGTAAAACTGTTGTATGCCACAGAAGTAATCAAAATTCCCAGTCAATTGTGGCTTTAATAGTGGCTGTACTAAAACTTTTTATCATACACAGATAATTGTTGTCTTGTTTTAATCCTCTTTAAAAGGTGGTTTATAATCAACTATAGGACTCTAACAGGTGTTCTTGGATGCAGGTTTCTAATAACTTTGGAGACTGTGTGACATTAGGATAGAGAAAAAAAACTTTCAGGAGTCAGGGAGAGCTGAAATGTCCCTGACTACCAAGCAGGACAGGAGTTAACTGTATGGAGTGAAGTAACAGAAGACTGAATTAATTTATGTGACATTTTGCTTAAAATGTTGTTCATCCTTTGCTTTGTTTTTCAGAGTCAAGGAAACTTTTTTTAAAAGCTATTTACAACTTTTAACACTTGAGTAAAGTATATTCCTGTGAACAAAATTTGGACCATACTTGTTTCTCTCTACCTGATTTCTTCATAATTTAGAAACTATTTGTAAGTATTATTGACTTATGGCAATATAGTTATTTCCATAAGTACAATAAATCTGTTTTCATTTGTAACAGGACACAGTTGGAGAAAATGGTTATTTTACCAAGCCTTTGACTTGAATGTTATGCTTTTCTTTGAGAAATAAAACTTGACTTACAGAGCCAATAAAAGCCCCTTGGGAAAACTGGCTTCATACCTTGCCTACCCTGTCCCTGTGCAAGGTTCCTGAACTGTGGTAAGTAAAGAATGTCACTTTCTGACAGACCCAGGAGCCCCAAGTTATCTTTGGACCTCAAGAGGAGAGGAATTTACCCAACTCATAGGTAGTTGAGGGTACAAACCCACGGCTGAGCTCAGCTTTAAGAAAAGGTCTTATCGGAAATTCCTTATGGAAGAGAGTTCCATCAAAGCCAATTTTACAAGCCTATGTGAAAAATAATTATTCTTGCTGCACTTTATACAAATAAAGTATAATAAAGCAAATTCGACTACCATCATTTGTCTTTAGTAAAAATGGAAGACGAGAGAGAGAAAAAAATTATGTTTCAAGAACTATGGTATACTTGTTATTATATTCTAGTCTTATCAGTTGTTTTTTTTTTTTCCTGCAATTTAGGCTGACCTTGCTTATTACCACGAACCAGTCAGCGATCTCTGACTGCAGCTCAGGAAAAACAAGAAGGATGGGTAATGTATAAATATGAATCAATATCCTAATTCTGGGCACACATTAGAATCAGCTATCAACCCCGTATCAGCTTGGTTCCACCAGTTGCCCAGTTCATAGAAAGCCTTCTTATTTAGTTTACTTGGGATAATTTCACTTATTTTGCTTTACTGTTGTGAAATATATTGCTGTTGTACTCTTTGTGTAGGAATGCAGGATAAGCTTACTGAATGTTTTCTTAAATTAAACACTTATTCATCTTCCAAATATCACCTTTTGTCAGAACTCAGAGTTATGAATGGCCTCTCCTCTCTACACTGAATTCAAAAGACCCTAATACTTAGGCAGGAATATCATCGCCCCTATTCAGCATGAAGAAGTTACAGAAAGTGGATCTTTATCCTTCTGCAACCCTTAGGATTAAGGGTTCTCTTATAAAAGAGAGGGGGGATATGTCAGAGGCATTTGAACCAGAGTGACTCTATCTTGAATAGGGACTGGGTAAAATAAGGCTGAGATCTACTGGGCTACATTTCCAGGCAGTTAGTCATTCTAAGTCACAGAAAGAGACAGGAGGTCAGCACAGATATAGATCACAAAGACCTCGCTGATAAAACAGTTTGCAGTAAAGAAACTGGCCAAAACCCACCTAAACCAAGATGGTGACAAGAGTGACCTGTGGTCATCCTCTCTGCTCATTATTCACTAATTATAATGCATTGGCATGTTAAAAGACACTCCCACCAGTGCCATGACAGTTTACAGATGCCATGGCAACATCCAGAAGTTACCCTATATGGTCTAAAAAGGGGAGGAACCCTCAGCTCCAGGAATTACCCACCCCTTTTCTAGAAAACTCATGAATAATCCACCCCTTGTTTAGCATATAATCAAGAAATAACCATAAAAACAGGCAACCAGCAGCCCTTGGGGCTGCTCTGCCTATGGAACAGCTATTCTTTTATTCCTTTACTCTCTTAACAAACTTGCTTCACCTTAAAAATATATATACATGTTAAGATAAACAGCTGGTATTTATGACTCCTGCTTCAAAAGATTTGATTGTGGAATGTAGTAGAGGAATTACCTTCTAGTTCTTGACCTTCATACTCCTGCCCAATATCATGATACCTTTCCTCTAAATTGCACAAAATGTATCATTCATATTAACCATATAAACTACAGATTATGGCAGATTTTTATCTTTAGTACTTACATTTGCCAATCTTTCCTTATCCTAAAATATTCTACATAAACTTTTTTTTTTTTTTTTTTTTGAGATGGAGTCTTGCTCTGGCGCCCAGGCTGGAGTGCAGTGGCATGATCTCGGCCCACTGCAAGCTCCGTTTCCTGGGTTCACGCCGTTCTCCTGCCTCAGCCTCCCGAGTAGCTGGGACTACAGGTGCCCGCCACCACGCCTGGCTAATTTTTTGTATATTTAGTAGAGACGGGGTTTCACCGTGTTAGCCAGGATAGTCTGGATCTCCTGACCTCGTGATCCGCCCGCCTTGGCCTCCCAAAGTGCTGGGATTACAGGTGTGAGCCACCGTGCCCAGCCTATAAACTTTTAATGGTAATATAAAAAAAATCCCTAAAAGCTATATTACATTAAAGAGAAAAAACTAGACAACAAAATTAAAAATTAAAAGTATTTCCAAACTGCAATACAAGCCAGGTCTAGTTAAGTGTATATAGTCCCATGGACACAAAAGTGTAACAAATGAAGCTATGTGTAAACTCTGAACAACTATATGCTAAACTGTAGAACCAAAGAAATGAGAGCCATAGCCATCAGCAATTAGTGCATAAGGTTGAAGACTAATTCAAGGCATCTAAAGGGGTATTTGGAGTAGATAGTTATTGTGAAATATCATGTAAAATAGAATTGCCAATATATATGTACATATGCATGTATAAAAAATAATCAGGATAAATATATGAAAAGATTACATTTATAAAAATAAGTGGGCTATTAAATTCATTCATACATTAGTGTGAATTTCTTTCTCAGTTTAGATTAAGTATCACTTAGGACTCTGAGGGAAATAAGATCTTGGTATAATGTCAGACACTATTTGTTGAATTCCCAACAGCCATCTCCCTACTCTTACTTCTTTCTAACTAAACCCCAGTTGTGTTCACATATTGATAGCAAAGGACGCAGAGCAGTGGACACAGCTGCAGGAGATGAACCACGGTTAGTCTAATCAAATTCTTGTTTGAGTAACTTGTTTAGTGGTGGACAGATGACTCAGTTCTAGCCAATATGTTTTGATAGGATGTCTATGGAGTGGGCTTCTGGGTAAGAATTTTTCCCCCTGATTTGAAAAAATAATGCCAAGAGAAATTCTCCTTATTCCTAATTCTGTATGAGGTTATGTGAGGCTCTGATGCCTGCAGCTTTAGTAGCCATCTTTGGATGCTGAGGTTAGCTCACTGAAAAGGCAGGGAGTCTGGGACTGTGAGACTATTACTGAGCCAATGATTAACCAACCCTACAACTACTTTCCTCCAGACTTCTTGTTATGAGGGATAATAAACTTCTATTATATAACTCACTTTTTGTTGAGTATCCTGTCACTTCAGGCAAAATATATACTATCTGACATGGGTATAAAAATCAGGTATACTTTGCAGGTTATTCAGTACATCTGTGGAAGGGCCTTAGTAACCCAGTGGTTGTACTGGGGCAGTGAATTCAGAAACCGAGGGAGCACCAGGAAGGTCAGAGAAGTGACCTTTGTATACTCCTTCTCTTGTAGTATCCATCAAGTCCCAAGTTACACCTGCAATTAGCCCTATGTAAATATAGAAGAAATGCCTCAAGCTAGAACCACAGATATCAAATCCTATTTCTCAAACTTGTATAGACAATAAAAATTTCCAACTAGCCAAGTCATAGGTCTGGGTGGCCCAATATGCCCTACTGAATGTGTTCGTATTTCTGGGTCCTCAGAGCAACTAAATGTTTCTACATTATTTCAAGAACCTTGTCAACTATCCAACACTTGGTACTGTAAAAAATAAAGAAACACAATATTTAAAATAAAAATCACACTACATTTGATATCAGAAGCCCTAGTAGTGAGTTCTGGCTCTCCTAACAACTATCTCTAAGACAGCAAGCTTCAATTTCCTCATCTGCAAAATGGAGATAATAATACATATGTCATGAAGTTTTATGAACATTATATATGACAGTGCAGAAACTGCAGTACAACTTGGAAAATAACATACAAAGCAAGCTGTTTAATGACATAGTATAGGCAGATGTTTGTAAAAATGAATGAATGATTCCTTAGTTCTCTATAAAAACTGAAAAGCAAACATGACAAAACTGAATCATCTTTTCAAGTTTAAGAAAGCTTCAGGACTTTCTTTGCATGCTATGCTCACTGTCATAGTGGATAGCCAACACCAAAAAGCAGCTTGTGCCAAAATACATTTATCTATGAAAACTATACCTATCATTGTATTCTTTTATTTTATTCTATTAATATGAAAATATACCATGTAGGCTGGGCACAGTGGCTCATACCTGTAATCCCAGCACTTTGAGAGGTCAAGGTGGGCGGATCACCTGAGCCTGACGTCAGGAGTTCAAGACCAGCCTGGCCAACATGGTGAAACCCCGTCTCTACTAAGAAAAAAAAAAAAAAAAAATTAGCTGGGTATGGTGGCATGCGCCTGTAGTCCCAGCTACTCGGAAGGCTGAGGCACGAGAATCATTTGAACCTAGGAGGCGGAGGTTGCAGTAGGCTGAGATTGCACCACTGCACTCCAGTCTGGGCAACAGAGTGAGATTCCATCTCAAAAAAAGAAAGAAAATATACTATGTATACAGTGGAATTCATGATACCAAAATCAGATAAAGTCATTACAAGAAACGAAACCAACAGGCCAGTGTTCCTAATGAGTAGAAATTTTAAAATTCTAAACAAGCTTTTAACAAATCAAAATGCAATATATGAAAGTAATACATTATGATGAAGTGGGATTTAGCCAAAGAATACAAGGTTCATTTAACATTCAAAGCTCAAGTACTGTCATTCACCATATTAACCAATTAAAAAAGAAAAACTGTATGATTATCTCAACGGATGCTGAAATAACATTCGGCAAAAACCTACATTTACCCTTAATAAAATTTTCAGCAAACTCAGAATAGAAGGGAATTTCTTCAACCTGAGAAGGGGTATCTATGAAAAACCTGCAGCAAACATCATGTTTAATGTTAAAAGACTGAATGGTTTCTTCCTAAAATCAAAAAACTGGCAAGGATTCCCAACCTCATCACTCCAGCTAAAGATCAATTGTGTAAACACTAAGAATGCACAATATAGAAATTCAGTATAATTATAAAATGGTCTCCAAAATTCCTGCCCCCCGTTGTACAGTATTTGTATAATTGCCTCTCCTTGAATGTGGACTTGACTATCAATATGATCGGTGTCACTTCTGTGGATAATGTTACATTTATGGCAAAAGGAAATGTGAAGATGTAATTAAGATCCCAAATCAGGTCAGGTGAGGTGGCTCATGCCTGCATATCCCCGCACTTTGGGAAGCTGAGTGGGGAGGATCACTTGAACCCAGGAGTTTGGGAGCTGCCAGGGCAACACAGCAAGACTGACCCTATCTCCATAAAAAAAATAAGAAATAAAAATTTGCCAAGCACAGTGGTACATGCCTATAGTCCTAGCTACTTGGGAGACTGAAGCAGGAAGATTGCTTGAGCCCAGGAGTTTGAGGTTGCAATGAGCTGAGATCATGCCACTGCACTCCATCCTGGGCAACAGAATGAGACTCTGCAAAAAAAAAAAAAAAAAAAAAAAATCCCAAATCAGTTTTGATAATATGGGTATGGACATCATCTGGGAGGGTCTGACTTAATCAGGCAGAAACCCTTAAAAAGCATGAGTAAAATTGTTTCCTGCTGACCTCAAAGAAGATGAAAGTCACATGAGTTCTACAGCTGCCAGGAACTGAACACTGCCTGCCAGTCACCTGAATAAGTCTAGATGGGCACCCTAAGCCATAGATGACAACGCAGTGTTGGCTAATCCACTGATTGCAGCCATGTGAGCCCTAAGCAATGGATCCATCCAACCGATGCCCAGACTCCTGACCCATGGAAACTGTAAGATAATAACTGAGTGCTCTTTCAAGCTAGTAAGTTTGTGGTACTTCCTGACTCAGCAATGGAAAGCTAATATATACATCATCCAAAATACCAGCAAAAATATGAAATAATTGGAGAGAAATCTGACAAAAGATGTGAAAGACCTGTACACTGAAAGCTTGAAAACATAGATGAGAGAAGGAGAGATATATTACCTGTATGGGTTGGAAGACTTAATTTTAGTGAGAAGCCAGTTCTCTCAAAATTCATCTATAATTTCAGCTCAATCCTAATCAATATTGCAGAAGGGGTTTTTTTTGCAGATATTAACAAACTGTTTCTAACATTTAAATGAAAATGCAAATGACCTAGACAAAACAATTTTGAAAAAGAAGAATAAAGTTGGAGCACTAGAACATTAAGTATCCATGGGGGGAAGGGGGGCTCCACCCAGGAGGGAAGATGGTCTAGCCTTTAACTCTGTCCTACTGGGAAGGGAGCTAGGTGGCTGAGGGCTCTTCCATTTTGGCATTTCCATTTCTGGGGAGGGGGTTCAAAGTCACCAACACGCTGAGAGCTGGAGTTCAGAAACAGAAGTGGGGGGCCACTGTTACCACTCTGCTTAGAAACTTTATGGGTTGCCTCTCATGCAATCTGTAGCTTCAGAGCACACCTTCGATCCTGTCTCTTCCCTCAAACAGCTGTGGGCTGCCCCTCCTCACCCCCAGGGCTGGAAGGTTAGAGGAAGAATGCTATCATTTATACAGAGGGATTTAAAAAATAACAGCTTAAAAAATTACAGCTACATCAATCAAGAAAATGTATTGACATAAAAACTGTCCAATAATACAGTTAAATGGAATGGAGGGTACAGAAACAGATCTCCACATATTTGAATAACTGATTCTCAACAAAGGTGCAAAGGCAATTAGTGAAGGGGTATTCTTTTCAGCAAATGGCACTGAAACAACTGGATATCCACATGCAAAAAAGTGAATTTTGATCTAGACCTTATACCATATTAAAAAGTAACTTTAAAATGTATCACAGATATAAATGTAAAACCTAAAACTATAAAGCCAAAAGAAAACATGACAGAAAACATTTATGACCTTGGGTTTAGCAAGGAATATTCAGTTATGACACCAAAAGCATAATTCATAAAAATGTAAATAAAGAGGCTTTATCAATATTAAAAACATCTGCTCTTCAAAAGATCCTGTTAAGAGAACTTAAAGACAAGCCACAGGCTAGAAGAAACTACTTTCAAATCCCATATATGACAATGGACTTCTAACAGAATTCATAAAGAACTCTGAAAATTCAACAATAACAAAACAATTCAATTTTTTTTAAAAAAGCAAACAAAAGATTTGAACAGACACAGACACACAGAAGAGGAATATATAAATATCACAAATAAGCACATGAAAACATGATCAACATCATTAGTCATTAATGAAATGCACATTGAAACCATAATGAGATACCACTATCTACTTGTTAGAATTGGTAAAATTAAAAATGCTGACTATATCAGTTGTTGTCCAGCTTTTGGAAGAATTAGAACTCTAATATACTGGGTGGAAATGTAAAATGATACAATCACTTTGGAAAATTGTTTGACAGTTAAATGTACATGTATTGTCTTGATCCATTTGGGCTGCTATAACAAAATACCATGAACTAGGTAGCTTATAAACAGCAGAAACTTATTTCTCACAGTTCAGGAGGCTGGGAAGTCCACAATAAAGGTGACAGATTCAATGTCTGGTGAAGACCTGCTTTGTAGTTCCTAGATGGCAACTTCTTATTGTGTACTCACATGGTAGAAGGGGCAGGGCAGTGCTCCATGACCTAATCACTCCCCAACACCTCCTCCTACTAAGACTATCACATTGGTGATTGGGTTTTGACACACAGATTTGGGGAGAACACAAACACTCATATCACAGCACCTACTAATTTATCCAGCCATTTCACTGCTAGGTATTTACCCAGAAAAAATGAAAACACATGTTCATACAAAGACTTGTACAACATTTTCATAGTAGCTCTATTTATAATACCAAAAAATTGGAAACAACTCAGATATTTATCCACAGTTAAATGGATAAACAAACTATAGTATATAAATAAAAAGAATAAAAAGAATTAACTATTGATACATACTATAATTTAGCTGAATCTCAAAATAATTATGCTGAGTGAGACAAACCAAATGAAAAAAAGATACACTATATTATATACAATTCTAAGAAATAAAACCTAATTTATTTGGCACCCAGATCTTCATTTCTATACCAGTTTCAAATAAAAAGTCTCAAATTTCCTTGGATAAATGGCTGATTCTACGACTGGGGCAGGAAATATACAAGATGAGTCTGATGAGTCTGTAGCATCTTGTAATACCAGAAAGTAAGAAAGTCCACACATACACACACATACACACAATACAGAGAGTGGGTCAAGGAGCACAAGAGTCAACTGAAAAAGCCCCCAGTGCCAAAAACTGGAAAAATTTGAGCAACAAAGTATTCACGAATCCATACAAAGAAAAGACGGAATAAAGAAGTAAATGGGGGAGAAGAGGCAAATCTTCCTCACAGAATTCCAAATAAATTATGTAGATACTCCACTCCAAAGGAGGGCTAGCATAACTCCCTACTCCCCCACACTTCCTTAAGTGACTCATAATGATTTCCTTCCAAAGAGTACAGAGTATGCAAAGAGGGAAAAAAGAGTAACTATGCAATGGAGAAACCTGACAAACACTACTTCAGCCAGGTGATGGAGAACAACATTAACAGTCATAAGTCATGTTGACAATATGTACCCTTCATATGATGTAATAAATACAGTACATTACCCCTTTGATTTCCACCCCGCCAAAACCCAAAACCCTAGTCTACTCATGAGGATACATCAAATCCCAATAGAAGGGCATCTTGCAATATACCTCACCAGTACTCCTAAGGACTGTCAAGGTCATCAAATACAAGGAAAATCTGAGAAACTCTCACAGCCAAGAGGAGCACAAGACATCATAACAATTAAATGTGGTGTCCTGGATGGAATCCTGGAAAGGAAAAAGGACATTAAGTGAAAATGAAGAAAATCTAAATAAACTATGAATATTAGTTAATAACAATTTATCAGTGTTAGTTCATTAATTGTAACAAATGTACCCTATTAATTTAAAATGCTAACAGAGAAAATTGTACAAATGATATATGAGCATTCTCTATATTATCTGCTCAATTTTTCTGTAAATCCAAAATCGTTTCCCAAAAGTAAATCTATTAATAAAACATCTAAAGCAAACAGACCTAAAAGGCATATGCATACGTATAATTTAATGTTTAATAAATCAGATACAAATATTTTTAAAAACCTAATATTTGGTGACAGAAAGCAGATTAGTGGCTTGCCAGAAAGTGGTGATTAGTATAGGGGAAGGGGATGGGACAGAACAGTATGAAGGGATTTAAAAAATGGCATGAGGAAACTTTTGGAGGCAAAGGGTATGTTTATCATTTTAGTTTCACAGGTCTAACAACAAATTATACAATTTAAATATATGCAGCTTATTATATGACAACTATATCTTGATAAAGTGTTTTTTTTTCCCCAAACTATAGAAAAAATACTTCCACATTTAAATCCTCTTCTCCAAAAACAGTCTTCAGGAATATTTGAAGTTAGCCCCATCACACCTGAATTTAATCAGTGAATTTTGTTCATTCAAAGATTCATACATTTGGGAAGTTCCTGTGCCAAAAATGCTAATCACCCAGCATCAAAATTTATGGAATAATGGTGATTTAGGACATGCTGGACATCTTTATTGTTGTTTTCCCACTTCAAGATTTTCAATCTTTTGGAAACAACCTCCCCAGACATTCTGACAAGGGAATTATTATAACCAACCAAAATCAAGCCAAATGTAGTTTGTCAGATTTAAAATGAGGCCAAGTGCCAATTTTACAGCAGCGACCGGGAAATCAAATTATATGGCATCTGACATTTAAAATCACACTCCTAAGAAGGCTGTCATTTGATGTCTTGGGTTGGGGTTACAGTACTTAACTTTATAATACTGGGTAACCTTGTGCATCAGTTTTCCCAACTATGAAATTGGGATAACAGTACCTATTTTGTGAGACTGTTGAAGGATTACAGTTAACACAGGTAAAAGGCTTACAAGACTACCTGGCAATGCTGTCCTGATTTTACAAATTCTATACACTGTGTGGCATTAGCCATCAGGAAAATATAAATAAATCAGTGAGATACCACTTCACACACTTGGGGGGCTATAACAAAAAAGACAGATAAAAAATGTTGTCAAAGATGTGAAGAAACTAGGACCCTTATACACTGCTGGTGGAAATGTAAGAAGTACAATCATTTGAACCATAGTCTGGCAGTTACTCCAAAGACCACACCTAGAGTTGCCATATGACCCAGCAATTCCACTCGTATGCATATATCCAGGAGAAAGGAAAATATACGCTGCACAAAAACTTGTACATGAATGTTCATTAGCAGGATTTTTCATGGTAGCCAAAAGGTGTAAACAACCCAAATGTCCAACAACTGATAGAGATGGATAAATAAAATGTGGTTTATCCATACAATGAAATATTATTTGTCAATAAAAAGGAGTGAAGGAGTGAAGTACTGATTCATGTGGAACATGGATGAACCTTGATCCAAAATAGCCAAATCACAGGTACAAAAAGCATATTAGTGGCTGCTGGGAGATTTAGGCGGAAATGTGGAATAACTGCTAGTGGGTATTGAGATTTTAGAGTCATACTCATGTTACAAAATTAATAGTGCTGACGGTTGCACAACTCTGAGTACGTGAAAAATCAATGAACTGATACTTTGAGTGAGCTGTATGATACTGGAATTATACCTCAATAAAGCATGGTAACTGTTTTAAGATAGGCTGGAAAGAGAAAGCCTGAAAACAACAATAATGATATTAATAAATTAGTTTACTTCTCTAGTCTCATATACTTCTGTGCCCACACTTGCTCCTGTTCTATTCATAATGGTCCCCTTGCAGTTGCCATATTATATCCTGCCATTTGATGCCCGGTGAACATTCTATACCTGCTTCCCGGAATTCTCTTTACCTTTCCTCTATCTGCCTAACTTCCACATATCTAAAATTAATCAGAGTAAACTACTTACTAGAACAACCAACTCCAAATCCTAGTAACCTAACATGATAAAGGTTTGTTTCTCACTCATGTAGCCCCTCCCCAGATGATCGAGGGGTCCAGGCTCCTTACCTCTAGTGGCTCCCCAACCTCCTGGAGTCTTCTTCTGTATTCTTTATACATGGTTGAGATAAACTATGAGTCATTAGCACAGCTAGACCTTGAGGTCCTATAAGAAAATTTGCAAATCATTCACTCCATTTTGAACAAGGTATATTTAAGATGATGTTAAAATACCCAATGGTCTTGGGTCAAATACAGTTTATGACTGTGTATCTAAAATATATATTGCAATATTCTTCCCTTTTTCTACTGACTTCATGAATTTAGCGGGGATCCATTTTATAAGCTCAAAGATAATTACTTTTCAGACTAAGAATATTTAGGGTAAAAAGTACTGTTCAACATCTCTACTGAGGATGTTATGATGTAGCACACTGTATAAGCTGGAGCTAAAGGAAACTTTCCTTAAAGTGCTATTTACTAAACATTGGAACACATTCCTTAAGACAAATCGAAGTGTGGCACACAACATCCAAACTTCCATCATAGATACAGAGGTGTTACCATCTCCCACTCCCAAATTTCTTTGTCACGCTGAGGATACTCAAGAGGAGCAGGACATGTTGGTCGCAGCAGGAGAAACTTGAAAGCATTCACTTTTATGGAACTCATAAGGGAGAGAATCTCTTATTTAGTATCATCCTTGATACATTTATTATTTTAAAAGATAATGTAGCCAAATGTCTTCCTCTGTGTTAAATCTTTACAAAACTGAAATCTTAAAATGGTGACAAAAATTCTACTTCTGATAGAATCTATTCATTTTTCCAATTAGATAGGGCATAGTTCTTAATTTGCAAAACAAAACGTAATATGCTTATGAGGTTCCATCCCAAAGAACCTGCTATTGAGAGTAGCATTCAGAATAACGGGTGGAAATGCCAACTCCAGAGTTTCAGATCCTACCGGTAATTGGGGTAGGGAGGGGCTTTGGGCGGGGCCTCCCTAGAGGAGGAGGCGTTGTTAGAAAGCTGTCTGGCCAGTCCACAGCTGTCACTAATCGGGGTAAGCCTTGTTGTATTTGCGCGTGTGGGTGGCATTCTCAATGAGAACTAGCTTCACTTGTCATTTGAGTGAAATCTACAACCCGAGGCGGCTAGTGCTCCCGCACTACTGGGATCTGAGATCTTCGGAGATGACTGTCGCCCGCAGTACGGAGCCAGCAGAAGTCCGACCCTTCCTGGGAATGGGCTGTACCGAGAGGTCCGACTAGCCCCAGGGTTTTAGTGAGAGGGGCAGTGGAACTCAGCGAGGGACTGAGAGCTTCACAGCACGCACGAGTTTGATGCCAGAGAAAAAGTCGGGAGATAAAGGAGCCGCGTGTCACTAAATTGCCGTCGCAGCCGCAGCCACTCAAGTGCCGGACTTGTGAGTACTCTGCGTCTCCAGTCCTCGGACAGAAGTTGGAGAACTCTCTTGGAGAACTCCCCCAGTTAGGAGACGAGATCCCTACAATTACTACTTTTTCTTGCGCTCCCCACTTGCCGCTCACTGGGACAAACGACAGCCACAGTTCCCCTGACGACAGGATGGAGGCCAAGGGCAGGAGCTGACCAGCGCTGCCCTCCCCCGCCCCCGACCCAGGAGGTGGAGATCCCTCCGGTCCAGCCACATTCAACACCCACTTTCTCCTCCCTCTGCCCCTATATTCCCGAAACCCCCTCCTCCTCCCCTTTTCCCTCCGCCCTGGAGACGGGGGAGGAGAAAAGGGGAGTCCAGTCGTCATGACTGAGCTGAAGGCAAAGGGTCCCCGGGCTCCCCACGTGGCGGGCGGCCCGCCCTCCCCCGAGGTCGGATCCCCACTGCTGTGTCGCCCAGCCGCAGGTCCGTTCCCGGGGAGCCAGACCTCGGACACCTTGCCTGAAGTTTCGGCCATACCTATCTCCCTGGACGGGCTACTCTTCCCTCGGCCCTGCCAGGGACAGGACCCCTCCAACGAAAAGACGCAGGACCAGCAGTCGCTGTCGGACGTGGAGGGCGCATATTCCAGAGCTGAAGCTACAAGGGGTGCTGGAGGCAGCAGTTCTAGTCCCCCAGAAAAGGACAGCGGACTGCTGGACAGTGTCTTGGACACTCTGTTGGCGCCCTCAGGTCCCGGGCAGAGCCAACCCAGCCCTCCCGCCTGCGAGGTCACCAGCTCTTGGTGCCTGTTTGGCCCCGAACTTCCCGAAGATCCACCGGCTGCCCCCGCCACCCAGGGGGTGTTGTCCCCGCTCATGAGCCGGTCCGGGTGCAAGGCTGGAGACAGCTCCGGGACGGCAGCTGCCCATAAAGTGCTGCCCCGGGGCCTGTCACCATCCCGGCAGCTGCTGCTCCCGGCCTCTGGGAGCCCTCATTGGTCCGGGGCCCCAGTGAAGCCGTCTCCGCAGCCCGCTGCGGTGGAGGTTGAGGAGGAGGATGGCTCTGAGTCCGAGGAGTCTGCGGGTCCGCTTCTGAAGGGCAAACCTCGGGCTCTGGGTGGCGCGGCGGCTGGAGGAGGAACCGCGGTTGTCCCGCCGGGGGCGGCAGCAGGAGGCGTCGCCCTGGTCCCCAAGGAAGATTCCCGCTTCTCAGCGCCCAGGGTCGCCCTGGTGGAGCAGGACGCGCCGATGGCGCCCCGGCGCTCCCCGCTGGCCACCACGATGATGGATTTCATCCACGTGCCTATCCTGCCTCTCAATCACGCCTTATTGGCAGCCCGCACTCGGCAGCTGCTGGAAGACGAAAGTTACGACGGCGGGGCCGGGGCTGTCAGCGCCTTTGCCCCGCCGCGGAGTTCACCCTCTGCCTCGTCCACCCCGGTCGCTGTAGGCGACTTCCCCGACTGCGCGTACCCGCCCGACGCCGAGCCCAAGGACGACGCGTACCCTCTCTATAGCGACTTCCAGCCGCCCGCTCTAAAGATAAAGGAGGAGGAGGAAGGCGCGGAGGCCTCCGCGCGCTCCCCGCGTTCCTACCTTGTGGCCGGTGCCAACCCCGCAGCCTTCCCGGATTTCCCGTTGGGGCCACCGCCCCCGCTGCCGCCGCGAGCGCCCCCATCCAGACCCGGGGAAGCGGCGGTGACGGCCGCACCCGCCAGTGCCTCAGTCTCGTCCGCGTCCTCCTCGGGGTCGACCCTGGAGTGCATCCTGTACAAAGCGGAGGGCGCGCCGCCCCAGCAGGGCCCGTTCGCGCCGCCGCCCTGCAAGGCGCCGGGCGCGAGCGGCTGCCTGCTCCCGCGGGACGGCCTGCCCTCCACCTCCGCCTCTGCCGCCGCCGCCGGGGCGGCCCCCGCGCTCTACCCTGCACTCGGCCTCAACGGGCTCCCGCAGCTCGGCTACCAGGCCGCCGTGCTCAAGGAGGGCCTGCCGCAGGTCTACCCGCCCTATCTCAACTACCTGAGGTGAGGGCCCGGGACGGGGCACGCCCAGCGCGTCCGGGAGTAGCGGTTCCGTTGGCGGCGGCCGCCAACCCTCAGCCCCAGCCCCAGCGCACCGCTGCGCTCCCCCGGGCGGCCGGAGAGGGTGGGCAGCGGGACACAGCACAGGGGCAGTTGCCTCCCTTCTTCTTCCCTCCTCTCCTCACTCTTTTGGGGACACGAAGGTGGGCGCAGAATATACTATTTTTGGGGCGTGCCTCCCTGAAAGCTGTTTTTTGTTTGTTTGTTTTTTAACTTTCCGAATCTTCCAGATTCCGAAGCAGAACCAACCCCGATTTAAAACGTGCAGCGTCACACTAGGTCCGCTGTAGCCCAGTGGGGCAGAAAGTGCGCGGCGAGTTGGGGGCTTTATGAAATGCTTCTTTCTTAGAAGAAGGACGTTTACCAGGAGTGCTTGTCTTGGAGAGGAGTTAAGGCACCGTTCCCCCGGGAGGGGTGGGACTTGAGAGGTGGCCGGCCAGAACCGAAAGCAGCACCATCTTAGGGATTTGAACACTTCAATGGCTCAGTTTTCTTAAGAATCTCAAGATTAAAATTAAGTTCACGTGGGAAATGTTTAAACTGTGGATTTAAACGCCTATCACTGCATTGCACCGTTTTCTTATTATTGCTTGCTATTCACTACAATTTTTTTTATATACAGGTTTAAAAAACACTACTTTGCATACTGAAGTAATGGAATGTAAAAAAAGAATGCTCTGTTTGGAATCTTATGTTGTGAATAGGCAAAACAGTGTCAGTGTATTGGACAATACTTTAAAATGACAAACATATACTTGCTTAAGTAAGCAATGATTACAGGGTTGTGTTTTAAAAACTCAAAACCAAAACATTGCAAAGTACCATCGAACTTTTAAAGCCAAACCATATTTGTTTTGACCCAGCATACAGACAGGAAGGACATAACATTTCATTTGTCAAAGACTAAATTGTTTCTATATAAAGAGTTTTGTAGAAAGATTTCCTTTTAACCGACTTTAGCTTTCTAGGACATAATATTATACACTAATTATTGTTCTTTTATATTGGTGCTACTGATGAATGGCTAATCATTTGCAAGTATGGTGAATCCAGTTACGGGTAGTCTATTACCAAGTTTAGTTTGCATGTCTTTCAAGTGTATATATACAGTTCTGTTTTTAAAATCTCCTTTCACCCTGTTAATACTGGTTTAAGAAACCTTTAGTATTAGTGGTGCACTTAAAAATAAATGGAGTACTTTGTTTTGCATTTCAAGGCCGGATTCAGAAGCCAGCCAGAGCCCACAATACAGCTTCGAGTCATTACCTCAGAAGATTTGTTTAATCTGTGGGGATGAAGCATCAGGCTGTCATTATGGTGTCCTTACCTGTGGGAGCTGTAAGGTCTTCTTTAAGAGGGCAATGGAAGGTAGGCTCCTTTCCCCTGATCCTTTATTATTGGTTTAATTGTAAATGGAGACCATCTAATATTGTATAGATTTCAATTATTCCTTGTTTCTTTTAAGAAATGGTGATATTTCCATATAATTTAAAATATATGATGACATTTTAACAATATGTTTTTATTTATGGTACTCAAAATGGAATGTGGTTGGGTACTATAATTGCATACTCTTTGACTAACACTTTCAGTATTAGACATAAGTCATAAAAATCTTGAGGACAGTGCTACTATTGTTCCTTAACTGCTTAGCTTTGAGGAAACAGCTTTGTTCTAATAGTACTTTTATATATCTATTATGTAGATATATGTGTATGCAGTACTTTAAAATTTTGATTAAAAGAAAAATGGTAGTTGACACATATGTACATGTATGTGTATACATATTTGTACATACACGAACATATATCACAACATGTATATGATGCAGTTTTCTACATGATACTGTCTTTTGACTACATGAATATTTATGTAATATTTACAAAGAAGTAATTCTAAACAAATTTTTGAATTCTCTTTTTGTTCAGTATATTTTTGTAGGTATATAAGAGGACAGGATTAAACAGTTTAAAATAAAAAATCTGGACATCACAGTAGCATAATTTCTAAAGAAGTATTTTGCTTTAAGTAAAACTTTCATGTTTTTAAACTCATTGAACTTACGTGCTTAATGATTTCAGATTTACTTGCATAGTGTGTTTCAGATTTTAACTTTCAAAGAAAATATTTTTAAATTTCTTTCTACCTAAAGTCTAAGCAGCCAAACATCTTTACATTTGAAGATAAAAATACATTGAAAGAGTTCATATTTTAATACCAGCAATAAATGTATTCTATAACTATGTAAAATGAAGCTTAGGATTCCCTCTGGAGTGCTGAGATCACACCTAGACAAGGAACCAAGGATCTGAATGTTGGCTTTTTGTTTCCTGTTCTGAGGATTTTTGTTTGTTTGTTTGTTTCAAGAGCCCTCTCCTTACAAGCAGAAAAGCAGGTAATAGGAAATTTCACTTTAAGGGAGCTTTCAAAGGAGTTCTTCATAACAAATATTTGCTTTGTATATTTTTAGAACATGATTTTTTCTCACAAAAGATGAATGTATTTTACTGATGTTGAACATATTCAGCTTTAGGGGGTTTGATTGCATTTTAAACTAATTGAGGCAGTGTTAAAAGTGGTACTTGAGAAAATAGGGCAACTGATAGTGGCTCTTACCCATTGACATTATTTATTTACAGTTACAGTTGGAAGTTCTTTGTGTGGAAAAGTCAGTTTTCCAATGGGTAATTGGAGTTACCATTTTTATCTGACTTTGGTTCTGGTTTCTTAAACATTGCCTTCTGCATTAATATGATTTCCTCTCTTCTTAAAGTCTCCTAAGGATAGTATAATTTTATAAGTGAATGACTCCCTTAGAATCCTCTTAAGGCCAATTTGTCCTACCCCAGCTCCTTCTTTTGAAAGATAAGCAAATCTCAAAGACATAAATATGAGTTTCCAAAGGTCACAAAACTAGTTAGTAGCTGATTGTTAGTAAACATAGGTTAAATATTTTTACATTGCAGCGCTTGTAAATCAGAGATGATATGCAAAAGTAGATATATAAACTGTTTGATTCACAGAAGTTATTTCATAAAGTGCATATATAGAACAAAGAGCACCCTAACTAAAATACAAATGCTTTCTCGTCATTTTGTTAGAATAGCATCCAAAACTGTAGACGAAGTCTTTCCAAATGTACTCTTAGAAAGCATTTGTTGGACTCCGGCTGTTGGCATGGTCCTATAGTCTTGAGTACTAGAAGTGAAGCACCTTTATTTAGCAATAATTACAAAGAGTTGCTTAAGATTGATGCAGATAAATCATTCATGAAACTAGAACAAGATTATGAACTACATTAGTAAGTTCCTTCATTCAGCAATTTATGCCAAAGATACCCTTTCCCTGACTTCGCTTTTCTCTGCCTTAAGATAAAATGAGGATAACAGTGGCTATTTCTTAGGGTTGCTATAAAGATTAAATAAGCTGATACTTGTATGTAAAAGAAGGCCTGACATATTATCAGTTTCCATTGACATTTCTACTTTCAAGGAACTTGTAATACAGTTAGGGAGGTAACATATGCACATAAACATCTAAATAAAAATTCTCAGTAAATGCGCAAGTAAGCAATTCTGTAATGTATATGAGATCTGTGTGGTTTGTGAGTTTTTGTATTTGGACAGAGCAAGGTGGTTATGGGCTGAAATATGTATATTCTTGAATGATGAAGAAGGCTACATGGAAGATATGAACATTTGATTAGTAAAGGACAAATAAGCTTTCTAGGCATTGAGGAGAGCTTTAAGTATATACAGTCAAAGAAGAGTGAAGAAATTAAGATTACACTGACTAAGCATTGAATGTTCACATTAGGAAATTGAGAGAGTTAAAGTTTGAGAAACTAGATTGCTAGTGTTTGGGTGAATTTGGAGAATCGGTAATTTAAGGCAAGAGAATAGAGAGAATGTTCTAGGAGTTTTCAGGAATGAGAAAGATAAGTAGAAGGACTTATATCAGGTTCAAAATCTTCAATAAAGCAATGCTGCGTGATGAGCTGGTTCAAGGTGGCGCTGTGTGTGGATGCCAATATGGCCAGAAGTTTAAAGTAAACAGGCAACAATATGGATACTAATGTTGCCAAGGATGAGAATGAAAATGATGGCATTATAAAATGCTTTCTCTGTGCCAGTGACTATTTCAGTGCTTTGCAGGTCTTAACTTATTTAGTTGTTATAATGTTGGTATTATTATTATTACTCCCACTTTACAAATGAGGAAACTAAGACCTGTAGATGTTAAGCTGTCTTAATACACTTAGGAAATGGTAAAGTCAGGATTCAAATCCAGGTGGTATGAATCCAGAATCCCGGCCCTCGACCACTGTGCTTCCTTTCTCATAATAGGAAATGCAGTCAAAGAAAAACAATAGAGGATTAGAAGAAAAGATGTGAGCCAAGTGATGAAACATCTAGGAAGGTAAAAGTGAATCCTAAAGGAGAATGCAAGAGCAGGGGTAATGAGAAGTGTGTGATATAAAAGGATGGACCATATTAACTTCACATTTAGGGCAGCAATAAGAAGACATAAGCAGGAGCCAACTGCCAGTTTCTTCACCTCCCTCCCATGTTAGGAGAGGGAGGTGATAAAGCCTATAAAGTCATTCTGGATGACTGGGTTTCCCTGGAAATGAGACAGAAGAGAGAAGAGATAAAGAAATAAGATACCACTCAGGAAATGGGAGAAAGGAGTTGGGAAAAATGATTTCTTTTAAGCTAATTGAACTGTTTAGGATATAGTATTGGCCAAAAACCAGTTGGTTGGATAGCCCATTGCATTCCTTTACCAAGACTTGTAGGTTTGGAGTGAACCATGAAAGGGTCAGGAATTGACTTAATGCCTTCCAAAGAGAGGAAGTAATAATGACCTGCCAGTCCTACAAATGCAGACTACTAACCTGGTATGATGAAGGAAAGGACTATTTCTCAATGGCTTATCTTTGCCAGTACACAGTAACCAGCCCAGTGCTAGGAATATACTAGGCATCCAGTAAATAACTGCTACATGATCCAGTCATCATAACTGATAATGCCACACTTTTATTTTTTGGATGCTTTACTCAATGACAGCATTTGTTGTGAATACATTTGGTGTAATATCATTAAACACATGTTATAATACAGTTGAAATGTATTACTTAGAAGACACTAAGCTAAGTAGGTACTGAAGGATTTTCGATTGTATTGCAATATTATCCTCACTTTTTTTTTTTTTTTTTTTTTTTTGAGACGGAGTCTCGCTCTGTTGCCCATGCTGGAGTGCAGTGGTGTGATCTCGGCTCACTGCAAGCTCCGCCTCCCGGGTTCATGCCATTCTCCTGCCTTAGCCTCCCGAGTAGCTGGGACTACGGGTGCCCGCCACCACGCCTGGCTAATTTTTTGTATTTTTTAGTAGAGATGGGGTTTCACCATGGTCTCAATCTCCTGACCTCATAATCCACCTGCCTCGGCCTCCCAAAGTGCTGGGATTACAGGCGTGAGCCACCGCACCCGGCCTGTCCTCATTCTTTTATTCATATATTAATTGTTCATGAAGCAATTACCTTAATTACATTAGTTCATGTATTTATTGAGTACCTGCCATGCGCCAGGCACTGTGTTAGGTACTGGTGAAACCACAGTAAAACAAGAGAGACCTTGCTGGCTGTTGACTAAAGTTTATAGTGTAGTGGTGGAGAGAGACATTTTACCTATTTGTGTACACATGACTAATTGCACATGTGGTAAGTGATTCGTTTATGCAATGTTTGGACAACTAGAGAATTGACCCCTCTGTCAGATAATGGGGTAAGTTTTTCAGACCTAGACATCACAATAAATAGACTACAGAGGAAACTAGACAGAAATGAAATACTTTTATGAATAAAGTGTTTCTTTCAAAAGTTGGGTATACTTGGTGTCATAGGCTAGTAATGAAAACTGGTTTGGTAGCATAGTTCTCCTTGATACAGCATCAGAAAGAGAAAGATTGACATCCAATTTTTCATCAGCAACTTCTGCGATTTATTTGTTCTATATTTAGAGCTCTGTAATGCTTTCTCCATCTTTTGTAGTGCACAGATCATCCAGCAATCTCTTCTACTATAATCTATTTGAATTTGAATAATATTTGGGCTCTGAGAAGATATTTTGCCAATAATCTTATTTATATTCATTTAATCTCCAATAGAGTCTACTCTATAGCAGCTTTCACGTTACCCTAAAAATAAATATGTAGTAATTCACTAGATTTTATTTCAAAACTCTATATCCAATTTCTTTTCAAGCTGAGGTCTCTCAGTTTAGTGTTTAGCATGGATAATGATAGATTGGTTTTAAGCACCACTTTACATTATGGTTCATTGAAATAAACCTCTACTGTACTGAAAAAGAAATGGTTAAAAAGATAGCATTTGGTGTCATCTGTTCATATTTGGTTATTTAGAGCTCCCAGATTTTTAATACTCTTTCAGAACATGTACTTTAATACCACTACAAGAGCCAGAGGAGAAGCAGTGGTATTAGCCATGCGTGCTAGTGCTAATAACTGCTCCTGTTCTGGCCACTGAATCATTGTACTTTAATTACTCAAGTAACACAAAAATCCATCTCCTTTAAAAAATGAAAATGTTATCAATAAGGCTTAAGTCCTCTTGATCAATACCTCTAATCTGTTCCCTTGCCTACCGTCTTTCTATACCTCTACCTCAGTTTTTCCCATGTGTATGTGTATGTGTGTGTGGAATATGTTCTCTGGGGTATGTTAATATATAAATGGTATTATATATCATAATTTATGCATCATGTTATTTTGATACAAAAATGACTTGAAGCTCTATTGTTCATATATGTAGTTCCAACTTGTTTTTTTAACCACTGCTTAATATTTCATAATATGAAAAATCATTATATTTAGGAATTACTAATTACACTATTACTTGAGTAAACCCTTTTTGTACATTTCTCCTTTGGTACATGTCTTGCTTCTCTTTCCAGAATATATTGAAGTATTTTGATACAGTTCTAAATGAACTAGATGATTAGCTTTCTACCTGCTGCTAAGATGATTTGATTCACTAATTTATTCACTTCAGATACATGTATTGATCCTACATTTAAAAGTTGCTTGTGCTGGGACTGAAGATGAAAATGTATGCAGACCCTGTCTTTGACATGCACAAAACCAAGAAGAAGAAAATAAAACAGAACAAACCTGTGGTACAACTAGTGAACATGAGAATACCTTGGTACAAGTTATGCCAGAGCCGTGGCCAACACACCGTAGTATTCAGTTAGACACATGGAGAAGGATGGCAGTTTATTCTGCTAACATATCTTGATGTTGTGCAAGAGGCTTATTCATTTAATAGACACTTAAGTCGCCTTCACTATAACCCAGGCACTGTTTTAACTGCTTCACTGGATTAGCTCAATTAATCCTTGTAAGAGTCCTTTGAGGTGGAGGTTCTGTTAGTATCTATATTTTACAGATGGGTGTAAAGAGAGGTTTCTACTATTCAGGAGGTCTGACTCTAACTTCTGTGTCTTAAATTCCTGCTTCTGTGCTGTTTTCCTAGACTGTTTTGTATTTGAGCAAATATTAATTACTTTATACTTTTTCAGATAAATACATGGTCTCTTATAGGAGACTGGTTTTCAAATTGTGCTCCTTAACTCAGTCAAGTTCCTTCTTCTACTCAGAACAGCTCTGTACTTCTTTATTTGGTTTATATTTCCACTTGAGATTTTTATTGGGACAAAGGATTCTCAGCCAACCTTTTTTTAAAAAGCACTCCTTTATAACAGGAAACCCTTAGATCTCAATCAAGTATTTATTCGAGTGACTCCTAAGAAGTTTTTTGGCTCTATTTGCTGGTATCTTTTTGGCATTTGTGCAAAGACGAGATGACCATTTGTGATCAAGATTTAAAGTCCAACTGCTCACTCTTCTAACAGCATGGCCACATTATTAGCCGAAAATCACATCTGAGTTATAGAGCTTTTGCTTTTGTCAGAAAAAAAACAAAGTAACTCCAGGGAATCTTTTATCAGTCACTTCTTTAAAGGATTGATTGAAATAATTGACACTTAAGACAGACACTCAAAAATAGGCACACTAATCATTTACACAAGGGATTTCCAACCCCTAGGATGTGGACTGGTACCACAGCCAGTCCATGGTCCGGTGCGGGCCCATGGCCTGTTAGGAAGTGGGCCACAAAGCAGGAGGTGAGCAGTGGCCAAGCGAGAATTACAGACTGAGCTCCGCCTCCCTGTCACATCAGCAGCAGCCTTAAATTCTCATAAGAGTGAGAACCCTATTGTGAATTCTGCATGCAAGGGATCTAGGTTGCGCACTTCTTATGAGAATCTAATACCTGATGATCTGTGGTAGAACAATTTCATCCAGAAACCATCCCACACCATCCATGGAAAAATTGTATTCCACAAAACTGGTCCCTGATACCAAAAAGGTTGAGGACTGCTGGTTTACATCTTGGTTTTTAAACTCCATTGTCATTTAAGAACATCAGAAAGTCACATACTCTGTATATCTTCCCTATCTACCTAATTTGAGGACAGGCCGATGAACACAATATCCTTCTTGTGGCTAGATGGCCCTCATATAATTAACTATATAATGCATACTTCATATAATTTATCATCAAGACTTTTTTTCTCCTCTGATGAGATGTTATGCTTTCTAATAAGTGATATGTAAATAGCCTATTGGGTTTTCCTTTTTATTTTAACTCCTGCAAAACAAGTACATTTTAATGCTCAATTTTTAAAAATTAACAGGTTTTGAGCTTTATTTTTAACTGCTACTACAGCGTCTTGTGTTGTGTACTTTATATGACATTTTAAGGAATCATAACTTTTTTCTTAAAGCATAGTATTTACTAGTAATCATTATTTCTTTAGGAAAAAAATGCAAATACTTTTCATGCTATTTACTCTTCTATGACCAAGTGATTTATTTATGAGATAGAATACACATGTAGTGAGTATGGACCGTGAGCTCAAAACAGTGTATGAAATATAAAAATTAAAGGGTAAAAATAATGGTTATCATTTATTGAGTGTTTACTAAATTCAGGTACTCTTCTAATGTCTCCTTGTTTACTAACTCATTTAACTCTTGCAACAAACCTATGAGACAGGTTCTATTTTTCTCATTTTACAGATAAGATTCGTTCAGTTAGTCAACAGTAGAGCAGAACTCCACTCCTGGAGTCAATGCCCTTAACTTCCACTGGATATTCCTTTGCAGGAAAAGATACAGTCTTTGATTTCAAGGAGCCTGCAGTGTGTGTGTGGAAGTGAGTGATTAACAGACAACACTGCAAATTTAGTGTTTGATTAAATTGTGTGTTGCAGACTTAGGGTGCTATAAGTGAACTAGAGAGGAAAGTACCAAGAGTTGTCATTACTGATTGCCTATATATAATAGAAACCATGCTAAATGCTTTATATTTAATATTTCTATTCTTCACAACAATCCTAAAAAGTAGAATTTACCATTTCCACTTCATATGTAAGCAAAGACTCAGAAGTTAGTTAACTTACCCCAAATAATAGTAGTACTGGCAGAGATTTGTCTGCAGTAGTTAGAAAAGGTAGTTTATTGAGCTAGTAAGATTTATTCAAAGCCTTTAAAAACAGAGACAGTAATTAAGAAACGTTTATTTTTGATAGTTTTTTTAATATAATAATATTGTGACTCCTGGCTTATTATACATAAGAAAAATTTCAGGTGGGTCAACAACTTAATTTTTTTTTTATTTGAAGAAAAGAAACCTTAAAGTATGGAAAGATGATGGAGTTATGTATTTATAGTCTTGGGATGGAAAACTTTCTAAATTTGATATAAAATCCAGAATTCAAAAACAAATTTGCTCCATTTGCTATATAATCTCAAATTTCTTATATAAGGCAAAAAATTCATAAAGTCAAAGACAACAATAAATTAGGAAACTGTAACATATATGTAAATCAAAAGGAAATTATTACCCATATACAAAATATTCTTACAAATCAAGAAAAAGACAAACAGGAAGAAAAATGAACAAAAAATATTAAGACAGTTCACAAAATACAGCCCACAGAAGTATGAAAAAGGCTCAACTCACTAATAAGCGTTACTGATTAAAATAATAATGGGAATTTCAGCAATTTGAGTACTGGAATAATAATGAATAACAAATAATGACCATTGGAGAATCTGAAGATAGTTTGGTATTGTCAATTAAAATATGCGTTACTTTGGCCCAACAATTCTACTTCTAGAAACTCATCCTTACAGAACTCTAGAATACCTGTAGGTGGATGTTCATTGCAGTATTACATTATTTATAATACTGAGAAACTGAATACAGCCCAAATGTCTGTTAAGAAGAGATTAGCAAATTGTGGTATACCCTTGCAATGAAAAGAGTGAGTTAGCTGTCTATACTACAGATGTCAAGAAGTCTCTAAAATATTTTATTTTATGAAAAAGCAAGGAACAATATCATTCTGGGTAAAAAATTGTACCCATTTGATCTTGCTAGGTATAGAGAGCTATCCAAAAGAAAATAACTAAGTGCTTACTGTCAGGATGAGAGACTTCCAATTTCTGATGACATGTTTTGGTCTTTTTTTTTTTTTTTTTTTTGAGGTGGAATCTAGCTCTGTCACCCAGCCTGGAGTGCAGTGGTTTGACCTCAGCTCACTGCAACCTGTGCCTCCCTGGTTCAAGTCTGCCTGATTCTCCTGCCTCAGCCTCCCAAATAGCTGGGATTACAGGTGCCCACCACCACGCCCAGCTAATTTTTTTATTTTTAGTAGAGACAGGGTTTTACCATGTTGACCAGGCTGGTCTCGAACTCCTGACCTCAGGTGATCTGCCCGCCTCGGCCTCCCAAAGTGTTGGGATTACAGGCATGAGCCACTGCACCCAGCTTCATTCTTTAAGCAAGTATTTACTGAAGGGGCTGCAATTACACACCAACTTGGTGCCTGACTTTCCTCCACACTGGCCCCGCCTAGTCTCAGCTAGCCTCTGCTGCCCTAATGGTGTCCAGTGACCATATGTGCCACTTTTCACCTTCAGGTAACCTAGAATGTTGAAAGAGACTAACAAAGAATGAAATTTGAAGAATATTGAAGCAAAAGCTTGAGGTTACTCTGTATCATGAATTAAGGAATCCTTCCTGAGTAGATGGAGCCAAGAATGGACACAGGCCCACGATTCCTCACACACAATCTCAATATTCAAAAAGCACTGCAAACAAAAATTTTCTTGTAGTCACTTGTCAACAATACCTAACCTGACGTGAATTTGTTTGGCAGCAAAATCTGATCTGAAATCACATGAGGAAATCTTGTAGTCTATGTAAATATTCATACATTTTGCTGCATAAATATAATGTTTTATTAAGTGTTGCTCTATTTTATCTTTCTAAAATACAAACAATTTTGAATTTTGAAACACAATTGGCCCAATACATTTCAGCTAAGAGATTTTGGACATGTACTCAGAAATGATTTATAGACTATGTTGAGAGTGGTGCCTGCTGGCTTTTTGCAATGTAGCAGCCCTGAAAATTTTTATAAACAATTCTTATCATTTATTCTTATCTTCTTTTTTTGAGATGGAGTCCCCGCTCTGTAGCCCAGGCTGAAGTGCAGTGGCACAATCTCAGCTCACTGCACTCTGCCTCCTGGGTTCAAGCGATTCTCCTGCCTCAGCTTCCCGAGTAGCTGGGATTACAGGCATGTACCACCACACACACTAATTTTTGTAGTTTTAGTAGAGATGGGGTTTCACCATGTTGGCCAGGTTGCTCTTGAACTCCTGACCTGAAGTGATCCTCCCACCTTGGCGTCCCAAAGTGCTGGGATTACAGGCATGAGCAACGGCGCCCAGCCTATTCTTACCATTTTTAATAAATTCTTAGTACCATGCTGGGTTCTACAGGGAGCTATAAAAGATAAATAAGCCATATTACCTAACTTTATATAGTTTTCGCTCAATCATGGAGTTTATCCCATATTCAAGTATAATATAGGTAATATATAAATCAAATGAGTTTTTGATTCCAAGGGGAAAAAGATCATATTTAGCTAGGGAGACCAAAATGTGTTTTTATGGAAAGGGTAGCATGCTAGATGGGCTGCTGAGAATGCATGAAATTTTTGATAGCAAGAATTGTAATGGCTTTTGTAAACAAAAACTACAGACTGAGCAGAAGGACAATTTGGCTAAAGCATGGAACATGGTCAGAATCCCTTACAATTATATATAAATTATTTGTGTTTTTTCTAGGATAATTCTTTTCATGAGGTTTTGAAAGAGATCAGTGACCCCTTATCCCTACCCCCAAAAAAGTTAGCTTACCACTGCTTTAAAGGAATGGTGAGGATTATTATAAAACAGAAGGTCAAGAAAATGTGGAATGCACAATGGGGTGTTTACAATTAATTGAGTAAAGAGTGAGAAGCCCCTAAATATTTTTTGGGCAGTGTAGTGGCATATTTTAATATTTAAGAAAATTAGTATATCAGCAGTATATTGGAAAGATTAATGTCAGAAAGGTAAGGGACAAGGAAAACAGTCTGGGGATGGTGCACTAAGGACCTGAGCCAGGGTTGTGGAGAGAGGAATGGGTTCAATGGGTAGATTGGAACCAATTGAGAAGGGTGATGAAAGCGACACAAGAGAATTGTGGGGGTGGGGGATGTCACCTTCAGAAATAGGAAGTACATGATCATTTTACTCAGTAAAGGAGTGATGTTGAAAGTAGTATTTAGGAAGGATTATCCTAAAAGCACCATGCAGAATATATTTGTACAGAGATTAGATAGCTTGAAGTCAGAGAGAACAGCTAGGAAACTGGTAACACAGATTCTGAGAAGTAGTTTAATTTCAAATTGTTTGTATTATATTCTACATAATGTCGTCAGCAGGATATTGAAATAATATAATTTTTGTGCACAAAATAACTTATGAGAATTGAGATGTTCTGGTTTGTCACTTCATTTAGTCGTCTGCTTATTTATTAATTTATACCAAAAATAATGCCGTTTTGTGCCTGGATTTGTGTTAAATATTGAGACTCAAAAATGGATGAGCCAAATTCATAACTTAGGAGAAAGGCACGTAAACACGTTGCAGAAATGCAGTCTGGTAATATCTATGAGAGGTGTGAGCTGAGAATTGTGGAAGTATAGGACAGGAAGATCTAACCCTGGTGTTTAAATGCAGGGTATGGAAGGAGAAAGTCTGAATCCTGACTAAGTATTAGATTTAAAATATTAAATCTTAAAAATTATTGTAATTTCAAAGTTTGTGGCAACTTTTTTGTAATTAACAGTGGAGACCACAATGGTTTATCTTCTTTAAGCAGAGCACTTCAGTGAGTGTTTCTTTGTGCAAAGGCCCATCCAGAGGCCACTTTGGACGGGGGGACAGATGAAAGTATGAAGAACTGAACCTCTCTATGTACTATTTTAATAGAAATTAGGGAATTGTAGGCTAGCAGCTGGGGCAAGGAGTAGGAAATAGAAAGGGCCTAACAACTGAGTAGGAAGCAAGGGCTCAAGGAGAGTAGATGCCTGTGAGAATTTCCCTATTGCAGGCAACAATCCATAAATCCCTAGGCTGGTAGTGCCTGATAGCAAACTTGGAATTGTTTACTATCTCATGTTTTAATTACCTCCAGCTACCTCCCAAACCTTAAGTAAATTTTTGCTGTTTACATTTTCCTTTATAAAAGGATATGCATTTCAGATTGCTGACCTTTCCTATGATGACAAGTGTCTCAGTAGTATGATACTTAGAAGATATATAGGCCGGGTGCAATGGCTCACGCCTGTAATCCCAGCACTCTGGAAGGCCGAGGTGGGCAGATCACGAGGTCAGGAGATCGTAACCATCCTGGCTAACATGGTGAAAGAAACCCCGTCTCTACTAAAAATACAAAAAAAAAAAAAAAAAATAGCCAGGCGTGGTGGTGGGTGCCTGTAGTCCCAGCTACTCAGGAGGCTGAGGCAGGAGAATGGCATGAACCCAGGAGGTGGAGCTTACAGTGAGTGGAGATCACACCACTGCACTCCAGCCTGGGTGACAGAGCAAGACTCTGGAAAAAAAAAAAAAAGAAGATATTTAGCAGAAGGTACAGTTAATCTGCCCCTTCAAGTTAAAGATAATGTTCGTGATAGAAAAAAGGAGGTAACTTCTGTTTGAAAGACACTGTTGTTTTGTAGATAGCATTTTGAAAACAAGTCTTTGGGGATGATTCCACTGTTATTTGATTTTGTTGTGAAGGTATTATAAGAGATCAAAATTTTATAGTTTCATACATAAACATTTTGAAATAAGATTTTCTAACTTGCTAAAAAATCTTCCAAAAAAATTCAGTTAGGTTCTGAACACATTTCATGATAGTGGCATTTATTGAACACATATGTCAGGAACTTGGCTAAATGTGTTATATTAAACACAAAGATTTTAAATCACTTGCACAGATAAATAGTAAATAAAATGGTAGAGCTGAGATTGGAACCCACAGAACCTTCTCTCTTATTTGTTAATATTACCTCTTATTCATTATCTAGTGTCTCTTTGTCCTAAGTATTTGTAATGAAAATTGATTGACATCAGGGAGAGTAGATACTTGCTAGCTGAATTTCTGGGGTAAGAGAAGCTTTTCATAACTGGTATGTGGAATTGAAAGTGAATATTATGACTAGATAATCTGCCCTGCAGACAGTCCCCTCATTCTCCATGGCTTCTGGATGGCTGTCTTCCACCTTCTCTTCTCAGCCTGCCAGCACTCTCCTGTCCTCACTTTCAGCTAACAGCCTTGCTTCCTAATTTTCGGAAAAAAACTTTCTGAAATTGCTACCACCATCTGTATGGACAGAAGTGGCCTCTGAACTATAATCCCATTTTTCTTGGGTTACCAGAGCTCTGCAGTTCTCAAGTCCAGCCCTCTCTCCTTGACCACTAGATCCAGATTACTCCTGCTGACTCAAGGACAGGCTCTACCAATCCTCCTGCAACATTTAAATCATTTTTCCCCTTCTCTACTGGATAATTCCTGTCAGCCTACAAACATGCTCTTCCTTTTCTCATCTTAAAATATAAACAAACTACTTTTGTTGATTTCACTTACTCTTCAGCCACCAATCATTTTTCTTCTTCTTTTACAGCAAAACTCTTCTAACACATTTTCTTCTCCCATTCACTCTTAAACCTAACCCAATCAGTTGTTGACCTCTGTCACTCCACCAAAACTTCTCTTGTCAAGGTTACCATGTTACTAAATCTTATGGGCAATTGTCAGTCCCATGTTACTTGACTCATTGGTAGCATTTGACAATTGATCACTCCACCTTCCTGGAAATACTTTATTCGCTTGGTTTTCAAGACACGACCCTCTCTTGATTTTCCTCACTAGCTCCCCTTCAAACTGTTCTTCTCCTTTAGCTTTTAATATGAGAGGGTCCAGTGCTGAGTATTTGGTCCTCTTCCCTTCTGTTTATATACTTACTTCCTTGGTTATCTAATCCAGTCTCAAAACTGTGGATAAACTACCCATAATCCAATCACTTCCAAATTTCTGTCTCCAGCCCAGACCTTTCCCCTGAACTCCAGACTGAATATCTCAAACCAACACATCCCAAAGTTGGCTCCTGATCTACTTTGGGTTTTGTCTGGTAAGCCAGTGTTCTTTCGGTCCTCAAGCTATCTGCCTCAGAATCACCTGGGTACCGGTTTGAGATGATTTCTGCACCTCGTCCCAGGTAAGCCAAGTCAAAATATCTAAGAAAGGGACCCAGAAATGGCATTTCAGCTAGCTGTTTGGCTGTTTCTTAAAGTTCTGCTTGGCTCAGAGGGGAACCAGATACAAAGCTGAGAGGTGAAATGGTTGGCTTTGTTTTTGAGAACATTAACCCTAGAAGCAATGGGGAATAGAGGCAGAAGGTCATGCCAGGGAGATCAGACCTAAGATTATTTAAAATACTCTTTGATCAAGATCTGGGGGCCTTCAGTCTTATGCTGAGAAAACACTACTTTTCATTCCCTAAAGCAGTGAACCTGAAATATAGAAGGCAGGCAGGCTGTGGCCCCTACCAAGAATGCTCCTTTCTCTAGGAAGAATTCTTAAAAATGTGAGAGGCTAGGGAGGGAGGTTGGAGACTTCCACTTTTTGTGTCCTTACTATATACCAGGCACTATAGTAGACACATTATATGTATTTGTTATAGGCATACCTTAGAGATATCGCAGGTTCTGTTCTAGACAACTACAATAAAGCAAATATTGCAATAAAGCAAGTCACACAAATTTTTTGCTTTCTGGTATCTAAAAAAGTTATGTTTACACTATACTGTAGTCTGTTAAGTGTGCAGTAGCATTATGTCTAAATAAACAATGTACATACCCTGATTGAAAATACTTTATTGCTAAAATTGCTAATGATCATATGAGCCTTAAGGGAGTTGTAATGTTTTTGCTGGTAGAGGGTCTTGCCTTGATGTGAATGGTCATTGACTTATCGAGGTAGTGATTGCTGGAGGTTGGGGTGTCTGTGGCAATTTCTTTAAATAAGACAACAGTGAAGTTTACCATATCCATAGACTGTTCCTTTCACAAAAGATTACTCTGTAGTATGCAATGCTGTGTTTTACCCACAGTAGAGCTTCTTTGAAAATTGGAGTCACTTTTCTCAAAACCTGCTGCTGCACTATCACCTAAGTTTATATAATATCCTAAATCCTAAATCTTTTGTTGTCATTTCAACAATGCTCACAGCGTCTTCACCAGGAGCAGATTGAATCTCAAGAAACCGCTTTCTTTGCTCATCCATGAGACAAGACCCCTCATGTGTTCAAATTTTATGAGATTTTAGCAATTCAGTCACATCTTTGAACTCCACTTCTAATTCCAGTTCTTTTGCTATTCCTACCACATATGCAGTTACTTCCTCCATGAAATCTTGAATCCCTCAAAGTCATCTATAAGGGTTCGAATCAACTTCTTCCAAACTGCTGTTAATGCTGATGCTTTGACTTTCTCCCATTAACCACAAATGTTCTTAATGACATCTAAAATGATGAACGCTTTCTAAAAGATTTTCAATGTACTTTGCCCAGATTCATCAGAGGAATCACAATCTATGGCAGCTGTAGCCTAATAAAATGAGTTTCTTAAGTCATAAGGCTTGAAAGTCAGAATTACTCAGTGATCCATGGGCTGCAGAATGGATGTTGTGTTAGCAGGCATGAATACATTAACCTTCTTGTACATTTCCATCAGAGCTCATGGGAATTTTTTTTTCTAAGCAGTAGGTCTCAACAGTGGGCTTAAAGTAGTTAGTGGACCATGCTGTAAATAGATGTGCTGTCACTCAGGCTTTGTTGTTCCATTTCTAGAACACAGGCAGAGTAGATTTAGCATAATTCTTAAGGGCCTTAGGAACTTCAGAATGATAAATGAGGATTGGCTTTAACTTCAAATGCCCAGCTTCATTAGCCCCTAACAAGAGAGTCAGCCTTTCCTTTGAAGCTTTGAAGCCAGGCATTGACTTCTCCTATCTAGCTCTGAAAGTTCTAAATGGCATCTTTTTCCAAGAGATGACTGTTTTATCTACATTGAAAATCTGTTGTTTAGTGTAGCTACCTTCATCCATGGGCTTAGCTAGATCTTTTGGATAACTTGCTGCAGCTTCTACATCAGCACTTGCTGCTTCACCTTGTACTTTTGTGTTATGGGAATGGCTTCTTTCCTTTAACCTCATAATCCAGCTTCTGCTTTCAAACTTTTCTTTTACAGCTTTCATCCCTCTCTCACCCTTGATAGAATTGAAGAGAGTTATGGCCTTGCTCTGGATTAGGTTTGGCTGAAGGGAATGTTGTGGCTGGCGTGATCCTCTATCCAGACCATTAAGCGTTTCTCCATATCAGCTATAAGGCTTTTTTTGTTTTGTTTTTTTTGCTTTCTTATCATTCATGTGTTCACTGGAGTAGCACTTTTTAACTTCCTTCAAGAACTTTTCCTTTGCATTTACAACTTGCCTATCTGGTGCAAGAGGCCTAGCTTTTGGCCTGTCTTGGCTTTTGACATTCCTCCCTCATGAAGCTTAATCTTTCTAGCTTTTAATTTAAGGTGACACATATGCAACCCTTCCTTTCACTTGAACATTTAGAGGCCATTGTAGGGTTGTTAATTGGCCTGATTTCAATATTGTGACACAGGGAATAGGAAATCATGAAGAAAGAGACAAGGACAGAATGCCAATTGGTGGAGCAGTCTGAACACACACATTTATCAGTTAAGTTTATTGTCTTACATGGGCAAGGTTTGTGGCACCCAAAAACAATTACAGTAATAACATCAAAGATCTCTGATCATAGATCACCATAGCAGAGATGATAATGAAAAAGTTTGAAATATTTTGAGAATTACTAAAACGTGACAGAGACAGGAGGTGAACATGTGCTGTTGGAAAAATGATGCCCATAGTCTTGCTGGATGCAGAGCTGCCACAAACCCTGAATTTGTAAAACATACAATATTTGTGAAGTACAATTAAGCAAAGCGCAATAAGATACGATATGCTTGTATCTCCCTTAATTTTCAGCTAAGAGCTGTTTGAGAAGTTACTGCCATCTCCTTTTTTCAGATATAAGAATTAAAACAAGGAAGGAAGTTAACTTTCCTAAAGATACCCAGCCAGTTAGTAATGGAGCTGGTAACCAAACCCAGTTCTGGCAGACTCCAAAAATTAAACCACTTTCACTAAAGCACACCACTGGGCACTGTGTTTGAAGCACGAGATGATACTAGCAACTGATTGAGAGATTTATTGAAAAGACTTAAAACTCTTATTGTAGTCAAGTCGTTTAAAAATATTTTTTACTTTTAAAATTTATTATTATTTAGAGACAGGCTGGAGTGCAGTGGCATGATCGTAGCTCACTGCAGCCTTGAACTCCTGGGCTGAAGTGATACTCCCACCTCAACCTGCAGATATTTTTTTAATAGACAAGGCTTTGCTTTGTTGCAGGCTGGTCTGGAACTCCTGGCCTCAAGCAATCCTCCCAAAGTGCTGGAGTTTCAGGCATAAACCACCTTGCCTAGGCTCATTTTTTTTTTTTTTTTTTTAGACGGAGTCTCATTCTGTCTCCCAGGAGTGTAATGACACAATCTCTGCTCACTGCAACCTCTGCCTCCCAGGTTCAAGTGACTCTCCTGCCTCAGCCTCCAGAGTAGCTGGGATTACAGGTGCCCACCACCAAGCCCAGCTAATTTTTTTATTTTTAGTAGAGACAGGGTTTCACTGTGTTGGCTAGGCTGGTCTCAAACTCCTGACCTTAAGTGATCTGCCTGCCTCAGCCTCCCAAGTGTTGGGATTACAGGCGTGAGCCACTGCACCTGGCCAGTTCAAATCTTATATATTTTGGTGCCTAGACTTAAATAACATTTAGGAAAATGTTAATTAATTATCCATATAGTTCTACCTTTTTCTTTTTTTTTTTTTTTTTTTTTACAAAGCCAGTTTCAAGTAAGACTGGGGAGATTCTAGAAAGTTATAACAGAATCTTAAGTCACTTGATATGCCTAAACAGAATTTGAAGAAATAATGAAGTTGAACACATTGATAAATTTAGGATTTCTGTAATCAGGAAGAAAAAACTAAACTTCATAGATATGAGGGAAGGAATTAACCATTTGCATGTATGTAACTGTTATAATCCTGCATCAGAGTAGCACAAGGACATGAACAACTTTGTTGACAAATAGTTATGTAATTTTTTAATGTTTTTTATGTAGCTGTCTTAAACTCCTTTCTCAATAGTATGTGAGGTCAAATGATTGTGGTTTCTTTTTAAAATTTTGCATGTAATGTGTAGTTCCTTACATTCCCTAAATGCTTACTGTTTAGCTAACTATGTTATTATGGATGTCAGTTATAACTAAGTACTTCATACAATTTCATGTTTTATAAGTTAGAAGATATGTGAATAATTAGGGCATTTGGAAGAGTTCCAGAGAGATTTTTTTATTTAGAAAGAGAGGAGCAGAACAGCTTCAGGAAAGATAGATGAAAAGCTGATTCACGGTCAGAAATAATTCAATTTAAGATAGTTGAAGGGAAGAAAAAAGAACACATTATTTAGAATGATGACATGAAGAACTTAATTTCCTTTTTTTAGTTATACTTTAAGTTCTGGGGTACATGTGCAGAACGTGCAGTTTTGTTACATAGATATACACGTGCCATGGTGGTTTGCTGCACCCATCAACCCGTCACCTACATTAGGTATTTCTCCTAATGCTATCTCTCCCCTAGCCCCCCATCCCCTGATAGGTATGTAATGTTCCCCTCCCTATGTCCATGTGTTCTCATTGCTCAACTCCCACTTATCAGTGAGACCATGCGGTGTTTGGTTTTCTGTTCTTGTGTTTGTGTTAGCTTGCTGATGATGGTTTCCAGCTTCATCCATGTCCCTGCGAAGAACATGAACTCATTCTTTTTTATGGCTGCATAGTATTCCACGGTGTATACGTGCCACATTTGCTTAATCCAGTCTGTCATTGATGGACATTTGGCTTGGTTCCAAGTCTTTGCTATTGTGAATAGTGCTTCAGTAAACATATGTGTGCATGTGTCTTTATAGTAGAATGATTTATAATCCTCTGGGTATATACCCAGTAATGGGATTGCTGGGTCAAATGGTAATTCTAGTTCTAGATCCTTGAGGAATTGCTACACTGTCTTCCACAATGGTTGAACTAATTTACACTCCCACCAACAGTGTAAAAGCTTTCCTATTTCTCCACATCCTCTCCGGCATCTGTTGTTTCCTGACTTTTTAATGGTTGCCATTCCAACTGCCATGAGATGGTATCTTATTGTGATTTTGATTTGCATTTCTCTAATGACTAGTGATGATGAGCATTTTTTCATGTCTGTTGGCTGCATAAATGTCTTCTTTTGAGAAGTGTCTGTTCATATCCTTTGCCCAATTTATGAGGTTGTTTTTTCCTTGTAAATTTAAGTTCCTTCTAGATTCTGGATACTAGTCCTTTGTCAGATGGATAGATTGCAAAAATTTTCTTCCATTCTGTAGGTTGCCTGTTCCCTCTGATGATAGTTTCTTTTGCTGTGCAGAAGTTCTTTAGTTTAATTAGATCCCATTTGTCAATTGTGGCTTTTGTTGCCATTGCTTTTGGTGTTTGGGACATGAAGTCTCTGCCTACACCTATCTCCTGAATAGTGTTGCCTAGGTTTTCTTCTAGGATTTTTATGGTTTGCAGTCTTACATTTAAGTCTTTAATCCATCTTGAGTTAATTTTTGTATAAGGTGTTAGGAAGGGGTCCAGTTTCAGTTTTCTGCTTATGGCTAGCCAGTTTTCCCAACACCATTTATTAAACAGGGAATCCTTTCCCCATTGCTTGTTTGAGTCAAGTTTGTCAAAGATCAGATGGTTGTATATGTGTGGCGTTATTTCTGAGGTCTCTTTTCTGTCCATTGGTCTATATATCCGTTTTGGTACCAGTGCCATGCTGTTTTGGTTACTGCAGCCTTGTAGTATAGTTTGAAGTCAGGTAGTGTGATGCCTCCAGCTTTGTTCTTTTTGCTTAGGATTGTCTTGGCTATGTGGGCTCTTTTTTGGTTCCATATGAAGTTTAAAGTAGCTTTTTCCAATTCTGTGAAGAAAGTCAGTGGTAGCTTGATGGGGATAACATTGAATGTATAAATTACTTTGGGCAGTATGGCCATTTTCACGATATTGATTCTTCCTATCCATGAGCATGGAATGTTTTTCCATTTGTTTGTGTCCTCTCTGATTTTCTTGAGCAGTGGTTTGTAGTTCTCCTTGAAAAGGTCCCTGAAACTTCATTTCTAAAAAAAAAAAAAAAAGGAATATGCTACCAAATAGGATTCTTTAAATCAATTGTCTCCTCCTTCAGAAAACATCCAGAACCTGACCTCTTATCACCACCTCCACTGACCACTTTGGTTTAAGCCACTCTTATTCCCCTTCGGATGTATTGCAGCGGTCTCCTGACAGTCTCATTTCTATCCTTACCTTCCTAGATTCCAGAGGTTGAGAGTCTGCCCTCGACTTAGAAGCCACTGTGATACTGTTAAAATATAAGTCAGATCATGTTACCCGTCTGCTCCAGTGTCTCCAGTGGTACCATATCTTTTAGAGAAAAATCAAATTTCTTACAGTGGCCTTCAAGGCCCTACAGCATCTGCACTCTGCTGCACTCTGATTGTACTATCTACTACTCTTCTCCCTGGCTTAGCCAGCTCTAGCCTTACTCACATCCTCGAACAATCCCTGTCATCTCTTAGCATCGTAGCAATTTCTTCTTTCCTCTCTAATTCCTTTCCCCAACACTCCCCACTTCTCCAACCCATTCCAGCTTCCAGCTTCCAGCTTCCATGAGTATCCTGAAACATAACAAACTTTGGTTACTGCCAGTGTCTCACTTAACACATTCCCCCACTAGAGTGTTGTCAAGTTGTTTCATTTAACACCAGTAACATTTAATATCAGTAATAGCCAGATTCTATCTTAGGAAAAATATGCCTAAAATTTATTTGCTGAAAAAAAAAGAAAAATTTGGATAATAATCTGCTTTGAGTTATTACAAACACAGCAGTATCTGAGAAGCAAGACTGAGTGTCATAAGGAAACAACCAGATTAAATAAAAGCATAGCTGGATGAGATAAGAAAATACTGCAGTATGATCCAAAATGCAGTAACAGAGTTAAAATCCATATTGGTCGTCATAAAGAGCAGGAAATAACACCAATTATGTAGAGTTCACATTTAAGGAGTTACTTCGGAATGAAGAGAAATTGGTAAACTGGTAAAAATTACACACTATGATTTATTGTTTTTATTATGTACCAGTCATTGTGGTAACATTTCATCTAATTTAGCTCACTTAATCCATATAACAGCCTTATAAAATGTTTATCTCTATATTATATGTGGGAAAAACTAAGATTTTGATTAAATAATTTTATCATGCTGCAGAAAGTGACAGAACTGAATTTGAATGAAAGTCTATTTGACTCTAAAGCATATGGCCTTATCACTATGCTGTTGGACAACAGATATGATGAATAGAGAGCACATATGCAACCCATAAATATCCAGTGATTCTGAAGAAGAAACTAAAAAACAAGGCAAGCAAAAGTATTAATTGATTATAGAAAATGACTCTTCCTTATGTATCTTTTTTACGAGATCATTTCTACATTGTGTCACCAGCACCTAGAACAATGTTGGCACATAGTAGATATTCAAGAAATATTTGTTTATTGAACTGTCATAATTACTGTTAAGCATTTATTCTGTGTCTGTTATGGTGCTATAGATTTTATATACATTATTTTACCCTCAAAGCAACTTTTAAACTGTTATAGATGAGGATAATGTAGTGCCAAGAAGTTAAATGATCTGCTCAAGGTTATATAGCTAATAATAGGTGGTAGAACACGTATAACAGAAGTAAGTTTAGCAGTTAAATAAAAATTTTACTTTTTAGATCAAAAGGACTCACTGCATCCCAGGTAAATGTAATTTTAAAAAGCTAAAACTTTGCATATATTGGTAATTTTTTAAAATTTTTCATGAGAAGGAAAAACACCCTATATGCATTTAAGTAGGATTAATAAAACTGGTTAACTACTAAGACATAAAAATTGGGTTGACATTAGATTTCCTCTTTGAGTACTAAATGCTGAGACTGGCAAGAAATCCATCAGGTTGAGTTGCTATTCTTGGGTGAAGATAACATATATTCTTATATATGTGAGAGGTCAGGAATATGCCCAATCTCTACCGAAGTACTTGTTTGTCTGATGGTTGGACTAATTTGGGATTCCTGTAGTGTCCTGTAGTTCAGGGTGAAGTTTAGTAACATGCGGGGGTAAGAGACAGGAGGTGCTATTCTCTGCCCTGCTGCTCACCAGTGTGCTGTATCCCTCCTCAGGATCACCCTTAAGGTCTCAGATGCTCACACCTGGTGTTCAGTGCCCAGTGGTCTGTTCTCTAGCCAGTATATTCTGTGTCGTCTTAGATTCTAGTCCAAAGACTATTTAGATCTGCTCCATCCTTGGGAATTTCCACGCACTTTATTATTTCTTCTAGGGCAGGGGTCCCCAACCTAGAACAAGCCTACGATTTGTGGGTCATACCATACTGACTTTCACCGTTTCACTCCTTGAACTATTGAACATACATTATCATTTCTCCTGCAATTTTACTCACCTGCTGCTCACCTCCTGCTGTGAATCAGGCCACACAGCAGGAGGTGAGCAGCAGGTGAGTGAGCATTACTGCCTGAGCTGCACCTCCCATCAGACCAGTGGTGGCATTGGATTCTCATAGCAGCGCAAACCCTATTGCAAACTGCGCGTGCCAGGGATCTAGGTTGTGCTCCTTATGAGAATCTAACTAATGCCTGATAATCTGAAGTGGAACAATTTCATCCGGAAATCACCGCTTCCCCCAACCCCCCCACCCCTCACTGCCCCCAGTCCGTGGAAAATTCGTCTTTCATGAAACCTGTCCCTGGTGCAAAAAAGATTAGGGACTGCTGTTCTAGAGAAATTAAATGTTTGTATATCTACTTTGTTACAAGGTTACATGAAATAAACCAGTTAAATGCTTAGTATATTGGTCTCTAATATACTCAATAAGATTTTCCTTCTCTCCTTCACCCCACACCTTTTTCCTTCACTTTTATCAAAAATCCTTGGATCTTCATGAAGATATTTTAAAACCTACTGATTTGTTATTGTCCAGCTGTCTTTCACACTCTGCTAGATAGTCACTCTTCATTCCACTTTACATGACCATCCCCTGACTTACTAACGTGAAAAACTGGTCTGAACCTATGTCTCATTCTGCATGCATCTTCAGAATATGCTGGATTCCAGAAAACATACAAAAAACTTTAAGGAATAGTACAGCGAATATCTATAATCAACAATTTGAAGGTAAGTTGCAGACATCATGACATTTCACCTCTTAAGACTTCAAAATTCATGTCCTAAGGACAAGAACATCTTCCATTACAACCACAATATTATCACTTCAAAATTTTAACATTGATAAAACAATTCTAATATTCAGCTAGTATTAAAATTTCTTCAGTTTTTCCCAAAATGTTTTGTATAGAATGTTTTTTTATTCAGGATCCAGTCAGGAATTGTGCATTTTACTTGGTTAGCGACTCTGTTTAGTTTTCTTTAATCTAAAAAGATCTCCCACCTTTTTTTGTCTTTCAGGACATTGGCATTTTTTTGGGAGTCTAGGCCAGCCGTTTTGTAGAAAGTTCCATAATCTGGCTTTGTCTGATTTTTCCCCCACATAATTATATGCCAGTTAAACGTTTTGACAAGAATCCTACACAGGCCAACGGTTCTCAGACACTGATCTCATGACCCCCTTATGTGCTTAAAAATTGCTACAAGCCCAAAGAGCTTTTGTATACGTTAATTCTCTCTCTCAGTATTTACTGTGTTAGAAATTAAAACTCATAATGTTTTAAAACTTTTTATTAGCTCATTTAAAAAACAGCAAACCCATTAGATACTAATTTTTCAAACCAAAAAATTTAATGACAAGAATGACATTGTTTTACATTTTTATAAGTCATTTTAATGTCTATCTTAATAGAAGACAGCTGGATTCTCATATCTGGATCTACAGTCAATCTGTTCCAATATGTTGTTTTGGTGGAAGCATGGGAAGGAAATGTGGCCTCACACAGATATGTAGTTGGAAAATGGAGGAGTATTTTAATTGTCTTTTCAGACTTGACAAGTGGTGGCCATTTCATTAGGAATTGCAAAAGGATGATTCTCTATTTCTATTATCCCTTCTGATTTTATCAGCTATAAATATTTTTAATAGTTCTCTCTCTCTTCCAAGAGGCAATCTGGTAATCTTAAAATACACTTAATAATGGAAAGCCTAACAGATACTTATTATTTACTTTTAATTTTCAGTTTTCTAAGTTGTTAAGTTTGTGCCCTAGTAATCTCCAGTGGTTTCCAGTGAGTTCCTCTTGTTTCTTTCATTCTTTCTCTTCTTACATATCATTATGTACTGTTTTTTAAAATATATATTCAATGTGTTTTAATCACTTGAACCAGTTCTTTTTGATGTTCAAGTGGTTTTAATTTTGGTTGGTGTGAATTATCAGTGGTCAATGAAACACAATTTTATTAGCCCTCAGTAAAAGCAAATCATCTGTCACAGCAAAGCATCCCAGGCTCAACTTGCACATTTCCTGCCCTAGTCCTGGATCAGTCATTTCCCCAAGGAGCTCTGGTTCGTTTTAGATGAAAATTATATTACATGTGAAAATCTGAATTCCTGCTGGAGTTGTCTTTACTTCTGGGCATTTTCAGTGAACAGACCTAGAAAATACCTCTTTTTGAAAAAGTAAGGGGATCATGAGTTTATACCATGATTTCTCAACCTCACACTATTGACCTATTGGGCCACATAATTGTTGCAGGGGGGGATGTCCTGTGCATTATGGGATGTTATTAGCCTTTTTGGCCTCTCTGCAATAATACCTACCCTCTAGTTGCATAAACCAAAATTGTCTCCAGATATTGTGAAATGTCCTGGTGAGGAAGGGAGCAAAATTGCCTCTAGTTGAGAATTACTGGCTTATGTTTGTATTTCTAGCAAAATCAAAATAATTACTAGTTGTTTTATCTGTATGTATTGTGTGTGTGTGTGTGTGTGTGGATTCAAAATACTAGTATCAGCATTATTACCTCTAACAACAAAACCTGCTTTGTAGACTAGTTCTTCCATCTCCTGCATAAAATCTTAGGCCAGTCCCAAAGATTTTAATCAGAAGAACAATCTCATTCCACTAACTGTATTAGTCTGTTCTCATGCTGCTGTGAAGAAATACCTAAGACTGGGTAATTTATAAAAGAAAGAGGTTTAATTGACTCACAGTTCCACATGGCTGGGAAGGCCTCAGGAAACTTACAATCATGGCCCAAGGGGAAGTAAACATGTCCTTCTTTACAAGGCAGCAGGAGAGAGAATGAGTGCCAGTAGGAGAAATGCTAGACTCTTATAAAACCATCAGATCTCATGAGAATTCACTGATTGATCGCACTGCTCATGATGATCACGAGAAGAGCATGGGGGGAAACCACCCCCATGATTCAATTACCTCCCACTGAGTTCCTCCCACAACATGGGGGGATTATGGGATTACAATTCAAGATGAGGTTTGGGTGGTGACACAAAGCCAAACCATATCAGTAATCAAAATGCCCAGGGAAGCATTATGCCAAATTTACAAATCCTCTTCTAAATTTAGATTTCTTCTTTGCCCCAATTCAGCACTCACTGCTTTGAGCTTGAAGCCTAAAGGGAAGAACAAATAAGATCTGCTTCTTCTCTGTTTATGCTGCCTACACTCACCCATTGACAGCTGATTTTGACCCTTCCAGGGCCAACATGTGGGAAGAGAAGTTAGAGAGCACAGTTTTACACAACAAGTAGGAATTTTAGTGTCACTGGGGTTATCTGTGTTTGGTGGGTGATTACAGGCTGCTCTTCCTCTAGTGGGATACTTTGGTGAGATTCATGGAGATACTTTACTGAGAGCCTCTAACTGTAATCCTGTAATGCTGTAATGCAGTAGACACCTCTCTTCTCTCTGGACATGACCGTGACCCTCTGCTTCTGGACTTCCGCTGACTGACCCTACACAGATTCTGTTGGATCACAATACTCTCTAGGTTGTCCTCTTAGCTGGAGCCAGTTTTTAAAAGAAAGAAACTTTTATTGATAAATATTTTCAGAAAAGCACTCAAAGATGTAGAGCTTATCAGTAGGTAAATGAAACGATGTTATTATTACCCAGACCAAATATTTAAAGATCATTAGGTTCCCAGAAGCTCCATTTTGCCCCTTCCAATCATTCCCCAAAAGTAACCGCCATCCCAATTTCTAACATGATAGATTGGTTTGAACTATTTTAGAACTTTATATTAATGGAATCAGATAGTATTTTTCTATGTCTGCTTATTTTACACAACATTATACTTATGTAGTTCATCCACATTTTGCATGGAGCTAGACATTTATTCTCATTGCTGTATAATAATGCATTGAATAAATAAAACCATTTGTTTACACATTATGCTGTAGGTGATCATTTGGGTTGTTTTCAGATTGAGGCTATTATGAACACTGCTGCTATAAATATTCTTGTACAAATCTTTTATTTTTTGCATGTGGACACACCTGTCCCTACAGATAAGCTTTTCATTTGCCTCTCCAAGGACCCTGGCAATTTCACTGGTCCTGTACCAGTCTTTGTTCCTTGGCCCAGGTTCCTATACCATGTGATAGTGAAAATTCACCTCCCATTAAAGGCCAATATTTTATTTTGTTTATGTTGTTTTTGGCATAAATGATTTTTGTCCTCACCCTGAATTTTGGACAGATTCCTGGCTTCCTGGCATTTTCTGTGTAGTGTTTTCTAGCCCTGTTTTCATTGCTAAGGCAGCCTTTTAAGGTTCTACATTTTTGTGCATATAGTTCAGCCCTGCCACTCTCTTCCATTGGGACTGAAGTAATATATCCCATCCTCTCATGGGCTTTAAACCCCATTTCTTATCTTTTAGGCATTTCTTATATCTGTATCTGAAACTTTTTTGGATCACTGCAGAGTCCAGTTAAGTTTGTTCCTCCGGCTTTCATTTCTTTTTTCTTTTCTGGCTTATAGAGATTTACCTACCTTTTTTTCCAGACTGTAATTAAGCAACATGCTTCTATTATATTTTATCCAGTATTTCTGTGTTTGTGGTAGAAAGATTGCCCTCATATGGACCAGCTCATGTTGCTTCAAGCCCGTGACTTGTCGGTCATACCATACTGACTTTCACTATTTCATTCCTTAAACTATTGAACATATATTATTCCTGCCATTTGACTATGTATTTTCCCCTTCTTTTCAAAAATGCCATGAAAAATTGTGAACTCTCTCAGACCTAAGTGAACTATGTTCACTTGTGCTCATATTGAGAAGCAACACAAACAATATAGGTTTCTTATTTTACAGGTAAGTCCCTTTCTTGTTTATAATAAAGATATTTTATTTCCTAATAAAGATATTTTATTTCCTTTAAAGTGGAATTTTGTCATCTAAAATTTTTGTAAGTCACTAGGCAAATAAAATGATCTAATCACATTTTGATAGTGCTTTTATTTTCACAGAGTATTTTTTATTAAGAGTAACACTTGGGGCTGGGCACGGTGGCTCACGCCTGTAATCTCAGCACTTCAGGAGGCCGAGGCAGGAGGATCACAAAATCAGGAGATCGAGACCATCCTGGCTAACACGGTGAAACCCCATCTCTACTAAAAATACAAAAAATTAGCCAGACGTGGTGGCGGGCGCCTGTAGTTCCAGCTACTCAGGAGGCTGAGGCAGGGGAATGGCATGAATCCAAGAGGCAGAGCTTGCAGTGAGCTGAGATGGCTCCACCGCACTCCAGCCTGAGCGACAGAGCGAGACTCCGCTCAAAAAAAAAAAAAACAGAGTAACACTTGGAAATAATCTTGTTAGACTTCACATTTAATTATGGTCTATTACTATAAAAAGGCGAGAAATTACTGAATAAAAAGCATTCTGTAAGAAAAAAAGTTAAAAGGTGGTAAAAAATCAGAAGCAAGTGACTATTTACTATATATGACAATAAGTGACATATGTCTTATACTGTTGAGTATAACTATATTTACAAATATAAGTGAAACAATAGGTATAATTGTATATACACTTATCTAAAAAATATTTATCAAACTGTATTTTACACAAGAGTTAAAAGTATCAAACTGAGTAGTTCCTACTCTTATAGAACCTAGCAGCTATAGACACACAGTATACAATAGGAATACATTGAATGTGCAGTTGGTACACAGAAGAAATGTCTAAAGCCTTTATGAGAGCAGTCAGGTAAGACCAGATGAGGGGAGCAGTTAAGCCAAGGCTTGAAAGATGAGTGAGATTTTGTTAAGTTGATAAATTGGAAGGAAGGGAGGAAAGTCATAGAGGCATGAGAGAGTTTGGGGGTAATCCAAGGATGTTAGTACTCTGGAGCATAAAGAACATGGGAAAGAGTATGTGATTAGAAAGAAAAGACATAACAGTTTGAACTCACCCCCTGCTTTCCCCACCCTAAAATAGATCAGTTTTGCAAGGAGAAAGAAGCATAGTGCTCTATTAAGCTCCCCAGGTTTCAACAGGGGCAGATGATGCATATATTAAGGGAGAGAGCTAGATAGTGGCTCCTAGTGGGGTGAACTCCCCTATTTATCATTATGCCATGTAACCTGTTTGTGGTGGCTTATAGCTTATAAGTGTTCCTAAATGTCTTATAACTCCTGGTGGTGATAATGTAGGTAAATAGCAAAGATGGCAGCAAATGGAATGCTCTGAGTGGTTTAATATAGTGACGTGTTTTACACTTGTTGTAGAGTCACAATGTTATGTTGGACCGAGGAGAAGAAATAATACGCAATTTGAGCCATCAACCTATGGTTTATGAGTGAGTGAGTGGATCTAGACAGGGATGTGTTTCTCAAAACCAGAATATAAACTGTGGACTGTTGTCTGAAGAAAATGGTAGCAACTGATGTTATGTTAGATTTTCGTCTTTTTCTAGATTTCCAGGAAAATGTCGTGACAGGGCTAATGCACTTGTGCCTGACCTTTCTTCACCTGCATATACAGCCAGGTACCTGAAGTAGCGAGTGGCTCCCACTGCATTCATTGCATTCTTGGTGGCTCTGAGTCCTGGCCATGCATTATGGTTCAGAGGCAATGCCTGGGCCCCATGCCAAATTCCCTTAGTCAGCTCTAGTTGGAACTGGCTGGCTACAACATTTCTTTAAGCCAGAACATTGCTTGAGAAGATAAACCTTTAACTATACTCCCCATATTTTGTTTGCATGATAATGCATCTACTTTGCAGTTTTGATGGCTCATCACTTAATGTTAAAGATGATGAAAAGTTAGAGTGAATTGAGCTTCCAGATTTCTTTAAGCCATTCCAGCCTGTCACAGGCAGTCTACAATGATATGAGTCGTGCCAACCCCTCAAGGTCGTGACTTCATGCCAGTGCCCTTAATTATTAAAAATTATCCTTCCAACTCAAACTTTAAATATTGGACATCTAAGTCATTTTTTCTTCCAAACTTATAAGAATTGCATTCTGTTTGGTAACTATAATTTCCTTATTTATACTCATGTTTAAATTTATACTTATGTTTAAATTTATTTGGTACTTATCATCAGTCTCTTCATACCAGAGTTCCTACCTCATACATTGTCTGCTATAACGTATCTGTTGTTGACTGGATTACATCTTTTGGAAGAGCATACTGGGGTCTTATTTCCCAATTTCATGCATGTTTGAGAATATCTTTAAGTTGCCTTTAAAACTGAATAACTTGACTAGATATAGACTTCTTGGACCACATCTAGAAAAAATCTAACTATATTTGAGATATAGATGTGTGATAATCATAATTATAATAGACATTTGTTAAGTACTTGCTATGTGCCAGACTATTCTAAGCTCTTACATGAGCTTGTGTATTCCTTAGATCCAATCCAAGGTACTAATGTTATCTTCATTTTAATTGCCAAATGTCATCTAGCTACTAAGTGATGAGATTGACATTCACACTTAAACAGTAACTTTCTATACTACCTCTCAAGATAATTAACCTAAAATGTTTTAACTGTGTGACCTTGAGCATGTTATTTAACTTCTAGATGCCTCGGTTAACTCTGTATAAAATGAGAATATTAATACCTCCAAAGGTTGCTTTGATGATGAAATGAGTTAATATATGTCAATAGCTCATAACAATGCCTGGCACATAGTAAGTGCTTAATAATTGTCTGTTGTTCTTTTATTATTTTTATTTGTGGATAGTAAGTTGCAGATCTGAGCTTTGAACAAGCAGTCTGGCCTCTGTAACTTTGCTCTTCGGTACTACAATGTAGTGTCAGCAATTAAGATGGCGTTTTAATTTAGTGGGGGAAAACATGGATTAGTCAGTAAATAGTGTTGGGATATAGTAGATACTCAATACTTGTTGAATGAATGAGAGTTTTATAAAAGTATAAATACATTAACTTAAATATTAACAAATAGATATTAAATACCATTTAGATTTGTATAGACAGTTTGGAAATACTTTAGTCTGTTCCACTGCAATAAAAAAATACCTTAGACTGGGTAATTTATAAATACAGAAATATTTTCTGACGGTTCTAAAGGCTGAGAAGTCCAAGATCAAGGTGGCACAGATTCCATGTCTGGTAAAAGCTTGCTCTCTTCTTCCAAGATGGCGCCCCTTGCTGCATCCTCACATGGCAGAAAGGGCAAAAAGGACCAAATTCACTCCCTCAAGCCCTTTTAAAAGGGTACTGATTCCATCCATGGAGGCAGAGACCCCACCTCTTAATATTGTCACATTGGGGATTAAGTTTCAATATGAATTTTGAAGGGGACACAAACATTCAAACCATAGCAAGAAGGAAGCAAAAATGAGAATAGATGCATGATTATCAAATTGTAGGTTATTTTCTGTTTTGAATTTCCTTACATTCTTATATAATTTCTCTAATAATACAATTCATGATATAATTTGTACAGATAACCACTTAGTTGTATTTCGTATATATTGAGTTTGAGGTACCTAGAAATATGACTGGAAGGTCAGAGCTCATATTGAGATTTTGGGACCATCAGAAGATAATGAGACTACCCACAAAGTGTGTGCAGTGGCACACAACATATAAGGAATAAGCAAAGTAAGAGGAGTTGACAAAGGGAATTTAAAAGGAAGTGCTGGAAAGACAGGTCAAGAGTCAGAAAAGAGAGGCCCCAAAATATGAATCAATGGGACAGGTGGGGAAAGAAATTACCTGAAGCAAATGATTCAGGTCAGGAAAGCATTCACAGCATTTAGGAATGAAAAAATATTTGATGATGTTAAGCCATTTTATAAGAATAGTGAATATACAAGTCAAATTACCACATAGGAATAAAGGAAGTTAGGTAGAAACAGCAAATGTAGATGATGTTTTCGACAACTTTGATGACCAAAAAAAGGGGAATGTATTCAGGGAGAATCTAGAGTGAGCTAGGGTTCCTTTTTTTGGTGCTGGAACTTTTTTGGATGGAAAAATAATGAGAGAGCAGGACATCATTGGACTGGAGAGACTAAAGACTTTAGGAAAGAAAGGAGGAAATTGATGGAGCAAGACTTGAAAGCAGATAGGAAGGAATTGTTTGAAGGACAAAAGCAAAAACCATTGGTAAGGAGGACTCTTTGAGACACTGAATAAGGAGATGATATCGTAGGCCATTTTAGAAATGTAAGTGAGACAGATCAGCAGCATGCCAGCTTCTGGTGTTTAGATCAGACCTTTTTCCTGCGTATTTATGACCAAGGAGCAGAGAGTAGGACAGCCTCTCTTCAAACAATTACATCTGCGTGCTCTATTTCTCGAAGTCTGTTTTCTGTATAGAGAAAACCTTAGTGGGCGTGGTGGCTCATGCCTGTAATCCCAGCACTTTGGGAGGCCAAGGTGGGCAGATCACCTGAGGTTGGGAGTTCGAGACCAGCCTGACCAACATGCAGAAACCCTGTCTCTACTAAAAATACAAAATTACCCAGGCGTGGTGGTGCATGCCTGTAATTCCAGCTACTCAGAGGCTGAGGCAGGAAAGTTCCTTGAACCCAGGAGGTGGAGGTTGTGGTGAGCCGAGACTGTGCCTTTGCTTTCCAGGCTGGGCAACAAGAGCGAAACTCCGTGTGAAAGAAAAAGAATAGAAAATCTTGCTATTTTCTGTTCTCTCTTCTTGTGAGATATCAGTATAGGGTAGAAATAGATGATCAACTGATAGACTGACTTACACACACCTTGCTCTCACAGTCACTCCTATAGCCTAAATATATAACTTGTGGTAAAAAAAAAAAAAAAAATTAGAGTCAAATCAGAAAGTAGTATGCAGTACACTCTGCTAACCTCCTGTAGGACTGGCACTATGTGCACAAAAGTCAGCAAAGATATGAGGCTTCACAGTTACCCTTTATTAGGTGAAGGCTTAATTCCTGGGACTCTAAACAAGAGATGAACACTATGTGAGTGTACATGAACATAAGTTTATAGAGGCATGCATCTTTAAGAAAATATTTGTGCTTTTCCAGAAATGCATGAGGTCAGGAACCTTCTTGATATCAGCTGTCACATATATAGGCCTTTTGGCATTTTTGCCCTTTGCCATTTAGGCTAATCCTTTCCCTTGCTTGATTAAGTACATGTTTTAGGTACCTCTGAGTTCCTTTACTACCAACTTTGGCCAGAAGACTCTGATTTTAATCTTAACTAATGTAAAATACTATAGGAAAATCCCATGATCTTTTAAAATTATGTGTCATGCTTCAGAAGTATAAGTAGGCTGAAGTAGGCTGATGATATTAAAAGACTCACAGTCTGTTTTAAAGAAATTTATTGGGAAAAAAAGAGAGTGTCAAAAATAGTAAATTAACGTTTACATGTTTAAGCTGAATTTTTTTATTTTTGTTAAATCTAAATAAATTAGATTGTTCCATGCCTTATTAACATATTTGTGGTTTAAAAATCATTATTGAATATTAAATTCATGTGCCAGACCTTTTTAAAGGCATCCATAGTTTCCTCTACACAAAGTGACCCCAGGGTGATGTGCGATGTGTATTATCTATACTTCTATAAAGTTTCTCCTCTTTATTGAGTACTTCTATCTGTTTTAAGTTCTTCCTTTATCATTATTTCTGTTCAAGGTATTTTCTAATGTGTAGTCAAAATAAGGCAGGTATTAAATTCAGTACAATAAGTGATCTTTTTTACATGCTCTTCCATTGATTCCTTAAAGAGAGAACCAGCTCTGGGATTTTTCCAATAAAACTAAGCATTTAGATTTTTTTTTAAAAGGTCTTTTCCAGAGGCCTCTTCAATTCTTTAGTCTGTATCTGTTTTCTTGAAGGCATCAATGTCAGAAAGAAAGGTTTTACTAGAGTTTGACCACCTGGTACAACTAATGCTTATCAGAAACGTGTAGCTAATCTTGAAATGACATCTAAAGGCAATCTGATACTGACACCATTAAGAAGATAAACAGAAATCTTTTGCAAAAGATTTTTAAAGGAGCCCTAGGATTGATTCTTCAGCTATGCTCACCTAATTTAGGCTCCTAAAGGCACAGGTAAAGTACTGAGCAGTTTTATAGCTTCACCAACATTCAGCTGTGCCAGGCAGGAAGCTGGCTGAGTCATGCACTTGCTGATGTGTATCTAGTCTCTATTTCAGTTGTCACTGCATAGAATTTCCAGTGAATCTTAGATATTGTAAATAATTTTGACTCATTTTGTTTTTTTAGGGCAGCACAACTACTTATGTGCTGGAAGAAATGACTGCATCGTTGATAAAATCCGCAGAAAAAACTGCCCAGCATGTCGCCTTAGAAAGTGCTGTCAGGCTGGCATGGTCCTTGGAGGTAATTCTGATGTTTTCATCAATAATATACTGTGTAATCTTTATACCATAAAACTGTGTGTCAGAAAATTGCAACTTCTTATTCATCTTTGTTTTTGTTTTGTTTTTTCTGTCTTGATTATTGGCAGTGACTCTGCACATGTGAGTGTCTGAATGAAGCAACCAATACCATTCCATTAACTTTACAGTTTTCTAGCACATTGAGGTCTGTTAAGAGAAGAAAACTCAATTCATCTATATTGCCTATAAGTAGAGGTAATGGGCAATGTACTGACCTGTCATTAAGTAACATGTGTTGGAGTCTAGGCTTTGCTGCCCATCTCCTGTGTGACCACAGCTCTTCCTGGGCATCAGTCTACTTATCTGTAAAACGAGAGCATTAACATTCCTTTCAGCTCAAAAAATTGACTCTGCAAATTGGTCAGGTACATTGCTTACTAGCTTCTCCAAGTGATTGATTAAAGCAAGATTACTGTAACTGGGGTAGAAATCCATTTGATGAAGAGTTATATTAATAATTCCCTTTTCCCATATTTTTATTAGAATCTCTAAAACTTTCAGTAATATAGCACACATTTAAAAAATTAATGTCAGGTAGTGACAGATAGTTTGAATGAAAACATAGCAGAGTGAGGGAGATCAAGCGAGCCACAGTTATGCAAGACACCCCTACTCCCTTGAATTTTTTCACTTAGCCACATCCTGCACAACACTGTCTGGGAATCGTAGCTTTTACATCTAGATATAACTTTTTAAAAACATAATAAAAATATTACATAATTGTTAAAGCTAAAAATGTTTTTTCAGTGCACTAACTATAAACAGCTTGTCTTCCATCAACGTTGTGTGTATTTTCCTTTGGGAAATGCTATATTTAGACCAATGCTTGTCAAGTTTAAAGCGTATACAACTGTCACCTCATTTGTTTTTGCAAATGTGCTGGACCAAAATTAATCACCCAGGTAACATGCTGGGCACTTTACAGTAATTCATGTAATTAGATCACTTATAGAATTTTATAATTACTTGATTAAAGATTTGTTTTCCTAAGTTAAGGGCAGTGATTAGGTTGACAGTAGTGCCTGGCTTAAGGAGGTGCTCAGTAACTTTCTATTAAATGAATAAAACCACAACCTCAGCAGATTAAAATTGTTTTTGAGTCCCACACCTCAATTACCACCTCTTTGTATTTCTGTTTCAACTCAGAAGTCTTAAGGAACCTCCTAAATTTTAGAAAATACAACTTTTTCACAAAATCACACATCTAGTCAATGTCGGAGCCAGAAGAAAGACCTGAAAGTATTCTGACCCTGGCGCAGCCAGTGTTTTCTCCTTGGCATGCTTGCCTTAGAAAGTAGCAGAGCATCTAATGCTGACACTTAGATTCCATTAAGATCTTTAATCTTGAGTGTTTTCCCAAAGACTTTAAAAGACTCTTCAATTTTATCAAAGAATGAAAATGGCAGAGTTCTGGATAGAACCTTCAGAATACTCCTGGGGATCAGCAATATAACCTAGAGAATTTTATGTTATCTTTTAATATTCTAGGGCTTTATTTATTTATTTATTTTTGAGACAGAGTCTCACTCTGTCGCCCAGGCTGGAGTGCAATGGCGCAATCTTGGCTCACTGCAACCTCTGCCTCCCAGGTTCCAGCGATTCTCCTGCCACAACCTCCCAAGTAGCTGGTATCATAGGCACCCGCCATTACGCCCAGCTAATTTTTGTATTTTAGTAGAGATCGGGTTTCACCATGTTGGCCAGGCTGGTTTTGAACTCCTGACCTCAGGTGATCTGCCCACCTCGGCCTTCTAAAGTGCTGGGATTACAGGCGTGAGCCACTGCACCCGGCCTTTAGCATATTATTCAAGCATCTGTAATCCTTTATCTTCTCTAACCAAACTGCTTGTTACTTTAGCCTGTTATTCCTATGCTTCCCAAGCCATATTCTACGGGCTTCACAGCTATTGCTGCATTTTCATACCTTTTGTATTACTTATTTGTTTAACTCTACTCCCTCCATCTCTCCCTCCTTTCCGTCCCTCCCTCCCTCCCTCCCTTCCTTCCTTCCTTCTTTCCTTCCTCCCTTTTCTCCCTCAATCGCTTTCTAACTTGCACCCCATCCCTTTCTTTAAGTAACTGTATATCGAGCCCTTTCTAGTTACCAGATACTACTCTAAGTTCTGGGCATATAGCGCAAAGAAAATGGACAAAATTCCTGCCCTCATAGATCTTACACTGTGGGAGGACGAGCAACAAATGTACATGTCAAATAATGATAAGTGCTGTGGAAAGACATTAAGCAGAGTTAGTGGGGATTATCAGGAAGCAGACTCACTACTAAACTCATTAGTCTAATATTTTTGTTTTGCTTAGCCTCTTCCTAAGCAATAATATCTCTGAAATAATGGATTTGATATGCCAGTTATAATTTTTCTAAAAGACATTAATATACATTCTTAACTATTTAAATATATATTTGGTGTACCACCTAAAAACTGCTTGTATACCATAAATGATTATGTGTAACACTCTGGGAAAGAGTGTATTAGACCATTTTTTCCAGCTATCGCAGCTCTATTTATTTTTTCAGCTTTTATTTTAGCTTCAGTGGGTACATGTGCAGGTTTGTTACCTGGGTATATTGTGTGACACTAATGTTTGAGGTACAAATGATCCCATCACCTAGGTACTGAGGTACTGAGCATAGTACTCAATAGTTTTTCAACCCTTTCTTCTTCTTCCTTCCTCCTCTAGTAGTCCTCATTTCCATTGTTATGCTCATGAATACCCAATGTCTAGCTCCCACTTATAAGTGAGAACATGCAGTATTTGGTTTTTTGTTCCTGTGTTAATTTGCTTAGGGTCTTGGCCCACAGCTACATCCATGTTGCTGCAAAGGATGTGACTTCATTCTTTTCATGGCTGCATAATATTCCATGGTGTATATATGCCACATTTTCTTTGTCCAATCCACTATTAATGGGTGCATCGGTTAATTCCATGTCTTTGCTATTGTGAGTAGTGCTGTGATGAACATGTGAGTGCATGTGTCTTTTTAGTAAAACAATTTATTTTCTTTTGGCTATATATCCAGTAATGGGATTGCTGGTCTAATGGTAGTTCTGTTTTAAGTTCTTTGAGGGCCGGGCGCGGTGGCTCATGCCTGTAATCCCAGCACTTTGGGAGGCTGACGCAGGTGGATCATGAGGTCAGGAGATGGAGACCATCCTGGCTAACACAGTGAAACCCCATCTCTACTAAAAACACAAAAAATTAGCCAGGCATGGTGGCAGGCGCCTGTAGTCCCAGCTACTTGGGAGGCTGAGGCAGGAGAATGGCATGAACCTGGGAGGCGGAGCTTGCAGTGAGCTGAGATCGCACCACTGCACTCCAGCCTGGGTGACAGAGTGAGACTCTGTCTCAAAAGAAAAAAAAAAATGTCCTTTGAGAAGTGTTCAAACCAATTTCTACAGTGGCAGAACTAATTTACATTCCCACCAACAGTATATAAGTATTCCCTTTTTTCCACAGCCTCACCAGCATCTATTAGGTTTTGAGTTTTTTGGGTTTTCTTTTTTGAGACAGAGTCTCACTCTGTCACCCAGACTGGAGTGCAGTGGCACAACTATGGCTCACTGCAGCCTCAATCTCCTGGGCTCAAGTGATCTTCCTACCTCAGCATCCTGAGTAGCTGAGACTACAGGCACGCACCACCACACCTGGCAAACTTTTTATTTATTTTTTTGTGGAGATAAGGTCTCACTTTGTTACCCAGTCAGGTCTCAAACTTCTGGGCTCAAGTGATCCTCCCAAAGTGCTGGAATTACAGGTGTGAGCCACCATGCCTGGCATGAGTTTTTAATAATAGTCATTCTGATTGGTGTAAGATGGTATGTCATTGTAGTTTTGATTTGCATATCTTAATGATTAGTGATATGGAGCATTTTTAAATGTTTGTTGGCTGCTTGTATGTATCCTTTTGAGAAATGTCTATTCAAGTCTTTTGCCCATTTTTTTGGTGAGATTATTTTTTTTGCTTGTTCAACTGTTTAAGTTCCTTATAGATTCTGGATATTAGACATTTGTTGGAGGCATAGTTTGTGAACATGTTCTCCTATTCTGTTGGTTGTCTGTTAACTCCATTGGTAGTTTATTTTGCTGTGCAGAAACTCTTTAGTTGAATTAGGTCTCACTTGTTAATTTTTGTTTTTGTTTCAATTGCTTTTGAGAACTTAGTTAGAAATTATTTCCCAAGGCTGATATCCAGAATCATATTTCCTAGATTTTCTTTTAGGATTCCTATGGTTTGAGGTGTTATATTTAAATCTTTAATCTACCTTGAGGTAATTTTTGTATATGGTGAAATGTAGGGGTCCAATTTCATTATTCTGCATGTGACTAGGTAGGTATCCCAGCACTATTTATTGAATAAGGAATCCTTTCTGCATTGCTTATTTTTGTCAACATTGTCAAAGATCAGATGGCTGTAGGTGTGCACCTTTATTTCTGGGTTCTATATTCTGTTCCATTGGTCTATGTGTCTGCTCTTGTGCCAGTATCATGCTGTTTTGGTTACTGTAGCCTCACGGTATAGTTTGGAATTGGGTAATGTGATGCCTCTGACTTTTCTTTTTGTTTACGACTGCTGTAGTTATTTGGGCTCTTTTGATTTTATATAAATTTTAGAATAGCTTTTTCTAGTTCTGGAAAAAAATGTCTTTGGTAGTTTGATAGGAATAACATTGAATCTGTAAATTGCTTTGGACAGTATGGCCATTTTAACAATACTGATTCTTCTAATCCATGAACATGGAATGTTTTTACATGTGTTAGTGTCATCTGTGATTTCTTTTAGCAATGTTATGTAGTTATCCGTGTAGAAATCTTTCATCTGCTTAGTTATATGTATACCTAGGTATTGTGTGTGTGTGTGTGGCTATTGTAAATGGGATTACTTTCTTGATTTGGCTCTCACCTTGAATGCTACAGTTGTATAGAAATGGTACTAATTTTTACATGTTCATTTTGTGTCCTGAAACTTTACTGAAGTCATTTATCAGTTTTAGGAGCCTTTTGGTGGAGTCTTTAGGGTTTTGTAGTTATAAAATCATGTAATATGCAAGAGAGATAGTTTGACTTCTTTTTTTCATGTTTGAATGCCTTTTATTTCCTTCTCTTGCCTGACTGCTCTGGCTAGCACTTCCAGTGTTAACAGGAGTGGTGAGATTGAGCATCCTTAACTTTTTCCAGATCTCAAGGAAAATTCTTCCAGCTTTTGCCCATTCATTCTGATGTTGGTTGTGGGTTTGTCATTGTGGTCTCTTATTGTTTTTAGGTATATTTCTTTGTTGCCTAGTTTCTTGAGGGTTTTTATCATGAAGTGGTATTGCATTTTATTGAAAGCTGTTTCTGTGTCTATTGAGATGATCATATGGTTTTATTTTTAATTCTTCTCATGTGGCAAATCATATTTATTGATTTGCATATATTGAGCTAACCTTCCATACCAGGAGTGAAGCCAACTTGATCGTGGTAAATTAACTTTTTGATGTTTGATTTGGTTTGCTAGTGTTTTGTTGAGAATTTTTGTGTCTGTGTTTATCAGAGATATTGTCCTATAGTTTTCCTTTCTCATGGTATCTCTTATAGGTTTTGGTATCAGGGTGATACTGGCTTCAGAGAACGAGTTAGGGAGGAGTCTTTCCTTCTTGATTTTTTGAAATAGTTTCAGTAGAATTGGTACCAGCTCTACTTTGTGCATCTGGTAGAATTTAGCTGTGAATCTCTCTGGCCAGGGCTTTCTTTTTGGTTGGTAAGTTTTTTATTACTAATTCCATTTGGAACCCAATATTGGTCTGTTCAGTGCTTCAGTTTTTTCCTGATTTAAACTTGGGACATTGGGTGTTTTCAGGAATTTATTCATTTCCTCTAGATATTGTAGTTTGTGTGTGTAGAGATGTTCACAATAGTTATCTAAGGATCTTTCATATTTCTGTGGGATCAATTGTGATGTCACCTTTGTCATTTCTGTTTGTGTTTATTTGGATCTTCTCTCTTTTTTTCTTTGTTAATGTAACTAGTAGTCTATCAATCTTATTTATCCTTTAAAAAAATAACTTTTGGTTTTGTTGATTCTTTGTATAGATTTTTGGGTCTCAATTTCATTTGGTTCTGCTCTTTAGTTCGTCCTTTTCTTCTGCTAGCTTTAGGGATAGTTTGTTCTTGTTTTTTTTTTTTTTTTTTTTTTTAGTTCCTCTAGGTGTGATGTTAGGTTGTTAATTTGAGATCTTTCTAACTTTTTGAGGTAGGCATTTAGAGCTGTAAACTCTCCTCTTAATATTGTTTTTGCTACATTCCAGAGATTTTGGTGTGTTGTGTCTGTTTTCATTTATTTTAATTTATTTCTGCCTTGATTTTATTGTTTACTCAAAGTTATCCAGAGCAAACTTTTTAATTGCCATGTAATTGTGTGGTTTGTACAGATCTTCTTGATGTTGGTTTCTCTTTGTATTCCACTGTGACCTGACAGTATGACTGGCATGATTTTGACTTTTTAAAATGTACTGAGTCTTGGTTTATGGCCAAGGATGTGGTGAATCTTGGAGTATATGTTCTGTGTACAGATGAGAAGAATTTATGTTCTGTGGTTGATGGGTGGATTATTCTGTAGATGTTTTTTAGATCCAATCGGACAAGCATTGAGTTTAAGTCCAGAATTTCTTTGTTAGTCTTCTGCCTTGATGATCTAATGCTATCAGTCCCCCACTATTGTTGTGTGGCTTTCTAGGTCCTTAGAAGTCCTTGTTTTATGAATCTGGGTGTGCCAATGTTGAGGGCATATGTATTTAGGATAGTTAAATCTTCTTATTGAACTCTTTATCGTTATGCAATGCCCTTATTTTTCCTTTTTTACTGTTGTTAACGTCTGTTTTATCTAATCTAAGAATAGCAACCCCTGCTCTTTTTTGTTTTCTGTTTGCATGCTACATCTTTCTCCAACCCTTTACTTTGAGCCTATGGTTGTCATTACATGTGAGATGGGTTTCTTGAATACAGAAGATGGATGAGTCTGGTTTTCCTAGCTGGTTTGCCACTCTGTGCCTTTTTTTTTTTTTTAGATGGAGTCTTGCTCTGATGCCCAGGCTGGAGTGCAGTGGCGCAATCTCAGCTCACTGCAACCTCCACCTCCCAGGTTCAAGCAATTCTCCTGTCTCAGCCTCCCGAGTATCTGGGATTATACGCACCTGCCACCACGCCTGGCTAATTTTTGTATTTTTAGTAGAGATGGAGTTTTACCTTGTTGGTCAGGCTGGTCTTGAACTCCTGATCTCAGGTGATCCACCCTCTTCAGCCTCCCAAAGTTCTGGGATTACAGGTGTGAGCCACTGTGCCTGGACCCACTCTGTGACTTTTAAATGGGACATTGTATTAGTCCATTCTTGTGCTGCTATAAAGTACTACCTGAGACTGGGTAATTTATGAAGAAATGGCATTTAAATGACTCATAGTTCTACAAGCTTAACAGGAAGCATAGCTAGGCAACGTCAGGAAACTTACAATCAAGGCAGAAGGTGAAGGGGAAGCAAGAACATCTTACCATGGCAGAGTAGGAGAGGTGGGTCAGGGGAGTGCCACACACTTTTAAGTCATTATATCTTGGGAGAACCCACTCACTATCATGACAACAGCATGGGGGAAATTTGCCTCCATGATCCAATAACCTCCTACCAGGTTCCTCCCTCAACATTGGGAATTACAATTCAACGTGAGATTTGGATGGGGATGCAGAGCCAAACCATATCATTCTGCCCCTGGCCCCTCCCAAAGCTTATGTCCTTCTCAGTTTTCAAAACACAATCATGCCTTCCCAACAGTCCCCCAAAGTCTTAACTCATTCCAGCATTAACCCAAAAGTCCAAGACCAAAGTCTCATCTGAGACAAGGCAAGTCCCTTCCACCTATGATCTTGTAATATCAAAAACAAGTTAGTTACTTCCAAGATACAATAGGGGTATAGGCATTGGGTAAATACTCCCATTTTAAATGGGAGTAACTGGCCAAAACAAAGGAGATACAGGCCCCAAGCAAGTTCAAAACCCAGCAGGGCAGTCATTAAATATTAAAGCTCCAAAATAATCTCTTTTGTCTCCATGCCTTACATCCAGAGCATACTGATGCAAGGGATGGGCTCCCAAGGCCTTCAGCAGCTCCACCCTGTGGCTCTACAGGGTACAGCCCCCACAGCTGCTTTTACAGGCTGGCATTGAATGCCTGCAGGTATTCCAGGCACACAATGCAAGCTGTTGATGGATCTACGATTCTGAGGTCTGGTTGATGGTGGTCCTCTTCTCACAGCTCCACTAGGCAGTGCCCCAGTGGGAACTCTGTGCAGGGGCTCCAACCCCACATTTCCCTTTCTCACTGTCCTAGTAGAGGTTCTCCATGAGGTCTCTGCGCTTGAAGCAGACTTCTGCCTGGACATCCAGGCGTTTCCATACATCCTCTGAAATCTAGGTGGAGGTTTCCAAACCTCAACTCTTGCCTTCTACATACCCGCAGGCCCAATACCATGTGGAAGCCACCAGGGCTTTGGGTTTGCATCCTCTGAAGCCCTGGCCCAAGCTGTACCTTGGCCCCTTTTAGGAACAGCTGTAGCTGGAGCAGCTGGAATGCAGGGCACCATGTCCCAAGGCTGCACAGAGTAGCTAGGCCCTGGGCCTGGCCCTCAAAACCATTAATCCCTCCTAGGCTTCTGTGCCTGTGATGGGAGGGGCTGCTGTGAAGGTCTCTGAAATGCCCTGGAGACATTTTCCCCATTGTCTTGACTGTTAACATTTGACTCCTCTTTACTAATGCAAATTTCTGCAGCAGGCTTGAATTGCTCCCCAGGAAATGTTTTTTTCTCTCTCTCTTTTCTACCACATGGCCAGGCTGCAAATATTCCAATATATTTTTTGCTTTGCTTCACTTTTAAATGTAAGTTCCAGGTTCAGATAATCTCTTTTTTCATGCATATGAACATACATGTTTAGAAACAGTCACATACATCTTGAATGCTTTGTTGCTTAGAAATTTTTTCCACCAGATATCCCAAATCATCTCTCTCAAGTTCAAAGCTTCACAGATCTCTAGGACAGGGGCAAAATGCCACCAGTCTTTTTGCTAAAGCATAGCAAGAGTGACCTTTACTCCAGTTCCCAATAAGTTCCTCACTCCATCTGAGACCACCTAAGCCTGGACTCATTGTCCATGTCACTATCAGCATTTTGGTCACAACCATTCAACAAGTCTCCAGGAAGTTCCAAACATTCCCATATCTTTCTGTCTTCTGAGCCCTGCAAACTGTTCCAACCTCTGCCCATTACTCAGTTCCAAAGTCACTCCCACATTTTCAGGTATCTTCTTAACTGTGCTCCACTCTCCCAGTACCAATTTTCTGTATTAGCTCATTCTCATACTGTTATAAGGAACTACCTGAGACTGGGTAACTTATGAAGAAAAGAACTTTAACTGACTCACAGTTCTGCAGGCTTAACAGGAAGCATAGCTAGGAGGTCTCAGGAAACTTACAATCATGGTGGAAGGCAAATGGGAAGCAAGCACGTCTTACCAGGGCAGAGCAGGAGAGAGAGAGAGAGAGTGAGAGGGGAAGTGCCACCACTTTTAAACCATCATATCTCCTGAGAGCTCACTCATTATCACAACAACAGCATGGGGGAAATGGGCCCCCATGATCCAATCACCTCCCATCAGGTCCCTCCCCAAACATTAAGAATTAAAATTCAGCGTGAAATTTGGGTGAGGACACAGAACCAAACCATATCAGGCATTTAGACCATTTACGTTCAAGTTTCATTTTTATATGTGAGGTTTTGATCCCTTGTTTAGTTGGTAGCTATTTGCTTTGTTGTTTCTATTGTGTTTTTGCTTTGTAGGGTGTGCAGGCTATGTGCTTAAGTGTGTTTATGTGGAAGCAGGTATGGTTCTTTTGCTTCCATGTTTAGAACTCCCATGTAAGGATCTCTTGTAAGGATGGTCTAGTGGTAACAAATTCCTTTAGCACTTGATTGCCTGGAAAAGATTTTGTTTGTCCTGCACTTATGAAGCATAGTTTGGCAGGATATGAAATTCTGGTTGGAATTTCTTTTAAGAACGCTGAAAACAGGCCCCCAATCTCTCCTAGCTTGCAAACCTCTGCTGAGAAATCTGTTATTATCCTGATAGAGTTCCCTTTTTATGTGATCTGCACTTTTCTCTGGCTGCCTTTAAGATTTTTTCTGTAATATTGCCCTTGAACAGTCTGGTGACTATATATCTTGGTGATTTTTTTTTTTTTTTTTTTTTTTTTTTTGAGATGGAGCCTTACTGTCTCACACAGGCTGGAGTGCAGTGGTGAGATCTTGGCTCACTGCAACCTCCACCCTCCAAGTTCCATGGATTCTCCTGCCTCAACCTCCCGAGTAGCTGGGATTACAGGTGCCTGCCACCGTGTCTGGATAATTTTTTGTATTTTTAGTAGAGTCAGGGTTTCACCGTCTTGGCCAGGCTGGTTTTGAACTCCTCACCTCATGATCCACCTGCCTCAGCCTCCCAAAGTGCTGGGATTACAGACATGAGTCACCACGCCCAGCCAGTGATGTTCATGTTTGTGGTGTCTCACAGATGTTCTCTGGATTTCTAGCTCTCTAGCAAGATTAGGCAAGTTTTCTTGAATTATTCCCTCAACTATATTTTCCAGTTTGTTTTCTTTTTCTCCTACTTTCTCAGGAATGCCAATAATTCATAGGGTTTTTTTGCTTTATATAATCTTATATTTCTCAAAAACAGCTCATTTAAAATAATTTTTTTCTTTATTTTTATCAGATTGGGTTAGTTCACAAGACCAGCCTTCAAGCTTTAAAATTTTTTCTTCTGCTTGATCCAGTCTATTGATAACGAATTTCAAAATATAATTGAAAGCTTTAAGTGAGTTTTTCAATTCCAGAAGCTACTATTGATTTTTTTTTAAGATGTTCATGTCTTTCTTAATTTCCTAGATTGCTTTAGAAGTTTGTGTTGGTTTTCAACCTTGTCTTTGATTACAATGAACTTCCTTGCAATCCATGCTTTGAATTATTTATGTGTCATTTCTGAGTTTCCATCTTGGTTAGGGACCATTGCTGGAAAGCTAGTGCAATCCCTTAGTGATGTCACTGCAATCAGATTTTTCATTATGCCAGAATTCTTGCACTGGTTTCTTCTCATCTGGAGACATTGGCACTTCAAATTTTTGTACTTATTTTCATGTGGGTAGGAGTTTTTCTTTTTTCTTTCCCTATAATGGTATTATTATTATTATTTTAATAATTTTTTTTGTTTCCCTTTTACCCCTTTTCTAGGGGTTGTGCCTCTAAAGAATGCTGGGTAGGATCTTTTCACTTTGATTCTACAGCCCTATGTGCTTCTTTCAGCAGGTTTTATACTGGGCTCTGCAGGTCATCCCACAGGCCCATAGGCGGCACGTATAGGTAAGAGCTGGCTGTGACCAATGTGGCTGGATATATACTTGATCCTTGTTTCCGAGCAAAAGTTCTACATTGTCTTAGGCAATAGGCTGATTCTGATTCATAGAATGCACAGTAGTTGGAACTCCCTGCTCAGCCCCAAGGAGAAGGGAACCACAAAGGGCAGGTTTGGACCGAGCAGGTCCCCCTGCGTCCCCTGATGGCAAGCACAAGCACCAGTGCCAAGGAAGAATCCAGTGGGTGGCCACCAAGCACCCAGAATTGTACACAGACCTGAAGCTTGGAAACCTCCTCAGCTGCAAATTCTCTGCATGGGAGGCATCCTAAGCTCCTGATTCAGGAGAGTGGGTGCTCCAGATGCCTGGAGATCTGCTTTGGCATGGAATAGAGAGGGGCCCCCTGCACCAAGATCTCTACACAGGAGGGGTAAATGACAATTATACATAGTGCTGCAGTAAACATGTGAATGCAGATAATATCTTCAATATACCAGTTTTCTTTCTTTTGGCTATATACCCAACAGTAGGATTGCTGCATCACATGGTAGTTCTGTTTTTAGTTTTAGGAACCTCCATACTGTTTTCCATAGTTACGGTACTAACTTAGATTACTACCAACAGTGCACGAGAATTTCTCTTTCTCCATATCCTCACCAGCATTTATTTTTTGTCTTTTTAGTAACAGCCATTTTAACTGGGGTGAGATAATATCTTATTGTGGTTTTATTTGCGTTTCCCTGATGATTAGTGATGTTGAGCATTTTTTCATATATCTGTTGGCATTTGTATGTCTTCTTTCAAGAAATTTCTGTTCATTTTGCCTATTTTTAAATGGGATTACTTTTTTTTTGCTAATGAGCTGAGTTCCTTATATATTCTGATAATTAACTCCTTGTCAGATGAATAGTTTTCAAATATTTTCTCTCATTCTTTGTCTCTTCACATTGTTAACTATTTCCTTTGCTGTGTGGAAGCTTTTTAGCTTGATGAAATTCCATTTGTCAATTTTTGCCTTGATTGCCTATGCCTTGAGGTCTTACTACAAAAATATTTACCCAAAAGTCTTAAAGCGGTTCCCCAAAGTTTTCTTGTAGTAGTTTTGTAGTTTCAGATCTTACACTTAAGTCTTTAATCGATTTTGATTTTATGTTCGTATGTGGTGAGTGATAGTGATCTAGTTCTGTTTTCTGCATATAGGTAGCCAGTTTTCCCAGCAGCATTTATTGAAGAGATTGCCCTTTCCCCAATGTATGTCCATGGCACCTTTGTCAAAAATGAGTTGACTGTTAATGCATGGCTTTATTTCTGGGTTCTCTATTCTGTTCCATTGGTCTTTGTGTCTGTTTTTATACCAATATCATGCTGTTATGGTTAAGAATTCTCATTTCTGACATAGAGACCATTTAAATAACAAAAGATAAAACATGAGAAAATATTAGAAAGCTTTTAAAAGATTTAATAAAATCTTACAGTAGAATAATAGAGGTAATAAATATGTTTTGACATGTCATGACATAGATTTTGTTAGGAGCAGTTTGTTCTTATCTGCTTCCGTGGCTATGTTTTGATTATAAAAATTATGTTTTGAGTTATTTGATTTCTTCGTTGCATATGATTCTTGTTTTTAATGAATCACTTCCCTACCTTGAACAGGTCACAGTGAACTTTTGCTTTAGTTCACTGCTGTACAGCACTGAGTGGGAAGATAGTTACACCCTTAAGGATGATAATATATCTTCTACTTTAGGTGTTCTGCTTCCATCTTCTTTCTTCTAGAAAACATTTTTGTTTAATGACTCACAAAAAAATATCTGAAATGAATACAGCTTTATATTTTGCAGTTGTAAAAATGCTAAACTAGTATAAGGTAATTAGCTCTTTCAAAAATAAGTAGCTTTCTACATAAAAGAATGATTAAATGAATAGTTATCTTTGTTGAAATTTTTTAAATCCACAGTTACAGGTTTTATGGGTTTTTCTTTTTTTCTGTTTTCTTTTTTGGTAGCAAGCCTTATCTTCACATTTTAAAAGGTTGTGTTAGAAAGCCAGTTTCTCTCCTTCTCCCCCTACCTCCTCCTCCACCTAGATTCAACCACTTCTTATGGCAAAGAGAATAACTTTCTGGGCTAGAGAGTATGGGTTGTGTAGTAAAGATTTTTGTTGTTTTTTTGTTTTCTCCTCCTACAGTTGACAGCCAACAAGGCTACAAGTCTTCTTTGGAAGAACTGCAAAATTCTTGAATTTAGGACACAGTGGTATCTTTTCTAGAAGTACAGAGTCCTGCTCTGTGCCTTTAATACCCTAAGAACAAAAATCATTTTTCCTCTTTAAGGCAAGATCTACTGTGGGTGATGGCTACCACCTACCTCTCTAGACCTCACAAAATCTTCTTCTTTTTTTTTTTTTTTTTTTTTTTTTTGAGACGGAGTCTCGCTCTGTCGCTCAGGCTGGAGTGCAGTGGCGCGATCTCGGCTCACTGCAAGCTCTGCCTCCCGGGTTCACGCCATTCTCCAGCCTCAGCCTCCCAAGTAGCTGGGACCACAGGCGCCCGCTACCACGCCCGGCTAATTTTTTGTATTTTTAGTAGAGACGGGGTTTCACCGTGTTAGCCAGGATGGTCTCGATCTCCTGACATCGTGATCCGCCCGCCTCGGCTTCCCAAAGTGCTGGGATTACAGGCGTGAGCCACCGCGCCTGGCCCAGAATCTTCTTCTTAATGGGCATCTCTTTTTCCACCCAAATCCTGGCCTTTGAATCAGCATCTCTCAGAGATAGCACCTCTCACATTGCTCCCCAAGTTCACTGCATTGGAGCCTGCAGCCAACTGATGTCCTTCTCATCAGTCTGGTTGTTTACCCTAAACACCATCTCACACATGCTAGCTGGGGATGGTCCTCAGACTATTCATTCTCATTTCTTTGCTTAAAATTTTTCTGTGTTTGTATGGGATGTCTTTTATGGTTTGCCAACTAGAACTTTTCAGTAGTATCTACAAGCATTTATTATTTTCTAGACTCAGTAAAAAGTTAGAATTGAGGGGTTCAAATATCTCCTCCATTGTAGTTGACTTTATTTAAATGATTAAGACATATACGTTTAAAAAAATCAATTCTAGTATAGTTTTGGTTTTTGGAAAATACCTGATTTCACTTTATATTTCCTGTTGTCTAGCATCTTTGTTTTCTTTGAAGTATATACAAAGGCACACTCTGTTTTGATCTGGAAATTGGAGGTGAATCCTGAAAAATGGAAGGCAAGCACTATCAGTGCTATAAAGGATTGTTAAAGTATAGTGCCAGTGGACTGATCCCAGCACTGCGCAGTGGTCATTATCACTTTAGTAATCTGAAGTAGAAGCATGCCTCTAGACATCCTTCCATAATTTTATATAGGTAGTGTAAGGATGACTGTCTATAAATTCACCTGAACTACAGAGAGTCTTCTGATATAATAAAAGAAAAATACAGAGATTTTTCAGGATGGGAATACAAACACTAGGAAACTGGAAAAGCAAATCAAAACTTCTGAATTAATAGAAGAAGTTAAATAGGAAAGAGAAAATAAAGGGAAACTTGACCAAGCTAGCAAAGAAAGAAAATGGAAAAGAGGTAATTATGAGGCAGTATAACACAAACTCTGTCGCAAAAAAAAAAAAAAAAAAATTCCATTTGTAGTTTTAAAAAAATAGTAAAGATATAGAAAAATTAGTAGAAAATACAAAAATCTGTATTCTTCTTTTATCAGAATTAAATAATAATTATGCCTGCCCTATTTTACCAAATTATTTTATTAAAACATGCTAAAGAAGTTTATAAGCTTTTCCTTCTCCCTGCTCCCATTCTGTATAGGATTTTTGCTGAGATATTTCAAAATTTTTATTTTTAGGTTATATTTAAGCTTTCACTTCTAATCTCTCTCAAAAACCTTTCATATCACTTGTCATAAAAATTTCTTCTCATAGTATCATCATCCAGATTCAGTCACATATACATCAAGAATAATTGTGCAATACTGTTTCCTAGACTCTTCATCTTATCTTTTCAATGCATGATATTTAAATAAGCCATACTTTTTAATGTTTCCAATTTTTAAATTTATATTTATTTATTTCAAATTTTTTATTATATTTTAAGTTCTGGGATACACGTGCAGAACGTGAAGGTTCGTTACATAGGTATACACGTGCCATGATGTTTTGCTGCACCCATCAACCCATCATCTACATTAGGTATTTCTTCTAATGTTATCCCTCCCTTAGCCCCCCACCCCCTGACAGATGCCGGTGTGTGACGTTCCCCTCCCTGTGTCCATGTGTTCTCATTGTTCACCTCCCACTTATGAGAGAACATGCAATGTTTGGTTTTCTGTTCTTGTGTTAGTTTGCTCTGAATGATGGTTTCCAGCTTCATCCATGTCCCTGCAAAGGACATGAACTCATCCCTTTTGATTGCTGAATGTTATTGCATGGTGTATATGTGCCACATTTTCTTTATCCAGTCTATCATTGATGGGCATTTGGGTTGGCTCCAAATCTTTACTATTGTGAATAGTGCTGCAGTAAACATACGTGTGCATGTGTCTTTATGGTACAATGATTTATAATCCTTTGGGTACATACCCAGTAACGGGATTGCTGGGTTAAATGGTATTTCTGGTTCTAGATCCTTGAGGAATCACCACACTGTCTTCTACAATGGTTGAACTAATTTACACTGCCACCAACAGTGTAAAAGCTTTCCTATTTCTCCACATCTTTTCCAGCATCTATTGTTTCCTGAGTTTTTAATGGTCATCATTCTAACTGGCATGAAATGGCATCTCATTGTGGTATTGATTTGCATTTCTCTCATGACCAGTGATGATGAGCTTTTTTTTCATGTTTATTACCCACATAAATGTCTTCTTTTGAGAAGTGTCTGTTCATATCCTTTGCCCACTTTTTGATGGGGTTGGTTTTTTTTTGTAAATTTGTTTAAATTCTTTGTAGATTCTTGATAGTAGTCCTTTGTTAGATGGATAAATTGCAGAAATTTTCTCCCATTCTGTAGGTTGCCTGTTCACTCTGATGATAGTTTCTTTTGCTGTGCAGAAGGTCTTTAGTTTAATTAGATCCCATTTGTCAATTTTGTCTTTTGTTGCCATTGCTTTTGGTGTTTTAGTCATGAAGTCTTTGCCCATGCCTATGTCCTGAATGATATTGCCCAGGTTTTCCTCTAGGGTTTTTATGGTTTTCAGTCTTACATTTAAGTCTTCGATCTATCTTGAGTTAATTTTTGTATAAGGTGTAAGGAAGGGGTCCACTTTCAATTTTCTGTATATGGCTAGCCAGTTTCCCCAACACCATTTATTAAATAGGGAATCCTTTCCCCATTGCTTTTTTGGTCAGGTTTGTCAAAGATCAGATGGTAGATGTGTGGCATTATTCCTGAGGCCTCTGTTCTGCTTCATTGGTCTATATATCTGTTTTGGTACCAGTACCATGCTATTTTGGCTACTGTAGCCTTGTAGTATAGTTTGAAGTCAGCTAGCCTGATGCCTCCAGCTTTGTTCTTTTTGCTTAGGATTGTCTTCGTTATATGGGCTCTTTTTTGGTTCCATAGGAAATTTAAAGTAGTTTTTTCTAATTCTATGAAGAAAGTCAATGTTAGCTTGTTGGGGATAGCATTGAATCTATAAATTACTTTGGTCAGTATGGCCATTTTCATGATATTGATTCTTCTGATCCATAAGCATAGAGTGTTTTTCCATTTGTGTCCTCTCTGATTTCCTTGAGCGTTGATTTGTAGTTCTCCTTGAAGGGGTCCTTCACATTTCTCGTGACTTGTATTCCTAGCTATTTTACTCCTTTTGTAGCAATTGTGAATGGGAGTTCAGTCATGTTTGGGCTCTCTGTTTGTCTATTATTGGTGTATAGGAATGCCTGTGATTTTTGCACATTTATTTTGTATCCTGAGACTTCACTGAAGTTGCTTATCAGCTTAAGGAGATTTTGGGCTGAGATGATGGAGTTTTCTAAATATACAATCATGTCATCTACAAAAAGACACAGTTTGACTTCCTCTCTTCCTATTTGAATACGCTTTATTTCTTTCTCTTGCCTGATTGCCCTGGCCAGAACTTCCACTACTATGTTTAATAGCAGTGGTGGGAAAGGACATCCCTGTCTTGTGCTGGTTTTCAAAGGGAATGCTTTCAGCTTTTGCCTATTCATTATGATATTAGCTGTGGGTTTGCCATAAATAGCTCTTATTATTTTGAGATACGGTCCATCAATACCTAGCTTATCGAGAGTTTTTAGCATGAAGGGGTGTTGAATTTTGTTAAAGGCCTTTTCTGCATCTATTGAGATAATCATGTGGTTTTTGTCATTGGTTCTGTTTATGTGATGGATTATGTTTATTAATTTGTGTATGTTGATCCAGGCTTTCATCTCAGGGATGAAACTGACCTGATCATGGTGGATAAGCTTTTTGATGTGCTGCTGGATTTGGATTGCCAGTATTTTATTGAGGATTTTTGCATCAATATTCATCAGGGATATTGGCCTGAAATTTTCTTTTTTGTTGTTTCTCTGCCGGGTTTTGGTGTCAGGATGATACCAAATAAAATGAGTTAGGGAGGATTTCCTCTTTTTCTATTGTTTGGAATAGTTTTAGAAAGAATGGTGCCAGCTCCTCCTTGTATCTCTGGTAGAATTCAGCTATGAATCTGTCTGGTCCTGGGGTTTTTTTGGTTGGTAGGTTATTAATTACTGCCTCAATTTCAGAACTTGTTATTGGTCTATTCAGGAATTCAACTTCTTCCTGGTTTCATCTTGGGAGGGTGTATGTGTCCAGGAATGTATGCATTTCTTCTAGATTTTCTAGTTTATTTTCATAGAGGTGTTTATAGTATTCTCTGATGGTAGTTTGTATTTCTGTGGGATCACTGGTGATATCCCCTTTATCATTTTTTATTGTGTCTACTTGATTCTTCTCTCCCTTCTTTATTAGTCTGGCTAGTGGTCTATCTACTTTGTTAATCTTTTCAAAAAACCAGCTCCTGGATTCATTGATTTTTTTTTTAAGGGTTTTTCATGTCTCTATCTCCTTCGGTTCTGCTCTGGTCTTAGTTATTTCTTGTCCTCTGCTAGCTTTTGAATTTGTTTGCTCTTGCTTCGCTAGTTCTTTTAATTGTGATATTAGCGTGTCAATTTTAGATCATTCCCACTTTCTCCTGTGGACATTTAGTGCTATAAATTTCCCTCTAAACAAACACTGCTTTAGCTGTGTCCCAGAGATTCTGGTATGTTGTGTCTTTGTTCTCATTGGTTTCAAATAACTTATTTCTGCCTTAATTTCATTATTTATGCAGTAATCATTCAGGAGCAGGTTGTTCAGTTTCCATGTAGTTGTGCAGTTTTGAGTGAGTTTCTTAATCCTGAGTTCTAATTTGATTGCACTGTGGTCTGAGAAACTGTTTGTTATTATTTCCATTCTTTCACATTTGCTGAGGAGTGTTTTACTTCCAATTATGTGGTCAATTTTAGAATAAGTGCAATGTGGTGCTGAGAAGAAGGTATATTCTGTTGATTTGGGGTAGAGGGTTCTGTAGATGTCTCTTAGGTCCACTTGGTCCAGAGCCTAAGTTCAAGTCCTGGATATCCTTGTTAATGTTCTGTCTTGTTGATCTGTCTAATATTGACAGTAGGGTGTTAAAGTCTCCCCCATTAATGTGTGGGTGTCTAAGTCTCTTCATAGGCCTCTAAGAACTTGCTTTATGAATCTGAATGCTCCTGTATTGAGTACGTATTTTTAGGATAGTCAGCTCTTCTTGTTGCATTGATCCCTTTACCATTATGTAATGGCCTTCTTTGTCTTTTGATCTTTGTTGGTTTAAAGTCTGTTTTATCAGAGACTAGGATTGCAACCCCTGCCTTTTTTAGCTTTCCATTTGCTTGGTAAATATTCCTCCATCCCTTTATTTTGAGCATATTGTGTCTCTGCCTATGAGATGGGTCTCCTGAATATAGCACACCAATGGGTCTTGACTCTTTATCCAGTTTGCTGGTCTGTGTCTTTTAATTGGGGCATTTAGCCCATTTACATTTAAGGGTAATAGTATTATGTGTGAATTTGATCCTGTCATTATGATGCTAGCTGGTTATTTTGCCCACTAGTTGATGCAGTTTCTTCCTAGCATCGATGGTCTTTACAATTTGGCATGTTTTTGCAGTGGCTGGTACCGGTTGTTCCTTTCCATGTTTAGTGCTTCCTTCAGGAGCTCTTGTAAGGCAGGCCTCGTGGTGACAAAATCTCTCAGCTTTTGCTTGTCTGTAAAGGAGTTTATTTCTCCTTTGCTTATGAAGCTTAGTTTGGCTGGATATGAAATTCTGGGTTGAAAATTCTTTTCTTTAGAAATGTTGAATATTGGCCTCCACTCTCTTCTGGCATGTAGGGTTTCAGCAGAGAGATCTGCTGTTTTAGTCTGATGGGCTTCCCTTTGTGGGTAACCCGACCTTTCTCTTTGGCTGCCCTTAATGTTTTTTCCTTCATTTCAATCTTGGTGAATCTGACAATTATGTGTCTTGGGGTTGCTCTTCTCGAGGAGTATCTTTGTGGTGTTCTCTGTATTTCCTGAATTTGAATGTTGGACTGTCTTGCTAGGTTGGGGAAGTTCTCCTGGATACTATCCCGAAGAGTGTTTTCCAACTTGGTTCCATTCTCCCCGTCACTTTCAGGTACACCAATCAAATGTAAGTTTGGTCTTTTCACATAGTCCCATATTTCTTGGAGGCTTTGTTTGTTCCTTTTCATTCTTTATTCTCTAATCTTGTATTCATGCTTTATTTCATTCAGTTGATCTTCAATCTCTGATATCCTTTCTTCTGCTTGATAAATTTGGCTGCTGATATTTGTGTATGCTTCACACAGTTCTTGTGCTGTGTTTTTCAGTTCCATCAGGTCATTTATGTTCTTCTCTAAAATGGTTATTCTAGGTAGCAATTCCTCTAACCTTTTTTCAAGGTTCTTAGCTTCCTTGCATTGGGTTAGAACATGCTCCATTAACTCAGAGGAGTTTGTCATTACCCGCCTCCTGAAGCCTACTTCTGTCAATTTGTCAAACTCATTCTCCGTCCAGTTTTATTCCCTTGCTGGTGAGGAGTTGTGATCTTTTGGAGGAGAAGAGGCATTCTGATTTTTGGAATTTTCAGCCTTTTTGCACTGGTTTTTCCTCATCTTCATGGATTTATCTACCTTTGGTCTTTGATGTTGGTGACCTTTAGATGGGATTTTTGTGTGGACATCCTTTTTGTTGATGTTGATGCTATTCCTTTCTGTTTGTTAGTTTTCCTTCTAACAGTCAGGCCCCTCTGCTGCAGGTCTGCTGGAGTTTGCTGGAGGTCCACTCCAGACCCTGTTTGCCTGGGTATCACTAGCGGACTCTGCAGTACAGCAAAGATTGCTGCCTGTTCCTTCCTCTGGAATCTTCATCCCAGCAGGGCACCCACCAGATTGCCAGCCAGAGCTCTCCTGTGTGAGGTGTCTGTCGACCCCTGCTGGGAGGTATCTCCCAGTCAGGAGGCACAGGGGTCAGGGACCCACTTGAGGAGGCAGTTTGTCCTTTAGCAGAGCTTGAGTGCTGCGCTGGGAGATCCGCTGGTCTCTTCAGAGCCAGCAGGCAGGAACGTTTAAGTCTGCTGAAGCTGCGCCCACAGCCACCCCTTCCCCCAGGTTCTCTGTCCCAGGGAGATGGGAGTTTTATGTATAAGCCCCTGACTGGGGCTGCTGCCTTTCTTTCAGAGATGCCCTGCCCAGAGAGGAGTCTAGAGAGGCAGTCTGGCTACAGCAGCTTTGCCATGCTGCAGTGGGCTCTGCCCAGTTTGAAGTTCCAGGTGGTTTTGTTTACACTGTGAGGGGAAAACTGCCTACTCAAGCCTCAGTAATGGTGGACGCCCCTCCCACCACCATGCTCCAGCGTCCCAGGTCGACTTCACACTGCTGTGCTGGCAGCGAGAATTTCAAGCCAGTGAATCTCAACTTACTGGGCTCTGTGGGGATGGTATCTGCTGAGCTAGATCACTTGGCTCCCTGGCTTCAGCCCCCCTTTCAGGGGAGGGAACGGTTCTGTCTCACTGGCATTCCAGGTGCCACTGGGGTATGAAAAAAAACTCCTGCAGCTAGTTCATTGTCTGCCCAAATGGCTGCCCAGTTTTGTGCTTGAAACCCAGGGCCCTGGTGATTTAGGCACCCAAGGGAATCTCCTGGTCTGTGGGTTGCAAAGACCATGGGGAAAGCATAGTATCTGGGCCGGAACACATTGTTCCTTACAGCACAGTCACTCACGGCTTCCCTTGGCTAAGGGAGGGAGTTTCCCCACTCTTTGCGCTTCCCGGGTAAGGCAATGCCCCACCCTGCTTCAGCTCGCTCTCCATGGGCTGTAGCTACTGTCTAGCCAGTCCCAATGAGATGAGGCGGGTACCTCAGTTGAAAATGCAGAAATCACCCACCTTCTGTGTTGATCGCGTTGGGAGCTACAGACCGGAGCTATTCCTATTCAGCCATCTTGCCAGCCAGCAACCACTCTACTTTTTTTTTTTTTTTAATTTAAGTTCTGGGATACATGTACAGAATATGCAGGTTTGTTACATAGATATACATGTGCCATGGTGGTTTGCTGCACCCAACAATCCATCATCTACATTAGATGTTTCTACCAGTGCTATCCCTCCCCTAGCTCCCCACCCCTCAACAGGCCCCGGTGTGTGATGTTCCCCTCCCTGTGTCCATGTGTTCTCATTGTTCACCTCCCACTTATGAGAGAATATGCAGTGTTTGGTTTTCTGTTCTTGTGTTAATTTACTGAGAATGGTTTCCAGCTTCATCCATGTCCCTGCAAAAGACATGAACTCATCCCTTTTGATGGCTGCATAGTATTCCATGGTGTATATGTGCCACATTTTCTTTATCCATTCTCTCACTGATGAGGATTTGGGTTGGTTCCAAGTCTTTTCTATTGTGAATACTGCTGCAGTAAACATACATGTGCATGTGTCTTATGGTACAGTGATTTATAATCCTTTGGGTATATACCCAGTAATGGGATTACTGGGTCAAATGGCATTTCTGGTTCTAGATCTTTGAGGAATCATCACACTGTCTTCTACAATGGTTGAACTAATTTACACTCCCACCAACAGTGTAAAAGCTTTCCTATTTCTCCACATCCTCTCCAGCATCTGTTGTTTCCTGACTTTTTAATGATCGCCATTCTAACTGGTGTGAGATGGTATCTCATTGTGGTTTTGATTTGCATTTCTCTCATGACCAGTGATGATGAGCTTTTTTTCATGTTTTTTGGCCACATAAATGTCTTCTTTTGAGAAGTGTCTGTTCATACCGTTCACCCACTTTTTGATGTTTTTTTTTTCTTGTAAATTTGTTTAAGTTCCCTGTAGACTCTGGATATTAGCCCTTTGTCAGATGGATAAATTGCAGAGATTTTCTCCCATTCTATAGGTTGCCTGTTCACGCTGATGATAGTTTCTTTTGCTGTGCAGAAGGTCTTTAGTTTAATTAGATCCCATTTGTCAATTTTGTCTTTTGTTGCCATTGCTTTTGGTGTTTTAGTCATGAAGTCTTTGCCCATGCCTATGTCCTGAATGGTATTGCCTAGGTTTTCTTCTAAGGTTTTTATGGTTTTAGGTCTTATGTTTAAGTCTTTAGTCCATCTTGAGTTAATTTTTGTATTAGGTGTAGGGAAGGGGTCCACTTTCAGTTTTCTGCATATGGCTAGCCAGTTTCCCCAACACCATTTATTAAATAGGGAATCCTTTCCCCATTGTTTTTTTTGGTCAGGTTTGTCAAAGATCAGATGGTTGTAGATTTGTGACGTTACTTCTGAGGCCTCTGTTCTGTTCTATTGGTCTATATATCTGTTTTGGTACCAGTACCATGCTGTTTTGGTTACTGTAGAGTTGTGGTATAGTTTGAAGTCAGGTAGCATGATACCTCCAGCTTTGTTCTTTTGACTTAGGATGTCTTGGCTATACAGGCTCTTTTTTGGTTCCATATGAAACTTAAAGTAATTTTTTTCTAATTTTGTGAAGAAAGTCAATGTTAGCTTGATGGAGCTATTATTGGATCTATAAATTACTTTGTTCACTATGGCCATTTTCAAAATACACATTCTTCCTATCTATGAATATGGAATGTTTTTCCATTTGTTTGTGCCCTGATTTCCTTGAGCAGTGTTTTGTAGTTCTCCTTGAAGAGGCCCTTCACATCCCTTGTAAGTTGTATTCCTGGGCATTTAATTCTCTTTGTAGCAATTGTGAGTGGGAGTTCACTCATGATTTGGCTCTCTGTTTGTCTATTATTGGTGTATAGGAATGACTGATTTTTGCACATTGATTTTGTATCCTAAGAATAAGCCATACCTTTTAATATATTTTATTCATAAAAAAATGCATATAAAGCAAATGACATATAGAAACAATATGATTAACATCCACCTCTGGACTCAGTTGGCTTAAGAAAATATGAATATTATCACTACACTTGAAATTGATTGCATATTTCTTCCTTATCACATTCCTCTTTATCTTTCTCCAGAAACCTCTATATCTTTAATTTGGAGTTGGTCATTTTCTTATATTATTCTATAGGATTTTTTAATATCTATGTATTTCTCACTAATAGGTTTTTTTAGTTTTGAGATGTTTTTTTCTACTCCATAGAAATGGTATGTATATTTATGCAATTTGATCTTACTGCCTAATATTATATTTGTGTTTTTTATTTTGATTTGTATTATTCTGGTTTGTTTTTTCCTACACTGTACGATTTCATTGTATGAGTATCTCCCATTTATTTATTCTCATGTATTGACATGTACTTCCACTTGATATTTGCTGTGCTTTACCTACAGTTCAATTGTGAACATTATTTTACATGTATTCTGGTGGTTCATGTGTGAGAGTTTCTGTAGGTAACCTGCACACCTGGGCATGAAATTTCTGATTGTAATACATGCTCATGCTGGGCTTTACTAGATAATGCTAGATTGTTTTTAAAGTAGTAGTAGTTTACACTCCATGGCAGCTCTTCATTGTTTTGTGTGTTCCTGTATTCTGTGTCCTTGCCGTTTTAGGTAGATGATGTCTCATGTGGTCTTACTTTGCATTTCTCTGGTTAATAATGAGGTCAGTCATATTGTTGTATTTTGTCATCTATATATTTCTTCCTCTGTGAAATATCTGTTCATGCCTTTTCTTTCTGATTTATAGGAATTCTTTGTGTATTTTGGGTATATATGTTATAAATATCTATAGGATAGATAAAAACAAGCTATCTGATAAGGCGATATGCAGAAATATAAATTAGGTGAGGAAGCAAGCCATGCAAATATCCAAGGAAAAAATCATTTCATGCAGAGGAACTCATCAGTGTAAGACCCCAAGGCAGAAACACACTTCAAGGGCAAGATGGGCATCAATATGGGTGGAGCATGAGGGAGAATAGAAGAGAGACCATCTATGCAAGGGTAAGTTGGGCCTTGTAGAGCTTGATATGAATTTTAACTTCATTCTAAGTAGGATCAGGAGTCACTGAAAATATCAAGCAAGAATGACATAGTCTGATTAAGTCTTTAAAGTTGTATAGAAAATAGTCTACAAAAAGTGAAAGCTGGGAAACCAGCCAGCATATGTTACAATAGTCCAACTGTGATTGTGGGGACATAAATTATGGTGCAAGCAGTGGAAACGGGTATTTAGATTTGGGTTATATTTTCATGGTTATCCACTAGGATTTGCTGATGTATTAGATATGAGGTGAGAAAATAAGTGAGGTATCAATAATGACTCTAGAGTTTGGGGCTAGAGCAGCAGGTATGTAAATGAAGTTACAAACCTAGAAGATGCATGTTTGGACCAATGCATCAAAGTTCTGCTCTAAACATATTAATTTGAGGGGTCTGTTAGAAATACAAGTGGAGATGCTGAGAATACAGTTGGATAGTTGAGTCTAGAGTTTCTTGGAAAAGCTGGGTCTAGGACTGTAAATTTGGTAATCATTAATGTCTAGATGATATTAGAGACATAGAACTAGATGCAGACACCTAGAAAGAGCATAGATATCTAAGAGAAGTCTGAGGACTGAGCTTGGTGTAATCAAAGATTTAGAAGTTGAGAAGATGAAAAAGAGCTAGACAGAGAGACTGAAAGAGTGACTACAAGAATGAAATATGTGGAAGCCAAATGAATAAGAGCGTTAAAAGAAGAAGGAAACGATCAATGTGTTAAGTTCTTACCCGGGTTAAGACCAGGACTGAGAATTGGCCATTGTTTTTTGAAATTTAGAAATCTTTGAAGGCCTTGCCACGAATAATTTGGTTGGGATAAGGAGAGGAATGACCTGACTGGAGAAGGTTCAAGGGAGAATTGGAGGAGAGGAAATGAAGAGAGTGATGTTTCTCCACGGAATACATTATGTGTGAGAGGGACTATTAGAGGATGCAGACAAGAGGGCAAATGATTTCAGAGAAAAGTCCCTGAGTGGGTGAGAAGGACTAAGATTTGGTATTGAAATGTCAGGAGTATGAGTTGTAACAGGAGGGAAGGCAGAGTACAGGGGTAGCCATACTGTAGATTGGCCACAAAGAAAATATTCTCCAAATGGAGCTTCTTTCCCCCTAAGCCTCCCCCAAATCATTACCTCTGCTTCTGATTCAATCCCTCAAAACCTCATCCATCAGCTTGAATGAGAGACAACTATTCAGCCGCCATGTCCATCCGCTTTCTTATCCCCCCTTGCTCACCCCCAGCGTCTCAGCCCAAATCTTCCCTCCTTCCAGCAAACAAAGCTCCCATGCCTGTCATCTCCTGATGTCAATGCAGCGGGCAGGGGAGTGGGGGACCACTGACCCCACATGCCTATTCTCTGCTTAGATTACCCAAAATACCAGGTGTTGTTATTTTTCAGAGGTGCAAAAATATAATACAAAGTCATTCTAAACTGTCACTGAATTCAGAGTACTTTTTGCCATTGTCTAGTCACTGAATTCAGAGTACTTTTTGCCATTGTCTATTTTCTCAATCAACAAATGCTAAGAGTACAATTATATGAAGTTCTACAGATTTATTTGTTACTTGCATTACTTAGTAATGGTTCTTATGCATAAAGGTTAGGAATAACTTCTTTGAACAAATATCCTATATAAAAAAACAACAAAGTGGTTTTTAAATATCACATTGCTGTTCACATTCCCTTTTTAGTACTCTCTTCTGATATTCTTTTTTAAGCTATGTTAGGTCAAAACAACTACTTTAATAACTTAGCAAATATCTATCAGGAGTCCACTGTGTAGTTAGCAGTTTATAAAGCTTCAGATCTACATTAGTGAATGAAATGGACCTAGCCCCTATCCTTACAGGGCAGCAAGCCTGGTGGAGGAAGCTATGTTCTCTGAAGGAAACAAAAACAGTCATGCGTCATTTAAGAGTAGGGATACATTTTGAGAAATGTGTCATGAAGTAGTCAATTTCATCATTGAACATCATAGAATGCATTTACGCAGACTTAGATGGTATAACCTACTACACACCTAGGCTGTTTGGTGTAGCCCATTGCTCCTGGGCTACAAACTGATACAGCATGTTACTCTGTTGAATTTTGTAGGCAACTGTAATGCAATGGTAAGTATTTGTGTACCTAAACATATCTAAAGATAGAGACAGTACAGTAAAAAATACTATCTTATGAAAACACTGTTGTATATGTGGTCTGTCATTGACTGAAACAATATTATGTAGTGCAAACCATACAGCAACAGATAATAAAGACAAGATATTCAGAGTGGGAGATGGAAAAGACAATAATGTATTCCTTCATTCATTTAGCAGACATGTATTGCCAAAAGACACTGGAAAAAATAAATAAAGGTGACAAACAGTGGTGCCTTTGTTGAAGATTATAGTCATGGACAGGGAAACTTTAGCCCTCTTCTTAACATTATCTTCCCTTAGACACAAACACACACACACACAATTCCTGGCATATGCTATATACTCCATAACTGTTCCTTCCCTTCCCTTTGTGACTCATTCCTTCCCCCAGAAAGCTCATTTGATCTCTGCAAATAATTTTGAATCCCCTTTGTTTTTTACCCATGGCAATTGTTTTGTTTTCCCATCTCCTGCAAGTTTTAGCTCAACTCGTTGGGGCTTTTTTTTTTTTTTTTTTTTTTGAGGTGGAGTTTCTCCCTTGTCACCTGGGCTGGAGTGCAATGGCATGATCTTGACTCACTGCAACCTCTGCCTCCTGGGTTCAAGTGATTTTCCTGCCTCAGCCTCTGGAGTAACTGGGATTACAGGTGCCCACCACCACACCCAGCTAATTTTTGTATTTTTAGTAGAGACGGGGTTTCACCATGTTGGCCAGGCTGGTCTCGAACTTCTGACCTCAGGTAATCTGCCCACCTCAGCCTCTCAAAGTGCTGGAACTACAGGCATGAGCCACCATGCCTGGCCATTCCTTGGGGCTTTATAGAACAAGTATAATCCTTTTTCTTTATGACAATACCCTGAGTTCAGAAATCTCAGAGACAAATGTTTACAGAGACCAGGTAAATAAGTAGCTAGAGTGACAAGACTTAAGAAAAGAGACCATTGGCGTACCACCAGTTTGTGGAGGGAACTGGAAAAACTGGAATACACATGCCCCATCCAAAAGCAACCATTGCAACTAAACTTTAACAGATTGTTACCACCTAAGTAATTCACGGATGGTCTCATAATTCTGGTCAGCATTGTCTGAGCCAAACAAAATGTATCTGTGGGCATGATCAGATACTAGAGCCAGCAGATTGCAACCTCTGCTTAGATAATTTCAGGTATCAGCCTTCCCTTGGCTAAACAGCTACTTCATACTGATAAGTAGCCCTTGCCTGGCACAAAGCAGGTGGGGCTGAATCCAGCCTGATATCACATCACCAGAACTTTCTCTAATTCTCCTCAAGGCATCTGTGAACTACCAGCAGCCCAAATAAGCATGCTTTTCTCCTTCAATCATTTCTCATAAAGCAGATTCTACTTATCTCACCATCCATCTTTTTCCCTAACATATCAGAATTCATCAAAGTAGAAACTCCAGAAATCATCCAGAAATACAAATGTGATCTGACCAGCACGGGTATAAACTTTCTCTTTCCTTAATTTAGAAAAAGGATTATTAATTTTGAGTCTTAGATCTCATAAAAGTAGAGCTGGATTGATTTTAAGGGATCAATAAACCTAATGAAATTGTATAAAAAGATTTTGTGGGGCTGGCAAACAAATGCTTTTCTTTTAACATATTCTTAAAAGAACAAAACCTCAAAGAAGATTTAACAACCACTATAGACTAAGTTTCAATTAATGTAGTCTGTAGCATTAGCTTTTGGAAGGCTGTTCTATCAGAATATGGACCAATACTGAGCGTAGTCACTACTAAAACTCTTTGTCTTTTTATTCATATCTTCTCCTAAAAAGCTCCATGACCCCTGCAGAATACTGGTATAATTACCCACACCTCACCCACCCAGTGATTGTTGATGTAACTAATTATTTAATCCAAGTCTGAGGCCTAAATTTTTTTTAATCAAGAGTTACATGTTTTAATTTATTTTTTGTAATTTTAATATCTAACACTTTTATTCTATTTCATTTTATTCGATTGATGCTAAAATGCATAATGCTATGATTCTAAGACTTAGGAAAAATAATACTATACTGGGATATGGAGTTTATATATATTTACATGAATTTCTTTTTTTTCTTCCCTGTAGGTCGAAAATTTAAAAAGTTCAATAAAGTCAGAGTTGTGAGAGCACTGGATGCTGTTGCTCTCCCACAGCCAGTGGGCATTCCAAATGAAAGCCAAGCCCTAAGCCAGAGATTCACTTTTTCACCAGGTCAAGACATACAGTTGATTCCACCACTGATCAACCTGTTAATGAGCATTGAACCAGATGTGATCTATGCAGGACATGACAACACAAAACCTGACACCTCCAGTTCTTTGCTGACAAGTCTTAATCAACTAGGCGAGAGGCAACTTCTTTCAGTAGTCAAGTGGTCTAAATCATTGCCAGGTAATAATAATTTTTATATACAGCATGTAATAAAAAATATACTATGTTTGTTGTATTAGTACATTGTTAAATAAAACACTCTATGCAGTAAATTAACTACAATATAAAACAGTATGTGATAGTATGTGTTTGAGCAGTTCAAAATATTTGTCTAGGACCCTAATATGTGTTACAGAAATATAAAAAATTAGAGAACACACTGAGTCTTACTGATGAGTCAGAAATTGCATACATTAAACTTATGCTAATAAGAAATAGCTTAGGTTTATGTGTTCAACCACAGATATTAGAGTAGCTCAGAAATGATAAATGGACCATTTTTTATAAATGCCCTATTTATTCTAACCCTTAATTCAACCAACCTCATTTGGTTGAAAATAAAACTGAATGTATAAAGTCATATAACAAATCAAAGTAGTATTCAGAGTACAGTAAGGTGTCAAAAGTAAATTAAGAAAACAAAATTCCCTAACATAAATTACTTTAAAAAATAATAGCACACAGAGAAAAGAATCTCTAGTCACTATTCCTCTAATTTATACCCAAAGAGAGTATATCGCCCAGCAACAGAGAGAACTTGGATTATATCATCACAGAAGAATTTCAGTCACTTTACTTATCAGCTATTTTTGCTCCCTCACCACAGCTCTGTAGGAGCCAAGTACTTGAAAGAATAACAAGGATGAAATTCTCATTTGGTTAAATCTTAGACTGCAGAGCCAGGAGAATACATGTATAGCAATTGTTTGTGAAGGCATTACTCCTATAATTAGAAATAGAACTTTTTAAAAAACTACATTCTCTTCACATCAGTAATACCCTTATACTGCTATAGACAAATTATTTTTCTAATATCTGATCAAGAATTAAACATATTATGTCCTTTTAGTCCCCAGGTAAATTCAATGGCACTTTTAGAAAAAGAATTTCTTCTCAATTCTCCTTAATATAATCCTCAGTTATTATTCTACCTAAAAGGTTTGAAATACAATTGATGAATTGTTACTGAAAATTCAATTACATGAAAGAGAAAGAAAAATAGATACCTGTTTGTTGAATCTTTCAAAAAAACATATTAAGAAATGTTAATAGAATTCAGTATTCTAGTGGAGATGAAGTAATTTTATAGAAAAATCAAAATGCCCAGATTCTTATTGGCTTCGGTCTCACCAAAAGGCCTTAAACAGACAATAATTTTTTGAACATTCTAAATGTTTAAGATTTATCGCATAGTGGTTATCAAACTTGACAGAGCTTTGATAAATAAAAATAACCCAATAGCATTGATGAACTTTTTCTGTTTAAAAATGAGTGTTTAAACATGTGTTTAATTTTTCTCCATTGTTCTATTATTTGGAAAATATGATTTCTTTGGTTTTTGTTGATATAGTTTATATTCCTTTTGTTTGCAATTTTGGAGGTTCTTTACTATTTAAAAAGATTCTAGCATCAGCTGGTAACGTTAGAAAATAACCAGTTATACTTGAAAAGATGACTTATTCACTTTGGATAAAAGCTAAGTGACCTTTTTAACCGGAAACCATTATCTATCAGGACTTTTTGACCCCCACACAACCACAAAAAGGAATGAGAGAAAACTCTTACATTGAATTTGGTGGCAACTTTTTTAATGCTGCAAAATGTAATTTTTGTGTAGTAAATCAGAATAATGGCAACACTAGTATTACCCATACTGTTTCCATTAATTGCAAACAGGGAAACATTGAGATTATCAAAGTCTCTTGTGGCCTGTGGACTTTTAAAGCCATATTTTCATGGTCTGCATTTTGGGAATAGCACTATTGAATGAATTATGAAAATGGTCAGTGAGCTAGAGTGACTATTTTACCTCTGAGAAAGGACTTGGATGGACACATGTATAGAAAGTACTTTAGTATTATTAGCTACTTAAAACTGATTTCAATTGACTTGAAATAAGCTTACAGTTTTTATTCACTTATTCACTCAATAAATGTCTATTATGTACCTGCTGTGTTCAATATCTAATAATTATACAGTGGTTTAGAAAGAAAAGCCACAAGGCTGGGCTCATGGTGTGAATGCATTTTGGTACAGCACATGCTAGCATCTGGTCATCAGTTTTGCATGTAAAAGAAATTTATTTCGTTCATTCACTCATGTGTAATAAAACTAATAAGTCTGTGGAAGACAGACTTTTGTTAAGTGATCCTCACTAATTAGCCAGAATGTCAACTAACTTGCTTATTTACAGTGAGACACACACACACACACACACACAATATAAATATACATAATACTTATGTTGCTAGGAGAATATATTAACAGATCAGATCATTCTTTCACAATAGGAAACTGTATTTGGAAAGTCACATTAAGATCTGATGCAGAATGACCATCATGACAAAGGTGACAGCGTTTATGAAGACACCTAGGCATATATTTGCAGGTGCCCTAAGAATTCTTATTGCCTGGTAGGGCTTTCTCATTTCTTCTTTGTCTATACTCTTCCATTATCTTGGATCTGTTATAATAATGGTAGTTTATATTTCTTCAAAAATATTTCAGATATATCCTTTTGTTTCTTTTCTTTTCTTTTCTTTTCTTTTTTTTTTTTTTTTGAGACAGGGTCTCACTCTATTGCCCAGGCTGGACCACAGTGGCATGATCTTGGCTCATTGCAGCCTGGACCTCTTGGGCTCAAGTTATCCTACCACCTCAGCCTCCTGATGAGCTGGTAGCTGGGACTACAGGCATGCGCCACCTTGCTTGGCTAAATTTTTTTTATTTTTAGTTGAAATTGGGTTTAACTGTTTTACCCAGGCTGGTCTTGAACTCCTGGACTCAAGTGATCTGCCTGCCTCAGCCTCCCAAAGTGCTGGAATTACAAACATGACTCACCGCGCCCCACCCCTTTTACTTTAATAGAGACTTGCAAGATGCTCTAGCCTTATGTCAGCATGTTTATAAACCATCTCTTAGGATACATTGCAAATGAGTGATTTTACATGGGCTTTTATCTGTAGCCTTAGTGGGCAATATTTTCTTATTTGAAATGTAGAGCAACACGATATTTGAATTTTTTTAATGAACAAGACATATTCCCTCTATTAAGGAACTCTCAATCCAGTAGCAGAGAGAAGATACCCAAACAACTATAGTGTTATGTGAAAGTGATATAAGATACAGATATAATGAAAGTGGGGACAGAAGAACATTTTTGGCTTCAAGGACTAAAGAAGCCTTCAGAGACAAAAATGTCAGTTAAACTGCATCTTACAGGAGAAACAAGACTTTGATAAATCATGATAAGAGAAAGCATTCTAGATAGAAGGAACAGTATGGCTGAAATAAGAAAAGCATGAGATAGGTTTGCTGAATAATGCATTAAACCAGCATATTAATGGTTCTCAACCTTTTCAAGTGTGGGGGGTCCCTTAGTAACATCAAAAATTTTATAGTCTCCCCATAGGGTAGTAATTAAAGCTTTTAGTAGCTATGGATTGAGAAAACACATTTGTACATACAGTCCCTCGGACACTGCTACAGTAAGTACTGGCCTTCGGGAGATTTAATCACCCAAATGGTAAGAAACCATTGAAAAGAAATTTATTTTGAACTGAATAATGGAAAGTAAACTTAGAGGTGTAAGTTATAGGCTGATCAAGGAGGGTCTTAAAAATTACTGTAGATGTTAGAGTTTAAATTAAAAGTACTAATTCACAATTCAGTGTCACCTTTAAATTGTCCTCATCCTGTACATCAATACGTTGCAGTGAAATTGATGTGACAGAGGGGGTATGAGGGAAACACTTCCGTTGCATAATTTTGTCTTGATATTTCAGTTAACTTAGTGAAAACTCCATTTAGGTCAATGCTTTGAATTTTTAAACCTTGCATTTTTTAGGACATACTTTATTCTTTGTGTCATTTCACCAGACTACTTGCAATTATTCGTATCAGAATATTAGAACAGTATTTTGCCTCATTTTTCTGCTTTTGAAGCGTGCCAAAACAACTTTTGAGTCAGTGAGTCATTGCATCTTGGCAGAGGATTTTTTCTCTTCCTTACCGAATCAGAAGACTAAATTAAATTATTGCTCTCCAGAAAAAAATGAGAGAGAAATGAGAGTAGCATACTGAGAGTAAAGGCCTTAATAAATGTGTTGATAAAGACTAAAACATGGTTTTTCCCACACCCTATTCCACTGAAATTATGATTGCCAGTGGCAACAAAAATTTTTACTTGTCAAATTAGATGAATATTTCCAGCCCTTAATGTGTTTCACCTACCTCTGGGACTATTGGCAAAGTAACTATTTCTTGCTAAGACTCCTACTTAGGTATTTGTCACTTCCCTTCCAGGTAGATATGTTTCTCTCCCTATGTACATTTCCCGACTCCTGTGTGGATTTGTTCTTCCACCCACACTATAAATTTGTTTGTGTTCTGGGTTCTATCTTTTCCAGTCATTTCTCACTCTACACAGTCTGCATAAGCTCATTCATAGTCTTGTCTTCAACTACCACTATATTTCGATGACTCCTAAATACATAATATTAGCCAGACCCTCTACAAAACTACTGAACTTTCAACTGCTTATTACACAGCTCCACCCAGATGACTTCTAAGTCAGCATGACCCCCTAAACCTAAGGCCTTTTCCAGTATCTTGAAATGGCACCTCAGCCAGAATTTTTGGTATCATCCTTGGCTCAGTTTCTCCTTCACCCCTTATCCAATAAATTGTCAAATTCTATCAACTCCACTTATTAAATATATGATTCATTATACATGCTACTTCTGTTGCTACTTCCCTGACTTAGTTGGGTGCTGGTCTTTTTTTACTTGGATTCATGTTGCAGCCTCCTGACTGATTCTATTACCAACAATTTCGCGTGGTGCCCAAATGATCCTCTATTCTACCCCCAGAATCATTTTTCTAAAACAATTATAATCAATCATATTTTCCATTTCTTTTTCCAAATAGCATCCAAACTCCATGGCCTCAATATCCAAGGGCTTTCTGTGATCTGGCTCCTGAATTTGCAGTGTTAATCTCTCATCATTCCTCTTCACACGACTCTAAGATCTAGTTCCCTAAATGCTGTTTGCTCAAATTCTAGCCTTCTTCTCTTGCCCATATTATTTTTCCTACCTGGCAGCCCATCTCTTTTCCCACGTCTTCCTTTGACCTGTAACTATCTTTCAGGATTCTCATTACTTGTCACTTGCTCTGGGAAGATTTCTCTGAGCCTTCCTAGACTGGGTGAGGAAACCCTGTACTCTCCCGTGTCTCCTTTGTGCTTGTCAACCATAACACTATGACTCTGAGTTACAATTGTGTTCTACTTTTCCATCTGTCTCACAAGCCTATAGTGTTAAAGGCAGAAACAGCATCTTTCTAACCTTGATCCTAATTGCAAGTATAATGCTTCCTCCCAAATAGATGGTTAAAGAATATTTATAGAAATTTAAATTACAGAATTGATTTGCAAAGAACTATACTACCTTAGATTATCAGACATTAACTTCTTATTCAGCATAAATCATCAAACATACGTTGGTGATTATACTTAATCATATTGAAGCTTCTTTGTGCTTCTCAACATTGATACTTGTGTATGAAAGTTGTTGCTTTGTGTCAGAAGGTGCTGAGATATTTAATGCTCTGCCATTGTTGTAGATTATCTGTTTCAATTACATGACATTTTTTACAGAACCCAAACCTACATATTTTATCAAAACTCTGGGAGTAAGATTGGGGAACTTAGTAGTACTGTCATACAGGCCATCCTTTTTTTTTTTTTTTTTTTTTCTTGAGATAGGCTCTCACTCTGTCACCCAGGTTGGAGTGCAGTGGCATGATTGTAGCTCACGGCAGCTTAGAACTCCTGGGCTCAAGCCGTCATCCTGCTTCAGCCTCCCCAGTAACTTCAGCCTCCCCAGCACTACAGGTGTGCACCACCACACCTGGACAAGCTTTTTAAATTGGTTTGTAGAGACTGGGTCTTGGCTGGTCTCAAATTCCTAGCCTCAAGTGACTCTCCTGCCTCGCCTCCCAAAGCACTGAGACTACGGGCATGAGCCACCACACCCAGCCCCAGGCCATCTCTTCACTATATACTTTCTGTTAATTCTTTAAGCTAAAATTGGACAGCTGTAACAGGGCTTTTGTCAGAAATTATCAGGTCAAGTCACTTAAAAGGAAAAGAGTGTTTTTTTTTTTTTTAACATTTGTTAAACACAATTAGTGATAATCCATCAGTTCTCTATGTGAAGGTTTTTCATTTTGGTCATCTCAAATGTACTAAGTTTACCTGATCATTATCATCATTGGGAATTTAATCTCTGTGTTCCCATCTTTGTTTCAGCATAAAGTCATGAATGATATTACAGTTAATAAGGAAAAAAAATAGCATTTCTATACTAGGCATGTTCAAGTCAATTTAACATTGTACATTTATCACAGATAAGCACTGTAAAAGGTGGAGTAAATAAAGGTTATTTTCTGAGTTCTATTCCATTCTGTCAAACAAACAGAAATATAGTTTCTGCTATAAATATTGGTAATTTTATAAATTTAAAGTTATTGTAATAAGATTTGCCTTTAATGTTGTCATAAAATAAAAGTAAGCCTGGATTTCTAGTCCCAGAATGCAAAAACAAAGAAAAAAGCAAAAAGATGAAAACAAAAACTAAGAGTAGGATAAAGTGAATGTAAACATGTAAATGTAGACAGGATCTGTTTTTGGATAAAGAACAATTTAATTCTTACATAATTTTGTAAAATGTTTAAATGTTTAAAACTACTCAAAGGTTAACATAAAACAAATGCCTGAAGTGAAAAATTACAGCATAGTTAAGTCAAATATTTAAATATTATAAAATACTTTTTTTAGAAAGTTATAAAGTTCACCAAGAAAGATATAGAGAATAATAAATGTATTTGTGGAGATTATCGTGAACACTTGGTTAATGTTTTAATACATCTGATTAATGAAAACGAACTTTCTATGAGCCTTTTTTTTTTTTTTTTTTTTTTTTTTTTTTTTTTTGAGATGGAGTCTCGCTGTGTCACCAGGCTGGAGTGCAGTGGCACAATCTTGGCTCACTGCAACCTCAGCCTCCTGGGTTCAAACCATTCTCCTGCCTCATCCTCCCAAGTAGCTGAGACTACAGGCATACACCACCACACCTAGCTAATTTTTGTATTTTTAGTAGAGACAGGGTTTTACCATGCTGGCCAGGATGGTCTCAATCTCTTGACCTTGTGATCCACCCACCTTGGCCTCCCAAAGTGCTGGGATTACAGGCGTGAGCCACTGCGCCCAGCCCATTTTTTTGTATTATATGAAATATATAATTTGTTATATATAACAACACACATAAAATATATATTCTGGAAAATATATATTCCAGAACAAACACATAATTTATCTTTAAAATTTTTTCACCATTATTTTTTATACTTCAGTTCTATCTTATATGTTCTATAATATATAAAATGCCTCCTAACACTTTTTTTTATGGCATTGTGTTTTAGTATTAGAGACTTCCCATTAAACTGACTGGTGGATTTCATACTAGTATTACTCCAATGAGCAATTCTGTTGCATTGATAGACCAATAATAAATATCTCCATAGTGTTCTACAGTGTGCATAATTATCCCATTTGTCTCATAGCAACTCACTGAGTTAGTTATCATTGTCAATTGTGATTTTTACTTATGAAGAAATTTAGATTCAATGATAATAAGTGATGTTTCCAAAGTGGATGTTAGTAAGTGGTAGAGCCAGGACTGGAACTTGGGTCTTCTGTCCTGAATGCCTTCCAATTTGTTGAGACAGATCAGCAATAGGGAGGTTTATATGTGCCTCCCTTTAGAAAGGCTTCCTTTTCAAAAACTTAAGACAATTCATTGATCTCTTGTCAAATGATTCTAAATTGTATCACAAGATTACCCATTTTTGTAGTCTCTTAAATATTTGACTTACAAGCAGCATTTATGTATTAGATTTATTGTATTGAGCTTTATAATTTTCTTAAAAAGTTATTATGTAGACCTATACTTGAAGACACGTTCAAGTCATATGCAAATTAAAAAATGATAAAACTTGCATACCAAAAATTTTTTTGTCTGCTTATTTAGAGAGTCTTTCTGCACCTGAGTAAACCAGGATTCTTGGATGCCAGTATTAAAAATAAACGATGTTAATTATAAAACACACAAGCAACAACAAAAAAACCCTGACTTTTAAAAACAAAAGAAAAAGAAAAAAAATAATTTACTGAGAGGACACCAGGGGTTCACTGAATAGAAGCTAGAGGACAAGCTTAGAATATGGGCAGAAGCCAAGGCACATCTGAAGGGCTAAAAAGCAAGCATCACAAATCCTCCCATTGGTTCTCCTTATCTGGACACCACCAACATCAAGAATAAATAGTCATATCTTTCTCTTTGCTTTAGTATTTTCTGATTCAAATTCCTGTTAGTATATGTTCCATGGGCCAAACCTATGCCCCAAGCCCAAAGAAGGAGAAGGTTTACCCAGCTTTCTCCGTGGGAAAGTAGGAAGGTAAGGCATTTGCTCTCGCAAAAACTACAACCAGTGGGGAACTCTGCCCACACAGAGAAAGGAAGGACGGGAGGAAGGAAGGAGGGAAGGAAAGAAGGAAAGCAGGAAGGTATTAGGGAGCAGTGAGGGAGGAGGAGGAAAAAGAGGAAAGGAAGAAAGAGAGGGAAGGAAGAAAGGAGGGAGGGAGGAAGGGAGTGAGGGAAGAAAGGAGGGAGAAGGGGAAGAAAGAAAGGAGGGAAAAGGAGGGAAGAAAGGAGGAAGAAGGGGAGGGAAGAAAGGAGGGAGAAGGGGAGGGAAGAAAGGGAGAAGGGGAGGGAAGAAAGGAGGGAGAAGGGGAGGGAAGAAAGGAGGGAGAAGGGGAGGGAGGAAAGGTGGGAAGTAGAAAAGGTTAGACACTGAAGAGCATCCCTTCTCAGTAAAAGGTAAATGCTCACTATGGCATCTCTAATTATGAATATGCATTTGAGTTTTTGGTCTTATTGAGGCTAAGGAGTTCTAAGAAGAGAGTAGCAATTTTTCTACTATTCACATGAAGATGGGACGATCTGAAGTGTATGAAGAGAAGAGCCTTCTTTTTTGCTACCTACCTTGACATGATTAACATTGTCAGGAAATAACTTTCTTTTGCTCTTGATAGCTAATGAATTAAGTTTTGCTTTGGTTTTACTTTTGAAACAGATTATTTGTAAGAACATCAGTGGATTTTTAGAGAAAACAGATGTTTTTAAAACAGCTTTATAGAAAGTGGTTGATGTTCTCAGCAAAACATTGTCTCCATACCTTTAATTTTAAAAATTCTCCATTTTCATCATTTCAGTTATACTCAGATACAAATAACTTTCAAATTTATATTAATATTTTTAGCCCATATATCTCCCCATACTTCTAATTCATATGTGCAGCTGATACCAGGATGTTGACCCCTGAATCCTATCCAAAACTATTTTCTCCCTAGCAAGTTTCTTCTCCTTTATTTTATCTCAGCAATGCTGTTATCATCATCTACCATTCAAGACAAATACTGAAAGATGTATTTGATTCCTTCTTCTTCCCATCTACCGGCAATCAGTTGACAAATGTCTTTTATTTTTCCCTTTAAATATTTTTCTGATGCACTCTCTCCTCTTAATTCCAATGTGTTGACTTGACTTACTTCAGGCTTTTATCATCTCCCACCTGGGCTTTGACAGTATCTCCCAACTGTCCTCCCTAACTCCAGACTTATTCCCTTGAATCCACCTACCACATAGCTAAGAATGATCCATCTACAATGCAAGGCTATGTCACTCCCATTGCTCCTTAATAGACTTGCAAGACCTTGGATGATCTGACCCAGCCTACATCTCTAAACACATCTTTGCTTCTCCCACCTTTAAGTTACTCATTGTTGAACTGGTGATCTTCCCTTGAGAATTGGGAAGACATGGAGAGACTTGTGATGATTAAGTCAAGATTCATTTGCCCTTTCCCTGCCATCCTTCTGCCACCAACACCATGGAACAGCCTAAAAGAGGATGAAAGACCAAAGCATTCACACCATACCCCCCAATACACACACACACACACACACACACACAGATTCTAAATCTCTTAAGTCACACGGAAGTTTAAAACAAGACTGGATTAAGTTTCAGAGAACGAAAGTGACCTGATGACTGTGGAATCTACCCGACATAGTTAAGGGTTGTTAAAAGAAAATTAGATATAACACAACTGAAAGCAGTGGTTTTACAAAGTAAGACCAGTTTATGTTTAAATCCCAAAGAACTGAGATTTAACGAACTGATTATATTCCATTCAGGCATTCTCTCTCTTTTTTTCTAGAAAGTTTTTCCTGACCTCCCTCCCGATTGACTGATACACTCCCTTTTAACCTTCTCTACCCCAGCAGTCACGTGCTTGTTTCTCCTGTTGAGTTGTGAGCTGCTTTTGAGGCTAGGATTGACTCTTACTCATCTTCATTTTTATACAGTGCCTGGCACACAAATGGTTCTTATTAAATGGGTGTTGCATGAATGAGTGATGGATGATGGATTCACTTAGCAAAATCCCAGAAATGCTAAATCACAGTGACTAATTTCAAGTGACTTCCAAAGTTGCTGATATTTTAGGCTGTATTATTTATTAATGTTTTCTGATTTTCAGTGTAAAATATGTTGGGATTGAAAACATTATATTACCCTATGCATACCTATTTTCAGATTTATATGTATTTTCAACATTTTTGACATAATTCAGTCATTTTTATGGTCACTGTATTTTTTAATTTGTTTTGTAGGTTTTCGAAACTTACATATTGATGACCAGATAACTCTCATTCAGTATTCTTGGATGAGCTTAATGGTGTTTGGTCTAGGATGGAGATCCTACAAACACGTCAGTGGGCAGATGCTGTATTTTGCACCTGATCTAATACTAAATGAGTAAGTAGTAACTTTTGTTGTTTTTGTTATTTTAAGTGTACATGTAGGATAATTTTGAAAGTTATATTTCAATAGATGATCACATATTTAGTGTTCTTGATATGATGACATTAATGTCATTTTACGGTAATTTTATATTTGGAGCTTTTTCCTCTTGTTTCAAAATATAGTTGTATCAAATCCAATTTTCTTACACATCAAGAATGTATCAAGAAATATATTTAAAGATAAACTTAAATGTTTCATTAATCAATTTAAAATTTCATAGCTTGGTACTAATGACAATAATAAATGAGAAATATTTTTGTTACTGACTTACATTCAAAAAGTAAAAACATCTTTCTTCATACATGACAAATTAGACTGGTAATTTATTTTAAAAATTGAAAGATAAATATTTCAATTTGCTTTATATTTAAATAATTTTAATTAATTTTCTACATACAACCTTTAACTGAATAAGAATCTTTTCATGGTAATATTTATATTGTTCTAATGGTAAATGCTGACTTAGAAGTATATAACTCACACTTATATAAGTCTTTACAGTTTTTAGATAATTTTCATGTTTCATTACATTTTATCCAACAATTCCTTGAGATAAGTAAGGAATCAGCATTCTTCATTGTACAGTTTAGAAAACTGAGTCTCAGGAGAATTATATAATCTGCCAAATAATTTGAATGACAGTGAGATTCCTTATCTCTTTTGAGCCAAAATCTAGTTTTCTTTTCATTATTCTTGTTAGCTTCATTTGACTAATGTGGACATTATAAAACAACACAAGGTTGGGAAAATGCCTTAATTAAATTTTCTCAGCCTTCAGCACTTGTGTTTAACTTTGTCAATTAATTAATGCTTGCCAATGTCCTCTTTTACTCTTTTCTGTATCATTGTATATTTCCCTAGAAAAGTTCAAAATATGGTAAGCTTTGTGAACTGACTTCTCCTATTTAATTGCACACAAAATTATATAATTTTTCATAGAAAATAAATTGTAAGTAAATAAAACATTTCTGAGCATTCTTCAGCTTCACATTCTCAACTCCTACACCTCTGCTGTGTTTTCTTGGTTTAGGTATTTAAAGTGTGATAATAAAAGTGAGAAACAATGTTAATCTTGGTCACTGTGTATTTAATATAATTTTCTAGTTTTAAGATTTCTTAACCTCAAAAATTCAGTATTGTGAAAAGTTTAGAAGATGTTTAAAATTCCAAATATTGGGTTTGTTTATTAAAAGTAGTAGTCATTTTCAATAATATGTAAGGTAATTACCAAAACCATATTCCCTGATAAATTACCTAAACTGGCTGAGACACTATTTTTTTTTCCTGTTGCTTTTTCTTTTGTGTATTGTGTGTGATGCAAGACAGCGGATGAAAGAATCATCATTCTATTCATTATGCCTTACCATGTGGCAGATCCCACAGGAGTTTGTCAAGCTTCAAGTTAGCCAAGAAGAGTTCCTCTGTATGAAAGTATTGTTACTTCTTAATACAAGTGAGTGAGTTCAAGTAACTTAATGCAAGATATCTAGTTTCTTAATTCATTAGAAAAGTTGCAAACAATATGATTATATAGTTATGTATGAGGTAGACGTCTTGGATTATAAGTATAAAGAAGAAATACCCAATATATTGTTATAGACATTAATAAAATTACTGGATTTTTTCATCTTTTACCTACCATATAATACTAAAATAGCCTCATCAATTTCTTTTTATTTTAGATAAAATGATTTAATTACTCTTTCATATTCACCTAATTCAGTAATATAAACTACAGTCATGTGCCACATAATAATATTTTGGTCAACAACAGACCACATATACAATGGTTCCCTAAGATGATAGTGGAGCTGAAAAATTATCATCGCCTAGTCCTGTTATAGCCACCATAACATCATAGCACAATGCACTAATCACATGTTCGTGGTGATACTAATGTAAACAAACCTACTGTGCTGCCAGTCATATAAAGTATAGCACATACAATTATGTACAGTACATAGTACTTGGTAAAGATAATAAAAAACTCTTACTGGTTTATGTATTTACTGTAGTATACTTTTCTATTGAGAGTCACTACTTCTACTTTTTTTAAGTTAACCGCAAAACAGCCTCAGGCAGGTCTGTCAGAGGGATTCCAGAAAAGGGCATACGTCACCCTGGGAGATGACAGCTCCATGTGTGTTACTGCCCCCTGAAGACCTTCCAGTGAGATAAGATGTTGGGGTGGATGACAGTGATATTGATGATTCTGACTCTGTGTAGGTCTAGGCTAATGTGTGTTTTGGGTATTAGTTTTTTAAAAAAAGTTTAAGCAAAAAAGAAAATATTTAAAAATAGATAAAGTTTATAGAATAAAGATATAGAGAAAGAAAGCCAGGCACGGTGGCATGTGCCTGTAGTCCCCACTACTTGGGAGGCTGAGGTGAGAGGATCACTTGAGCCCAGGAGTTTTAAGTCCAGCCTAAGCAACATGTGAGAACTTGTCTCTAAAAAAAGAAAGAGAACTGTACCTTGTGTTTTTGTTTTTAACTAAATGTTATTACAAAAGAGTCAAAAAGTTAAAAAACTAGAGTTTATAAAGTAAAAAAGTTACGGTAAGGTAAAGCTAATTTATTATAAAAGAAATAAAAATATTTTTATAAATGTAGTGTAGCCTAAGTGTACGGTGTTTATAAAGGCTATCGTAGTGTATAGTAATGTCCTAGGCCTTCACATTCTGTCACCACTCACTCGCTGACTCACGCAGAGCAACTTCCAGTCCTGCAAGTTCCATTCATGTTAAGTCCCCTATGCAAGTGTCCCATTTGTATCTTTTATATTGGATTTTTACTATGCCTCTTCTGTGTTTAGATACAAAACACTTACCATTGTGTTACAGCTGCCTACAGTATTCAGTAATCACATGCTGTACAGGTTCATAGCCTAGGAATAAGGCCTAGGTGTATAGTAGTCTGTACCATCTAGGTTTGTGTGAGTACACTCTGTGATAATCACACAATGATGAAATCACATAAGGACACATTTCTCAGAATATATCCCCATCATTAAGTGATACACGACTGCAATTAATATTGGATAAGCACAAACCATACTCTCCTCTACCACCACTCTCACCCCATCCCCAAAGTATTTACTATATAAAATACATAATTTTGTTTAGAATTATTTTTATCAAGATAAATTGTTAAAACATGTAACTATAAAGATTAGCATCTTAATATAATAGTGGTTTCTTTATCACTGGACTGTGTCAGTGAGTTAGCAAGAAACACCCAGGCTCCTTCTAGCCAGTGGCTTCACCCCTTCCTAGTGGCTTGCAAACCTCTATTGGACATGACTAGAAATGAGCACTGAGTGAGAGAGATTTTGAAGGCTAGATCTGAAACTATCATACATCACTTTCACCCACATTCCAAGGCACTTAAGCTGCAGGAAAGGCTGGGAAGTACAGTCTAGCTATAGGCCCAGAAGAAAGAGGAAATTATGTTTTATAAAGCATTGCATTGATCACCAGAAGGACAGGCAAATATCCGTTCCACTTTTTCTTATATCCAAGGAACATACTTACCTCTGCCCCAGTGGATCCCCAAGGGTCTGGGTGGGCAAAGTTTTTAAAAAAAGAAAAAGCAGCTGCTTTGACCCTTGCATAGGCAGGATCAGCCCTCAAATGTACAAACTGATGCTTTTGTGATTCATTGTGATTTCTATGAGAACCACAGGGAGCTAAGACCTCAGGCCGAGGGTGAGCCTAAGGTCTTTCTTGGCAACATCTTTACAGGGACTTCTTTCTAAGGTCCCAAATCTCAAATGGCTAGGGGGTGCAGATCAGGAGGGAAGGGCAAGAGAGCTAAACCCTGAAATGGAAGGCTTCCTCATAGAATCTATGCAAAGACAGGGATGAATACATAACCCTCTTGGGAACCCTATTTGGACAAGGAATTTCAAGGCTAATTTGGTGACAGAGCATCAATTGAACAAAGGATATTCACGTGGAACCGGCCCAGAGAGTCAACTGGAATACATTTAATAATACAGTAATTAGCTCCTGCCCTTCTTTGCATGAAGGAATGAATCCTATAGCACTTATGTCACAGATAGTCCTAGATCTTCCAAATTGGCTTATATCCTTAACATAATTCTCTATTTATGGATAGGCAACATTATGCTGGGGAATTAAACAACAATGGAATTAATCAACAGGGAGGCTTTGCTCATTGTTGTCACTTAGAAACTTAGGCGATCACTAGAGCAGTGGTAAGAAAAGGAAGTGAGATTCATACAACTTCCACTCACATACCATAGAGAGTAAGATTTTTAGCCATTTGCCACTTCACAAAAAGGAAGAAAAAGAAACTATGTAATGAATAGTACTTATGCTTTCCACAAATTCTAATCAAGATTCTAATGAGATTTGGGGAGAAGAGGGTGAACTTGACAAACCTACTGAAAATCCATCTTTAAAACTAGAAGAATAAATAGATAAGCATTATAAAAATATGCAGCGAATTAGAAAGCTGCTATTAATTAATACAGCATGGGAGAAGAGATATACTGAACTTTTGGGCAAATCAGACAAGTATATATTAGAACATAAATAGTATAGTGGAAACCACAAATCAATGAGTCTGAAACAAATAAATGTTAAGAAAAATAGTTTTATATTTGGAAAAAAACTGTTTGGATATGTAGCTCAAATTATATCCATGAATAACAGATAATTGAGTTAAATGTAAACACTCAAATAATTAAAAAACAAGCTAGAAGAAATAGAAATCATCTTCAATCTCAAATACCTTTTATAAAATAAACGCAAGGAGAAGATTGGCAAAGTAAAACTTTGATGATTTGGTAGTTATGAACTTAAACCTCTCATTTGCCATTAAATATGAAATATAAACCTCCAGGAATAGACAGTAGGTTGAACAAACATTTTTACATTGTTCTCTCCAAAATTACACTAAAGGCCAGATGTAGTCGGTCACATTTCTAATCACACTTTGGGAGGCCAAGCCGGGCAGATGGCTTGAACCCAGGAGTTTGAGACCAGCCTAGGCAACTTGGAAAAGCCCGTCTCTAAAAAAAAAAAAAAAAAAATTAGCCAGGTGTAGTGGCAAGTGCCTGTAGTCCCAGGTAGCCGGGAAACTGAGGTGGGAGGATCACCTCAACCTAGGAAGTCGAGGCTGCAGTGAGCCATGATTGTGCCACTGTACTCCTGCCTGGGTGATTGAGTGAGGCCCTGTCTCAAAATAAAAATAAATAAATAAATAAAAATAAATAAATTACACTAAAATCTTAGTAAAGGGATTTACTATGAAAAATTAAGAAAAAATGATTTTACATTCATGTTTACAGCTGAGGGAAATATAGGGATTGGTTGGTAACCTTAAAGAGAGCTGTGAAAGTTTGAAATGACTGCTATTTGAAGTAGTCCAGAAAATTAGTACAGCCTCTATGGAACACCATATGGAGATTTCTCAAAAAAACTATAAATGTAACTACCATTCTATCTAGCAATCCCACCACTGGATATCTACCCAAAGGAAAAGAAATCATTATATCAAAAAGACACCTGCACTCTTGTTTATTACAGCACTATTCACTATAGCAAAGATAGGGAATCAATCCAAGTGTGTATCAACAGATAATAGGATAAAGAAAATGTGATGTATTCACACATATACATACACACACACACACACACACAAAACGGAATAGTATTCAGCCATCAAAAAGAATGAAAGTGTGTCTTTTGCGGCAACATGGATGGAACAGGAAGTCATTATCTTAAGTGAAACAATTCAGAGACAAAGTCAGATACCACATGTTCTCGCTTATAAGTGGGAGCTAAATAATGCATGTACATGGGCATAGAGTATAGAATAATTGACAGTGGTGCCTTAGAAGGCTGGAAAGGTAGGAGGGGGGTGAGACATTACCTAATGGATACAATGTGCATTATTGGGTGATGGTTATACCAAAAGCTCAGATTTCACCACTATGCAATATATTCATGTAACAAAACTGCACAGATGTTCATTAAATTTATACAAATTTAATAAAAAGAGGTTCTAGATATACATATAGATGTACATACTAGAGTTAAGTTTTCAATTGACAAAAATTTGCATAGATATACTGAATTGCCAGAATTACTCTTCAGAGTCTCCTTTATATACAAGATCTTGAAAACTCAAAACCAAAGAATTAACTTATTTGTTTTTCGTAAGTTTGTATTTCTGGCCTTCTTTTCTAGGGGAAATGGAAACCAAGTTTTGATTGGGGTGCAGGGGACAAATATAGGCTTAAGAAATAGTAATTTTCCTCCCTGTTCCCTGAGATACAATAATATTGGAATTAGGCCAAGGCTGGGCATGGTGGCTCACGCCCGTAATCCCAGCACTTTGGGAAGCTGAGGTGGGCGAATCACTTGAGGTGAGGAGTTCAAGACCAGCCTGGCCAATATAGTGAAACCCCGTCTCTACCAAAAAGACAAAAATTAGTCGGACATGATGGCACACACTTGTAATCCCAGCTACTCAGGAGGCTGAGGCGGGAGAATTGCTTGAACATGGGAGGCGTTGCAGTGACCTGAGATTGTGCCACTGAACTCCAGCCTGGGCGACAGAGCAAGACCCTGTGTCAAAAAAAAAAAAAAAAAAAAAAAAAAGCAATTAGGCCAACTAACAATCTTGGAATGAACTCTCAGTGTTCCAGTAAAAGAAAGAGTTGCAAGTCTGAGGTAGAAATGATTAAGCTTAATTAGGAAGGCATGTCAAAAGTTGATATAGGTTGAAAACTAGGTCTCCTGAGCCAAGCAACTAGCCAAGTTTCAAATACAAAGTAAGAGTTCTTGAAGGACTTTAAAAGTGCTATTTCAGTGAACACATGAATGATAAGCAAAACCGCCTTATTGCTGATATGGAGAAAGTTTTAGTGGTCTGAATAGAAGATCAAACCAGCCACAATATTCCCTTAAGCCTAAGCCTCATCCAGAGGAAGGCCCTGATTCTCCTCAGTACTAGGAAGGCAAAGAGATGTAAGGAAGGAGCAGAAAAAAGTTTGAAGCTAGCAGAAGTTGGTTCATGAGATTTAAGAAGCCATTTCCATAACAAAGTATAAGGTGAAGCAGCAAGTGCTGATGCAGAAGCTGCAGCAAGTTACCCAGAAGATCTAGGTAAGATTATCGCTACTTATGAAAGTAGCTGTGCTAAAAAACAGGTTTTCAGGGTAGATAAAACAGCTTTCCATTGGAAGAAGATGTCATCTAGGACTTTCATAGCTACAGAGAACAAGTCAATGTCTGTCTTCAAAGCTTCAAAGGACAGGTTGACTCTCTTGTTAGGGGCTAATGAAGCTGGTGACTTGAAGCTGAAGCTGGTGACTTGAAGCTGAAGCTAATGCTCATTTATCATTCTGAAGATCCTAAGGCCTTTAAGAATTACGCTGAATCTATTCTGCCTGTGCTTTATGAATGGAACAACAAAGCTGGATGACAGCACATCTATTTATGGCATGGTTTACTGAATATTTTGACCCACTATTGAGACTTACTGCTCAGAAAAGAATACTACTTTCAAATATTATTGCTCATTGACAATGCACCTAGTCAGCCAAGAGCTCTTATGGAGATATACAAGGAGATTAATGTTTTCATTTCTGCTAACACAACATTCATTCTGTAGTTCATAGATCAAAGAGTAATTTTCCACTTTCATGTCTTATTATTTAAGAAATATATTTTGTAAAGCTGTGGCTGCCAGAGATAGTGTTTCCTCTGATGGATCTGGGTAAAGTAAATTGAAAACCTTCTAGAAAGGAGTCACCATTCTAGATGCCATTAAGAACATTCGTGATTCATGGGAGAAGGTGAAAATAGCAACATTAACAAGAGTTTGGAAGAAGTTTATTTCATCCCTCTTGGATGACTTTGAGGGTGTTCAAAACTTCAGTGGAGGAAATAACTACAGATGTGTGAAAAGAGCAAGAGAACTAAAATTAGAAGTAAAGCCTGAAGACATGACTGAATTGAAGAGGTTTCATGGTAAAACTTGAAAGATGAGGAGTTGTTTCTTATGGATGAGCAAAGAAAGTGGTTTCTTGAGTTGGAATCTACTTCTAGTGAAGATGCTATGAAGATTATTGAAATGACAACAAAGGATTTCAAAGATTACATAAACTTAGTTGATAATGCAGCAGCAGGACTTAAGAGGATTGACTCCAATTATGAAAGAAGTTCTATTGTGGGTAAAATGCCATCAAACTGCTAGCATTGCATGCTACAGAAAAATTATTCACAAAAGAGTCAACTGATGCAGCAAACTTCATTGTTGCCTTATTTTGAGAAACTGTCATAGCCACCCCAACCTTCAGCAACCACCACCCTGGCCAATCAGCAGCCATCAACATTTAGACAACACCCTCCAACAGCAAAAAGATTTTGACTCATGGAAGACTCAGATGATTGTTACCATTTTCTAGCAATAAAGTGTTTTTTAGTTAAGGTGTGTTCACTTTTTAAATAATGCTGTTGCACACTTAATACATTCTAGTGTAGTGTAAATATAACTTCTACGTGGACTGGGAAACAAAAAGATGCATGTGATTCACTTTGTTGCAATATTTCCTTCATTGCAGTGGTCTGGAACCAAACCGGCTATATCTCCAAGATACGCCTGTGTAACAAAGTGGCTGGATATCAGATAAATATTTAAATATTAATACCTTTCTCCCATATCAGCAGGAAGGCATTAGAAAACTTAATGAAGCAATTTTTAAAATTACAACAAAAAGATAAATCATCTAGGAATAATCTTAATGGCAAATACTTGAGATTTATATAAAGAAGACAAAAGTTTACTAAGAGATCCAAGTATTCATTAAAAAGAAGGGAAAAAAAAGATCCAGATTACATGCAGCTGTAAACTAAGTCAAACCAAGTATTTAAGAAGCACGTAGAATAAGGCCAGGTTCTCTTTTGAGCAAATGCTAAGTTAAATGCACAATCCGTTGATACAGGTCTAAAATAGGTCAGCTGAAGTGTTCTTTAATATACCTATTAATTCTTACGTTCTTCCAGTGAACTAGAAGTTTATGTGTCCTGATATTGATAGTGATATCAATAACACTATCTCTTTCCTATATAAGGTGTTTTTTTTCTAGAGTCATGTATCAGAAGAAATCATTATATAGCTCAGAAATATATGTTATAAATTGTTAATGTCATCTTTTTATACACAACTGCCACTTTTAATTGTCTTCTTACAGTTCCTTTGGAAGGGCTACGAAGTCAAACCCAGTTTGAGGAGATGAGGTCAAGCTACATTAGAGAGCTCATCAAGGCAATTGGTTTGAGGCAAAAAGGAGTTGTGTCGAGCTCACAGCGTTTCTATCAACTTACAAAACTTCTTGATAACTTGCATGATGTAAGTATTTGGTTGATTCCAGAATATCAATGATTATTCTCTGAATTTCTATAACTTTTTAAATGTTACATGTAAATTTTACTTTATATGATTTTCTCAGATTAATACTTGTATTTTAAAAGTGTTTGGATCATGCTGCTCAGACATTGTATTGTGTTTTTTTTTTCATTTTCAATATAGACCACTCAAATATTCTTTTACAAGTATTTGTATAATGTGAGGGTAATTTAATAGCTGATAGAAATTATGGTACATTTCCTGAATATGTTCTAAAATATTTGTGCCTAAAATTATAAAAGATTTTATATATACAGTAAAAACAAAGGTATGTATGTGAAAAATAAGACTCATGCCATTTTCAGTGGAATTATAAATAACATTGCTGATGGATGGGCAATCAGGCAATATATAGCAAAAGTTAAAATTTGCATGCTTTTCAAGTTTCTATTTTTTAGGATTTATCTTAAAGAAATAATTAGACAAATGTAATATACATGCACGGATGTTCACCATAGCACAGGGGGAAAAAAGAAAAGCAAACAAGAAATGCCCAACACCAGAGGTGGATTACTAAGACAAGATATCTGTGGTTTGTCAAGATATATGAAATACAAGCTTTTATTGCTACTATGTTCAGATCACATTAAAATGACAGTGAAGGCATAAAAAAGCTATCCACTCTCCAGGTCAACTTTTGAGGTCTTACTCCTGAATACGAACAGACAGCCAAGATTATGAGCTATTTGAGTAAAGCCTCTAAAATGAAAGGCAGAGAGCAAAATAAAAAGAAACTTGAAGGAAATAAACACCAGTGCAGAGAATAGAAGAAAACTTCTAACATCCTTAGAGAAATAAGAATGATACGGTATCCATGACATGAGAACAGAAAACATTTTTAAAACAGACATTTAGCAAGAAAATACTTTTGGATAATTAAATGAAGAAAGGCAGAAATTAAGAATTCAATGAAAGAGCTGAAATGGAAAGGAAAATCTGAGAAAAAATAAAAGATCAAAACATGGAAAATTAGAAAGAAGAGTTATAGTAAATTTAGTATTCAGGAGATTCTAGCCTCCAATTAATAGGAATGTCCAGAAGAAAAAATAGAGAAAATCAAGGAGAGAAATTTGTGTAAGAAATCGCAAAAGTTGCTGGAACTGAAACATACGAGTTTTCTAACAAAAAGGGTTGTCCAGTGTAGAGGCACTGCACAATTGAACTAAGGTACATTATTGTAAAATTGTACCAGGCCAGAAATGAAGAGAATATTTTAAAGTATACCAGTGATGAAAGAAACAGGTCACATAGACGTTATCAGGATTCAGAATGATGTTGGACTTCTCTGCAGCAACACTGGAAGCCAGAAGACAGTGGAGCAGTGCCTTCAGAATTTGATGGAAAAGAAAATCTTCAAAGAATTTCATACCTAGCCAAACCATCAAACAAGTACAATGGCAGCATGAAAGTATTTTCCAACTTGCAAGGTCTCCTAGAGTTTACCTCAGATACAACTTTCTCAAGAACTGCTACAGGATGTCTTATAACAAAACATGGGATTAAGCCAAAGATCCACCCCAACAGAGATGCAAAGTGATGTCCCGGCACAATAACTGTGCAGAGCAGTAGTTAGTCTAGATGGGAGCAGTAATACAAAGGGTTCTAGGATACCAGCTCCAGGAAAAATAAATGGAACTCAGAGACTACCACTAAGTATGACTGTAATTGAGGTGATTTTTACAATTCTGTTGCAGAATTTGACTATGGCTTTGAGACAAATATAGAGAAAACAAAGCAAACAATAACACGAGGTGATTCACTTTTGCAAAATAAAAATGAGTCATAAGAATGGAGATGCAATCCAGCAGAAAACCATAAAAAAATCTTTATAATATAAATGCTGGATATTGACTTTAGCTAAAAATTGAGCCAAAAGCTCTCTCTGGGGAGAAAAGAACGTGTATGTAGTTGAGGAAGAGAGTGTCTAGTATAAGAGAGCTTCATTTTCTTCATTTCCCATAGTAGAAACTAAAACTAACTTTAGTGGAAATATAGAAATATCAAAAGACACAGGCTACAAAAAGTTGAAGGTAGTTGTGTCTAGGGAGCTGGAATAGGGATGGGAAGAAGTCTATCAGCAAACTGCTAGGCTCTATTGATGCTGCTGCTGCTGCTGTTTTTGTTTTTATAATCATGTGGTACTACTTGACTTTTAACATTATACACATGAATTACTTTGATAAAAATTAAACGATGTTGGATTATTGGCATAGGAAGAACCAATATGTTGTTATTTACAACAGCTAGATTAGCAAATAGAATTTATGAAACGTGTAATATTGTGTGTATGCTTGGGTATGTCTGTATACATGTATAAAAAGAAAAAAAAACTTGAGTAATACACCAAAATGTTCACACAGCTTATCCTGTAGAATTGTGAATAACTTTCATTTCTTTAAATAAATCTTTCCATAATATCAGAATGTTCTATCATGAGTATATAACATTTTACATATTATTCTAGAAAATGGTGGGAGTTATTTTCATTGTGGTAAGAAAAAAACACCTTGAGAAGTATTTATATTATAAATAGTTAGAAAAATAAATTGCCATGTTTGAATAGCATATGAATTTATTATTTTTATTACATGTTTTCTACTCATTTGTTAAACCAACAGCTTGTCAAACAACTTCATCTGTACTGCTTGAATACATTTATCCAGTCCCGGGCACTGAGTGTTGAATTTCCAGAAATGATGTCTGAAGTTATTGCTGCACAATTACCCAAGATATTGGCAGGGATGGTGAAACCCCTTCTCTTTCATAAAAAGTGAATGTCATCTTTTTCTTTGAAAGAATTAAATTTTGTGGTATGTCTTTTTGTTTTGGTCAGGATTATGAGGTCTTCAGTTTTTATAATGTTCTTCTGAAAGCCTTACATTTATAACATATCATAGTGTGTAAATTTAAAAGAAAAATTGTGAGGTTCTAATTATTTTCTTTTATAAAGTATAATTAGAATGTTTAACTGTTTTGTTTACCCGTATTTTCTTGAAGAATTTACAAGATTGAAAAAGTACTAAAATTGTTAAAGTGAACTATATCTTATCCATATTATTTCATACCATGTAGGTGAGGATTTTTAACTTTTGCATCTAACAAATCATAGACTTAAGAGAAAAAAATCTTACATGTAATAACACAAAGCTATTATATGTTATTTCTAGGTAACTCCCTTTGTCTCAATTATATTTCCAAAAATGAACCTTTAAAATGGTATGCAAAATTTTGTCTATATATATTTGTGTGAGGAGGAAATTCATAACTTTCCTCAGATTTTCAAAAGTATTTTAATGCAAAAAATGTAGAAAGAGTTTAAAACCACTAAAATAGATTGATGTTCTTCAAACTAGGCAAAACAACTCATATGTTAAGACCATTTTCCAGATTGGAAACACAAATCTCTTAGGAAGTTAATAAGTAGATTCGTATCATTATGCAAATAGTATTGTGGGTTTTGTAGGTTTTTAAAATAACCTTTTTTTGGGGAGAGAATTGTCCTCTAATGAGGTATTGCGAGTGGACATAAGAAATCAGAAGATTATGGCCTAACTGTACTCCTTACCACCTGTGGCATGCTGAAAGTTAGTCACTCTTACTGATTCTCAATTCTCTCACCTTTGAAAGTAGTAAAATATCTTTCCTGCCAATTGCTCCTTTGGGTCAGAGCTTATTAACATCTTTTCAAATCAAAGGAAAGAAGAAAGGGAGAGGAGGAGGAGGGAGGTATCAATTCACATACCTTTCTCCTCTTTATCCTCCACTATCATGAATTCATATTATGTTTCAGCCATGCAAATCTTTTTACCATGAAATTTCTTCCGGAGTTTTCCCCCTTTGACACAAATTCCATGCATGTTTCAACCTTCAAGACTCAGCCAAATGTCATTTCTGTAAAATCTTCCCTGAGTCTTCCAAGCAGTAATTTGCCTTCTCCTAGAGTTTACCTGCCATTTTGTGCACATTTGAGTTACAGTAGCATGTTATTTTACAATTGTGACTCTCCTGGGAGTCTGGGAGCCATATAAAGTGGACAATAGTGTTTGCTGACTGAGAGTTGAATGACATTTTCTCTCTGTCTTGGTATTACTGTAGATTTTGATCATTCTTTGGTTACATTTCTGCATATTTCTGTACCCATGACTTTATCACTTTCTTCTCCCATGCTTTATCTCCATCAGTTATCTTCATTACTTTTAAATTTTCCACCTTTGCTTCCTACTTTGTGAGATCTCTCCCTTTACTGACTATAACATAGAAGAATAGAAGTGTATTTTATGTGTCTTAAGGACAATACTTTAGATTCCTTGTTCTAAGTTTTTAAACTGAATGAATGGAATATTATTTCTCTCCCTAAGCAAAATTCCACAAAATAATTATTTCTTATGTTTATGTAGCCTTAAATTGTTTTGTACTGTAAACCTCAGCATAAAAACTTTCTTCATTTCTAATTTCATTCAACAAATATTGATTGAATACCTGGTATTAGCACAAGAAAAATGTGCTAATAAGCCTTATGAGAATTTGGAGCTGAAGAAAGACTATATAACTCAGGAAAGTTACAGTCCAGTAGTAGGTATAAATTACAGTGCCTGATAAATAGGCATTTTAATATTTGTACACTCAACATATACTAGGTAGGTGCAAAACATTTACATATAATTTTACTGATACCCGTGCAGCACAAAGGTACTAACTTTAAAGTAAATGTTAAATAACACCTTTATGTATCAGTAATTCATTTGCATTAAATCTTATTGAAAAGGCTTTCAATATATTTTCCCCACAAATGTCATCCCAAGAAAAAAGTATTTTTAACATCTCCCAAATATAATAGTTACAGGAAATCTACCTCTGTGAGAGTGACACCTCTCAGAATGAACTGTGTGACACAAGAAAATGAATGTAGGTCTATCCAAAAAAAACCCCAAGAAACAAAAACAATATTATTAGCCCTTTATGCTTAAGTGATGGACTCAGGGAACAGTTGATGTTGTGATCATTATCTGATTCTTGTTATTTTGAATTAAACCAATATTTTGATGATATAAATCATTTCCACCAGCATAGATTTAATTTCCATAATAACTTTAAAATTTTCTAATTTCACTCAACTATGAGGGAATAGAATGTGGTGGCCACAGGTTTGGCTTTTGTTAAAATGTTTGATATCTTCGATGTTGATCTCTGTCTGCAATGTAGATGTCTAAACACTAGGATTTAATATTTAAGGCTAAGCTTTAAAAATAAAATACCTTTTTAAAAAGAATATGGCTTCACCAAATGGAAAATACCTAATTTCTAAATCTTTTTCTCTACAAAGTCCTATCTACTAATGTCTCCATTACTATTTAGTCATCATAACCATTATCTTCATTTTACATGTCGTGTTCTTTCTGGTAGCTCTAAAATGACACTAAATCATAAGAAGACAGGTTACATATCAGGAAATACTTGAAGGTTACTGAAATAGATTCTTGAGTTAATGAAAATATTTTCTGTAAAAAGGTTTGAAAAGCCATTTGAGTCTAAAGCATTATACCTCCATTATCAGTAGTTATGTGACAATTGTGTGTGTGTTTAATGTTTAAAGATGTGGCACTTTTTAATAAGGCAATGCTATGCTATTTTTTCCCATTTAACATTAAGATAATTTATTGCTATACAGATGATATGGAAATATGATGAACAATATTTTTTTTGCCAAAACTATGCCTTGTAAGTAGCCATGGAATGTCAACCTGTAACTTAAATTATCCACAGATAATCATGTGTTTGATGATGGGCACTGTGGAGATAACTGACATAGGACTGTGCCCCCCCTTCTCTGCCACTTACTAGCTGGATGAGATTAAGCAAGTCATTTAACCGCTCTGATTAAACCTGCCTTTCCCAAGTGCTTTGTAATGAATAGAAATGGAAACCAAAAAAAACGTATACAGGCCTTCAGAAATAGTAATTGCTACTATTTTGTTTTCATTAAGCCATAGTTCTGGCTATAATTTTATCAAACTCACCAGCTATATTCTACAGTGAAAGCAGGATTCTAGAAAGTCTCATTGTTTTATTTATGTCACCATGTGCTATGATATATTTGGTTGAATTCATTTGAAATTAGGGCTGGAAGTATTCAAGTAATTTCTTCTGCTGAAAAAATACAGTGTTTTGAGTTTAGGGCCTGTTTTATCAAAGTTCTAAAGAGCCTATCACTCTTCCATTGTAGACATTTTAAAATAATGACACTGATTTTAACATTTTTAAGTGTCTTTTTAGAACAGAGAGCCTGACTAGAACACAGCCCCTCCAAAAACCCATGCTCAAATTATTTTTACTATGGCAGCAATTCCACAAAAGGGAACAATGGGTTTAGAAATTACAATGAAGTCATCAACCCAAAAAACATCCCTATCCCTAAGAAGGTTATGATATAAAATGCCCACAAGAAATCTATGTCTGCTTTAATCTGTCTTTTATTCCTTTGGAAGGATGGCTATTACATTTTTAGTTTTTGCTGTGAATACCTGAGCAGTTTCTCTCATCCATACTTATCCTTCATACATCAGAAGTCAGGATAGAATATGAATCATTTTAAAAATGTTTACAACTCCAGAGCCATGTGCATAAGAAGCATTCAAAACTTGCCAAAACATATATTTTTTTTCAAATTTAAAGATACTCTATTTTTGTATTCAATAGCTCAACAACTGTGGTCCCCACTGATAAAGTGAAGTGGACAAGGAGACAAGTAATGGCATAAGTTTGTTTTTCCCAAAGTATGCCTGTTCAATAGCCATTGGATGTGGGAAATTTCTACATCTCTTAAAATTTTACAGGAAATACATAGCCAGATAGTCTAGCAAAAGTTCACCAATTCCTAAATTGCTTATCCTTACTACACTAAGTCATGAAATGATTTTAATGAAAAGAACATCACCTAGGTTTTGTGGTTTCTTTTTTTCTTATTCATGGCTGAGTGAAAAGAACAATCTCTGTTTCTCCCTACCATCTGCGGACTATTTAATGTACCATTATTCCACACTCTATGGTCCTTATTAAATACAAAATTGAACAAAAAGCAGTAAAACAACTGACTACTCACCCATATTATAAAATATAATCCAAGCCAGATTAGTCAACATCCATAAAATGAATCCAAGCTGAACTGGGCCTAGATTATTGAGTTCAGGTTGGATCACATCCCTATTTATTAATAAACTCAGGAAAGAAGGCCTTACAGACCATCAGTTAGCTGGAGCTAATAGAACCTACACTTCTAAAGTTCGGCCTAGAATCAATGTGGCCTTAAAAACTGAAAAGAAGCAGAAAAGAATAGTTTTCTTCAATAATTTGTCCACCCTGTCACTGGAGAAAATTTAAGGATTTGGGGGTGTTGGTAGTAAGTTAAACACAGCAGCTGTTCATGGCAGAAATTATTTAATACATACCTTCTCTGAATATCCTATAACCAAAGCAAAGAAAAACACCAAGGGGTTTGTTCTCCTCCTTGGAGTTGACCTCATTCCAAGGCAGAGCTCAGGTCACAGGCACAGGGGCTGCGCCCAAGCTTGTCCGCAGCCTTATGCAGCTGTGGAGTCTGGAAGACTGTTGCAGGACTGCTGGCCTAGTCCCAGAATGTCAGCCTCATTTTCGATTTACTGGCTCTTGTTGCTGTATGTCATGCTGACCTTATTGTTAAACACAGGTTTGTTTGCTTTTTTTCCACTCATGGAGACATGGGAGAGGCATTATTTTTAAGCTGGTTGAAAGCTTTAACCGATAAAGCATTTTTAGAGAAATGTGAATCAGGCAGCTAAGAAAGCATACTCTGTCCATTACTTTAAAGAAAATGCACAGATTATTAACTCTGCAGTGTGGCATTACTGTCCTGGTCAATATTCGGATAGATATGAATAAAATATTTAAATGGTATTGTAAATAGTTTTCAGGACATATGCTATAGCTTATTTTTATTATCTTTTGAAATTGCTCTTAATACATCAAATACTGATGTATTCAATTTATCAGATATAAATTATTCTAAATGAAGCCCAGTTAAATGTTTTTGTCTTGTCAGTTATATGTTAAGTTTCTGATCTCTTTGTCTATGATGTTTACTAATCTGCGTTGTTAGTTATGAATTATTTTAGACAGCAGTGGTTTCAAGCTTTTTGCCACTAAAACTACCTTTTATTTTCTCCTCCCCCAGAAAAGTCTATACCTTGAAGTATCTATCCACCAAACTGTACTTCTATTAAGAAATAGTTATTTTGTTTTCTTAATGTTTTGCTATTCAAAGGCATATCAATGAAAGCTGCTGAGCAGCATGAATAACAATTATATCCACACAGATTTGATATATTTTGTGCAGCCTTAACTTGATAGTATAAAATGTCATTGCTTTTTAAATAATAGTTAGTCAATGGACTTCTATCATAGTTTTCCTAAACTAGGTTAAGATCCAGAGCTTTGGGGTCATAATATATTACATACAATTAAGTTATCTTTTTCTAAGGGCTTTAAAATTCATGAGAATAACCAAAAAAGGTATTTGGAGAGTTAATACAAACATACCATATTCTTGTTGAAACAGAGATGTGGCTCTGCTTGTTCTCCATAAGGTAGAAATACTTTCCAGAATTTGCCTAAACTAGTAAGCCCTGAATTTGCTATGATTAGGGATAGGAAGAGATTTTCACATGGCAGACTTTAGAATTCCTCACTTTAGCCAGTAAAGTATCTCCTTTTGATCTTAGTATTCTGTGTATTTTAACTTTTCTGAGTTGTGCATGTTTATAAGAAAAATCAGCACAAAGGGTTTAAGTTAAAGCCTTTTTACTGAAATTTGAAAGAAACAGAAGAAAATATCAAAGTTCTTTGTATTTTGAGAGGATTAAATATGATTTACAAAAGTTACATGGAGGGCTCTCTAAAACATTAAATTAATTATTTTTTGTTGAAAAGTCTTACTTTAGGCATCATTTTATTCCTCAGCAACTAGCTGTGAAGCCTTTACTGTGCTGTATGCCAGTCACTCTGCTAGATTGTGGAGATAACCAGTGTTCCTGTCTTCTCCGAGCTTACAGTTGGATGGGGAATAAAGACAGGTAAACAGATAGCTACAATATTGTACTGTGAATGCTTATGCTGGAGGAAGTACAGGGAACTATTGGAGCACCTAAGAGGAGCACCTACCTTGAATTTAGGGGTTAGCAGAGGCATCCTGAAAAAAGTCAAGGCTAAGCCACAATCTACAAGCAGTTTAGGAATTAGCAGAACGTGCAGGGTGAGGAGATGCCAAAGGCAAGAAGAGAAGAGTATTCCAAACAGGAGGGATTCCAAAGAGAGAAGAGTATCCCAAACAACATTTGCACAAACCTGATGGGGAGAGAGAATGTGGGGTGGGGATGAATGATGAGACTGAAGAAGAAAGCCAGGTCTAGATAATCAGTGGCCTTGTACACCATGTTAAAGAGTGTAGACTTGATTCTGTTGTAAACAGGAAAGCAGCACAATTCATATGAATATTTTAGAAGACTCCCACTGGAATATGGAGAATAAAGTTGGAGATGACTAATCCTGGAAGCAGGGAGAACATTTTTGAGGAAGTTGCACTATTTTGGTGAAAATGATGGTCATAAACATGAAGAGTTGTAGGTGATCATGACCTCCTCTCTAATTTTCCAGAAGGGTTTTGGAAGATATAACATAGGAACATTGACAGGACTGACGAAAGGAGATGAAATACACCATATAAATTGTCAAACACAAGGCCAGATGTCTAATTATTTTGCTTATGTGTTGAAATTACAAATTTTTCAAGAAACCAAAAACTACAAAACTTAGTTTTCCCAAGTCCCAGAATTCTATCTATCCAAACAATCTGTACCACTCCACCTATATCCCTACCTTTGCATATCTGTCCAACCTCAAAGTCCAGGTCTATACACACGGGTAAGACTAGAGCAGTTCAAGGCTCAGAAAATGAGAAAGAGGAACTGAGTTGTGCTGAACCCATACAAAATAAACACATTCTTTGTATAGATTCTTGGAACCTCGAAAGGAATTCACCTAACTCATAGGTATTTGATGGTATGAATCCATGGCTGGGCTCGGCTTTTAAAAAGCGTTATCTGGGATTCCTTCTATGGAACCAAGTTCCATCAAAGCCCATTTAAAAGCCTACATTAAAAACAAAATTCTTGTTGCATTGTATAATGCATGTATAATGATGTCATGAGCAAATAATCAGATGCCATTATCAAGTGGAATTACAAAATGGTATACCCACTCCAAAAAAAAAAAAAAAAAAAAAAAAAGCTAAATTCTCAGTAGAGCATTGTGACTTCATGAGACCTCCACAGCCTTGGAGCTGAGGAGGGAGCACTGGTGAGCAGTAGGTTGAAGAGAAAACTTGGAGCTTAATAATCTATCCATGTTTTTTCATCTAAAAGAGCCTTCTTTTTGGATTACCTTATTCAATTTCCATCAAGGGCTGGTTTTCCTTTTTAGTTCCACTAACCAGACAGCAGCTGGGAAGGCAGAAGCTTACTGTGTGTACATGGTAGCTGTGGGAAGGAGGTTTCTTTCTCCAGGTCCTCACTGGCCATACACCAGTCCCTTGTTAGTTATGCCTGGTCATAGACCCCCGTTGCTATCATCTCATATTTAAGTCTGTGGCTTGTGAATTTATCTATTCTTTCAGCTTCAGCACTGCAGAGTGCTGGGACTTTGCTAACTTCCATTTCTTGCTGGCTTAGCACATTCCTCATAGGCCCAGCTCTTTTCTCATCTGGCCCTGCTGTGGAGTCACCTTGCCCCTTCAGGAGAGCCATGGCTTACCACTGCCTGCTAAGCCTCCACTCAGCTGCCACCACACTAAATCCAAGCTTCTCTAAGATGTTGCAGACTTTACAGGCAAGCATAAAAGGCTTGATCTTCCTGGCCTTCCCTTTACTTGTCTGAATCTCACCTCCTTCAAGTTTCAGTCTCAGAATGTAGGCATTTGTCCTCTTTGCCCTACATCTTCCTTCTTCTGAATCATGAAAGCCTCTCACTTCCTCTTGCTATGTGCTGGAGGCTTCTGTCAGGTTTTAGAATGAGTTCTCATCTAGTCCTAGTAGCTTTTGATGCTTAAGTCCACCTTTTAAGGATACATTTGAGATTTAGACCATGTTTTTCGCTTGAGAAAGCCCTAATCTCCAGACTTGCCTTTCTGTGGATTTCAAAGACCAACTGAGGAAGTCAAAAGCTGAATGTTGACTTTCTTTGAACATTTCCGCTATAACAATTCCAATTCTCCTCAGAGCAATATGCCTGCCTCCAACTGACCAGGAGAAAGGTCCAGTGCCAAAGAGAAAAACACAAAGATTAATTATTTCAGTGAGCACATACTTTCAAAGTGGTTTGTGTATTCATATGAGGTTTTCTGTCAAGAGGGTGAGACTCTTCGCCTATCCATGTGTGCCTGACAGTTCTCCTGGCACTGGCTGGTAACAGATGCAAAACTGTAAAAATTAGGTGATCATGGATTTTAACGATATCATCACATACTTATTTTCTATGTAATGTTTTAAATTTCCCCTAACATACTTTGACTGTTTTGCACATGGTAGATATTCACATTTTTTTGTGTTGAAGTTGATGAAATCTTCAAAGTTATCTACCCCGTTGCTTATTAGTAAAACTAGTGTTAATACTTGGCAAGAGATGCAGGGAATCTTTCTCGTGACTCACGCCCTATTTAGTTATTAATGCTACTACCCTATTTTGAGTAAGTAGTAGGTCACTAAGTACACTGTCCAGAGTTATACTTTTAAAGATATTTAGCCCCATATACTTCTTGAATCTAAAGTCATACACTTTGCTCCTCATTTCTGAGTGGGAAAGACATTTGAGAGTATGTTGACAATTGTTCTGAAGGTTTTTGCCGAGAAGGTGAAACTGTCCTTTCATCTGTGTATGCCTGGGGCTGGGTCCCTGGCAGTGACGGGGTGACAATGCAAAGCTGTAAAAACTAGGTGCTAGTGGGCACCTAATATCATCATCATATACTTATTTTCAAGCTAATATGCAAAATCCCATCTCTGTTTTTAAACTAAGTGTAGATTTCAGAGAAAATATTTTGTGGTTCACATAAGAAAACAGTCTACTCAGCTTGACAAGTGTTTTATGTTAAATTGGCTGGTGGTTTGAAATGAATCATCTTCACATAATGTTTTCTTTAAAAATATTGTGAATTTAACTCTAATTCTTGTTATTCTGTGTAATAAAGAATAAACTAATTTCTATATCTCTCTTTATTAATGAATTATAGCATCTAAAACCTCAATACAATTACATACAAGACACATACTAATCATCAGTACATTCTTTACCAGTCATTTAAAATTTATAACCAACATTTCAATTTGTACAATACTGTATGTGGCATAAGGTGAGATATTTATATGGAAGATTTGGCATTATAGAGAAAATATCCTTGACTGGGTATGCATTTTAGCAAAGCAAAGAGTGATTCTCGGGCAATCAAGTTGAAACCAACTACACAGTGTTTCAATCCGAAAGGCAAAATACAATCAACTGACATCTAGTGAGATTCAATAATATACTGTTTTGGCTATTCACATTGATTAAAAAGTTTGGTATTATACAAGAATTTTCATATGAAATTTAATGCATTTCACATTAAGGTGAATGATAATCTACTTGTAATAACAAAGTATTTCAGACTACATTGGTTTCATTACTAGGCATATAATTTAGTATAGCTCTAGAAATATACAAATATGCTCCTTTAGTAAATAAAATAAATGCCTAAATTCTATAAGGAACTGATGCAGGCAAACCCTAAAATGGGGGCTCAGCTTGGGAGGATTTTTGGCTTAATTCAGAAAAGAATTCAAGAGGGAACCCACAGTGAAAGAAGCCAAGTTTACTGGAGCAACAGCATCCAGCAAAATGGCTACTCTGTAGGCAGAGTAGCCCTCGTGGGTTGCTGGCTAGCTATATGTATACCAACTCTTAATTATATGCTAAATATGGGGTCTGTTATTCACAGATTTTCTGGAAAAGCTGCAGGGAATTCTTGGAACTATATAAGTTAATTTCTGGGTGTTCCCATGGCATTTGTAAAGTGTCATGGTGCTGGTGGCAGTGTCTCATAGCCTGCAGATGCATTATAATTCCTAGTCCTAGCTGATTTGGGCCAGTTTCTTAGCTACGTCCTGTTTTTGATCAGCAGGGTCATGAAAACAAGTCCTGGTGATCTTTTACCTCAGAACCATGTTAGGTCTTGGAGACACAAAGATAAATGAGTGGAACAGGATTCTTGCTGTAAGTTTGAGTTGATACAATGCCACATATTATTGTTTGAAATGTCAAAATACTTGTTTCTTATTGAATCAACTAGATTTGTAATAGACTGGAAAATCTGGAAAGCTTTATTGGATCATTTGGCCATGAAAATGTTCCTATCACTTAAACACTTTATTTATTCCTGGTTAATACTATGTTTTCGGTTTTTAAACATGCCACCATATTCAGATTTACAAATGTAAATACTGTTGAGAAACTTCGTATTTACCTATGAAACAACATGCTGTTTTTTATAAATACTTGATTCTGATGGTTGGTGGAGTTTTTCCAATCGAAGTTAACTAATGAATAAAGAGAAAATGTGGGAAGTGGCTGTGAATGTCAACGCACATGAGACTTTTCCCTTGTGTCACTATATGTCACTGTATGGAGTCACTATAACAAACTAAGAGTATAGCTCTCTCTACACTAATCATGAATAAATACTTAATATCAAAGATCAAGTTTTTTAAAGCTATATTTTAATGGCAGGAGGTTGTATTTACCTAATCAGATGAAGTTTAATCCCATCTTATAAATGATTGAATCCAAACAAGTAGAATAACTATAATATACAGAGATCCGTGACCAGTTATTTGTGAGCAATTTGGAATTCATAAAGTTTAAACAACTTAGGTACTCTATGAAAAAGCAAAGTATTTTTATGTCTGAATTATGTCAGCTACCCGTAATTATGCTGTGATATAAGAGAAGCAGTATAGTAAGAATATATGCTCTGGAGCTACACCTTCTCAATCTCATTTCAGGCTGTACCACTTGCTAACTATGTGACCTTGCAACATACTTTCACTCTCTGCCTTAGTTTTCTTATCTGTAAAATGGATATAACAATAGTACCTGTTTCATAGGGTTGTTATGAGGATGAAATCAGTATAAGAAAAATAAACTTAGAGCAGTGTGTGACATAGCAAGCACTATTTTGGTGTTTCATCCAAATTAAGTGGCTTTTTCCTTAATACATAAATGATTAAGGGTACAAAAGATATTAAACTTTTTTTTTGAGATGGAGTCTTGCTCTGTTGCCCAGGCTGGAGTGCAGTGGCACGATTTCAGCTCACTGCAACCTCCACTTCCCGGGCTCAAGCGATTCTCCTGCCTCAGCCTCCCAAGTAGCTGGGACTACAGGCGTACACCACCAGGCCCAGCTAATTTTTTTATTTTTAGTAGAGACAGGGTTTCACCATGTTGGCCAGGATGGTCTCAATCTCCTGACCTTGTGATCCGCCTGCCTTGGCCTCCCAAAGTTCTGGGATTACAGGTGTGAACCACTGTGCCTGGCCTAAACTTTTATATTATATAAACTAGTAAAAATAATTTTTAATATTTTAGGTCACGGGAAATTCAGCAGCATAGTAATTATCAAAGTAGTAAATTTTTTCAGCAAAGGAGGTCAAGTATAGACTGTTCCAAGTGAAAAAAATAGGATATTAATCAACAAAATTCTCAATCTGAATAGCCACAATTTTTCAGTTTCTGTACCTGAAATAGTTTCTGCATGGGACAGATTGGACTAACCAAATTTATCTCAGTTTTATGACTCTAGCCTAACTACCCTCCCCATTAAATAATGTTTTTAAGTATATACAAAGGGAAAAAAACAACTTTTTGAATTATGAGATATACTGAATAAAACAATAATGAAAAAGCTATTTATAAAATAGTTAAGATTAGATTATAAATCTAAAGTTGTATTTTCTTGGCCCTAAAGGACTCCAATATTGTTTACATCTCAAGTTATTGGCCGGGTGCGGTGGCTCACGCCTGTAATCCCAGCACTTTGGGAGGCCGAGACGGGCAGATCACCTGAGGTCAGGAGTTCCAGACCAGCCTAGCCAACATGGTGAAACCCCATCTCTACTAAAAATACAAAAATTAGCTGGGAGTGGTGGTGGGCGCTTGTAGTCCCAGCTACTTGGGAGGCTGAGGCTGGAGAATCACTTGAATGCAGGAAGCAGAGGTTGCAGTGACCAGAGATCGCACCACCGCACTCCAGCCTGGGTGACAAGTCAAAAAATAATAATAATATGAGAAGCACAAAGTAAGATCTTTACTTTGAGAAATATTGTTTTGTGTAGTCCTTATTTTGACACATGATGAACAGCTTGGAAATCTAAAATAATTCATTTTTTTTCAAATAAAATTTGACTCGTGAATGAAATATGTTTTAAAAAGAATAAAATAAAATCCAACATTAATCACTTTTAACCTGTGTATATCATAATGTGGGTAGAATATTTATTGTTTTACATAGTGTATTTTATTTTTCTTTCCATGGCAGAAAACATTTGTCATTTTTTTCATTGATATTTTCAAATTTTATAACATCTAAAACCAGGATGTATCCTGTAATACATGCTATCACACAATGCTATGTCCCAAGTAGGTCATATACAGTTATGTGAAAACTTTTCCTTAATACCTTGTGATAAGATTAGAAGACATCACTAGCATCAAAGTGTCTTACATTCAATTAAATACTATGTATGTATTCCTTCTTCATTAATAGAATTTCATGTTTCCTACTTCTTTTACCCTATGCTAATATCAATTCCTAATTATTAGAAACCAACAATCAATTTGAAATCAGTGTTGCTGGTTTTTTAGCTGTCACTGATTTGAGTACCTACTATGCACTAAGTCTTGTATTAGAGAACTTTACATACATTTTCCCTACCCATACAGCAATCTATACAAGCTAAACCTGAGTCACATTGTACAGAAGTTTAAGTAGAGGTTCGGAGCAGTCCACTAAACCTGAAAAATGCCAGGTGCAGTGGCTCATGCCTGTAATCCCAGCACTTTGGGAGGCCTAGGCAGAAGGATCACTTCAGGTTAGGAGTTCGAGACCAGCCTGGCCATCATGGCGAAACTCCATCTCTACTAAAAATACAAAAATTAGCCAGGCATGGTGACGCATGCCTGTAATTGCAGCTACTTGGGAGGCTGAGGCACAAGAATCACTTGAACCTGGGAAGCAGAAGCTGCAGTGAGCTGACATCAGGCCACTGCACTACACTACAGCCTGGTCAACAGAGCAAAACTCCATCTCCCCCATAAAATTTTTTAAATTAAATAAACGAACCTGAAAAACATCGTTTGCACCATTTCTTTTTCCAAAACAAAAGAAGTTTCTGTCACAGAAAACTGGGGAGAGGGGAGTCAATGTTCTGGGAAAATCAACTATAAACAGCACTAATTTCCCAACAGCACAGCCTATGCTAAGGAATTCATCAGAGATCAAAAGAAACTCAGCTCCTCTCCTACTAAATTTGGGATTAAAAATTGCATTTAGATTTAAGTACTGGAAATATATTCTGAGACAACATTTTCTTGCAAGTAATTGACACGGTCTGTGCAGTTGGGGAAACTGTCTAGTGACAGAAGATAGCACTCTGGATTAAAGAGTTGACTGATAGCTCCTAGATCTACAGAAATTACTATAATACAGTGGTTTTTAAAAAAAAAAATACATACACATCTTAAAGAAAATATATCTTAAAATTTTATTCAGTGATATTAGGGAAGGCTATATAAATTATGATAAATATATCATTCTTGAAAATCAAAAGTTCCTCCAATTTATCCTCTAACACTGAATCATTTGGAAAGGAATTTTTTTTAACACTTCTTTTTTTAAAATTATACTTCAAGTTCAGGGGTACACGTGCAGAACATGCAGGTTTGTTACATAGGTATACATGTTCCATGGTGGTTTGCCGCACCCATCAACCCGTCATCTACATTAGGTATTTCTCCTAATGCTATCCCTCCCCTAGCCCTCCGCCCTGGAATGTTTTTTTAATAGTTGGAACTCTGAGGATAAAATCATATTCTCAGTATTTTCATTATATTAAATAGTTCTGATATAATTGGTGACTTAATGTTCTATTTCAAAGCTTCCTTATTTTATCTGAATGTTTTCATCTTTATGTAGCAGAAGGTTAAGATAAGTAACCATATAATCCTTATATAAAGGTAATACAGATTTAGACACTAAGCATTTCTGTTGAAAATATTTAAAGTTGGGCCACATTTTAGACAAAGAGAAAACATGCAGGATATATAACATTTAAATTTTGAAGTTACATCACATATATATATACATATATCATTAAAAAAAAAATTTTTTTTTTGAGATGGAGTCTTGCTTTGTTGCCCAGGCTGGAGTGCAGTGGCGCGATCTCGGCTCACTGCAAGCTCCGCCTCCTGGGTTCACGCCATTCTCCTGCCTCAGCCTCCCGAGTAGCTGGGACTACAGGCGCCCCCCACCGCGCCCCCTGGCTAATTTTTTGTATTTTTAGTAGAGATGGGATTTCACCATGTTAGCCAGGATGGTCTCGATCTCCTGACCTCGTGATCCGCCCGCCTCGGCCTTCCAAAGTGCTGGGATTACAGGCGTGAGCCACCGTGCCCAGCCTCATTTAAATTTTAAATTCCTTAATTTGTTAAATCCATTTTAGCAGAATTGTACAGTAGAATTAGTTGTTTTTTTAAAATAAGATTTAAATTACACCAACTTGGATGATATAGAACAAGAGAAATATTTTTACTTGTCATATTTATTTTGATTTTTATAAATCTATACACATTTCCTAATGATCACAATGATTATAAGATGCAGTGTTCTTATTGAAACATTACTAAGTAATGAAAAATTAATCAAAGGAAAGAATAATTTTAAGATGGTTCAATATCAAGAAATAGTTTTTTGAAAAGTTTTAAGATTCACAAACCATTATTATGAATCTATTCAAGTTCTTACATGATGTTATTAAAAAGTATGGATAGTAAGAAACATATCAACTAACTCCTCACTAAACTTGATAAAATATAAAATAACTAAGGTAAAAATCCATAAATTATGCAACAAAATTGAAATTGAGGGGGGAAACTGCTATGCAATATTTATATTCATTTAACCAAATAATATATACATTTAGCTTTGACAAATTTTCAAGTTCTGGTACAAGTGTTTGTTTTGTTGATTTAAGAAAGGATAATTATCACTAAGAATTTCTAAAAAAAAAATAGAAAACAATAAAAACCTGGTTGATAACAGGTTATAGTATACTGGTAAAAATGGAGGTAATCAGTGAACAAGAACATAGATACCTGTGAACCTAAACAGAGATGGCCTATGTGCCAATTTCAGATACTTGTTAACAGCATGCAAATAAATACCTATAGTAAAACAAACAGCAGAACTTTACCCAGAGTTTTAAAAGATAGGTTTGTCACTGTTTTGAAAAGTAATCCACTGTGATTTTAGTAATCTATCTTTAATTCTGAGCCTCTGCATCATTATCTAACAATCAGAGATAAATATTTTAATTAAGAGCTTTGCATTTAAATGCGATAGTGCCTATAAAATTCCTTCACAGACAAGAAAACCTTATACAAATATGACTTTTACTAAGAAATAGGTAAATACATTGCTAAACACCCTTAACAGATACAACACAACATTCTACAACATAGGTAGATGAAATTAATGAGTTTATAAATGAATAAATCTTGGGTCACCAAATATATGATTTTTCATAACCAAAATATACTAAACTTACCAATATAGATACTTATTAGTTGAAAAGTCCAACAAACCTGTATTCAAAAAAATTAGAATGCTGATCTGGTAAAGAAGTCATGGCACATGGGAGAAGGCAGTTTGTGTGGGAGTGCCTCTGGAGAATGGCATTTCAGGTCCACATGGACCTACAACCTGTGTAGCTGAAGAGGTGGCTGTCAGTGTAGACCCATGCCCCACAATGGGAGATAGACAGGGAGCTGCTTCATAGAAAACATGTCAAAAAATGATTGTTTGCACATACCCTGAATTTTTATAATTTCCAACCTTCAAATAGAGAATGATATTCATAACTATTATGTAAGAGGTCTTCAGTTTTAAACTAATTTTGTGAAGAGAAAAATATTTTATATTTAAAGGTCATGCAAAATTTTAAAAAATCATCTTTACTGGTAGCTCAGTTAATAGAATGTTTTCTGAACAATAAATAAGCATATGTCATGAGGAAACTGACTTAAGTAGAGGTGATCCAGGGACAGGAAGGGATTATTGTTTGTTCCCAAGTTATCTGAATTGGCTATCTAAACTGGGCTGAAAGCACTTTTGCTGTGTAACTACAAAGTGTGTTTCATTCAAGAAATCAAAAAATGCTGAACTTATATTCCAAGGCTATTCACACTTCACATCATTTTTATATTTTTAAAAACTTTCTTCATAGAACTAAATTACATATATCATGTGGAGCTAATTTATTTAACAAGTTGTTATCCTAAGTTATTTCTACTTAAGTAGGACTTACAGTGAAATTATTCAGGGATAATAAATGGCTCTTCTTAACTCTGCATGTGTATACGCATGAGTGAAAGCCACCTAGAGAAAGATACAGTCAGGTCCCTTTTACAAAAGACAGAAAACATTACCTACCATGAAGGCTAAAATATAGGGAAAAGAGTTTGGAAGCTTGAAATGAAAAAAATTGTGTTCTAAGCTGTGTTCTGACACTTCCTATTGAGTTGGCATGAGTTACCTATGACCGTTCTGAACTTCATTTTACCTATCTGAAAAAATGGGGGTGTATGACATACATGTAATCTCAAAATTCAACATTTTTGGAAATTATAGTATTATTTACTTCATTTTCGATTATTTAACTATGCCTTATTCTTATACTGAAATCTAGGTAACGGTTTAACAGATTTTTATTTAATTTCATTTTATAAATTCTTAGTTATTGTATTTATTTAACTTTATGCAATTTGAACCTGAATGTTTCCATTTAATTACTAGAAAATGCAAGAAACAAATAGTTCCTTTTTATTTTCTACACATCCATCAATAATCTGAAGAAATTTATGGTACTTAAAAAATTCCCCCAAATAATTTTATTCTAGTTTTGTCCATTTAATTATGAAATTGGATAGCCATAGTATATAGCACTAGTTTGATTTGTAATACTTTCAAACCTTATGCAGTTTTCCCTGAACTAAAACTTTTCATTTTTTCTATATTCTATTATCACTAAATTTTAACTACATTTTAAAAAGTAATTTTTGTTTTATCTGCAAAAACAATTTTCCTTTTGTCTATTTCCTCTCTATCCATTCCCTTTAATAAAATCTTGGTTCTGAAAAACAAGTCATGTTTTCCACTATATTTTTCTAAAATTTAATTTGACATTACTGTTAAAAATGTTAATTTGCTTTTTTTTCTCAGCTATTTTCAGAAAAGCTCATTTTTTAAATGACTTAAAATAATAAGCAAATAGGCCAGTCACAGTGGCTCTCATCTGTAATCCTAGCACTTTGGAAAGCTGAGGAGGGTGGACCATTTGAGTCCAGAAGTTGGACACCAGTCTGGGCAACATAGGGAGATCTCATCTCTATAAAAAAATATGAAATTATTCAGGTGTGGTAGTCCCAGATTTTCAGGAGGATGAGGTGGGAGGATTACTTGATCCCGGGAGGTCGAGGCTGCAGCGAGCCATGGTCGCACCATTGCACTTCAATGCCGGTGACAGAGCAAGGTCCTGCCTCATCATCATCATCATAGTAATAACAATAATAAGCAAATAGCTTCACACCATACCCTAAGGATAAACTAAGTCAAACAGAAATATTTAAGTTTGTTTTATTGGTTAAAGCAGAACAGTAAAATCATTTTAATGATTTTAACATGTCGAGTTTAACAAAGTGCATGATAAATATAAAAATTAGTTGTTTAAAAATCATCTTCAAAATATGTATTTCAAATCAATAAGGTCCTCTATATTAATTTGAAAGTCACTATGTTTTGATCTGTTTTTAAATATTTTTCCGTATGGAACTTTTGAATGACATGTGAAGAACATGTACTGCTAAAGGATGTATAAATTAATTCATCTTGTAATAAACAGCAATCTTATTATTTAAAACATTAATGTTAAAATGCATTGCTAGCTCTGACATATTTATTTCCACATATCAAATTCATTATTTTTTACCTATCCAAATACTACATTCTAGTATCTAAATTGGTAACTCTTATACCCAGATGTGTGTTGCACTTAAAATATCTTATTGCTTATAAATATGTTTCTTCCTTTGCCTGGGTTTTTTTTGTTTGTTTGTTTGTGTTTTTTTTGGATTCTCAATATACCGTTTAAGCTTAATTAAAACAAAAATATGGTCAAAGAGTCATAGGATGTTAGAGTTGCACAAGCCTCTAAAAATCATCTGGTCCATGGGTTCTTTATCCGTGGGGCAACAACTGGTTTTGAGGCAGTTTGAATCCCAACCCAGTCTATGCAGAATTTTAGTGTCTGTGTATGTACACACGCTTTCCATTGCTCTCATCAACTTCTCAGAGGGGTCAGCAATGAAACACATGTTATGAAAGAAATCAGTTCCATCACTTCATTTTACAAATAGAGAACTTGAGACTCAAGAGAATCTGTGACTCATCCAAGCTCACAGTGAGGTCCAGACGGGTCCAAGCACAGGAGCCTCTGCCCTGTGGAGTTAGGGTGCACCACACTCCCAGCATGTGGTTGTGTTCAACAATCCAGAAGCTCCCTGAGCCCCATACTTTAGGATGTGAGTGTGAGAGTTGGAGCAAGGTGCTGGTTCGTAGGTTAAGGGGAAAAATCAGTTTTTCTTTCTGAACTTACGCCATTGTCAATACTTCACGTCCGACACCAGATTCATGGAGTTTTTTCCCACAGTTCTCCAATTCTCTGCGGACAACTGGGTGTCCTACGACGCAATCAATTCCAGTACTGTCTGGAGTTAGCACAGACCTCACTGGTTAAGGGCCCAGTCCCATAAGACTGCTCCCACTCCAGATGCCAATTGAAAGGGGGTGGGTTCCCAGGTTTTCCACAATTTCTTTCTGACTTGGCTACAAATCAAAGGTTCCCACAACCCCACCCAGGTTCATTCATTTGTAGAACAGCTCATAGAATTCGGAGAAACGCTCATGTTTACTGGTTTAAGGTAAAGATATGATAAAGGATACAGATGAAGAGGTACATAGGGTGAGGTCCAGAAGGGTAGAAGTTCAGGAGCTTCTGCCCTGTGGAGTTGGGGTGCACCACCCTCCCAGCTAGGGATGTGTTCAACAGTCCAGAAGCTTTGTGAACCCCATACATTAGGGATTTTTTTTTAAGGAGGCTTCATCACATAAACATCATTCAATTATTAACTCCAGCTCCTCTCTCCTTTCCAGAGAATGAAATCTGAGACTCAAAGTTCCAAGTTTCTAATCACAGTTTGGTCATTCTGGTAACCAGCCCACATCTGGGAGCCCACCAAGAGTCACCTCATTAGAACAAAAAAATGATCTTATTACCCAGGAAATTCTGAGGGATTTTGGAGCTCTGTGCCAAGAACCAGGCCAAACACCAAATATTAGAACAAAAGATGCTCCTAGAACCTCTATTAGGAAATCACAAGAGTTTTAGGAGTTTAGGAGTTTTAGACTTAGGAACTGGAGGCAGAGACCAATATGTGTATTTCTTATCATTTCACAAGATTGACCTCAGAATGTTATTGATCCGTAGAGCTCTCAACGTAAGTGGGTTTTCAGCTAACACCCACTTGTGGCTTCCCCATAATTTGGTCTTCATAAAGTTAAAAGTGAATTTAATCTCCCATTTCAGTCAGCATCACAGTATTATTACACCATAACTATAATGTAATTAGAATTTATTCATATTTTATCCCTTAAAATATATATTTATGGAAAAATTGAAATGCATTTCTCATAATTCTCCAGATAAATCGAGTTATTTCAGAGCACAATAAATTTCTGACCATCCATTTTTCTCAATCAAAAGAAATGATAGAAGTTGGCATTTCTGCTCCACTGATCATGGTGCTTGACCTATTCACTAGTAAATATTGTGTAACTTTTTACTTTCTTATTATCTGGAGTTAGAGGTGATATAAAATAAATACAAAAGTCAGAATAAAGTTTAATAAAGATTTATCAATTTCCTAACATTGTATCTCGTCTGTCATTCATTTTTGTCATTCACTATTTTTGAAAAAAACTTAGTACAAAAAATGTAAAATGAATAGAAATATAATATAAAATGAAGAGACAAATGATTTCTATAAGATACATTCTGCTTCGAAATGCTCCAAAACATAGTTAGTAGGATTGGAAACAGAATTAGACAACTTTGTCTTCTAAAAGTGACCATTATTTTTTTAAAAATCCAATCATCAAAATAGAAACATATTTTAAAGAATGATGATCTAAATTGGCTTTAAATGATTAGAGAGAATGGAATAGAAAATATTTCTTCTGAGCAAACAAGGACCCGAAATAATGACAGAAAGAAATGTGCCTCAGTGTTCCCTAAAGCAGTAACCAATATATATTGAGCTCCTATTATGTGCCATTCAGGAACTTGTAGGATTATCTAAGTAAAAAACTGAAAAGCAGAGCTCACACTCAATTAAATCATGGACTTGTTAGAGATGAAGAATATTACACATATGAGCAGAATTCAGGGAAATTTAAGCCATAATATAAATACATCTTAAATCATAGGCTTCAATTCTAGTGTTAGAGTTCAGAGAAGGGAGAAGGTGGTATAGACCAAAGGAATGAAGTCTGGAGCTGATAGAGGTTTGGGTTGGATAGTTCGACCAAAAATAAAATAGCAAGTCAAAGTTACAGCATGAAACTCCTCAGAGTTGCTAATTTTCTTGAAAGTCTTTGGAGAACAAGGGCAATGAAAAAGCCAACTAAAAATAGAAAAAGTGCCTACATGTGTAGTTGAGAAATTTATATTATAAAAACCACAGCAAATTGGATTGAGCAAAAAAAAGAAGAGACATAGACATTTATCTTAAGTAGGACAACTACCATGTTTTGGCAGTGTCATTAAAAAGATATTATGTAAATAATAAAATTGGGAAAGAGTATTGAATAAGGTAATCTTAAAACTTGAAAAAATAAACATGTAACATCATATTAAAATGCCACAGTAAATAAAGCTTGTCTCTGGCATCATCATATAGAAATTATTTCATTTCTAATTCTTTCTCAAAACACTATTGCTGCTATTATGACTTATTTTGATGTTTCTTTTCCAAATAAAAACCTCAGCAGCCAAGGAACTCAAAATAAAGTAAAGCAACACACTTCATGAGGGCAGCCTACCCAAAGAGAAAGAAAGTGGGGGTTGGTGGGGGGTAGAGAGAGAAAAAGGTTTCAGTCTTTTAGCAGATTATGGTCCTTTTTAAGGTCATATTTAATTCAGTGCCAGGAACAGCAATTGTAAGAAAAATGTTACAAATAAACTTCTCAATTATATTAACAAGGATTACAGCTTCTTTTAAAACTCCTCTGTTTTCTAGCTCTGAAGGTCAATGAACATTCCCATGAATCTTTGTATGTTTGTACCAAAAGTGCGCTGTGAACTTGGGCAAAGGAGGTAACTCTGGCTTAGCTGGGCTTTTTAGGTTGATACTACAAATACAATTGAAACCTAGCCAGTTTCACACTATTGCAAACCATTAAAAAAATACATTTGTAAGTGGCATCCAAAGACTCAGGAGTGATTCCAGAGAGAGTTGTGAAAGTGGAGATTTATCTTTTGCAACGCTGACTGCTCTTAGTTCTCTGCCATCCTTCCTTAGGGCATCTTCACGTTTGTAGAGTCCCAATGAACTCAGTCTGCACCAGGCTGTACTAGCCTCCCCCAGCTCAGGCTACCTGCTACACACTTGTGCCTTTCCACACTCACTCCCTGCAAACACACTCTCAGCAAACTGCCTCATTAGAAAGTAGCTGATCAATCAATACTCCAAAGAGTAAACAGAGTATGCCTCCCTGTGACATTTGCCTGTTAAAGGAAAATATGTCTCATTCAAAGTGAATGTTGCTATTGCTGTTATCAGGCACACGTCTCTTAGGGAGAAGTTTTGGGGCAGGGTGGTCTTAAAATTTAGATTAACAGAAGTGCTTTTTTTTGAAAGGATTGTATTTTTGTAGGTGATGATGACTACAGCTAGAAATTGAGAGCAATGAAAGTCTAATGTCTCTCCAATTACAGCTATGAGGGAAGATGTAAATATTTTCTAATGAATCTCAGTAATCACATATCAACACATTTAGATTTACAAGTGGGCCCTGATACTACTTCCACATAAATCTGCATTTATTCCTTAGAGGTCTGTTTGAGATCTGGAGAAATAAATGAAGCAGTAAATATGTTAGCCAGTCCACAATTTGTGTTTACTGTTAGAAGTCTCCAAACATCTTACAAATAACAGTCTTTAGGGTGGGAAAGAGCTAGAGACCATTCCTCTGCCCTTTGATTAAAGAACTTAAAACACATGCCTTTAGTACATTTCAAAGGGGACCTAAGGTGAACCTTTTCTTTTACCCTTGAGAGGTTTGTGGGTGTAATAAGTTGGGTTTTGAAGAGCCCACATGTAGTTCAGAGTGAATCAGTACACAGCTCAGAATTCCATGACGCTGGCCAAAATCCACCATCTATACTATCCCTGGAGCTTTTTATGAGCTCTTTTTTTTTTTTCTTCTTAAAGATCAGAAAGAGGTGCCTCAATTAGAAAGATGCTTCTACAAAAGTACCTGAACTCAGGTAACCCTTACATTCTGCTACATAGAAGTTTTAGCATATGTTAATTGCTCATGTGACCAGCCAATTTACAAATAAGACATACTAAATTGGTTATAATTTCTAAGTTTAAGACAGGTAAAGAGAAATAAGAACAATGTAATCAATGATAAAAATCTCCCATGTTTCTCAGGATACTTAACCTATCTACACTTTACCTTTGGTACTTAATGTACCCTTCTTTGTTTTACTATTTACTTTTTAAGTCTATTTCATTCTTCAAGGTATGAATCAAGTTTCTCCTTGCCCATAATAATTTTCCTAATCTTCTTAATAAGAATTCATCTCACTTTCCTAGGAAGACTCTTTTTACCATGGCAACCACAGAAAGTTGACACAAAAGTTGAAGGAGCACTAGTGGCATTGCCGAGAGCTACAGGGGCCAACACTCCTTAGTCGGTTCTGTTTCTCCTGAACAACATATACTGTGTTACAATAGCTCATGAACTATCTGTAAACTTAAGCTCTAGGAAAAGTTTTAGTAATAAGATTCTTGGTTTTGTTACCGGGAAGGAGTCCCAATCTAGACCCCAAGAAAGGTTTCTTAGATCTCACGTAAGAAATAATTCAGGGTGAGTTCAGAGTAAAGTGAAAGCAAGTTTATTAAAAAAGCAAAGGAATAAAGAATGGCTACTCCATAGGCAGAGCAGCCCTGCGGGCTGCTTGTTGCCCATTTTTATGGCTATTTCTTGATTATATGCTAGACAAGGGGTGGGTTATCCATGAGTTTTCTGGGAAAAGTGTGGGTAATTCCCAGAACTAAGGATTCCTCCCCTTTTTGACCATATAGGGTAACTTCCTGATATTGCCATGGCATCTGTAAACTGTCATAGACCTGGTGGGAGTGTCTTTTAGCATGCTAATGTATTATAATTAGTGTATAATGAGCAGTGAGGACAACCAGAGGTCACTTTCCTGGCCATCTTGGTTTTGGTGATTTTTGGTCTGCTTCTTTACTGCAACCTGTTTTACCAGCAGGGTATTTGTGACCTCTGTCTTGTGCCCACCTCCTACCTCATCCTGTGGCTTAGAATGCCTAACTTCCTAGGAATGCAGCCCAATAGGTCTCAGCCTTATTTTACCCAGCCCCTATTCAAGATGGAGTCACTCTGGTTCAAATGGCTCTGACAGTTTGAGTAAGAATTTAAGGAAATTGTAATCAAATATTTTCAGATGTTTCTTCCCACCTCATACTTATCAGTTAATGTTATATTTCCTATAGGATTACTGTTACATGTATAAAAAGGCTCAGATACTTTTGAGGCTTTATACATCAGAAATAAAAACAAAATAGGTATTAAGTCTTACAATGAAATAGAAAGTGTAATCCAGCTTAGGTCCCTAAATCATGTCTATGGACTCTTACACTATTAGAATAAAATTTTAACTTAGAATGCCTTTTTCACTTTTTTCAAACTACAGCTGAACTATTAATAATTCCTTGTAAACTTAAATTTACAAGAAAAAAACAACCCCATCAAAAAAGTGGGTGAAGGATATGAACAGACACTTCTCAAAAGAAGACATTTATGCAGCAAACAAACATATGAAAAAAAAAGCTCATGATCACTGGTCATTAGAGAAATGCAAATCAAAACCACAATGAGATACATTCTCATGCCAGTCAGAATGGCGATTATTAAAAAGTTAGAAAACAACAGATGCTGGTGAGGCTGTGGAGAAATAGGAACGCTTTTACGCTGTTGGTTGGAGTGTAAATTAGTTCAACCATTGTGGAAAACAGTGTGGCGATTCCTCAAGGATCTAGAACCAGAAACACCATTTGACCCAGCAATCCCATTACTGGGTATATACCCAAAAGATTGTAAATCATGCTACTATAAAGACACATGCACACATATGTTTATTTCTGCTCTATTTACAATAGCAAAGACTTGGAACCAACCCAAATGTCCATCAATGAGAGACTGGATAAAGAAAATGTGGTACATATACACCATGGAATACTATGCAGCCATAAAAAAGGATGAGTTCATGTCCTTTGCAGGGACATGGATGAAACTGGAAGCCATCATTCTTAGCAAACTAACACAGGAACAGAAAACCAAACACCACATGTTCTCACTCATAAGTGGGAGCTGAACAGTGAGAACACATGGACACAGTGAGGGTGACATCACACACCAGGGCCTGTTGGGGGTGGGAGCAAGAGGAGGGAGAACATTAGGACAAATACCTAATGCATAAGGGGCTTAAGACCTAGACGACAGGTTGATAGGTGCAGCATACCACCATGGCACATGTATACCAATGTCACAAACCTGCATGTTCTGCACATGTATCCCAGAACTTAAAGTAAAATTCAAAATAATAATAATTCCATGTATTTGTAATGATCTCCAACATTTGAAAATATTCTACATAGACCATTTCATATGCATTATCTCATCTGGAAAAGCATCCCTGATAGAAAATAGGCATTTATTACCACTGCATTTTTGAGGAGGAGAAAATGAAGCTCAGAGGTATTACATTCGTCAAAGGGTAACTGGCTGAGCTAGGGAAGGAAACGTGGTCTCAGCCACTCCCCTGGCCCATTTCCCCCGCTCTCTTTAGCCCTACATTTGCTTGTTGGATTAGTCTTGACTCTTCCTCTTTAGGTCAGTTTGGAAATCAATAATGATCTGAACTGTTCTGGAGACACTGGCTGCCAGTTAGGCTGCCTATTACAGAACCTTAATGGCTATTGTTTTATATAATTTTTAAAAATACATAAAAACCTTTAAAGAAGTATATCTAATAGTGTTTTCTTTGCCCATTAAAGTTTTGAAATCTGATATTTGAAGCCATTTATTCATCATTGCTATTCCATGCAGCACTGCTACCAGTATCTCATTTAGTGGTTTTTAATCCTGCACCTGAGAATGTACAGCTATTGAGCTTATATTTTTTAGCCAAATCACTTGATACAACCAAGAGACTTAGCATACTATTCATGTAGTTCCAGTATCATAATGAACATGAAAATTATCAAGTCTTGGTAAAAACTCTATTCCTTACCTAGGGCTAAAAGAAGAAGCAATGAGAAGCTATAACTTCCCAATAGAGTTTTACTAGTTCTGAAAAATAAATAAAGGGCTTTTAAGAATTTGTACTTTTTCATTATTGCAGTTCCTTACATTGTTTCTACACCTGTAACATTTGGACAACATCTATGTTTCAGGGGTCAGATAGGGAACAAATAATACTATCAGCTGCTATTGACTCAGGACTATTTCATGTAATACTAATTATCTATGAGATATCTTATTATATCTGCATGTTACAGATTAGAAAACTGACATTTAAAACAATCCAGATTTTAATCCAGAAAGCACAATTCTGAGTTTAACCACTACTCTATATGCCCCTGTAAAATAATCTAATGCCATATGGCAAAACTCTCAACTCAGGGTGACTCTTAGAAAATGAAAAATATTCAAGCAGGAGAAGTCCATGGAAAGGTAAAGCCATAAAGTTCTTTATAGATACAGAAAATATAATAAAGGTTTTTTCTGTTATTTCTATTCTTTTCTTTTTTAGTTGCAGCCCTTCTCCTATTGTTGTATGAGGAAAAAGATAAGCAGCGTATACACAGACCTTCTTGAGTCAAAAGGCTCCCAGAAATCTACCCACCTGAAATGAAATTACCAAAGGAGAACAACTGGCATAGGGTCTAGGACAGTCAGAACCTAATAGGACTGATTCCTCCTCTTTGCGGTAGCTGCTTTCTAGCCCATAACTGCTCTAATCCTACTCCAAAACAAGCAGTTCCGCACCATGACGAATTTGGACTCAGAGGTTGATGCTAATAGATTTAGTTGATGTTTCACGAAGCACTTGCCAAGTTCCACCTCAGCATAAGGATGTGGCCTCTCTGCTACGACAAAGCAGCAGCGGAGAAAACTCTCACGGCCCATGGATGATGCTCCAAAACTAAAAACAGAGATTACAGTCAAAGGGTTCTGTTAATAAGTTTTAGATGAAGTGAATTTCACATTGATACCAGCAGATCCTAAATCTGAGGATCTCAGACTAAGCACTCGATAAAAAATTCAAGTTTTGTTTCTAATGCCCAAATGAGTCTATTTTAGAAGACCTCTTTTAAATATTCAGGTTCTTGGCCATTTCCCAGTCACATCCATTCTTCCCTTCTCCACACATGAAGCCAATATTTCCCCTGCTCACTCACTGTTCCAACAAAATAATGCAACTTCCTCTCAACACCTTTAAATTCTGCTGAGCGCTCCTGGTTGTTTAGCAGCTGTCTGTGTTCAAGACTCTGCCAGGAAGAAAGTTTGTGGATTTGTATGATTTTTTTTTAATGGATTCTGTTTACTTCTATGGTAAATGAGGCAGATATATTGATGACAAGGGCCTCAGATATTTGTAACAGTTTCCTCATTCAGGAGGACCCATTCCTCAGCCAGACGAAACAAGAAGGAAAACACAAAAAAGAAAAATTAATCACCATCACCACTCCCCATAAAATTCACTGGAACCCAAAGATCATAAACTGGTAGTCCACTGGCTACATCCAGAATCATGTTGGATCCAACAAGTCTTTTAACATTCTGAAATATCTGCTGACATTTTTAAAGCAAGGGAGACACATGAACACCCAGATTTCTATCATCTCTTTAAAAATGGGAAAATCTAAGCCTAGATTTTTGTATGACAACAATCAGTTGGAGCTTAATAGGTCTGTGCCTTTTCAAGTCTAGCACTGCACAACTCATCACGGCTTCACTTGGCCCTCTTCACACATTTGTATTACCTGACTAACCTAGTAGGCATTCCAAGTATGGGACCCCTGCTGACTCATGTTGCCTTGGCTACAACGCTGTCTGATGCTTCTATCTTTCAACTCATCAATTTTGCTGGGAAGTAAAGTTGTGGGAAAATAAGTGCATTGTTTTATAAAAAGCTTTATAACAAACTGTTAGATATTTATCTCTATTTTCTGATGGGGAAACCGAGGCTTGCAGGTGTGAGACCTGGTTAGGTCTATGGCTAAAACCTGTTAGATATTTCTCTCTATTTTCTGATGGGGAGACTGAGGCTTGCAGCCTTGAGACCTAGTTAGCTCTATGGCTTAACCAGGATTCCAATCCAAGTCAGGTTTCCTGACTCTTAAGACCAGCCCTATTTGCATTAAACTCTAATTCCTATTGACCAGTGAAGCAATAAGAACAAAATGTCCACAGGAATAAGCACCTATCCTGGAATACAATTCATATTCAGAAATTCATAAATTGAAATGTTATATAAAGATAATGAGAAATGTATGCCTTCCCTGATAAGAAATGAATCCAGGCTTTACACAACTGCAGAGAGCAACAGTGGACTGGGAGCTGGGAGGAAGGATTCCAGACCCAACTGTGACATTCACTGGTGTTGTGACTTGAAAAGGTCTCTTGTTCATTTGGAGCCTCCATGTGTGTTTGACATTTTATAACAGTCTCTGGCTCCATGGCTGCATCTCCTGTTTAGGGGCCTCCTGCAGAGCCCTTCATCTCTGTCACTGTTTCCCCTAAGTGTTCTCTTTCTTCTTCCTCGTTCTTACTGTCCCCCAAGTCTACTTTTTCTTAATTCAGTGTTTTCCTTTGCCTTTCCACCCACAGTCCCATCTTGTCCATCTGAAGCAGACTAGCCTTCTGCAAAGTATTTGTAGATAGGTACAGAGAAAGCATTTACTATATGGAATGCACTGTATCTAGACGAACTGTGTTGCTATAGGCCATTTGCTATAATGAATAGCTTTTTAAACAGATATATTCTCATGGAATTATGAACAAAACTATCACACAACATGTTAAGATTAAAAATTTTTTAAATCTGTGATTTCAAACAGTGAACATATAAATGGGGTGCAACACGACCCAGTGGAGGTCTAAAATGTGTACATTTATAAATCATATACTAATGAGTCACATCTCACAAACATAGTTTTATATCAGAGTTCTGGTTCCTTGAAAGACAGGTGAAATTAGCAGTACTCAGTCACCACATATGTTAAGTGTGGCATTTCTCTGATGATTGATATTTTTTGGTTCTGCAAATGGTTTGGTTTAATAAAGTGAGGAGGAAGCAAGGTATTTCATTTGGCTAACTATAAAAGAAACACTATTATAGAACTTAACCAAACAAGGGTTCTTCCTCACAAAACAAGCAATTTGGAGTTAGCCAGTCCAGATTCCATGACGATATCAATGTTCCAAGATCCTTCTTGCTTTCATTTTGTGGCCACAGAATGGTACCTCTACCCTCAGCTTTTCATCCCTTTTCCAGGCAGGAATAATAAAAGGGAAGTCACAAAAAATGGGTGGGGTAGCACTTATTACAAGAAAACAAAACTTTCCCAGTAACTTCCCTTTTAGGACTTTCACTTACATCTCATTAGCAGGAACTGTATCAGATTGGCCCCATATTGCAAAGGAGGCTATCTGAGAAATAAAGGGCAAATAGTTGCCCTAAACAAAATCTAAGTTTCCTTTAAGGAAGGAGGGAGGATGAGATTTTGAGTAGGCAATTTATATAGAGCTCCTGCCCTGGATAGAGCTCCTTCCCTGGGCCCATAGTATGTGGCTGTGTGGAACTCACAGTCTAGTAGAACACAAATAGATCATGAATAGATGCAAACCAGGTATTCTACACTTCAGTGGAATGACAGTGCAGGGGGCTATGCAGACTCTTGAAGGGGAGAAGATTCAGGGTCCAGTTCCTGAATTTAACACCCACTGAAGTCATGTATACTCACCAAAAGGACACAGTTCCTCCTTACCTGTGAGATTATACTTGCTAGCAACTAACTCCCCCAGGCTAAGCCGCCAATCACACCTACTTCCAAGCAATCCCCTTGACAGCTATCTTGGCTTTATGTAAAGCTCTCAGGAAAGCCCCTGGGTTTATGGCCCTTGCATCCCTTTTTGTAGACATCCCTGCTTCCAAGAGCATGATTTACATAAATCAAATGTACTACAGAAAACAGGGATTGTAAATATAATAGAAGTTTCTTTTTCATATAACAAGCAGATGGTCTAGAAGTATGGCAGTTCTGCTCCATGAAATCATTCAGGGAACCAGACTTCTAGTTTGTTGCTTTAGCAAATCTACAGAATGCACCTGTCTTTGTGATATGAAATCATTCATCTTCCAAGCAGCAGGATGGAGCATACTTGTATTCTATCTCCAACAACCAAAAAGGAAGTTTGTACATGTTTATTCTCTTAACTCATTTGTTGGAACTTATTCACATGGCCCCATTTAACACCAAAGGAGACTAAGAAATGTAACCATTATTCTGAGCTGCTATGTCTCCACCTAAAAATCAAAGTTTCTATTACTGAGAGAGAAAAAGAAAACATTGAGAACACCATCAAATAACCAATTCCCTACCACACCCAGCTACAGAGCAGAAGAGCTTAGGAACTTCCAATGCTGTGGCCCCCCACAATTACTGTTTCAGTTATTTGTTGCTATGTAACAAACCATGCTAAAATTTGGTGGCTTAAAACAACTTATTTATTTTTTATTTGAGACGGAGTTTTGTTCTTGTTGCCCAGGCTCGAGTGCAATGGCGCTATCTCAGCTCACTGCAACCTCCACCTCCCAGGTTCAAATGATTCTCCTGCCTCAGCCTCGCGAGTAGCTGGGATTACAGGTGCACGCCACCATGCCCAGCTAATTTTTTCTTTGTATTTTTAGTAGAGACGGTTTTTCACCATGTTGGCCATAATTTTATGTGTTAGGAATTTGAGAAGGCTCAGCTAAGCAGTTCTGTCCCATGTGAGTTGTATGGAGTCATGCCTTCAGCTGACTTCTGGGCTGGATTGGAAGATTCAAGATGGTGTCATTCACATGTCTGACACTTTGGTGCTCTACCATGTGGCCTCTCTCCTTCCCTTGCATGGCTTCTCATTATTGATTAGACCAGTCTAAGCATCTTTACAGCATGGAGAATGGCTTCTCCAAACTTCAAAAACTCTTAAAGACTAGGACAAGAGCTAACGCATTTTCACTACATTCTGTTAGTCAAGAATGACTAAGGCAAGTCATAATGCCAACCTGGATTCAGGAGGAGGGTTAATTGCTCCAATTCTTCATGGGTGGAGAGGCATACACATACAGGGAGAAAAGGAATTGATAGTGAATACTGTCTGCCACTTCTTGAAGACTGCCTACCACGCTTACCAGGCTTAATCTAGAATTTTTATTCTTTCTGCCTCTCCTACTCCTACCCACAATTGTAACAGGCAAAGTAGAGGCAAGTTGATCTGCAGGCATTCTCCACTATGTTCATTATTCAAGTTTCATAATTACTAAGAAAATTCAACTCAAAGCTTCCATTTTAAGAGGCATTTTGTTAAGGTAATATTGCTCTCTTAAACAGACTTCATAGTTATGTATTTATTTTTAACACACATTAGGAAAAAATAGCCAGCATATCAAAACCATATTTTATAAATATTGCTATGACGAAACTAAAAATGAGTAGCAGTCCTAGATTTTAGTTGACTGTTTTAAGCAAATAGTATAAAGGTTGTATCTGGACATAGCAAAAATTGTATAGGTGATACATAACACCTGAAATTGCGAAACATTGGTTTAGTGAAAAGAGTATGGAAGTTGCCTTAAAATTTCCTAAGTGCAAAATCCCAGCTCTACCACATACTAGCCACGTGACCTTAGGTAATCATTAAACAGCTACAAGTCTTCATGGCCATACCTTAATGAGATGATTATATTTCCTATCTTGCAAGACTTGGAGAAAGACTTTAAAAGTGAACATATATGAATTTTAACTTGTAAAATTAAAACACTACATAAATTTAGAGGTTTCTACATAAAATAAAAAATATTTACCTACTGTGTCTTAGTCTTGGGCAGGAAGAAAATGGAAATACCTACTTGGAGAAATAAGCACATCAAACTTCCGCAAGGTATCACATCCCCTGGGGACATGATGTATCTCTCAGCAGCCAGAGGCTAGTGTGGTCTGCTTGTCTGTCCTAACCCATTCAGGAAAGCCACAATTGCTGCAGCAATAAAAATAAGGGAGGAGGTGTTCAAAACCAGTTGGAGAAGAAAGAGTTATCTTGACCAGCTGGGATAATCTTTGTTTCAATTTTACCATCAGTTTGGTACTATCATTGTTTAATCAATGGGATTTGCCTCTCTTGTTTCCTCAAAAAACACATACACACAAACACACACACACACACTCATTCATCTTCTCTTTGCTGATCCTAGTTCTATCTCTTCCTTCAAGACTCAGCTAAAATCCCACCACTTGAGAATAAAAAACAGGTAATTATATTGAATATATTTTTTAAATGTTTAATTGGACTGAATTTATTGAAAGCATCTAAATCAAATTGTCTTCGAGAAAGCAAGACAGAGACTTAAGGTTTGAACTTAAACGTAGCTCTGGAAATTAAGAATACTGCATCTTTTGTATACTTGTTGCTTATAAACTGTTTAAACTATAAAATACTGGCTGGGCAGAGGGGCTCATCCCCATAAGCCCAGCACTGTGGGAGGCTGAGGTGGGAAAATTGCTTGAGCCCAAGAGTTCAAGACCATCCCAGGCAACATTGTGAGATCCCATGTCTACTAAAAGTTTAAATGGTGGTGTGTGCCTGTAGTCCCAGCTACTCAGAAGGCTGAAGTGAGTGGATAGCTTGAGCCAAGGAGGTTGAGGTGGTAGTGAGCCATGATTGTACCCCTGAACTCCAACCTGGGCAACAAAGTGAGACCTTATTTCAAAACCAAAACAAAACAAACAAACAAAATATATATATATATGTTGCATATATATGTAAAAATACATATATGTGTTACACATTTTTGAATTTATGTCTTTATACTAGTGCTTATATTTTTGTAATACATGTTCCCCAAAATTGGATTAATGCGGTCCAGTATTCCAATTATGAGCATTTTTAATTTATTAAATTTTGTTAAATATTTTAGATCAAAATGTTGAAGTAATTTACACATAATTAACATTTCCCTGCCACCTCCACAGAACTAGATGTCATCACTATAGTGCTGGTAATCATCCAGGTGAAAAATGGTATTATATTGTCATTTTAATTTGCATTTTCATTAGTGAACTTAAAATCTGTTTGAATGTTATGTATATTTCCTGTCCTTTAAATGGATCCTCGGTATCTCTTGGCTTTATTTTCATTATGTTATTTTTCCTGTTAATTTAAAAGAGTGTTTTGTATATTAAGGATATCATCTCGGTCTCTTTTAAGTGTTAACAAATACTTTTTTTCCATTCTAAAACATGTCTCTCCTTTATGACATAATTTTTTATATTAACTTTACAATTTTTATGTCATTGTCTTTTTTAATTTTTAGTTTCTTGCTTAAGACTCTCTCCTTTATACAAATGAACTCTTAATACTTCTTCTAATTCTGTTATTTTAATAGTAAAGATTTTTTAAATTCTATTTTTGCATAATGGGGTCTAATTTTGTGTTCCTTTATGTTTATTGCCAATTATTAAATTAACTAAAGTTTATTAAAATTAAATTAAATTAAATGTATTATTTATTAAATAAAATTTAATTAAATGTGGTATTAAAATTTAATTACATAAACTAAATGTATTTATTAAAAAGTAATTTAATAAACTTTGGTTAATAATTGGCAATAAATGTAAAAGAACACAAAATTAGACCCCATTCATACTTTATGCAAAAACAATTTAATTTTGAATTATTAAATTTCATTGTTATATTTTTTCTGCATATAGTTGAATATGCTTTCTTTTCTAACTAAATTTTTGTTTAATGCCAATACTGTACTGTTTTAATTTCTGTAACTTTAAATTATATTAATAATCATACAGTACAAGTATTGCCATTACTCTTCTTCCTCAAAAATGGTCTTGATCCATTTCCAACACGTTCGTCTTTTTTTTTTTTTTTTTTTTTAAGACGAAGTCTTGCTCTGTTACCCAAACTGGAGTGTGGTGGCTCAATCTCAGCTCACTGCAACCTCCGCCTCCTGGGTTGAAGCGATTCTCCTGCCTTAGCCACTGGAGTAGCTGGGATTACAGGCGCCCACCACTACGCCCGGCTAATTTTTTTGTATTTTTAGAAGAGGCAGGGTTTCACCATGTTGGCCAGGCTGATCGTGAATTCCTGACCTCAAGTGATCCGCCTGCCTCGGTCTCCCAAAGTGCTGGGATTACAGGTGTAAGCCTGGCCTGTTGATACGTTCTTATTAACTAAAGTCCATACTTTCTTTGAATGTTTTTAGTTTTTATCAAATGTCCTTTTTCTGTATCCGGATCCCATCTAGAATACCACATTACATTTAGTTGTCACGTCTCCTTAGGCTCCTCTTGGCTGTTCTTTTTGAGGAGTGCTGGTTAGGTACTTTATAGAATGTCCCTCAGTTGGGATTTGTCTGATATTTTTCTCATAATTAGACTGGGGTTTTATCTTGGGAGGAAGTAAAGTATCATTTTCACCAGAACATATGAAGGGTATATCGTATCATTATGACTTTCTTGATATTGACGTTGATCACCTGGCTGAGGTGCTATATGTCAGATTTCTCCATGGTGGTACTCTTTCTACCTCCAATTCCATCTTTTCACGTTTCCATGTTTTACACAATTCCATTTTTTAAAATGTTTATTTTAAAATTATATTGATAATTTCCTTATTTTAAGTTTTTGAGGTTTGTTGAGGAAGAAGTGGGTCATAATTCTACTTTGCTGTTTCTGCTGAACAGTAGCATGGTGTTATGCAGATAAAAAGGAATATATAAAAATTTTTAAAATTTTACCTATACACCCTACTAAATTTTCTTATCAATTCCAGTAGGCTGTTTTGTTTGTTTTCAGTAGACTGTGTTGGCTTCCTAGGTACATAATCATACCTTCTTAAAATAAAGATAATTTTATCTATTTTTAGGGAAGACACATACCAATTATTTCATTTTCTTATCTTACCACATTTGTAAAAACTTTCTAGTCTCGATTAATAGCGAAGATAGCTAGTAATCTTGTCTGATTTCTAATTTAACAGAAAAAGGCTCTGATATTTTGATGATTTGAAATAACAGTCTTTGCATGTGTGTCATTTACCAATTTATTGCCTTCAGTTCCAAAGACATCCTTTTTTGTCCACTTCATGACACTGGAGCTGGACCCTGAAAACATTTCTCCTTTGCCAGCTGGTGTGACATTACACATTTTGGTCGATAGAGGGTAGAGAAGGGACAGTAACGAGATCAGATATACTTGGCCCAGTGGCACTCACCTAAGCAGTCCTGGCAAACCAGCTGTCACCCTATAATTTTCCCGCCACAAATGGTCAGCCCCAACTCATACCCTCTAGGAAGTTTTAGGCAACCAGTATGCTGTGTATCTTGTGGTAGTTATGCCCTCTCCAATAAGATGTGTATGTCGGCCCTCAAGGGGTTCATTAAGTTACTAGTCCCCTGGTCCTTTCCCTTTGCCCTAGGATAGCATCTGCTTTCTCCATTGCTATTTCTGTGTTCCTTAGAATTCTCTGTTAAGGGCTGAGCACAGCGGCTCACACCTGTAATCCCAACACTTCAGGAGGCTGAGGTGGGCAGATCACCTGAGGTCAGGGATTCAAGGCCAGCCCGGCCAACATGGTGAAGCCCTGTCTCTACTAAAAATACAAAAATTAGCCGGGCATGGTGACATGCACCTGTAGTCACAGCTATTTGGGAGGCTAAGGCAGGAGAACTGCTTGAACCCGGGAGGTAGAGGTTGCAGTGAGCCGAGATCATGCTACTGCAACTCTGCCTGGACAACAGACCAAGACTCTGTCTCAAAAAATATATACATATATATATGTGTGTGTGTATATATGTAAATATATATATAAATTCTGTTAAGCTATTTAGTAGTTGATCACCTCTTACTAGTTAATAAACCTTTATATTAATTTTAACCTGTTCTAATTACTGGTGTGATTTCTGTTTTCCAGCTGGACAGTGACTGATGCACCATGTTTAAGTATTTAAGGATGACCTCCTTACTCTTATTTTACTTAGAGTTATTTTAGCACTGGCCACCAATCAATCAAAAGCCCGAGAAGCAGGTACAATAGACAGAATAATGGCCTCCTAAATATGTTAACCACCTAATCCCTGGAGTCTGTGACTATATTACCTTACATGGCAAAAGGTATAAAGCAGATAGGATTAAAGATCCTGAGATGGAAAGATTATATCTGACCATCCAAATGAACCCTATATAATCACAAGGGGTCTTTATAAGAGGCAGAAATGTGTATCAGAGTAGGAGGTGTGATGACAAAGCAGAGGGTAGGTGATTCAAGAAAGGCCATGAGCCAAGGAACGCAGGTGGCCCCCAGAAGCAGGGACAAGGCAAGGAAACAGATTCACTCCTCAGAGTTTCCAGAAGGAAGGCAACCTCACCCGCACTTTGATTTTAAGACTTTGATCTCCAGAACTTTAAGTTCATAAATCCGTATTGTTTTAAGCTATTACGTTTATAGCAATTTGTTACACCAGCATCAGGAATTAATACAGATTTTCGGTACCTGGAAGTGAAGTTCTGCTGCGACAAATACCTAAAAGTGTGAATGTTGCTTTGGAATTGGACAGTGGGCACAGAGTGGAAAAATTTTAAGGAACACAAGAAAAAGGCTTATATAAACTTGATCAGCCTGTTAATCGAAATATGGATGTTAAAGGTTCTGCTGCCAAGGGTTCTGGAAGAGGTGCGGGGCACGTTAGAGAAAATGTATGTTGTTGTAGAGAATACCTCAATCTTCGTTAACATAATGTTAGTAGAATTATAAACATTAAAGTGCTGCTGGTGAGGGCTCAGGAGGAAATGAGGAACTTGTTCCTGGAAACTAGAGGAAAGGGAATTCTCATTATATAGTGGCAGAAAACTTGGCAGAATTGTGTCATGCCGTTAAGTGGACAGCAGAACTTGTAAGCAATGAGCTTGAATATTTGTCTGAGATTTCCTAGCAAAGTGTTCAAAGTGCACCCTCGTTTCTTTTGGCTACTTATAGTAAAATGCGAAAGAAAGGAATAGATGGAGAGAAGCAGATAAAGTGACAGAGGCAGGGGTCATGATCAGACAGAGGTCTGAAGATGCTATGCTGCTGGCTTGGCGATGGAGGAAGCGGCGGTTGTCACAGAATATGGGCAGCCTCTAGAAGCTGAAAAAGGCAAAGAAACAGATACTCTTCCAGAATCTTGAAAAGAATACAGCCCTCAGATATCTGTGAGGTACTGAGGAAAGATCAGCAACGCAGGCACTGGGGAAGTATCGAAGCTGAAAGCAGCAGCTGAAAGTAAGTGGTGTAGTGAGTGGCTGGAATCGGTTGGTAAACTTGGTGATGTGGACTGACCCGGCCTGAGCCATTCCTCTTTCTGGTAGCTCTGCAGAGCACTAGCAGCGATGCTTAGAGATTCATTGCTTAATTCCTCCCATAGAATCAAGGGTTTTTTAACCTGGGTTCTGAGGATGGACTTTAGGGGAGGAGTCTGTAAAATGCAAAAAGAAATAAGCATCTTGATTTTAGTCCCATGAAACTAATTTCAAGCTTCTGGCCTCTGCAACTGTAAGATACTAAACTTGTGTTGTTTGCAGCTACTGTTTGTGGTGATTTTTTACAGCAGTAATAGAAAACTAATACACTTGGCAAATACCATCTCATGGAATTCCCATAATAACCTTCTGAGGAAGGTACCATTTTTATATTCAATTTACACAAGGGGAATTAGGCACAGAGGTTAAGTAACTTGCCCAAGGTCACATGGCTAGTAAGTGGCAGAGCTGGGATATGAACCCAGAGCCTCTAATTCTAGAGCTTGCATCCTTAAATGAGGCACTTTAGAAACCTACCCAGGAGGGGGGTCTGCAGCAGGTAAGACTTACCTCGAGTAGCAGGAAAGGCTGGGCAAATCTTGGCAGCTTAACTTACTCTACAATCCCATAGCTTTGTGTCGTGCATTACCCAACATTCCTTGGCTAGAGCGAAGACAGGCCTGCCCCTGAAGTCCTTGAAAGGCCCAGGACGGAGGAGAGGATGATGGGGCCCTCTTGATGTGCAATAGCCAGAAAAAATCCTTTCTGGCAGATGGATTTCTTGGGTTCACAAAGCAGAAAAAAAACAATCTGCTCGGCCTCTAGGCCACAACCCCGACCCAGAGAGTGGTCTGAGAAGTAGGGTATAAATACTCTGCAATCCCACGGGCTCTCCCAGCACAAATTTCCGAGTGGTAAGTACTGTGGTCTCATTGGTTATTCCCTCATCACAAGAATAGGCACCATCTGTAGGCTAGCCTGAACTTCTAAGCTGAGTCCGCTGAGCCTCATTGCTTTCTCAGCCAGATATTGGAAGGATTAAGTTGTCCCCAAGTTAAACTCCACTCCCACTTTCCACAGAGTGGATACTTGCTTCTGAAAGACATTTCGGCCACAGCCTTTAGCCACTGTGTATGCAGCAGCCATTTAGTACTTCTTAGTGTGGCGAGCAGGTGGGTCAAACGTGGAGTTGCTTTTTGAGAACTGATCAAAACTGTGGAAACTTCTCTGGAAAGAAATATGCATATAGAGACTCAAAGCACCTAGTAGTTAATGCAGGGAATTCACAGACCTCCCTAAAGTCCGTCTTTGGAACCCGAGTTAAAACCCCTGATTTTATGAAAGGAATTAAGCAATTAATCTCTAAGCATTGCTGCCTGTGCTCTCCAGAGCTACTAAAAAGAGGAATAGCTCTGGCCAGGTCAGCCCACATCACCAAACTTACTAATTCTAACCACTCACTGTGCCCCCTTCCTTTTCTTCAGCTGCCTTTCTCAGCTGTGATAACTCCTTCACTGCATGCATTACTGATCCTTCCCTAGCACACTTTTAGGCATCTGAGCCACATTTGAATCCCCTAAGTTACCCATTCAGAACAGTGGCCATGTCACGTCACCTTGACCTTTGAAATGAGGCATTTTCTTGTACTGGCTTTGTTCATTTCTTGGGTCAGGGCAACATTGCCTCCTCAGCCTTCCTACAGTGCCCAAAACACACTCACCCTCACACCCATCCCCCATCCAGTGTTCTTAAAGGTAAATCTGATGGCATCATTCTCCCCTCTAAACTCTCCCCGCCTTCTCAGATTGGCCCTCATGCTACCAGTGTGCTCATTTTTACCTCATCCTACCTGCCACACTCACAGGCCAACATGCTTGAGCAAGCAGTCAAACCCCTGGCCACTCAGAATTAATTTAATCCATCAGAAACTCTGTTGAAGTCTCTGGGCCTTTGCTGCCTTCGTTTTCTGTTGGTGTTCTGTCCTTCAGGGTCTAGTTAGGATGGTTCCTTTTGTGTGTGAAGCCTTCTCTAATCCTCTCTTTCTTTCCTCTCTAAACTTGGGTTACTGTGTGCCCCTTTTATACTTTGTGCCTCTATCATACTTACCTCATTTGTACTATGAGTTTAAAAAAAATTACTGATACATAGATGTACATATTTTCAAGGTACATGTGATGTTTTGACATATTCATATAATGTGTAATGATCAAATCAGGGGAAACATTTATTAATATTTTTTATGCTGGGAAGAGTCTCTTCTAGCTGGGATGATTCTCTTCTAGCTATTTGAAAAATAAAATAGGTTATTGTTAACTGTAGTCATCCTAAAAGAGGTTAATAGGTACAAAAATACATGTACTGTGGTCTTTAACTTACATATCTGTCTCCCTCATTGAGCTATGAACTTTTCAGGAAGAAAAACCATGTCTAATTCTTTTAAGTTATTAACAACCAGAACAGTGTTTGGCACTATGTTAGTTGAAAGAGTAAATGCAGCTCATCCCAACTCTTCCTTCACCCACTCTATCGCCTCCCTCTCCCCAACCCCTCTAGTAGCCTCTTCCCTTGTGTAATGTGGAATCCCACCTGTCTTGGGGTGGGATTGCTCCTTTTGGCTTTGGGGTCTTACTCCTTTTGGCCTTTCACTTCTGCCAAAATTTGGTTGGCTGATAACACCATCCACCCAGGTAAAATCATCCACACTTCTTTCTCTGTATCCTCTTATCTTTTCCATCATTTCTGCTATTTCCCAGGTTCAGAATAGTGCCCTATCTCAGGCTCTTAAACACCCAATGCTTAATCTTTTTAGCATTTTATAGTATTATATTTTATTGATCTGTACGTTACCCCAATAAACCATGGATCTCTTGAAAAGAGGAAATATATCTAAGTTTCTCAGGATCTCCAATGACTTGAATAGGTCCTGCGCAATAATTTTCATGCGTTCAGATGCCTACTGAATTTTTCTACTCCGTGAAATTTTGACAAGCGGTCATCTAGACCCACTCAAACACTGCCTGTGATTGAAAGCTGTTTCCTGAGTTCCGTTTGTGGAAGACTTGGCAATATAATTATGTTTTTGAACCTAAATCTCAATTGTTGTGACTTCTCCCAGTGATCTTTGGCTTTTGGAGTAGTTAGACATATCTTGCCCTCAAACATCTCAAAATTGCCCTCAGGTAGCCCCAAAGAACTCGTTCATAGTTCTGCTAAACCTGTGCTTCTCAAACCTCATCGTTTATACATATCATCTGGGGAGCTTGTTAACATGCAGATTCTGATTCAGAAGGTCTGAGATTCTGCAACTAAACAGCTTTTAAGAGGTCGAAAGGTCACTCGTTGAGTAATGACCCTCAGGTCTAACACTTATTCACACGATAAGGCGCTCACCATCTTCATCTTTCTTCTGGAGAAGGTCGAGTTTGCCAAATACCTCTTTCAAGTCTGGTAGCCAAAGCTTACCATACTCCACTTGGTGTAGTAAAGAGGTGGTTCAATGAAAAGAGTACTGGGTTTCAAGCCAGAATATCTGGGTTTGAGTCTAACCTCTACCATATACCAATGATGTGATAATGAATGAGCCAGATAAATTCACCTGTCAGAGCCTTAGTTTTCTTTCCTGGAAAAATAAAAAGAGCACAGGAGACATGCAGTGACGGTATCTGGTAGTTGGGAGGACTGGAGTTTGCTGTGACACAGTGCATGGGAAACACTTGATTAATGGCTATGTATCATATACACTGGAGCCATTAGTTAATTTCTTTCAACGAAGCTTAAAAATTTCACTTGTTCTGTTAGCATTTGCATCAGAAAGCTGCACACTCAAACCCCTAAGTCTTTAAAAATAATTGTTATCCAGTAACACCTACTAGTTGCAAGGCACCGGGCTAGACCTTTCATACCTGTTTTCTGAAATTTTTATATATCTCCTCCTCGCAAAAAAGTTCTTCATTATAACAGCCAAGGTGAGCTGGGTCTTACTTACCTTTTGCCTTCCTGTTCTGTGTGTACCCTCCAGGAAAGTTATCCTTTCTCGAAGGATATCCTTTCCAGATAAACTTTTCAAAGATCAAACCCTATGAGAAGCTGCCCTCCCCACACATCCACAAATTGGTAGCAGATTACAGAGGAGATAAGAGCTCACCATTCTGCTGAAACTATGTTAATTGGTCTTCAGCTTCCTAATTAGCACAATGAGAGGCTTGGACTGAATTATTTGGTAACCTTGCTCTGAAAAGCTCTAAGCGTTCCATGGAGATGCCAGAAGCTGTGGACCTGGCCGGGCACGGTGGCCCACGCCTGTAATCCCAGCAGTTTGGGAGGCTGAGGCGGGCGGATCACTTAAGGTCAGGAATTCAAGACCAGCCTGGCCAACATGATGAAACCCCATCTCTACTAAAAATACAAAAATTAGCTGGGTGTGGTGGTGCACACCTGTAAGGGGGTGCTGAGGCATGAGAATCGCTTGAAGCCAGGAGGGGGAGGTTGTAGTGAGCCGAGACTGTGCCACTGCACTCCAGCCTGGGTGACAGGGCGAGACTGTCTCAGAAAAAAAAAAAAAAAAAAAAAAAAAAAGCAGCTGTGGACCTGCATGGGTGAAGTGCAGGCCATTCTTCAGCACACATGTAGGCACTGAGGCTAGCAGCTTGACTCATATTTTTAACTGGTTCCAAGTAAGATTTATTCGAAGAAAATGATTCTGTTCCAGTTGCTCCAAAAATACTTTTGAAAGCTATTTGAATTGGGTAATTGCACCCATTCTTTGAAAAAAAAAAAAAAAGGTCTGTAAATAGGTGATGTGATGAATATAAAAATCTATGAGGGTTAGAAATACGTATTTTTGTTTTCCTCCCTCTAGCACAGGCTGATCCAGAGAATCCTTTTCAGCAGACTGGCTCCTGGCATTTGGAAAGGTAGAATATTCCAGATAACTTATTTCTGTCAACAAATGGAGTCTAGCTAAATGCTATGCTTGGCTCATTTACCCCAAATACCCAGAAACAGCATTTGCAAGCATGTCAATCAGTATTTTGGGGATTTGCATTCCCCAGGGTATCTTATTTGAAAAACTTTCAAATGTTCTTATCTATAACCCATGTTCTTATCTATAGCTCCCCCCCTTTTTCCCCTAATAGCAAGAACTGTCATGTTGGAAACTTGAAAAGAATTTTGTCTTCTCAGTTTTGGGCTATACACAATTTCAAAGTTAACAACACAACTTATTTGGCTCAAAAACTTCAACTGTAAGTTTAATATAGCTTAATTTTCCAAATTTGGAATATTTTTAATGGTTTAGAAAATTGAATTCTTCAACATCACCCCCAAATTATACAGCTCAATCAAGTGTTGCTAGGTCTAGTAATGACCGAAGAAAATCTGTTTAACCTCTGCCCTTAAGACCTGTTCATGTGTGTAAAGGTTTGTTTACACCATTAACATATAAATGGCTCCAGAGTAGATCCATATATTCATGGATGTTGAAGAATGATTTCACTGTTCCTGGGAGAACTGACAGACATAAAAACACAAGCCCACAACTGTATTCTTTAAATTATTAAAGGGTTTACAATGTTTGTTCCTTTGCTAATGAATTTGTTCATTTAATGAAAGGGGCTTACTCTACTGTATTTATGTATGCCCAACTCTGTTCTAAAGCCTGAGATTGACTGATGAATAGGAGATGTATCTTGCACACACAGATCAAAATTTAATGGGGAACAAGTGAAAATGTTTAATTCTTGAAAAAGTCACTTAAATTCCCAAAATGATATAAGTATCCCCAGCTCATGCACTATTTTTTGAGTAGTTTTTGTTACCTTGTTTTTTAAACTATTAACTAAAGTTTAGACCTTATTTGGACACCACCAGCTTATCTTTTATTTATTTATTTATTTATTTATTTATTTTGAGATGGAATTTCACTCGTTTTGCCCAGGCTGGAGTGCAATGGCACAATCTCAGCTCACTGCAACCTCTGCCTCCATGGTTCAAGAGATTCTCCTGCCTCAGCCTCCTGAGTAACCGGGTTACAGGCATGCACCACCACGCCCGGCTAATTTTGTATTTTTAGTAGAGACGGGGTTTCACCATGTTGGCCAGGCTGGTCTTGAACTCCTGACCTCAGGTGATCCACCTGCCTCGGCCTCCCAAAGTGCTGGGGTTACAGGCGCGAGGCACCACGCCCGCTATTATTTTCTCCTTTCTGTTCCAGGATCCAGTCCAGGGTTCCACATTACATTTAGTTGCCCTGTCTCCTAAGTCTCCTCTGATCTGTGACATTTGCTCAGTATTTACCTATTTTTCATGAGCTCAACAGTCTTGAGGAGTACTGGGCTGAGATCTTTTCTGTAGAATGTCCTCAGTCTGGGCTTGTCTGATGTTTTTCTAATGGTTACACTGGAATTATGGGTTTGGGGAAAGAATACCACAGAGGTGAATTGCTCTTCACATCACATATTATGGGGTGTAAGTCAACCACATGATATCACTGATATTAAGTTTTACCACTTGGTTAAGACAGTGGCTACTAGGTTTCTTTTCTATAAAGTTATGACGGTTTTCTATACTCTAAATTTTGGAAATGAGTTACTAAGTCTAGCTCACCTTTAAGCAGGAGAGGATTAAATTCTACCTGCTAGAGGGAAGAGTAACTATAACTCCAATTATGATTTGGAATATTTTTGTAAAGATTTCTCTTCTCCCTTATTTTTTTACATAAGTGAAATTTATTGTCATTGATATCCATGTGGATTCATGGATATTCATTTTATACTTTGTTTTATAAGCCAATCATTCAATACTGCATTATTTTGTTGCTCAAATCATTCCGGCTTTGGCCACTGGAAGTTAATTCATTTTTAATTCTAAAATATCAGTTATAGGGGATTCCAGGCCAACAGTCTTAACCAACATTCTTAAACAGTAGCTCATCTAGAATAATCTGTAATATCTAACCTAATAGTCCTTTCCTGCTTAACTATACTGGAGTTAACATTAATCCTTATATCTGAACAGGTGTTGTGTCATGAATTTATCTCTTTTCCTCTGATATCGATGAAAACTACAACCTATGTGAGCAAGCGAGGTTGTCCAATGGTCAACCTGTGAGGCTTAGCTTTGGCAAGGTGATTTGCTGCACTCTAATAATCTATGGAGCAATGCAAAAGAAATACACGATTATCTTTTTTTTTGATGCAGCGAAGCAAAGTTTTACCTAGAAGTCAAGTCGTGACCAAGAGGGTCATAAAACTAATAAAAATGGACAGGAGGTATTTGTACGCTGATATTTCTTTCATAGTACATTTGGAAACTTTTATAAAAATATATATTTTCAGGTAAGCCTGTATGCTTGTTATATTTAGTATTTTGCATATGGCCCATTTCCCTCTCCCCTCGGTGGATACCTGCATTATTAATAGGTTATCAACATTAACATTTTCCAAAGCTTGCAGAATACCAATTTGTGAGGAGAAGGTCACCAAATTCTGCTATGATTTAGCCATACCAAAGTGATCACTCACAGTACCAGAAACCTTGTTTTTTCTCTACATGAAGCCAAGACAATTGCCCTCCAACACAGTGGGTCTTCAAGTACAAAGACTAAATTAAAATCTGCTTACAAAGTTTATTTTTAAAGTAATTTAAAACACAGTGTAACCATACATTAAAAACATTGTGGCAATTTAGATTAGGAATAAACATGAGGTTATTTACATGTTGGCATATGTATGTGTGTATATATACACAAAGTGCAGATAAATACAGAACACTACAAAATAAACAAAAAATTCAATGATAATTTATGGACAATCACTTTTATATTTATTACTTAATTTGTCATGTTAATGACTGCAAAGAAGCTCCTAGTACTGAAATATAGTATCTAAACATCCGACTTTTATATAAACTACAGTACCTCAAATTTTAACAGTATATAAATAGGGTTCTGAATTAAAAACCCAGGTGTCTTCCCTGCCAAATTCCCTATTTGTTAAGGTTTCAGCTCAGAAATTAAGAAGGACTCTGAAAATCCCAACCTTTGATATGTGGTGGTATCTTGGATTTTAAGCATCAATCATGTGCAGACAGTGTTCTTAGACCAGTTCTTGTGGGGATCGTTCTCTGCAAAAAGGAGGCAGTTGAGGGTACACGGGCAGATATAAAACCTCAAAAATGCTGCCATATAGAGATTAAAAGTGTGCATTTTATATATATATATATGTATATGCTGCCATATAGAGATTAAAGGTGTGCATTTTTATCTAAAATGCATCTTTATATAAAATGCACATTTTTAATTTATAAGACTGAGTAAATTCAAGGCAAAATTGAGTTGCTGTCAACTCTGGACGCAAAAACACCATGGGAAACGCTCATGAAAGATGGCAGATGGTCCAAAGGGGAAAAAGGGGTTATCCTACTGAGGAGGTTTTGACACCTTCAGCCCCTGCCTCCTCCAACACTTTAGTTTCCCAAATAGCCCTGTACACAGGCATCTTGAATGGTGGAGAATATTTATGATGGCAATAAATGAAAATGGTCTCTGCTTTTTGGGACTCTTCCGTAAGCACACAGACTCCATTTCTCCATAGAGCACCAAGAAAAATCCACACTGAACTTGGCATCTCTCTCATGAGTGCCAAGGGGAAAAGGAATGACGGGCTGGGCTCCCTAAACCACAGACACCTTGTAATCATTGGTCTAGGACATGCAGATCAATTTTCTGCCAATGGCTTACTGTGAATGTTGTCAACATTCTTATGTAAGATTCTTTATTTAAAACAGTGAGTGCAGCTGCCCTCAAAAAATAAAAAAATCCAATTTATTGATTTGATCCTCTAAAAGTCCACATCATTCATAAACCTGCGTTTTCCCAACGTTATTACCAAGTGGAACTGGCACATTTTGAAGCAGGGGGATAATGGTGACAATGAGGGATACAGTGAATGTGTTCAGGAAATTGAGACCAGTTGATGAATACTCGATATTACATCTGCGAATCAACAGGAGACAGGCAGGACACAGAATGTTCAGAAAACTATCTTTGTTTCTTAAAAGTGTCTTGATTTTGGAAGGTAACAAAAAAGGGTAGGAGGCAAAGTTAAATAGCAATGTGTACCCTAAGGGGAAACCTTTAGTCAAGGGGAAAGTAACTTCTGGACAATAGTCAAGCCTGTGTTCTTTTTCGTGACCTGACCAGGAGATGTGATTTCGGGGTCCTATGCAGTGATGTGAGGTCATGCTAACAGCTGTGAATTACAAATGTATCATAAAAGCAAAGAACAAAATCTGTTCCCTAAATTGGTCTGCCTCTGACTTTAGTCAAAGTATAAGTCTAGTTGGGGTTCTAAATGCTAAAGAAGGCATCCTGAATACATAATTTAAGGTATCACTACAATTTGAAATTGCTGGAGGCAAAGCTCTGAGGGACTCTTCTAAACTGAAACCACATGAATGATACCCTTTTCGACACAGACCAGAAGAACGGTGCTAGGAGTGAGAAGGTGAGCAGGGTACACCGGATGATAGTAAGAAATCTGTTTGCCTCACAACATAGTGAATTTTTATGAAGGATGCCACATTATATAAAGCTAATTATCATAGAATAATAATAAAAGTCACATGTATCTTTACTTTTCCTACTTGGAAACCTAGATAATTTGGGGTTTTAAGGTACATTTTTTTTCCTCCACTGTCTCTGAAAAGAGTCAGCAGACAAATCATTGTTGAGAAACCTGGTTGTGTTCATGCAAGTTACAAAGCACAGGGAACCCATGCAACAAGCAAAACCACTCACATCAAACAAGGAGAAACCCACTTCCTCATACTTCATGAATGTTACAGGAATACAAAGATGATTTTACTGTTCAGACATTTACACATAACACAACAGAAAAATCCTTCAGTTGACTAGTTTCCATAAACTTGGTAGCATTACGGCAAAACAAAAGAGTCATCTGTGAAATACACAAATGTTTTGTACTGAGGGATATTTTCACATAACTCAGGAGATAAGGAACTTAAATGTAGACCCCCTCAATCTCATCGTCATACTGATTATACCGTAAGCAGTTATTAGGGTGCACAGGTTGTGTGTTTTGAAGATATGGATGTGGCAATTCTAATGTATCTTCACATTGTTCCTGAAAAGCTAAGGTTTTGTTATTGAACTACTATTAAAAGTTGAATGTGATCCTCTTTCGATGTCTGGCATTGCCTTCCTGTGGAATTAACATTCTGTGTGATATAGAGTACATGTCCTGACTTTCTCAATGCTCATAAATACCTTATCTGTAGGAAACTTACTTTAAGGGAAAAGCAGCTTTAGCCCATCTCCAGTATATGGCCATGACTTGCTTACACATGTAATCCATTATGAAGGAAAAAGAGCCATCCTCACAAATCTAGAAGATTAAAACTTCAAGCACAAGCACAACTTGAATCAGTGCTTCTGTAGCTTGTTTCAGCAAAGGGACCATAGCCAGTACTGTGGCTGCAACATATGCCTTGCCATCAGATACAATAGTTAGGCTTCCTATCCACATCCTATGCAGTAAAAAAGCTTTAAATCTGAATGGAACATCTGCAGAATTAGCTTACAGACAACTCAGAAGCAGGAACACTTTGGTCTGTGTTCAAATAAAATGAAGGTTGAGATTTCTTTATGCAGCAGCAGGAGAAGTAGGATTCTGAATCTCTCTTTGGAGTCAAGTTGGTCTTTGAAAGAAAACCAATTTGCTTTTAAGAGATTCTAGTCTAGCAGGATACCAGATGATGGCAAGTGTGCTTAAACCAAGGGTGCTGTATAGACTAAGGGACTGGTACACTGGAAAACTACCTTCTATTCCAGCAGAGGGCAATTAGGGTGTCAGCAATGCTGTTATTACTACTAAGGTCACCAAGGACCCAGACCAAGAAGATCCAGCAACACACTTATTACAGTGCACAGAGGTCAACAGTAAGAGATAAAAGAAAAAGATACTCTTTTATCAAACGTTTACTTACATTGCTAATTTTTATTACATAATATTTTTCATTCTTTTGATTCACTGATATTTATTCCTGATTCTGACTCTGCCTACCGTTATTCTCTCTATTTGTTAATTCTAATCTTATTCTTTTTATTTGTAAAAGCCTAACTTTTCTGAGGCATAGTTGTGTGTGTGTATGTGTATTTAACCTATTAATTCTAGAAACATTAATTTAAAGTAGAAGAGATAGAGATTACAGATAATAATGGCATGTAAAGAGTTTTTTTACAGTTAATACCTGAGAGTCTGCATGGTAGGGAACTCTGAAGTAATATGTAAGATATCAAGAACAAGCAGTTCAGGACTGTGGCACTCAAAGGGCAGGTAACCAGCTTTTCAGGATCTTGAGAAGAAAGGCTCTTTGCCACATACAGATATTACATTTATAGAAATAATATATTAGAATTATTGAAATAGAAATATAGAATTAATGGTTCGTGCATGACCAGATGCTGATATATGTAAGTGGACAGTAAATACCTATTACTATGCTCTACAAATTCACTGAAATTGCTAATAAAGACTGTAAACTAAAAGGCATAAAAGAAAATCATGTACAGATTTTATTTCTGCTAAAGATCACAAAACAATTTCAACCTCTGTGGTTCAAAATAATTTAAGGATCTTGTACCTTTGTGTTTATTTTCTGTTTCAACTAAGGATAGACTTCAGAAGGCATAGCTTCCCTTGTAACGTTTTTAAACATCTTTTTCATTTGTAGAAGAACATTTCAAAAGCCCAAATTAAATTATCATTAAAATACTTTGATACTTTACAATCTTCCAAGTGGAATTTAAGTTGTATGCCTTGATACTGTAGTTTTACAGTTTCCCCATTATTGGTAAATATTCTTCTATGATGCCACTATAATGCTACTGGTAGAAAATATGTGCATATAATTTATCAGTATATTTTAATGTAAAATTTTATAAAAATCTCAAAGTTATGAAGATAGTTTTACACACCCTCTAAACTAGGTGTCAGCAAACTATAACCCATAAGCCAAATTCAACCCACCACAAAAATATTTGCTATCAGGCCTTTACAGAAAAAGTTTGCTGATCCCTGTGCTAAACCCATGGAAGGTGTCTGGAATTCTGGACAGATTGTTTACAGTGGAATCAGTGTATGACTTAATTTTGCTTCCTTTATAGATATCATATACATTATTGCTTTTGAATATTATCATCTACTTGGAAAACAAATAAAGTTATATTAAAACAAAGACTTACATCCTTGAAATGTTTAGGACCAGCAAAACAATCATATATAAAAGCAGTATATTTCTAAGAAAAAAAAACAATAAATGAACAATTTAAATTACATTTTTAAGTAACAATTTCAGAGATCCTCAGAGAATGCCAGGCAGTAAAGGACAGATCTCAAAATCCATATGGCAGATTTCTGGTTTCCAAATTTCTGGGATATAGTATTTAACACAGTATTTGAAACTCTACAATTGCTACGGAAGCGACATTGTGGAGAGTTACATATTATCCAAAAACACATTTTTCACAAGTAAGATATTTTAAAATAAGAAACCAACCAAAAAAGAATGGCCAACAATTTAAATCTTTTTTTCCATTAATAAGGAGCTACATAGTCTGCTGGTGAAGAACTTGATAGAAATTGACTGTTTTCACTTAGTGGGCTGATCCCCGTGTATCTGTGTCAGATAAAATCATAGCATTTATTCGTTACCATGGATACCATGAAGATACTGCCATCCACTAAATAGTATTAGAGGAAGACAACATAATTTTCTGGAACTAGTCCTGTTTTGCCTTCATAAGTTGCCTTTAACCATCCTGGTTCCACTGATGGGTACACTGGCAAAATAAATAAATAAATAGCACTCAGTCAACATTAGTGTCAAATAATTATATAAACAGATGGGTTAAACACCCACATCGGATTGTCAGTCCTCAGTATCTTTGGGGGATTAGTTCCAGGACCCCTTGTGGATACCAGAAACTGTGCATGCTCATGTCCCTGATATAAAATGATGTAATATTTGCATATACCCTAGGGACATCCTCCTGTATGCTTTAAATCATTTCTAGATTATTTGTAATACCTTTTACAATGTAAATACTATGTAAATAGTTGTTATATATTTTTAAAATTTGTATTATTATTGATCTATTTATTTTCCAACCTTTTTGATCCAAGGTTGGTTAAATTGTGCATGCAAAAATTCTGGAATGTAGAGGGTCCAACTATACACTCAACTCAAACGTCCAAACAAAACAATGTCACAGCCCTCTAAAGTTGGAATGTCCTTTGCATTCACATAGTCAAATAAAACAATTTCTCTCTGTCTCACACACATGTACAAACAGGTACATACACACAAATGCCTGCAGGAGAGGAATGAATCCAGAGGGAATTTTAAAATGTTTTATTTATTTATAGACAGAGTCTTGCTGTGTTGCCAGGCTGGAGTGCAGTGGTGCCATCTCGGCTCACTGCAACCTCCGCCTCCCGGGTTCAAGCCATTCTCCTGCCTCAGCCTCCCGAGTAGCTAGGACTACAGGTGCACACCACCATGCCCGGGTAATTTTTGTATTTTTAGTAGAGACGGGGTTTCGCCATGTTGGCCAAGATGGTCTCAATCTCTTGACCTCGTGATCCACCCGCCTCGGCCTCCCAAAGTGCTGGGATTACAGGCATGAGTCACCGCGCCTGGCCTATTTATTTATTTATTTATTTTGTGGGTTGGGCTGGGCTTACCCTCCTAAGCAGCTGGGACTACAGATGCATGCCACCCAGAGAGATTTGATGTGTTCACGCATGCCCGTTATGAGAGGCAGGACCTGGGATAGAATCTGAGGCTTCTGGCTTCTACTTTAGACTCATACCACCATACTATTCCTTCATCCTCTCCATGATGACAAACTTAGGCAGAGGGAATTGACATACTTACCATTAGAAAATATCGCTCCTTGTGGGAAGGAAAGCTCATGACTGTGCTCTGCTTTACAGGAGTACATGGCTTTGGCTTGGCTGAAAGAGCAAGACAACTTGTCAAAACCTCAACACTCAACCTAAGGACATCTATATTTAAAACTCTTCTTCAAGAATGCTATTAATTTTTACTTGTAATTGGAACATAATGTACATAAAGTGCATATATGAGTGTACATCGGTGCTTTTTCCACTGAACACAATCATATTACCAGATCAAGAAATCAAGGATTACTAGCACACTAGAAACCTTTCTTGTGTTTCTAGGCAATGCTCTCCAGGGTAATCCCTGGCTTATAACAATATAGGTTGGTTTTAGAGACTGCTATTATTTAACTGTTTAATAAGTTGCTAAATAGGCTGTTTTTACAGCCATGTAGGAACGAAGGTTCCTAGGTACCCCAAAGCTTTTTTTTCCCCCACTTTCATGTTCAGACTATCTGAGGTGAGATCCAAAAATTGAAAGGCTTAAAGAATATGCTAAGTAAGTTGATTGGGCATGATATAGGAAAAATAATAGGATAAGTTGATGATAAATGGCAACCAACTATAGCTTCACCATCAAGAAGATGATGGGGACAGGTGGAGGCTTTGCAAACCAGGGTACACCCATCCTTAACAAGAGAAGCCAACCACTCAGCTCCCAACCTCTGTCACTATATGCAAATTCATGCTCAGTATACCCAGATACTCTTTTTTTTTTCAAGTGAAGTCAGAATTTAGGAGTTACATATGAGATATGATCCAAAAATATTTGAGCCAACACTAAAAAGGCATCATCTGAGGCTGCTAATCAAGGCACCAGGCAGGTCTCCTTTAATCTGCGACATTCAATAACCTTGGTAAGACTTGCAACTGATCCCAACTCCAAGTACTTATCATCTCTTCCACAACCAGAGTCCAAGACAATAGCATTTCCAACCTGGTTGGCTGAATGGCTTCCTGGCTTCCTAGAACCTCTATTCCCTTACAATTCATTATCTATAGAGCAGCCAGAGGGCAGCTTTAAAATGCCCATCAGATCACATTACTTCCCTGACAACCCTTCAACTGGCTTCCTACTCTGGCCCACAAACTATATGCAGTCAGGTGCCGGGTGGTCTCCCCTGCCTCTTTGTGTCCCTGCCTCTGCTCTCCTACTCTACTCCAGTCACAATGGCCCTCTTTCTTTCCTTCAAACATGCCAAACTCACTCCCACCTCAGGCCAGCTATGTCCATGTCCTGATATGTTTTCCTCTTGATCTTCACATGGCCATGTACTTCAGGTTCATCTTAAATTTCAAGAACTTTGCTGAAGGTCAGGCCTTCTCTGAAATAGCTGCCCAGGGAACTATCATATCTTCCTGCTTCAAGTCTGCATGGTGTTAGTATCTGGTATTTTGTTATTATTGCTGATATTTTTATCTTCTCCCCTAGATACAATAAAATCTCCACGAACAATGTCTGATGCTTAGTAGTATAACTCAGGAAATGTTAGCTAAATGAATGAGTGAGAAAAAGGAAAGATGTTCTGGGTTCATTTTCTACATGATGAGTCTTTTTAAAGATTCAGGGCACCTTATCTATCCTCCTTGGGGTCCCAGCACTATACCTGCAAAGCAGCATCAGCAGCATTTGCATCCACAGCTCTCCCAAAGCAGCAGCATTACATTATAATTTCATTTCCCTGTTGGAGCTCAACCCTGGATCTTAACCCTACACTTCCAGAATGAGGTCCAGCCATTTAAACTGGGGTTCCCAAAGACTGTCTGAAGATTGGAAGGTGTAGAGAGGAAAATTCTGGACCTGCCTCCAGTCTTTTCATCAGAGGTGAGCCTCAGGCTGTACTTTCAGAAAGCTTGCTAGCGGGGCAGATTTGGGAATGAACCACAGCCCACACAGCACAACGTCCCAGTGAAACATGGTCTAAGGAGGAACTGAGGAAGTAGAGGCACTCAGAGAAGGACAGGACTTTAAAGAACTGTGTGTGTGCACATGAACACATGCACGTGGGTATGTTGGTTGCATATAGGTTGGAAGTGAGAACATTATCAGTTTCTGAAGACTTCTAAGAATCAGACTATGGTAGTCTCAAATAGAATATAAACTTTTTCCCTATAAATCTTCTAGCCAACTATAACCATTTGATTTGATCAGGATATTACTGAGGACTTTGGAACCATTTTCCTTAAAAAAAAAGGAAATATTTTTCCAAAAAATCACATTTTCTAATAGCAACAGCTTCCTCCAGTAAACAATAAGTCATATTTCTTTGAATCATTAAGATAAATTATAAAGAGATCAATAAGGAAACAATCTCCGAAGTTGTAGAAGTGATTACAATATTCTTTACAATGATCTAATTTTCAAAACTACACTTTAAAATGTACCCCAAATCTTGTAATTAATATTTTAGACATATATGTTCTCCTTACTTGTATTTATAGTATTTTATGGGACTGGTTGAGGGAGGGGAAAAGCATACAGAATAATTATATCATTAAATAAATAAAGACATACATATTGTTAAATGTGTCAAAATCACACAGCACAAAATACTACCTGTCATGACTTTTCAATTATCTGTGCACTGACTAGATGGAATTTTCTTCTGCCCAGATCTGTAACTGCAGGTGTTAACTCTGCAGAGAGCTTTGATGATTTAATGTAGACTCTGTAACAGTGAAGTTTCCTCAGGTGCTAACGCTTCCTCTTTTACTGTCTTGGTGTATTGAAGAGGATGTGAAAATAACACTGTCACCTATTTTGTCTCTCTTCAGAAGATTCTAATCTCTCTTCGAAAAAGATTTTGAAAATCCTGCCTCTTACTGCTTGGGAGAGTGAGGTAATGGCACAGTTCTGAAAGCCATTTCTTCCCTTATCATTGGAAAAATAATCTGCCCACCAGCCTCATTCCTCATTCTAAATGCCGTCTAATGCATTTAATGAGGAAACTTAACAAAAGTTTGATTGGGTCAGTGTGCAAAATTTGCCAGTGCTTATCTTAAACATAAGAGAAATTTTAAAAATTCACCAAAATTGATACAATGTCTTCAGGAGGCCTGTTTAACAATGAGAAATACACACATTTTGTATGCTATTGACGGTTTCACTTCTGAAGGGAATAGGAGTGCACGGAGGTAGAAAGATACTAAAGCAATACTATATATAAAAGTGGAAATTTTTAAAAATCACAACAATCTTAAGTATTCATCAGTAGAGAACTTAAAAAATAAATTAGAGCACACCAATCTAATGAAGTATTAGGCAGCAACTATAGATAATGCTATTGAAGAACTCATGTAATGAAACAATGTTAATGCGTAAGACAAAAAGTTTACAAATTTGTTCTTGGCAAGAACCCTAAATTGCCCATGACAGTTTACCAATAAGCACTGCATTTGTTCCTTTGGCACTAATTGGAGATTTTTTTTTCTTTCTTTTGCTTTTTTTTTTAGACAGGGTCTCACTGGGTTGCACAGGCTGGAATGCAATAGTGCAAGCATGGCTCACTGCAGTCTCGACTTCCGGAGCTCAGGTGATCTTCCCATCTTAGCTTCCCAGGTAGCTGGGACTATTAGGTGCACACCACCGTGCCAATTAATGTTTTATATTTTTTGCAGACACAGGGTTTCAAATTCCTGGGCTCAGGCGGTCCACTCGCCTTGGCCTCCCAAAGTGCTGGGATTACAGGAGTGTGCCACCATGCCCAGCCTAGTTGCAGATTTCTTAAAATTAATTACATGTTCTTTTCAAAGATTTTTTTCCAACAAACACTGGCTGTTTCCAGCTTGAATATCTAAGTAATACTGAATGCCTCAATGCTAAAAACTTCCACTGAGCCTGTAGAGTTAAAGCTGCTTGTGTCAAAGACATATATATTGCAACTCCATTGAAAATGAAGTGAAAAAGTGAGTAACAAAGTATTTTTTAGGTTAAAAATGTGCATTTTATTTACTCATTCAACAATTTTATTGAGCATCTATTGTGTGTTGGGCACTATGATAGCAACAATACAGTGAACTCCCCTACCATCCCCGCATCCCTGCCCATGTGTCCTTTTCTGTGTGTTTATCACAGAGGAGTAGTTTTCAAAAGGTGGTCAAGGGAACCTGTGGAGGGGAGATAGAGGGGCAGGCAGAAGCCTAAGATATCATTGCTCTGAAGCTAATGGAATGTATATGACAATTCATTTATTTTGTATTATGTTGGGTATTAAAGATATCTGAAAAAATGTAAAACAGTTCAACTCTTTAGGAAAATATCATTTTTCATTAACATTATGTTATTTGTGCTAATATGTAATAGGCTTATTCTTATTTTCAATAAATACATATTTTAAAATGTTCTGTTTGAATTTCCAATACAGTAAATATCAATAAATATAATCCATAAAAACAGAAGCCCTTTGGGGATCCTTAAAGATCTTTTAAGTTTATAAAGGTGTTGTGAGATCAAGAAGTTTGAGAACCACTGCCACGGATGAGATTAGAAGGCTGTGCACCAAATTTTAACAGTTTTCTTCAGGTGATGAAATTATAAGTGGTTTTAACTTACTTCTTCATTAATTTTCACATTTTCTAAAGGAAAATCATTAAATTATTATCTTAAACATCACAAATTTTTTTGCTTATGGGTGTTATGGTGATTTCTGCATCTTATGTGTGTCTTACATATGTAACTGTGTTCTAAACCAGTGATTTATAGCCTTTTAAAAACTCAAACTCACTGGGCAAGGTAACTTTGTTGAGCTTTTTGTCCTTTGTAATTCTAAGCAAAATATTTGTCTTTTAAAATTTGATAATAGAAACATTTGATTGTTTACAATGAACCAGACACTCAATTCTCAATTTATGCTCTTAATTCTCAATTCAACCTTCAAAACATATTTGTATAGCTTGCCTGTTTATACTACTTTAAAGTGGATCTCTGCTCTGAGTATAACTGAGACCCAGGTGAAGGTTTTAAGGATACTATTTTCCACATGCCTTTATAATGGTAAGACACAGCCTAGCTACATTTGGCTTTTAAAGGGATTTTATAGGTTAAGGAAAACAATTGTAAATAACCAATGTCTGCTTAGGGCTGTGCCGGGCACTATGACATTTTTCTCTATTCCAAAGGCTCTCAAACTTTCATGTGCATAAGAATCACTTGGGGAGGGTGACAAAAATGCAGCTTCCCGAGGCCTCAGTCTTGGACATTGTGGTTTATAAGGTCTATGGCAAAACCCTGGAATCTTCATTTTAACAAGTCTTGCAGCATGGTCCCTCCCATTCCAGTGAACTTGCTTTCTTACAGATCTCCAATGATGTCTTAGGAGCTAAAACCAGTGTCCTCTCCTGATCTCCTAAACCATTTTTTGCAGCTTCTACCACTGTTGGTCATGCCTTCTCATCCTGTCCATTCTTCTTTGTCTGAACGTTAAATAAAACCATTCCCCAAAGACCAATGCTTGGCCATTTGTTCTTTTTCATTTAGTAAGCCTCCTTGCTAGGTACCTTCACCTTCACCTAAACAGAGTAATTGCTATGTAGAAGTTTCTTAAATGGCATCAAACTCCATGCTCTCTCCTGGTTCCAGCTGCACCTTTCTAACTGCCTCTCATTGGCCCTCACAGCCTCCTCAAACCCTGTGGCCAAAATTTTCCCTTCCTCCTACATATGCACAAGCTAAGATCAGAAGCTAAACCACCATTCTTTCCGACACTGTCTCAGAGACTTGGAAACTTCTTTTCCTGTCTCTGATTCCCAGTATCAAAAGAGCTGCCCAATCCTGATCCTATTCATAAAAATCTCCTTATAGCTTTTCATCCCTTTGCTACTCTCCTGATTAAGGCCTTTTAAATCTCACCAGTTCCATCCTAAATGGTTGACTGTTCTCTCCCCTTCACAACCTGCTGGAAAATGATCTGTTCTGGTGCATCATAGATTAGATCACCCCTGTGTTCAATGACCTGCAGTGCCTGCAGCAATGCCGGGGGGGTTACTTTTCTGTGGCTCAAGGCCATCCACTAAAATCTCCCAACTGGTCTCTTTCCAAAATATGGCTAGTCTTCCTACTGCCTCTACTGGTTCTATCTCTTTCAAGGTCTAATTCAAGGGTAACCTTGAGCTCCTTAGGAAAAAAACAAAAATGAGACAGGCATTGTAGAAGGTCAGGGAAATTCCCTCAACTTCTATGAGTCATTCAGTTTTATTTAAGAGTACAAAAGAATATCAGGTAACTGTTAAGAGTTAGTGTTTAAATACCACTAATATATTAATCAGAGGCTTGAGTGTCTTAGGCAAGCAGTTTCAACAATAATTATAATAATAGTTATTAATCTAGAAACCATCTATAGAGCACCTGTCATGTTCAAACACAGTATTGTGTACATTCCCAACAATGTGGCAAGCTGAGAATTATGGTCTTCATTGTATGGATAAAGAAAACAGATTCCCCAACATTGGTAACTCTGAGGTTACACGAACTAGAAAGTGGTGACCTAAGAATTTGAACTAGGGTCTGTCTGACCTAAAGTTCATTCATGTTCCCCTGTGCCTCAGTGAAAAGTTGTCACACAAATCACAAGTGTTGTGAACTGACAGACTGTAACTCTGAAGGTAGAGCTGAGTGAGCTCTAAGTTTATGCTGATCCCCATTAAAAGTTGATTTAGAGTATTCAGAATGTAAAAACATATTAAAGAAGTATGAGTTGGCCGGGTGCAGTGGCTCATGCCTGTAATCCCAGCACTTTGGGAGGCTGAGGCGGGTGGATCACCTGAGGTCAGGAGTTCAAGACCAGCCTGGCCAACCTGGTGAAACCCTGTCTCTACTAAAATTACAAAAATTAGCTGCACATGGTGGCACGCACCTGTAATCCCAGCTACTCGGGAGGCTGAGGCAGGAGAATCACTTGAACCTGGGAGGCAGAGGCTGCAGTGAGCCAAGATCGCACCACTGCACTCCAGCCTGGTGACAGAGCGAGACTCTTTCTCAAAAAAAAAAAAAAAGAAGAAAAAGAAGTATGATTTGACTGTTGAACATCTGAGTGTATTTTTATTATATGATAGCTTTCTGATTTACTTCATCCATAGCTTGTTTTCTTAAAGCTCTACAGGGATTACCTCTTTGATTATGATTACCTGAGTTTTTACTTAACAGGCTGACTTTTTAGAGCTTCCTAATAAAAGGGCTCCATCTAGTGAGCAATTCAACTACGTAGCATGGCAGAAGAAGTAGCAAGGTTAAATCCCTTACACTAAAGCCTAAAAATCAAGACAATCTCAGAGAAATGATGTTTGCTGTGACATGCATGGGGCTTAGTTTTCACCATGCTTCGGTCAAAAGGAAGATAAAGACACTGCTGACAGAGGTAAGGTTCACATGCTCTTGGCTCAGCTATTTAAATGCTAGGCACTGACCATTATTCTAGGAAGATACCAAAGTGGCTCTACTCTCTGCAGTCAAAAAAACCTAATACATGAGGGCCCTTACTGGGCTTTGAACAAAACCAAAGAGAGTTTGAAGGTTATTGTTATTGTTATTCTTAATAACTATCACATGCCCAGTACTGTCTAGGTACTTTATAAATGTTTGCTGAAAAAGTCCATATACTTTTACAGGTTGATAAAAATTATTTGGTTAAATAACTTTTAGAGGAACTATACAACAACTATACAACAGTATCTGTGATTCCTTTCCTTCACAGCCTCAATTAGCCAGACATGGGATGCTCAAAAATGTCTTCGTACATCTAAAGGAAAAATCAAGGTTTGTTATTCAGGTTCTCACATTTATATGCTCTTTCAACAATAGGCATTGAGTGTCTCCTACCTGTACTAGCAGCTGATAGTAAAAAAAAAAATAATGAAAAGCCTCTGACTTTATGAAATTCCATTATTCAAATTAAAAACCAAAGCCTACTGTATGTAGATCAAGAATAAATTTGAAAGCAAGAAGAGTAAAGCAGGAACTTTAGAAGCAAGCACATTAGTAGAAGCAAGATGTAACAACTCATATCCTTTTAATAATGGAATGGAATGTAAAATCTGAGAACCTCTAATGAAATTATGTACTCTAAAAACAGAGTCGCTTTGGGCAATTAACTCTACAACATCTCTGAGGTCCTTAAGGATAACCATATTTTTCCATGGATGTTCATGATGATTCCTCCAGAAAAAGTTATATAACTTTTAAAAATCAAGAACATGCTTTTGAAAAGTGGTCCTAAAATGACTGTCATCAAAGATGTATAAAGGATTATAGCCATTTTTATCTTCTAGGAAATGTGTTTGTTTAGAGCCCTTCTACTGTGAAGATTTTAGCAAATGAGACATCACTATAACAATGTGAGATGATATATGCTGTTTACAGACATGACTTCCTATGAAGGGCCAGTGGACTTAAATTTGACCATCTGCATAATGGAGAGGCGGAGCTGTCACAGAGAGTGTCATGTCAATACAAAGCAACAATGTCACCACTTTTTTTCAGATGCATTTAAGGGTTTTGAGAACTTACCGCCCAGAAGAAACTGGTTTAGGTGAACCAACATTTTCAAACAGTTGAGCTTTTGCTGCCACTCTGAAAAATGATTTAAAATGCAAGTTTCATGAAGTCAATCACATTCAGTTCTGCTCAAAGTGAAATTCATGATTGCCAGTTAAACAAGACAAAAAATGGTTGAGAACCATTGCCAAAATTAGAAGGGAATTTTAATTGTTTTAACCTTTAATGTCAATGAGATTTTTAGATCTAACCTCCAGCTTACAGAGTACCAGGCTGTAATTAACCAATAGCTGCTTCCTCTGGGGATCTTACTATCCTCATTTTAATCTCAGAAAACCATGGGAGCAGTAAAAGGAACATTTTCTCTCTACTCTGCTCCCAGCAGCACGGCTATTGACTCCTGTGGAGCCACAAGTGAAGATGCAAAGAATCAAATCAACATGACAAAAGAACTGTTGTTCATTCTTTTAGCTAAGAAAACACTAATTATAATACTATTGATGTATTTTTTTTATATGTGAACATATGTCTGTAAAGTGAAAAGGGCAAACTCTGAAAATATGGCCAATAAACAAATCTGTAGATTTACATCTTGTTTCAAATCATGGAGGGCAAGGCAGAGAGGATATGTTCTAATTGAACAGGTAAGACTATCAGGTATGACTGAAAAGAATTGAAAGAGTTTCTATATTTACTGGAAGACTCTATAAAATTCCTTGATGTTCTAAGCTAGATTTTTGAAAAATCTATCTTATTTCTTTAATTGACAAACTCTTCTCCCAGAGCCAAGCCATTTGATTATCTCAAAGATCATTTTACACCTAATATAGAACACACACTTTCCTTATTTGAATTTCTACTTTATGGGTACAATCACAAAAGAGAAACTCTTCTCTTTCCTCCACCAAGAATGGAGTTTATATTCTCTCATCTTCCCTAATACATTGGCTTAACATTTCTTTCCCTTAATGGGCAGAACTACACACAGTGGGGAGTAGACACACTGACAAATATATTTGCCTATACCACTGTAACTGGATTTCTAACCAAAAGAGATAACGTACATTGAACATGCTCTGCAACCAAAAGGTTCCTGTCAGAGAAAAGGATGAACTAATGAATTTATGACACAGTTCCTATGGAAACAGGCTTAGTAAAATGTCTTACTGGACTTTTAATGAATAATTAAAATGTCAGGAAGAATGCCATCATATTAAAAATGGAGAAGGTAAAACAGAAGGAGCACAGAATTGTAGTCAGAGAACCCTAGGTTGGAAATGGTAGAAAAGCATCAGTTCTCGTCATCTCTAAAATGTGGTTTATACTACCCATTTCGAAAGGACACTGCAGACCTTAAAAGAGATAACTCATGTAAAGACATCCAGTAATGGCTCAGAGAGCGTTAGGAAATTCTCAGCAAATGTCAGGAAAACAAAATGAAAGGGAGAGAAACTTTTTATCTCTCTTTTTTGCTTACTTGTTTAGCCAGGTTTCCATTGTTCTTCTTCACCCACTTTCTACTCATGTCTATGTACTCTTCTCCTACCAGCCTTTACAGTTCTGCATCATTTCCTTTGATGAGAAGTACCCACTTTTGCCTTGCATATTCCTCATTCTCTACTAGCTTGTTTAAATCAGTGAGGACTCAGGTATGCAGGCATAGGATGGAAGTGAGAAAGAAGCTGCTTTAAAACAGTGAGGAGAGCAGGGACCTGGCTTATAGTCAATGCGTGGCAGTCTCTTCAGCGGACAGATGGATGTTTAGCTTTTAACGGGAACACTTTTAGTTCCAAAGCTTATAACTACTGTATTATACATCAGTTTTCATTTCCTCAAATTAAGTCATAGCTCTGCTTCAAAGGAAAGTGCTTGAAGTGCTGCCCTGTGAGATTCTGTCCATATCCGAAGACTTCCACATCACTCATAGAAAAGAATAGAGTCTTACAGAAGTGGACTGTACCCACTCTACAGATAAAGTATTCCCAATGTATTCAACTTGTGGGATTCCCAAGAGTTCTTCTGAAACACTCAACTCCTCTCTGTATCCCTGGGAGACACAGCAAATATACAAACGCTCACTTACACTGAGCCAGGACGCTGATAGCCATTGCTTGAGGCAGTGTCTAGTCTTAATCTCCTGCACATTTTCGGAGGCAGGTCTGGGTTTGGTGAAGCTTTGGGTGTCTCCTTGGAACCTACAGAAGTTAAGCTTTGAATAGATCCACTGTAGCTCTTGTTTCCTAAAAAGAAAGCCCAAGAAAATAGGCAAGGTGCTATTAGACAACATAATAGCAATAACAAGTACATGTGCATAACAAAAGGAAGCATTTTTCTCTGAGCCCAAATGGGAAGGTACAGAATGTTCTTTGAGTACAGCAACCCATCACTTGGGGAGATCAAAATCTACAGTAATTACAAAGACATCACTTCACAGACATGGAAAGATTCAGGAAAAATGTCACAGTGCCTAGGTTGTAAAATCCAAGCACAGGAAAAAAGTAGATAAGCATCATTAGTTTCTCCACCGTTAACTTTATCCCTGCTTAACCATGCTGAATAATCCAGCACAAGTGACACTGAGACAATGACATCTTGCACAAGTTCCACTCTGCCTTACCTTCAGCTGCAGAGATGGATCTGAGAGAAGAAGCAGAAGCTCTTTTCAGTCCTGAAAGCCCATAAGGCTCTTTCTTGACTAGGTCTATGGGTGGGGAAACGTCTCCTGGGCTAGTGACCGAAGCAACACTCTGGCAGTCTGATTCTGCATCTGTCTTGGTCGCATCTTCTCTGGAACTTGATTCAGGACTAGTTGTCCAGAGACCAAGGCTTTTCTGTCCATTGGAAGATGACGGGGTTGCAATCCAAGGAATCCCTCCAGATTTCTCCCTGGGCTGGCAGGAAGCTGACTTTGTAGTGCTATTTTGTTCAGAGGAATGAGAAGAGAGTGACTCAATGCTCCCCATAGGTGTGCTGTCTGGGCTGCTGCTATAGGAGTCACCTAAGGAGTAGGAGGGAGAGAGACGAAAGCAACTGTAACTATCTATTGATAACAGCATCACCAAAACCCTTCTGTTCTCCAACTTACCATGTGTTCTGCGGCCACCTGACCCCATTAAAGTGGTAAGCCCCTACCTAGTACAGACAACTGTCCTCAGTACTGGAGAAAGGCTTTAAAATATGCATTTGAACTTGCCAAACGTATTTTTCAATGCTATTTTAGGAAGATTATGTATGTACCTATGAACTACCTGTCTTTAGGTAATAACTTTACTTCTCGAAGCATAAGTGGGTTGACTTGAATTCCCACAAAATTTGTTTATGAAACAGGATTCAGAAGTAAGAGAAATAAGATTCCTTCATGATGTTACAAGGAATCAATGAAAGGGGGTATAGTAAAAACATATTTCTGCTTTCTTTTACTTTTCTGATCATAGGTGATTGATTCCAAGTTACAAAGTACTCAGCCTTCTTTCATTCAAAGGCACCATTAAATGTCAGTAGTAAATTACAAGTACCTCAATTTTCAAAGGCTTTTTTCCTTTCCTGCTAAGAATATAGAAATGTAAGAAACTGGCTATTTTGCTGGTTTTATTTTCTAATGTTCCTAAAAGCAAGTTATAAGAAAAATCAGATAAAGCATAATAATGCATTCACATATATCTAAATTAAAAATTAGTAAACTATTTTTTTAAATTTTTCTGGGTACATAATAGGTATGCGTATTTGTGGAGAACATGGGATATTTTGATACAGGTGTGCAACGTGAAATACGCACATCGTGGTAATGGAGTATCCATCTCCTCAGGCAGTTGTCCTTTGAGTTACAAACAATCCAATTACATTCTTTTAGTTATTTTAAAATACATAATTGACTATTTTCTATTAAATATTGACTGTGAGCAAAAAATTGGGGTGGGGGGTATAAAATAAAATGAGAACAGCCACAGTTTAATGTGTGCCATGGTGTCAAGGTGCCACCCACATCGCCTTAGGGCTTGGCTCAGAATTGTAAGTTGATGATAATGTGTGTTGTTTCTTTTTATCTTTTCTCTTTCAGACACTGATACCCAAGAGATAATGCTTTAAGAACATAATGTGAAAGGAAGGAAGAAAATGACAGCTTCAGTCAGACTTTGTCTTGCTTTCTTCTTTACCACTTTGACAATAGGACAAAACCTGCTACAAAGTAGCACCCAATGTACTTAATCACAGTTGCAGAAAAAAGGGCCTTGAGCCCTTTTTTCTTTTTTTCCTTTTTGTATCAATAATGAATTTGCTTACCCAAAAAACTGTACAACTATTGACAGAGAATATACAAATGATAAAAGAGGAGGTGTTGGGGAAAGAGCATCAGTGAGAACATCTTCTATTTCTACCTAATTACCAATACAGTGAAATACATCTGAACCAAAGAATGAAGAAAGCATCTCCCTAAGGCCGGGTGCACTTACTATCAGGTTCAGCCAGGCATGGAGTATACCTCCCTCTGGGCTTCCTAGACCCTGTAGAGAGGCAGATTGCTCGCGTCCTTCGGGATCCAGATCGAGACTGAGGCTGAGGAAGAGGAATGCTTGGGTCTGGAGCAGTATGAAAAATCTACGTATAAGAAAAATGGACCAAGGTCAATAAAAGGGTGATATTGCCACTTTCATCATAAAATAAGCTTTGAACCATATGCTACTTAATCAGCTGCAAAATACAAGTATCCTAGAGCAATTGTAACTTTTCCATTTATCTGGAGTATTCTTTCACGGGGTTTTCTTTTTTATTCTCTCCCATTTCCCAAAAGTAAAATTTAGAAGATCTTTCAATGACTTTAAGAAACCTTCCAGATATGAACAAGACATATTGATGGCTTTTATTGTAATAGTCTCTTTCCACCTTCGTACTCTGAAAAAACATAACCTGAGAAGAACTGAGGCTCATTCTATATCATTTCTCCCACTGAATGGCTCCTTGCTTCTCAGGAGAAGATGCTGCCATGCTGTTGGCTCTGAGCTGCCAAGGAGTGTGGCTAGCTGCAGGTTAAGGTATGTGCAGAGCTACAGGACACAGCCATGTGCTCTTGCGTTGTGAGAGAGCTTGTGCCCTTAGATAGACACTAAGGGCATGCTTCTGTGGGTGCTGGGAAGGGACCCAGGGGAGGAGAAGGCCTTAATCATTCTCTCACAAGGACCAGATCAGAGATAAAAGGATTACAAATTGTTAGACCTTAAATGGCTCAATTTGCTTAATACTCCAACTAATTCAGCTTTCAAAATTTCCCATTTTCATAGTTATTCTAAGATCTCACTTTTTTCAAGAAATCCTTCTTACGGACTACATATAGAGAACACTTCAAGACTGTTGCCTATATTTTTTTCTTTTGTTTAGTTAGAACATTACCTCTATATAATTAAGAGTTTGATTTCAAAGGGATACAAACAGAAGGTTAAAATAGAACCAACCACAAAGTGATTTTAAAATGTTCTCTGCACAGGAGTAATAAACTTATCATACAATGTAAAGAACAAAACCTTTTGAAGTCAATTATGTAGAAGGAAAGAAAACCACCTAACTGAAGGATTTTGAGAAGCACTTAAAAACTCAACAACAAGGAAAGAAAATTGAAGTCCCCATTAAGCAATTTATACAAAACTTATGAGCTCACAGATCAAATGCAAAATTCCTTTATAAAACCAAGATATAAAACTTGACACTTCCACATGAAAATTCAGCCTACCTTTTCATAGTGCTCTATCAGAATTTCTACCACAATATTCTGAAATTTAATATTCATCATAGCAGCCACAGTTTCTTCCTGTGCTCTCATTAGAGTTGGGCCAAATATGACACCAAGATTTGAGACAGTCATGAGATTTTGTTGGCTGTGTAGTGATACTCTGCAAATAACAAGCAACAAAAATATCTTAAGTTATATGTTTCAAAATTATGAAATAGTCTCTTCTATCAAATTTGTGGTGCAAAAAATGTAAAATATGCCATTATAGGGAAATTGTCCTACTTTTAGCCACTTCCAATTGGCATTTGGAGTATGGCCTAAAAAGATGTAAACAGATAACATTAACTCAAGTAAAACATAATTACAGGCAAAACAAAATCTATTAAAGAAAAAAACCCCTAATTTCCTAAATCAAGTACAATTACCCTAGAAAGATGATCAGCTGTTTGGTATTTTCAATGCTACTATACTTCTTTTGGAACAAACAGTTAAGAATAGACTGGTGGCAATTATATTCAGTGTCACCAAACATATTATTGAGAACCTATTGCCAGGAATTTTCCTACATATTATTGTATTTAGTCTTCCCAGTAAGTCAGATATTCCTATTGTACAAATTTTAAAAACCTCAGAGGCTCCTAAAGAAACGTGTATTTTGAGGTCACAACAAATTCAGAACAGAGGTGGCTGTTTCAGTTCAGGTCTCCTGACTGCAAGTCAGTGGGTTCCTTGAGCTCCTGGGATAGATCATTGGCCAACATGTTTCTTTTCTTTCTCCTTCCTCTTTCCATCCATCCATCCATCCATCCATCCATCCATCCATCCATCCAAAACTTCCCTGAGTACCTCCCTAGTATTGGGTGCTGTGCTAGGCAAACAGTGAGACAAGGAGATGTGGTAGCATCATTGCTGGCTTGACAATCAAATCAAAAACCTCTGATATCACTGACCTGAGTGAAGTAATCCTAGCAACTCTCAAGAACGACTTTGACTAGTTCACTAATTTATTCTGGAAATTAGATACATTCTTTAGAGGATACCTCATTTGTTTGACTTATCTTTTAGTTTAACCACTCACTTTTCTATCTTACTCCAAGTCAGGTTATTAGTATAACACAAGATTATGTTTATGTCGGACAGACCATGCGTCACAAACTGCATTCTACAACCAAAAGTAAGATTTTATGGGAAATCCCGGATTTTAGACTATCCATGCAACTCCTGTCACAAAACAGGAAGAGAAAGCTGCCACGCTGACTGACGTTTTCCTTATGCCGTAGAGAGCACTAGCTAAGAAAGCATTTAGTTCAAGTAAGAAGAGTTTCATTCCAAGTTTCCTTTTAATATAATCAAATACTATACATTAATTGCTTAATATGTATTAGAAAATCTACTCAGGAAAGTAGTATGTAAATGTAGTAAGCCTATCTAGATTCAGAGCTTGGATCCATCTCTTGGAAGTTGGGCAAGCTCATTTATGTTATTTAATATCTCTAGGTTTCGGTTTTCTTATCTGTAAATTATATATATAACAACCCATGTTAGGTTGTTGTGAGAACTAAATAAAATAATAAATTAAATTGTATATGATCTCAAGATAATATTATCCCTGAAATTAAATTAGCTTTAGGCAGTCTTGCTAAAATGTCATGGTTCCCATAATGTAAATAAAGTGGAATATAGTTAATATTAAGCTCATTAGGATTAAACTTGGGAATCTCAAAAACTTGGTTTTGAAAGGTGGGTTAATGACTACATTGCACAGAAGATGGATTATTTTGATGACTGATTTTCTTTTTATTGAATTTTCTTTCTGCTGGGCTACTCAATAGATACAGACTCCCACCACTCACCATTTCAGCAGGTTCTACTACTTATTCCCTCAATTCATGTAGGGAGCTGATACTCAACTGCTGTCTCCTGGAACATCTCTCTTTCTTTTATTAAAAGAGGAAATGTATATCAGGATCTGTCAACTTGTATTGTTTCAAATCTAGGAGTTTACACATAAAGAAACCAACATTATATACTTAAGAGTTCTACTTATGGAAATGGTAGAACATAAGGAGCCCCATGGATCCAATAAACAGAGAAAAAATCATAAAGGATAAAAATTATTATTTAAAAACGTAACCAAAAACACTTAAAGTCTCTATAAAAAAAACTTAAAGAATAAAGAAATATTTGTTCAAGCAAATCTACTAATTATCAGTAAGAAAAGCCAAGAGTCTGTGGCTTTTGAGGTACAACTGGCTCCCTCTTTCTTCCACCCCCAGCTCAATATGACTAAAACTTCACTCTGGGCAAATGTGGCCAGGAAGACAGGGCTCCCTCTCTTCTCAGCCCCAAGTCAAGTGATGCAGTATCTCATGGGGTTGGCAGGCTGTGAGCATATCTCAGGCCCTCTACCTCTGGGTTGCAGAGGCTGAATTCCCAGTGAATGCAACTCAAAAGGCACTCACTGGGAATTCAGCCTCTGAAACCCAGAGAATTCTTTGCCTCCAACTAGCCAGACATCTAGGGTGGATGGCTTTACCTGAGGTGCAGCAGGCCAAGAATATTGGTGCCAAAATCTCCCTTGTTTCAGGACTACCTCCCTCAGCCACTGCCAAGAGCAATGGGTCAAAGATTTTACCCAGAGGGGGTGGAGTCCATAAGAACAGAAAACTCTGACTTTCTCGCTAAATCATAAGAAATAACTAAGGAAAGAGACAGAAAGAGCCTTTTTAGCATCATAACAAATCTCAAAGACTGTTTGTTTTTTTTTTTTAAGTGACCTGGCAAGGAGCTGGAATTTAACTGGATATGCTCCAGGGTGTTGTCAAAAACAACAGAGCAATCTACTAGCAGTTAGTGAAAACTAACAAGCTGGATGTGATACCAAATGAAGCAGACATATTTATAGATCAGCTAAGGAAATAAACAGAACTCTCCTGAAACTATTGTTATCCCTGGGTGACTGTGGTCATGTCCTAGGCTGCATTCTCTGAAGAGATAATAGAAGAGGCTTCATACAGAGGGGGAAATAGACTTCATTAAAATAGTTCACTAAAGATACTAAATTAGTCTGGGCACGGTGACCCAAACCTGTAATCCCAGCACTTTCGGAGGCCAAGGCGGGTGGATCACCTGAGGATCAGGAGTTCAAGACCAGCCTGACCAACATGGTGAAACTTCATCCCTACCGAAAATACAAAATTAGCCAGGTGTGGTGGCCAGTGCCTGTAATTCCAGCTACCTGGGAGGCTGAGGCAGGAGAATCACTTGAACCCGAGAGGCAGAGGTTGCAGTGAGCTGAGACTGAACCACTGCACTCCAGCCTGGGTGACAGAGTGAGACTCTGTCTCAACAAAAAAAAAAGATACTAAATAAACAAGCAAACAACAATAAAAGCTAGAGAGAATCAGTACTGGTATCAGTATTCGTTGCTACAAAACAGTAGCTAAAATGCCATGTCTTCAACCAAAAAGTATGACAATGCAAAGAAACAGCAAAGTGTGACTCATACACCAGGCAAAAAGTAGATAATAAAAACTGCCTGTGAGCAGACCCAAACGTCAGATTTAAACAGAAAAAGACTTCAAAGAAGTCATAAATATATCCAAAGTCCTCAAGAAAACCATGTCTAAAGATAAAGGAAAGTACAGAGGTGTGGTGGCAATGTTTGATCAAATAGAGAATGTGAATAATGAGAGAGAGGTTATTTTAAAAATAAGAACCAAATGTAAATTGAAGTTGAAAAGCACAATAGCTGAAATGAAAAGTATCAATAGAGACTATGCAATCTGAGGAATGGAGAGAAAGAAAAAAATAAAGAAAGATAGATCATCAGAAAAAAATCTGTGACATTAAGCACACTCATAAATGCATAATGGGAGTACCAGTAGCAGATGAAAGAGAGAAGTAGAAAAAAATACTCAAAGATATAGTGGCTGAAAATTTTCCAAATTTAATTTAAAACATTCATCTATATATCCAAGAAGCTCAACAAACTCCAAGTAGAATAATTGCAAAGATATCCACAGCAAGGCACATCACAGTAAAAGTGCTGAAGCCAAAGACAAAAAGAAAATTCTGAAAGCATCAAGAGAAAAAGTCTTATTGGGGTCTACAGGGAACCCCAATAAGCTTATTTCTCAATAGAAACAATAAAGGCTAGAAGGCAGAGGGATGGCATATTCAAAATGCTTAAAGAAAAAAAAGTCTGCCAACTAAGAATTTTCTATCCAGCAAAACTAACCTGCAAAAAGGAAAGTGAAATAAAGGCATTTTCAGGAAAACAAAAATTGAGAGAACTTATTGCTAGCAGATCTGCATCACAAAAAATACTAAAAGATGTTCTTCAGGCTGAAGGCAAGTGACCTTAGACTGTTCAAATGCACATGTAAAAACAAACAAACAAACAAACAAACACACAAAAAAACAAACAAAAAAAACCCAGTGTAGGTAATTATGTAATTAAAAGAGTATGAATATATATTTCTTCTCCTTCCTTTTCTTGATTTTAAAATGCAATTTTAATAATATGTATGTATTAATAATTATATTGTTGGGCCTATAACATTTAAAAATGTGATATATTTGACAGTAACAGCCCAAATGAAAAGCACAAAGCAAAGCTGTACTGGAGTAAGAAAATAATACCAGATGGTAACTCAAATTCACAGGAACAAATGAAAAGGTTAAAAAATGGTAAGTAAGAAGGTTAATAAATGTATCAAACTCTATAAATGTACTTACTCCTCTTCCCTCAACTTCATTAAGAGGCATTAAATTACATAAATAATTATAACAATGGATTGTTGGGATATAACATATATAGATATAACATGTTTATTAATGATAGCACAAAAAGGAGAAAGAGGAAACAGAACTATGTAAAAATAATGTTTCTATGCTCACATGAATTAAGTTAAGTACATTCTGATAAGATGTATATGATAAGCCCTAGAAAATCTATTAGGACAAGAAAGCAGTAAAATTGAAACTGAATAGCAAAGACAACATGAAACATATAGAAAACAAAAAGAAAAATGGTAGATACAGGTCCAACCACATCAATAATAACATTAAATGTGAATGGATTAAACAATATAATCAAGTCAGAGATTATCAAAGTGAATTAAAAAACAGTAAGATCCAACTATATGCTTTCTACAGTAGATATACATTAGACTCAGAAATACAAACAGGTTGAAAGTAAAAGGATAGAAGATGTATCACGCAAACAGTAACCAAATGAAAGCCAGAAGAACTGTACCAATATCATACAAAATAGATTTTAAAACAAAGAAATGCTATTAGAGATAAAGATAAAATATAATGATAAAAGGATCAATCTGGCCAGGTGTGGTGGCTCATGCCTGTAATCCCAGTGCTTTGGGATGTTGAGGCGGATGCATCATGAGGTCAAGAGAGCGAGACCATCCTGGCCAACATGGTGAAACCCCGTCTCTACTAAAAATGCAAAATTTAGCTAAAATTAGCTGGGCGTGGTGTCACATGCCTCTAGTCCCAGCTACTAAGGAGGCTGAGGCAGGAGAATCACTTGAACCCAGGAGATGGAGGTTGCAGTAGGCCCAGGTCGCGCCACTGCACTCCAGCCTGGCGACAGAGCGAGACTCCGTCTCAAAACAAAAAAAGGGTCAATCTAACAGGAATATATAACAATTATAAACATATATATATAGCTAATAACTGAGTACCCAAATACACGAAGCAAAGTCATGTGCTCCTGAGTGGGCTTTCCAAACAGAGAACCAAGAGTTTTGTTTAGTTTCACATTTGTACTGAGTAAGGATTGTCGGTCACCTGAATATTATTGAATTAAAAACATCGATTGGCAAATTTAATACCACTAGCAAATATCCATGTGTAAAATCAAAAGGTTTTCATTTAGGAGAAATCAACTTTCACTTTTTCCTTTATATTCAAAAGAAATTCCATAATAATTTTCTAAAATGTTATATCTCCTAATGAATACATAAGTCCACCCACAATATATATTTTTTGTAATTTAATAACACTTTTAAATATTTAAATTTAGTTGAGAATCAAAGAAAACACCACAGATAGCAAACAAAAGGACTCTTAGGAAGAAAGCAATGATTTATACTGTTACTCAGAGTTAATTAATGGAAATTTGGAATCAGTCTTTAGTCTTTGGAATCCCAATCTAGGTAGACTGTCCTAATTTTTTTTCAGCCATGAAAGGTTGCCAGGGATCAAGAGTGTTATTAGCTGTTTGCTGTTTTTATAAGTAAATTTGTGGTGATCTGAATGCACATTCAGTGAGCAGGGCTTGACCTTTTGTAAGTTCAGAAAGAAGCCAGGAATGCTGGGGAAGGATGAGCAAAGTAAGTTATATTTCAAATGTATATGGCTCAAATAAGCATAAATTGGGTTATTACTAATTATGAAGAATGAAGGATTAATCATTTTATTGTAAACCATGGTACTCATTAAAATGGGAAATATCCCTATTAAATACTAAATAATGCTACAGGAAATTCTTAAGTAAGTTTAAAACTGGATTTAGACATTTGTTTCCAGCACCATGGCAAACTCACTTCGGGCTTAAATATGTGTTTGTCTCTCTCTCTGTATCTTTCAAATTATAGAGAGATAGATAGTAGATAGATATAATATTTATAATGATTAATTTTACATGTCAACTTGGCTAGGCTATGATACCCAGATATTTGGTTGAAGATTATCCTAGATGTTTCTATTAAGGTATTTTGTTCAGATGACATCATCATTTAAATGAGTAGTCTTTAAGTAGAGTAGATTACCCTCCAAAATGCAGGTGGGCCTCATCCAACCAGTTGAAGATCTTAAAAGAAAAAAAACTGAGTTCCCAGAGTAAGAAGGAATTCTGTCTCAAGATTGCCTTTGGATTCAAGCTTCAACATCAACTCTTCCCTGCCAGCCTGCCCTGCAGATTTCAGACTTATTAGCTTCCGTAATCAAGTGAACCAATTCCTTAAAATCAACCAATCTCTATCTCTTTATATATATATAAAATATATGTACACACACACTATTGCTTTTGTTTCTGCAGATAGCTCTGGCTAATACAGTATTTATCTACAAAGAGAGATGGTAAATATATGAATAAGCTAGCAGCAAAGTTATAAAAATCTCCAGAGATCAAGTGAAATCATGAATACATGGAGAGAATCTAACAGTTAAGTATTAGTTTGACCTAGGGGAACCTGTTGACTTTAGTAGTATAGAGCACTGGTCTTCAAACTCATTGCTTATAATGCACCTAAAAGAATTGGGAGGAAAAAAAACTATATACTCCTTCATTTTTAAGTTGACACATCTAATTGTTTCATCATTAGTTTAACAATTGCAAAAGATATAATTACTTGCATAATTATATGCAAATAAACATATACAGGTACACACACTTACATAGAAATATCTTAAACTGCCATACTATTTTTTAAGCAAATTCAATGGACTCTAATTATAATACCAATGTTATAACATCATCACACACTTTAAAAAGACATGAACAAACTTAACAATGAACAATAAGTTAAATGAACAATGTAAGTTAGAGAATTACTTGACCAGATGCTTTATTAAGATGTCCAGCATCTCTCTGTTTTTCTCCGGCAATTTGTGCACCAATGCATGTACAGCCTCCACCCTGTAGTTTTGGTCATCAGATTCTGTTACATAAAAAAGATTGCAAATGCTCAAGTTTTAATTCCATTCAACTGGGTATGTAAACATTAGTAATCTAATCACAATTACCACTCCTACCCCTCATGCCTCATAGGCATTGCTTCATGTAGTACTGTCATTATCATTCCCTATGGCTTGCAGAAGTTGAGTAACTTGCCCATGGTCATGAAGTTAGGAAGTAGAGAAGCCAAAGAAGCCCAGTTCTACTGATTCCACACAGATGCTCTTAGCCACTGAACTGTATACTTTGATACAGCCAAAACTCATCACCTGCTTGGGTTTTACTACCTGAAGACAGAATCAAACCTTTAGAAATGTGAATGATCACAGCAATTGCTATAGACTGCCTAATGTGCCAGTCATTAGAGTACGTATTAGCCCATTGATATGGTTTGGCTGTGTCCCCACCCAAATCTCATCTTGAATTGTAGTTCCCATAATTCCCACGTGTTGTGGGAGGGACCCAGTGGGAGGTGAGGTAATGGAATCATTGGGCGGTTACCCTATGCTGTTCTCTTGATAGTGAGTGAGTTCTCACAAGATCTGATGGTTTTATACGGGGCTTTTCCCCCTTTCCTCAGCACTTCTCTCTCCTGCCGCCATGTGAGGAGGCACCTTCCGCCATGATTGTAAGTTTCCAGAGTCCTTCCCAGCCATGCGGAACTGTGAGTCAATTAAACCTCTTTTTCTTATAAATTACTGAGTCTTGGATATTTCTTCATAGCAGTGTGGCAATACACCCATAGAAAGCTCCTAGAGATTCAACCCAGTGTGACCAGATGAAGCCCCAGATTCCTCTCCTTATCTTACAAATATAAAGACAATACAGAAGGGCTGTTCTGAAATGTTAGCATTATTACATAAACACAAGCCCAACAGATTTTTAGCCCATAACGACAACAGTAAATGTAAAATGTAAGAAATCATTTATGGCAAGTGTCGTCTGCCAAGTCAAAGCTAAGATGTTGACATGTCTGCTAGAGAAATGTCTAACATTTCAGAACAAGAAAGCTTCACTTAACATTCTCTTACTGCAGCAAATAAATTCTGGGATGATTGCCCACTGTACCAAATTCTTTCTCCAGAAAGTACTTTGACTCATAGGATTCACATTATGGGACTGCCATTTCATCTGGGCGCAGCTATTTAGACATGGAGTGAGGAAAGAGCCTGGCTCAGGCTAAACATGAGGTCTAACCTAGCAATTGGAATGGAGACATTAAAAATCTGATCTTTCTGCATATGTTAAAAGGCAGATAATGTAAAATCAGGGCTGAAGTGACCAAATGTACTCCAAGAAAATCTGACTGGGAAGGAAAGTGAGAATGATAGAAATACAGTAGAGAACAAAGATGAGAGATCCTCCAGAAAGAGTGAGTAGAGAAATGTCAAATCCCAACTTGGCAGTTCCTGGTTGCAGGCTCATGGAAACCCTGACCTCTGTTCTGCCAAGGAATTCACTGAAATATCTCTTAGGATCTGAATAACTTCCCCTTTATACTGAGCTGGACTTTTGCTGCTTGAAACCAAATAACCTAATTTTCTTAACTTAACATCTAGTAAATATGGCTATGTTAGGTCCAGACAAAAGATGAGTTCTTATATATAAGATATATAAGATATTTTAAATATCATAGTCATGAATATTATTATAATAATATAATCATCATTTGCCACAGAAGCAAATGGAGAAAAAACTTGTGACCAAAAGCTTGACTAAAACAATAAGCTCATTGAGCCATTTTAGCCAAGTAGCTCAAATTTCTTTTGTTATAAAGCAAAATTTCTGTAAGAAAGGGTTCTGGGTTAAGAGTAAAAAGAACAAAAAACTGGCTTGCAGCCCTGATTTTGCCATGAATTTATTAGTGTCATTGTACATGTTACTTGCCCACTTTGCATCCTGATTTCCTAGTTCATCGAATGAGAGGTCAGATTATATATTTTTTCTGGTCCTGTATGTCTTACAAAGATTTCTATGAAGAGGAGGTAGAGTGGAGAGCTTCAAGAGAAAACTAAATAGTGTAGATTTATATGAGATCATGTGGTTAGTCATAAATGCTGGATTGAAAACCGAGGTCATTCAACTTTATGTGACACTTTTATCAGCACACATTTCCTGTGACATTACAATGTGTGCAAATAAACTAACGCAACTAATTTCTTTCTTGGATTGTGAAAAATAATCTGGTTGTAGTCACACCTCATACATCTTAACAATGAAATGCCAGCTCTTAATTGTTACAAGTTGTTGTGATGGGCTCAGATGGTACCTGGCACTTCAGTCTCAATGGTTTACAAATACACGTTACTAACTTCTCAGATAACATATATCAACTCTTCCTGCTAATATTTTAAATTGATCTATCTATTCATATCACATGACGGCAATCACAGATCTAAACAAATGACATAAATGTGATCATTGCAAATAAAATATGAGGGAGAGGGGATTGATGGAAGCACCTGCTGTCTGCCAAAAATATTTGACTCATCTCCAGATTGAGGAATACAGCACATGAGCATGTGCAGGGACATAATTGTCTGTACATATTTAGAGTCCTGCTTAGTTGCTCTTACAAGAAACTGGTATTTGTCATTCAAATAAAATGAAATTAGAATAATAATTCCTCATGGTTCTTTATAATCACCACACTTACCCAATGAGGTCTCACTAAGTGTCAAAATATTTCAGTTAATTCTGCAATTTCTTATTGGCTTCTAAACCACATTATAAATTACTAAATATCAGATTAACAACTTTTTTCTTTTTTTTAATTTGAGATGGAGTTTCGCTCTTGTTGCCTGGGCTGGAATGCAATGGCGCGATCTCGACTCACCACAACCTCCGCCTCCTGGGTTCAAGCGATTCTCCTGCCTCAGCTTCCCGAGCAGCTGGGATTACAGGCATGTGCCACCATGCCCAGCTAATTTTGTATTTTTAGTAGAGACAGGGTTTCTCCATGTTGGTCAGGCTGGTCTCGAACTCCCGAACTCAGGTGATCCACCAGCCTTGGCCTCCCAAAGTGCTGGAATTACAGGTTTGAGCCACTGCACCCAGCCCAGATTAACAACTTTTTAAGCAATACTTGAAAAACATCTTCACTAGCTGATACTAGTAATATATGCCTAAGTATGGCAGCATAAAACTACATCAATTATAATGTGTATATGATGCAAGTATACTTACTAACAGCAATGATAAAATCTTTGTGCAACTTGTAAGTCATCAGTGGTTCTGCAAGGCACCTACAACAGAGAAAGGAAACACATGTTAGAATAGTAGAATCTTTTATTCTCCCCTAAACGTTAAGTGTTTCTTTAAGAATTAGGTGACTGTTATTCATCAATTAAAAATAAAATAACACATAAATAAGTAAATAAAAGAATTGGGTGATTTGGCAGTATGATAAAGTTCCAGTAGTGGGGCCACAGAGAGACCTGAAACACAGACCTCGAAGACACCAATGTACTTCTTTCCATGACTGTATTAAGAGGGGAGACTGGGAGTCTCCCAATATCAGAATTACCTTACCAGAGGAACAAATATGGGAACAATAGTTAAAAAACAAAACAAAAACAACACAACTTTCCATTCCAATTTGTTATTTAAAAAAGTACATAAAAATCCCATATACATATGGGACAACAAATACTAATTCAGTACTCAAAATATTATATAGCCTTTTAAATTATTATTGAAAAAATCAAGTACAAGTTCCAGAACACTAAATGTAAATGTTACCATGTCATGCTATTTCACCTTATGTGAGGGAACTGAGCTACTGAGTGAAGCTTCTGGACACAGGCTCCATGAAGTCACGTGGTCACTACTCAAGGGGTGAGTCAGAGATTACATCCAGAGTACCAGGAGTTAAACCCTCCTCACCTGAGGTAGTTTTTCAGCCCACTTGTTATCGTCTTATTGTCCCACAGTTCAATATCAATATCAATATCAGGAGGGGATTTAGGAGCTGGAAAGAATAAAACAAGGTGTTTAAATTGTGCAGTTCAAAATATTTCTTATGCAATTATGAAAAATGGGCACAAACATAAGTAGGTCAAAAGAGAGAGGTATTCATTTCTTAGAATGCCAAGAGTTAACATTAGTACTGTTGTTTGTGTGAATTGATAAAAAGCTGACACTAAACCTCAAAGATATATCTTATGAAATAAGTCTCCCAAATGAAATTATTGCTAATTGTTAACATGACAGAGCACTTACCATGTGCCTAGCATGCTTCTAAGTGCTTTACGGAGATTAACATATTCAATCCTCACAACTCTTAAGAGGCAGGTACCATTATTATCCCTATTTTTATAAATGAGGAGGCTGAGACACAAAGACGTTAAGCAAATTACTCAAGGTCACAAAACCTGTAAGTGGCTGAGCTAGGATTCCAAATGACTCCAGCTAGCATCCACGCATCTTATTGTATCTCTAGCTTACCAAAGGACACTTGGGAGAAAAAAATACAGTATTATAAAAATGCCCCCTCAAATTCTCATCGTTCATCTATTATAAATAAACATTAAGAACTGAATACACATATGAACTTTAAATATTATTTGAAAATATTCAAAGACAAGCACTAGTCAAAGAAGTCCATACTTTAGATTACCTATAAGAACACAAAAATTATGTAAGTTGCTTCATCCAAAACTTACAAAATGTGGTATTCATGAGTTTTTGAACTTTGGAGTTCACTCCTCCTATTCGGTAGAGTCCTAAAATGGTGATACCTAATAGGAAGGAAAATCACAAGAAAATGGCTTGAGATACAGCTTGGCAAGTACAGAATGTTAAAAACTCAGACATATGCCTAACAAAATTCGAAAGCTACTTATCCAATTTCACAGTCTAACTTTAGCAAAGCTATCCTGGAAATACCCATCAGACTTCTATTTCTCAGAGCAGACACTGAACAGTGATTTGAAAGTCTTTGAAGATCTTCAAAGTAGCAAAGTGTAGCTGCCTATTCACTATTATTTGAATATAAAAAAGCAATGGAGATGGGAAGGGATGATCGATATTACTCATATTCTATTTCTTCAGAGTCACGGAGTCCTCCTGCATGTTGAAAAGTCCTATGGCATTTATATCTTCATTTTAGAGATGAGGAAACAGATTCAGAGAATTCAAGGAAACTACTTCTCAGAATGTTGAAGTGGCAGCACTTAAAATTTAAATATAAGTTTATGGAACTCCAAAACCCAATATGAATTTTGCTTTAGCCAAATTTTCCTGGAAGTGAGTTTAACGTTTAACTGGAGTGGACTTCAAGACAGAGGTCATGATTAAAACGAAGAAAGGTACCAAAACTGTGGCAGTGACAAATCAGTAAAAGAAAGAATATAAGGAAGGAAGGGAGTGAAGACAAGCTCCTTAAGAATCTAACCTCCTTAATGCTTGGAAAAAAAAAAAATCAAAGAGGTGCTTGCAGTAATAAATAATGCAGGGTTTCTCAGTAAGAAGTACGGTGAGGCTGTATTAGAAAAAAATCTAAAAAAGAAGTACGCCTAAAGCATGATTTTTAGTAAACTGAAGCTCAAGGTATAGCTATTTGTATACTGATACATACATTTATATCACTCTTAAAATTAACCCACGTTAATGACCAAATACATCTTCAGTGATTTATCTACTCTGAGAGTTTTCCATGTAAGAATGAGACACATGACAGGAATGCTATACCGATCAGGCAACACTGACCTCTTGTTTCCACAGCTTGAATGCATTTTCTCACAAAGTTGAACCCTGCTTCATTCAAATACACTGAAAATAAGAGAGAAATCGCATTAGGTGTTTACGCTGAACTCACATTCCCCCTTCAGTTGGCTCTGTTCACTGGGCCTTTATGACTCAACAGTAGAGAGGTTTGTTCTGAGTCTTCCAAATATTTTGGTTAGAGGCTGACTTTTTATTTTGGGGTAGAAGTAAAGGAGGGAACTTCACCCTCACAGCTATTGTGTCAACCTGCTAAGATCCTTCACAGAAAGTATATTACAATGATCTCATCCACTTTTCCTAAAAATAGCATTACTCCTTTACTACGCGTTTTCTTTCAGATGACAGGAGCAAATGCAGTAAGAATAAATCCTTATTATGTATTGAAACTTGTATTATAAAGCCTTTCACATATCCTTTCCCACGATTCTCAAAACATTATGAGGTAAAGAAAAGGCTCTGCAGTCTTAAGATGATTCCCTGGGTTGCTGAAAACCTCCACTGCTCTCAGTTTTAAGCTCCAGAGTCAGGATTCAAACTCGGGTCTGATTCTACGCTCCATGTTCTATTTTTCATTTTGCTACCATATTTAAAATAATTCAAAACATGCATTGTCAGTCACTAAACATCCCCAAAAGGTCCTAGGATTATGAAATTGCAGTTTATTTTCATTGTTTTTTGGCTAGATTTTCTTTGGATCAATTCTAATTTTTTTAAAGGATTTTGGGGCGAGGTCAAATTAAATTACTTATTTAAAGAGAAAGCATTTATTTAAAAAATACCAACTAACACCCAGAGGAAAAACTGAAAAATTTTTGAACTATGTTACAAATTTTCATCACATGTGGTAGAGACATGATTTTTAAAATATTCTCAAATAATAAATGAGGAGAATTCAAACCAATACAAATTTAAAACTAACTTCCATTTAAAGACAGTAGATTAAACACATTCTTGTAACTCAAAATAGATCCCCAGACAAAAAAATATATATCAAAAAAATTATGATAAAAATCAAGAAAGGGTAACAGCAACAAACTAAAAACTGAAAAAAATTCTAGGCACAGCAAGCCAATGGAACTGAATTGATTGACAGAAAGGCGTGAAAAATCTGTGCCTAACAATGGAACTAGAGGTACTACTATGAAGAGGTATTTATTATGTGTTGTTAGGTGACAAAAGCAATCGACAGGACAATAAGGCCTATTTTCTCAAAATGAAAAAATTTGAGGGTATGTATGACTGTTTCTATTTTCCTAAGAAAAAACTCCACGAATATATATGCAAACTACTGGTAAGGAGAAAGAGGGCAAAAGTTAGAAATTGTCATTTTTAATTCACTAGGCATTTTGGGATTATTTGACATTTTGAAAAATATATATATATGTGTGTATATATATGTGTGTGTGTGTATGTGTCTAGTACTCTAAAAAGAACTTCAAAACTCTAGAAATAAAAATGTCAAAACTAAAATAAGTATTGCCATCAATGGGAAGTGGCTCATTTATTTCTTTGTCCCCAGTGTCCTAGGTCAAAAGAACAGAACTCAGTGAATACTTTCAGTGAACTCAACACACAAAAATGAATGGCCATGGCATCTCATTAGAGTGCAGCTAATGACCTACCTACATGGGAGTGAAGCTTTTCTTGGACACCAAAGAGAGACTGCTTGCTTCCAATAACCCCAAAATGCCCAGCATAACACTAAGCATTCAGACATTTTAAAATACTTTTTGAATATAGGAGACAGGTAAGATGGAAAAGTGAGGAATCATTTAATTTTCAGTTTTAAGGACAACAACAAAAACTGAGACAAAAAAAATGTAACCCTAGGTAAAAACAAGACACTAGCATTTTTATATCTATTAAAACTGCAAGTTCCTGACATTTAAAATGTTTGGTACTAGAGGTCACATTGTTCCACTTTTCAATAACAAGATATATTAAGAGAAAAAGACAACCATTTTTTAAAAATTTCAATTGAACTTCCTTTCAACAAAAAAGAATGAAGACAGTTATGACATAAAACAGAATTTCTCTCTTAAGTATTCATTTTGAGAAAAATAAGTAATAACCAGGCTGTACCTCAAAGTATACTGGGATATTTGGCAGCAATATTCCAGTCTTTTCTAATAAACTGATATCACAAGCTCATCATGTAGAATGACATCTTACTGAGAGTCAGTCTAACTGCAGGGTTACTCTACGGATGCTGCCGTTCTGACATATTCCATGGATCCTGTACTTAGCTCCCGTCATGTGAGTAAATACAACATTATCAATCAATTCAGAGATGTGGAAGAATATACTGTGTTGGCAAAAATAACCATGAATTTTTGTTTCCTTTGACCATCCTTTGCTTTGACTGAAAGAGTAGTTTCATGGTGCAGAGATAGCGTCCAGCTTTGTTTAAAGACAGGAAAACCTAAGGCCAATTCTCAGCTCTAGTATCACTGCTGTATATCTGAGGTAGGGGAAGTGTGCCTATTATTTTATAAACAAGTTCCTTCATTTATAAAATGAGGGAAGTAACAATACCTAAGTTAAACAGTTGTAGTAAGATGAAGACAAACGGAAGAGTGCCTAACAATGGAACAAGACGAATTCAATGCTAGGTTTTTTTTTTCTATCTGCTCCTGTCTACATGTCACTGCTATATGAAGGAAAACATAAGAAGAAATTATAAAAGAAGCCAGTCATTAGTTCTAATTAGATGAGAGGGGCAGTAGTTACTCTTCTACTTATTAGCTCTGTTACTAGGCATGGTTTTGATCTCTGTGCCTCAGTTTCCTCTCCTACAAAATAAAGATAATAGTATCTTCTTCATAGCACTGTTTAAAGATGAAGCAAGTTAACATTTGCAAAGCTCCTAGAATAGTGTATGCTTAGAATATAGTAAGTGCCTTAGAGTATTGGCTCTTATCATTATCATTATTATTGACTAGAGAAAAATGCAAATCTCTACATATGTAAATTTTGTGAATAAGGCATTCTTCCCGCAGGGCTAAAATCACTGGGGCTTGAGGGACTGTCAGCCACAAGTGTTGTTTTTTGAACAGGCATATATCACTTTGTCACTTATTTTTAAAATATTCGTGGATAGCGCAATGATCTGTTTCTTCAAACAGACATAGATCAGGCATAAACCAGGCAGGCCCTGTGAACCTAGTCACTGAAAAAATAGTAAGTTGGATATTAAGAAATGTCCCTATGTGCTCATTATACTCCAATAAATACAATGAAAAAACATATCCTCTCACTAGAGCTAAACAGACTATAGCAGACTGAAATTACTGTTTACCCATTATCTGTTGTCCCTCCCTGCAAGAAGATTATATTTCTCAGCACCCTTGAAGCCAGGCTTGGTCATGTGATACACATTAACAATGAAATATGAACAGAAGTGACATGTGTCTTTACCCAGCAGCCACTAAGAGCCAGTATGTGGCTTGCAATTTTCTTTTTCCTTTGTCACAGGATCAGCAATGATACAAAGGGAGGCTTCTCTATCAACTCAAGTTCCAGAGTGAAAACAATGTTGAGAGTCACTGCTGACCTATATGGACATGTACTATAAAGAAGAAATGAACCTATATTGTCATCAGCCTCTGAGACTTGAGGATCATCTATTACTAAGCATAACCTGGCCAGTTCTGATTTAGTTGTGTATAACTTAATTCACTGTGGCAAAACTCACTGAAATAAAGGCAATCCCACACAATGAACTTTTCCTCCCTTAACTGGAATATGTCCCTTTTGACTACTGACTTATCAATTCACATAACAAAGGCAGCAAAGAGCAGCAGTGGCAGTGCCTGTTGATGGTTGCTTTGCAAACAACCATCAACTATAGACAGCGCCTTCACTTGAGCACCCAGCAATTTCTTCTGAGGTCTGAGAAGAGGACAAGATGGCTAAAATAGTTTGTCTTCCAATGACTGTGGATGAAGTAGTCACAAGGATTGTCATTTCTGAGGGAAGTCAGTGGCAAACACATTCTGTAATGGAAAATGACCAGTTTTCCAAAGCCAAGAAGGGGTTACTATACTTAATGCATCAGTGCTCGTGAGAATTCAACTAAAACGTGTCCTCTTAACATCCAAAAACAAAACAAAAAACAAAAAATCAAAAACACCCGGGAACTCTTTCATGTTCAAATGTCGATGGAAAGGGTTATTACTAAATCAAATTGCACCATTAAAAAGGCTGATAATTAATGATAATTCTCCTTCAGTGGAGGACAAGGTACTTCCGGGGCAACAGCAAGGAGAGGAGGATAAGTATCCTACACAGGAGAAATAACGATTGCTGATTTGGGCTCAATGCTTGGCCCAGAGCAGGCAGCCAATACATGCTTATTGATTCATGGCTTGCTAGTTACTGGTTTGTACCAGGATTGCTCAAGTACCTTCTCTGATGGTTTCTATTAGGGTTAGAGTTTATTAGCTCACATAAGCTACATTTGTGAACACTTTCCCAGTCCCAAGCCCTACCCCAGCCCTGTATCTCCTCCATTGTAGAGAGAAGCAGAGGGATACCCAGAATACAACTACTACCAAATTCTGTAATATGAGAATTAGAATTCTGTAACATTAATGATACTTGGCCTTCATGGGTGAGGGTAGAAGCAGAAGACAGACTAACTTAATCAACTTAATATATTCAATCAAAAGTTAAGTCTAAACCTTTTTTTTTCCCCCTGTAAACTGTTCAGGGATAAAGCCTTTATTGAAACCTTTAAAAAGTTTCCATAAGGCAGTTTAGCAGCACAAAAGCTATTAATCTCAACAGAATTCAAACAGCCATGAGGAAAGGAAAAAGAATAGTCTTCCACAGAGCTAACAAAGCAAAAGTCCTTGCACCTTCAATTTCCTAGCAATTCAAAACCTAGTATGTCCTTACAGATGTAATCTACTTGACCTTACAGTACATTCTCAGGGTTGATAAAACAAAGCAACATTTGTCTTTAATTTTTAATTCACTTTGTTGATCTCCTGTTTCAGATTAAAAGGTCCCTTATCACAGATAACTAATATCATGCTATATGTTAACTGAAATAAATAAAAAATAAATTAGTACATTTATCAGTGTTCATGATACCTACTGGACCTTTTCTCTGCTCCTTAAGGATGGGCAGTTAACTCTCCATAGCTCTGGCCCAAATTGTTCTTTCATTCTGCTCTGCCCATGAAGAGCACTTGAGCTATGACATCTTCTTGGGCCTCTGTGATAAAAACAAAACTGTAACTGATCAAAGATCAGGGGATTATATGGTAAAGAAGGAGGATGATAACCTAGGGACATCTGCGAACTTCCAGAACCAAACTATCTAAACCACAATATGAAGCTCAAGAACACTCATAACAGACGGTAACTGCATAGAATGAGAAGAAGAAAAAGCTTATTGCTGTGGAGAATAGATACACGGGTACACTTGAGGAAAGTCACTGAAACACACAAGCAGAAATTTAGAGCTGTTGGGAAATTTCAAGACTATCTTCTGTTCCAATCCCTTCAATTTTGTACAAGGACTGAATGTTAGGTGACTTTGTCATTACACACATAAATATTGACTTTTATTAGTGGAAAGTCAATGGAAAAGAACTTCCTTTTTCTTACTCGCAGTACCTGGAGTAGAGTAGGTGCACAATGGAATATTTTTGAACTGACTGCATGAGAGAATGAGATCTAAGTGCCTTTTCTTTCACAGTGCTCACCTTCTCCAGACCCAGGGTTGAATGACCAGCTCAGAAGCCATCACACAAAACTCATATTTGAATGGGGACAAGGCTCAGAGCACCAATTGAGAATGTCAGAGAAAGAAAGCCTAGAAGAAATGTTAACTGCTTTTGCCTCTGTAAATGACTGTTCCAAGATGGAGGTCTTGGGGCAGGAAAGGTATGTCATAAAATGTAATTTTGTTCCTTTGAAAGATGTATTCAAATGGCAGAACTATAGAAAACATATGGGTGAGCTACTTTTTACCAAATGTCCCCAGTGTCATGGCTTGAGGACTAGTTTAGTGCTAATCTTAATTGAATGGCATGTGATTGAGGACTAGTTTAGTGCTAATCTTAATTGAATGGCATCTGTTTAATATTGATGATAGATATTACTACTACAAAAATAAATTCATTCCCGAAGTCTTACAGTTTCACGGATATTGCAGCATATTTTACAACCAGAAAAGTATTTGTAAATTCAATACCCTGTCATTGACCAATATTTTATTTTCTTATTTGATGTTTTTTCATAAAGGTGATTCAAGCTTTCCTTTTCAAGTCTCATTTACGGCATCCATACTTTGAAAATGGTAAATTAAGAGTAACTATTAATACAAGGTAGGAAGACTTTTGCATGTTAGTCTCACAAAGAGTAGCATGAAACTACAGTCACAGCATAGTTTTATTCTTCATTCCATGGCATTTGTTCTCTGTAAATTCATACTATGGCCCTATTTTAGAACATTAGATATTTCTCACACTGTTGCTTGTAGGATTTTCAGTGAAGGCACAGATGTTATGATTGCTTCTAAATGGCTGGCATTCAAACAAACGTTTACCTAAGTTATATATTTTACCATCCTAAACTTCATTGTCTTCAGCAGTTCAAAAACACAAATACATATTATACAAAACTGAATTTCCAAAGGACAACAAGAGTATTTTAGAATAAGTGGAAGCCATCTGAATTAAGGAGGATATAAATGAGTACTCTTCGAAGTGGCCGGTGAGTTAGGGCTGGTACTGGTTTCCAATACCAGTTACAGGAGAAGTTACATACTGAAATTGATGCAATGCTACCTTTAGGGGAGTCAAATATCAACCAAAAAGAAATACAAGATCTCAAGAACAGGATGATGTACAAAAAAATGGTTAGAGCGCCTGACAAAAAGAAAGATATAAACTGATTTAAGCACTTAACACAATGAGCTCACATGACTTATTCAAGACCTAACAGGTATAAGAATTTCACAATCACTGAAACACAAATTTACCCGAGGAGTTCGACAGGAGTTTGATACCAACATGGCCAACATGGTGAGGCCCCACCTCTACTAAAAACACAAAAATCAGCTGGGCACTGGGTGTGGTGGCATGTGCCTGTAATCCCAGCTACTTGGGAGGCTGAGGTAGGAGAATTGCTTGAACCCAGGAGGCGGAGGTTGCAGTGAGCTGAGATCTTGCCATTGCACTTGAGCCTGGGCAACAGTGTGAGACTCTATCTCAAAAAAAAAAAAAAAAAAAAAAAAAAGCCTGACTTAGGTGAATTAGTAATACCACAATGTCCACCCCAGAGGTGCTGGCAGCTAAATTCTGGAAAGTGAGTCCAATCCTGTGCCTTTGAGCCAGGGTTTCTTTCATTGGTAGCACCTGCCATAGTCTTGACTTTTCAACAGGGTAGTGATTCTGTTTGGGTGAGCAAATTTGAATCCCCATGTGTGTGACAGCTAAAAATAAGTGTAATTTTCAATAAGTTTAGTTTATGCAAAAGTAGTAAGACCTTTTGAAATCACTATGCAATTGAGTGTATTTATTTAGAAGGTTTACAATACTTAATTTCAACATAATACTTAATCTGCATTTATAAAGTGATTTATTAGATTAAAAAAGTTGCTAGGTGTTGAAAAGTTTATATTTGTCAGGATCACAAATCAGTCTAATTAGGGTGACTTTGACAGAATAAAATTCACTATTTTGTCATCAGTTGATATGTCTTAAGGAAACTTGACTAATTAAATGTACAAATGGGAGAATTCTGTCAGATTTATGAAAACAAAATAAAGTGAAAACGACTTAGTTTTAAAAGTTAGTGCAATTACAAATAAGATTTGTATACTGATTAAAAACAGGCTTCAAGTAAAAATATGGCTTAAAATAAATCAAATATTAAAAATAAAACTTAAAAATAAAGCTTAAGATTCATAACCTTAAGCACTAAAGTAGAAGCTTGTAATATTTCTTCTGTAACCAAAAATCTTCCCTTGGGTAATAAAAGCCTACTGGTACTAATGAGAAAAATAAGAGCAAATCTGTGCTCAGCACATGTCTCAGGGAAGGCCTGTATTGACTACTATGGAGAAGAGACGGGTTCTGTCACAAGGAGCTCAGAGTACTGGGTAGGAAACTAATATACCATACAAAAAGCCAGAGTGTGAGACATGATATAAACACACGCACTCTAGCACTGCTATTTTTCTGAAACACACACCATTTTATAATTATAATTGAAGGCACAGTGATGTTTCTGGTGGCTGACACTGCAGGATACCAATTTCCAGAAGAATGATTCTGTACTGCATGAAGATGCAGACTCCCTCTCCATCATAAGTACATTAGTTTTGGTGGTACATTTAATTAAGCATCAGTATATTCTGATCAACTTGACTATGCCACCATTCAGAAGCCCTACTCAACACTGTATATAGGTGCAATTGTCTTCCATGAAGGATTTGTCCTTGGGTAATTTGAATTTGAAAGGACTAACCTTATAGTGCATATCAACAATCAAACTAATGTTAGAAAACACATTTCACACTCTTCTCAAATGCAATTTATACAAAAGATTATTTTTTAGGTAATTATTTAGAATGAACATTCAGTACATATAAAACTCTCACCATTTGGTTAATGTATCTGTGATTAGATAAAAGTTGGCAATAAAGGATTTTATACTAATCACTTTCCTTGATTCCAATAAGGAAGTAAATGTGAGAATAAAAACTGGAAATAGTTTTTTAAAATATTATTTAAAAATAATTTTTAAATTATGTTATTTAATTATTGAAACATCTTTTATATCATGCATTTTCTTTTGATAATTTCTGAAGTTAATCACTAGAAAGCATTTAATTCAGATAAAATAATAGGTTTTTAATACATTCAATATTTATAACTTTCAAATGAGTGCTTTCCTAGTTTATATTTATTCCATTCTAACTCATATTTCCATAGCAATCTAAATGTCAGGGTTGGCCAGGCACAGTGGCTCATGCCTGTAATCCCAGCACTTTGGGAGACCAAGGTGGGAAGGTTAATTGAGGCCAATAGTTAGAGACCAGGCTGGACAACAAAATGAGACCTCATCTCTATTAAAAAATACAAATAAAATAAATAAGAAAAGTAAATGTCAGGGTTATTGAGTTTGTTTGAAAAATAAATTTAGAAGCCATAAGACAAAATCCATTGCATTACATAAAACTTGGAATTGCTTTCAAAGTTATATACATAACCCTAGAAACAAATACACAAATTAATTTTAAATATCAAGTAAAATGACTATGTAAAGCACTTATGAAAATACCCTAAACTAACCACAGATAAAAGATAGCAAGAAGTTGGCAGGTAATTAAAGAGGATTCAGAACATGATGAAAAACATATAAACTGTGTTTATAAAGAATGGCTACAAACTAAAGATTTACTAATAATACAGTAAAAACATCTTTTCCAACATATACCATGTGTAATGACAAGGTCCTTATATTTTACATTCTTAGCCACTATCCACTAAAACCAGCAAGAAGTGTTTATGTCTGCAGTCTTATACCTGTAAGAAAACTGGAGCAGAGAAAATAAGACAAAGAAGCTCTCCACTGTGTTATATATTTATATTGATATAGATAAATAAATACAGTATTTATACATAATTATATATGATTTAGCTTGATTATAATTATATATTTATTAATATATAATATATTTAATATATAATAAAAATATAATTATATATTATATATTTTATATAAATAATTGAGCTAAATATCAACTTTCACAAATCTCTATCAGAGATAAACCAAGGCATGTAAATAAGTAAACACCAAAGAAATAAAAATTAACTTTTGTTACTGTAACATCAGAAGTTTGTGGTTTTAACATGAGAAACATTTTAAATAAAAATTTCAAAGTTGCTGTACCATGAGATCAATGGTGTTATACTATTTCCCCAGAATACTTACAATCACCTAATGCTTTTGTGTTAAAAATAACTACATGATAAAATTTTAAATAACTATTAAAATGACTTACTTTCTTCTTTCTTGCTTATAATGGCAGGCAGAGTATAAATCTAAAAAACAAAGGATGTCCATTAGTTACTTCCAGTTAATGACCCAGCACAAAAGATTAGCAAGGTGATATCTGTACACTAATAGATGAAAAGAGTGTCTTGATTTCAAGGTCCTACAACTGCTGTGTCCACAGCACCACCTGTGTACCATCAACCAACTTCCTTCCTGTGGTTCACCCACCCTCACTTCCCACTCCTTTTCCATCCGTGGCTGTGCTGCCCCGGACAAGGTTCTACCTCCATCTCATTTAAGCATCTTATTCTCTGCCCCAGTATGATGCATAAGGAGCCTTTCTCAGGAAGTATCTCATAATGGATTTCCGGAATTGCTCCTTCTTCCAATTTCCTGCTTAGCATGTTCTCAATGTACACAATCCTAACTTGTACATTGTTGGGCTAACAAACTATTCCCTAAATTTGCTCTAAGTCAGGGCTTCTCAACTATTTCTGGTAAAGAGTGAATTTTCTTTTAAATCTATTATTCACATTTGTGTAAAATATGATAAAATTGAAATAGAAAATAACAAAAAAATCAATGCAGAGTTCCAATTTTTAAATTAAATTTAACAGGCTTAAAATAAACCAAGTGGCTACAGGATTTTCTAAAGGCTGAATCACAATTTCTGTACTGATCTTACTGTGGACTGGTAACACAGTTTGAGGGAGGGTCTCAAAGTCTGAGGACCACACTTTGTTTGGCACTATTGCTGTACAGGTTCTTTGCCATCTAAAGAATGGTTCTCAAGTAACAGGATGGCGACTCTTATTTCCTCTGTGTGTTCACCCTCTACTGATCTAGTAACAGTGTTCTTTAAGAAAACAGACAGTGATGAATGATTCAGCCTCCCTTTTACGTAAGCCTTCCTATTTTTTGTAAGTAGACTATCATACAATTTCAAAATAACTATTAAAAATGGGGATATGTATGGAAGTGAAAATGTCAAGCCACAGGCAGTTTTATTAAGTTATACTTTTTAAAAATGGTCTTGATTAGAGAATCAGCTCTTACCCTGAACCTTGTTCATCACTCTAATCACATGCCTAGCACAGGCCTTGCAAAGACTGGGCATGCGATCATTATTAACTGAATAAGCTAACCTAATGGGTGGAGCCAAGGTGATGAGTGTAAGCAATTTTTTAAGAAGTAATTTTAGGGTTTTAAATTAGTCCCAAAAGTCCCCTTATAAAATAAGTCAGAAAGGTAGAGTTATGGGCCACGAGTGAGACTAGGAAACCATAAAAGTCTCTACTCCCCCGATTTCCTTTTTTAATATTTTCAATTATACTACAGGCAAAACATTGTATACTATGAAAAGAATTTCCATACATTATAATTATTAGGACAATAAAACCTAAATTATAGAATGTGTCATAGTCTTACCGGTTCCTTCCCATCCATGGCTTCAAGCCAGAGTTTCCTATTAGCTTCTGAGAAGGCCTGTAACGTGATGATCCCATGCCTATTTAAAAACAAATACTTTCTATATTTACACATTTGCTACTTTTTAAATTCTCAGTTAACTAAAAAGATAAAATTTGAAGAAGAAAAGTTAAGAGAAAAGAGAAATGAAGACAGAGGAGAAAAACATAGGAATTTTTCTAAAAAAGAAAAAGACTGAAGTATAATACTTTCAGAAAAATCACTAGGCATGCAAAAAATGTTTTTAATTCTAATGATCACAGGTGATAAAATCATTAAGTGTTTTTGGTACAGGACAGTCTGAAGGAGACTAGTTTCAAACTATTTCCCTTGAAATGATCAAAAAGGATGAAAAAGTTACATTCTTCAGAGCCATCTATGAATTCCACAATATGAGAACTTGACCCTGATGTGGTACAGTCTAGTCACTAAAAACAATTACAATTAATATGTAACAATGTGGAAAGCCTCATATCATAACTAGGTAACAGGTAAAAAGACACTAAAACCAAAGCATTTCTCTATACCATGATGACAATATTGAAATGAATTCATTTAAAAATAATTCTCTCCCATGCAGTCATTCTGAAATAGTTACTTGAGGATATACTTCAAGAAAGAAACAAAGACTAGGGAGAGGAAGGGAGAAAACTAGCATATGGAGGAAAAGATATAAAATATTAGAAACAAAGGAATTAACTTAGTTAAACAGAAAATTGAGGGATCTGTGAAGAAGAACATTCAGATGGAAATTTTATTATAAATATTTTATAATTAAAAACCTGGAACGACAAATAATAACATACATCTCTTCTGCAAACAAGAACACAGATCATGAGAATCTTGAATATATATCAAGATAATCTGATGTTGGAGAATTTAAGCCAGTGTAGTAATACCAAAAATAAAATATTGAAAATCAGTATTTGTTGAATATTTACTATGTGACAGGCACTGTGTTATGTTTCCTTAATTCTCTCATTTAATCCTGAAAACAATTCTTTGAGGTGGGTACTTATTATCCTTAATTTAAAGATGAAAAAACCTAAGTACAGAGTTTAATAAAGTGCTCCAAGGTTATATAACCGGAATGTGTTAAGAGAAAGCATTAACATGTTGGTATTTGTCTACATAGAAAATCCAGAAATCTTTACACAAAACTATTAAAACTAATAAAGAGTTCAGCAAATAGGTCAGATAAGAGAATGATATATAAATAAACTAACAGCCTCTCTATGCAGTAGTCTTAACCATTTAGGAAAACAAAATTCAACTCATAAAAAAGAATCCTATTCAAAACAACAATAAAAAGAAGGTACTCAAATGTAAATTTGAAAAAAGATATGTAAAATATTCAAAAAGAGGTTAATTCCATACCCATTGAAAACTTTACTGCAACTTCAGTCAAAATCCCAAAAGATATTTTGAGAAACAAGGAGAAACTTAGTAAGTGGATCTTAAAAATCATAAGAACACAGAGCAAAAGAGCCAACATAGTTTAAAGCAGCCTAGGAATACGGTCATTGCCCTACTAGATACAGGCATACCTTGATGTATTTCTCTTTGCTTGATTGAGCTTTGCAGATACTGCATTTTTAACAAATTGATGGTTTGTTTGTGTCAACCCTGTGTTCTGCATGTCTATCAGCACCATTTTTCCAAGAGCGTTTGCTCACATCGTGTCTCTGTATCACATTTTGGTGATTCTTGCAATATTTGGAATTTTTCATTGTTATTATATCTATCATGTGATGTATGAAAAGTGATCTTTAATATTACTATTGTCATTGTTTTGGGGTGCCATTAACCATGTCCACGTAAGACGGCAAACAGTCAATAAAAGTTGTGTGTGCCACTGCTCCACTGACTGGCCATTTCCCCATCTCTTTCCCTCTCCTTAGCTTCCCTATTCCCTGAGATACAACAATATTAAAATTAGTCCAATCAATAATCTCACAATGACCTCTAAGTGTTCAAGGGAAAGGAAGATTCACATGTCTCTCATGTTAAATCAAAAGCTATAAATGACCAAACTTAGTGAGAAAGACATGTTGAAACCCAAGATAGCCTAAAAACTAGGTCTCTTGTGCCAATCAGTTAGCCAAGCTGTGAATGCAAAGGAAAAATTATTAAAGGAAATTAAAAGTGCCACTCCAGTGAATACACAAACGCTAGGAATCAAAACAACTTTACTACTGACATGCGGAAAGTTCTAGTGGTGTGTATAGAAGAACAAACCAGCCATAACATTCTCTTAAGCCAATGCCTTTTCCACAGCAAGGCCCTGACTGTCTTCAATTTTATGAAGGCTGAGAGAGGTGAGTAAGCTGCAGAAAAAAAGTATGAACCTAGCAGAAGTTGGTTCATGATGTTTGAGGAAAGAAGCCATTTGCATAATATAAAAGTATAAGATGAAGCAGTAAGAGTTGATGCAGAAGCTGCAGCAAGTTATACAGAAGATCTAGCTACAATCATGGATGAAGGTGGCTACAGTAAACAACAGATTTTCAATGTAGATGAAATAGCCTTCTGTTGGAAGATGCCCTCATTTAAGACTTCCACAAATAGAAAGAAGTCACTATCTGGCCTCAAAGCTTCAAAGAATAGGCTGACTCTTGTTAGAGGTTAATGTAACTGGTGACTTAAAGTCAGAGCCAATGCTCATATATCATTCTGCAAATCCTAGGGTTCTTAAAAATTATGCTAAATCTACTCTACCTGTGCTCTACAAATGGAACAATAAAGGCTGAAAGACAGCACATCTGTCTACAGCAAGGTTTACTGAATATTTTAAACCACTGTTGAGACCTTCTGCTTAAAGAGGTTTATTTCTAAATATTACTGCCCATTGACAATGCAACTAGTCACCCAAGAGTTCTGATAGAGATTTAAATGGAGAATAATATATTCATGCCTGCTGACACAACATATATTATGTAGCACATGGATCAAGGAATAAGAGGAATAAGTTAGACTTCTGAGTCTTATTAAGAAATACATTTCATTAGGCTTTCACGGCCATAAGTAGTGATTCCTCTAATGGATCTGGGTAAAGTACACTGAAAACCTTCTAGAAAGGATTCATCACTTTAGATGTCATTAAGAACATTTGTCCCTCATGGGAGGAAGCCAAAATATCCACATTAACAGCAGTTTGAAAGAAATTGATTCCAACTCTCAGGGATGATTTGGAGGGGTTCAAGACTTCAGTGGAGGAAGTTACTGCAGATGTAGTGAAAATAGCAAAAAAGCTAGAATTAGAAGTGGAGCCTTCTAGAAAATGTGACTTTATTGCTGCAATCTCATAATAAAACTTGAAAGGACTAGTTGCTTCTTATGGATGGGCAAAGAAAGTGGTTTACTGAGATGGAATCTTCTCCGGGTGAAGATGCTATAAACGTTTTTGAAATGACAACAATGGATTTAGAATATCACATAAACTTAGCTGACAGTGCAGTAGGGCAGGGTTTGAAAGGACTGACTCCAATTTTGAAAGACGCCCTACTGAGTAAAATGCTATCAAACAGCATTGCATGGTACAGAGAAATCTTTGTTGAAATGAAGATTCAATTGATGTGGCAAACTTTATTGCTGTCTCATTTTAAGAAAATGGCCACAGCCACCCCATCCTTCAGTAACCACCATGCTGATCAGTTAGCAGCTACCAACATCGAGGCAAGATCCTTCACCAGCAAAAAAATTACTACTCACTAAAGACTCAGATGACCATTCACATTACTTAAAATATTTTAAAATTAAGGGATGTATATTTTTTACACATAATGCTATTGCACACTTAATGGACTGCAGTGTAGCATAAACATAACTTTTATATGCACCGAGAATCTCAGAAATTTCTGTGACTCAGTTTATTATGATATTCGCTTTATTACAGTGGTTTGGAACCTAACCTGCAATATCTCTGAGGTATGCCTGTAGCTATAGGCTGTAGTTTATGAGCATATATAGTAAGTCATCATATACAAAGGGTATACATGGATACACACAATAAGCTAGTGTATTTAGAATATTGTGGCACTAATGCAGGAGAAGAAAGATAGATCATGGATTACAGAGCAGAGAGCAAGAAGCATACCCATTCTTATTGTAAACTTAAATTATACACTTAGATTTACGACATTTATATCTCTTCCAATACTTTGGGCTAAGAATACCCGGAACAGTGCTTTGCACACAGGAGGCATCCTGGAGGCATTAAACTTAGTTGGCTGAAAGAAACTTACAGTATTCCCACCTGCATCTTATTCCTTAGAAGCAAGGCCACCAAGCTTCCAAAGCCCACTGAAAGGCTGATCCTGGAGCCATGAAATATGCCATTGGATTCCTTCATGGTGATGGGGACCATGAGGCCACTACATGCACTTTCTCCTAATACAGTCATTTATATTGATTTTTCAGATTCTGCTTTGAGTGATGCTACTGTTTTCTAGCATCATGGATCTGATTTGCTTTTTCGAAAGCATCATGCAATAACAACATGAAAGAAAGAGATAAACATGTATACTGTTTTTTAAAAGACTAAAAAACACTTGAATGCTGTTTCATGTTTATATTTAAATACAGAAAGAGACACCGTTTAGCTTATGAAAAAAATAAAGTGAAAAGAAAAGCTCAAACCTTTCAACTACTTCTATGTCAAAGCAGAATCGTTTGTCAATTGAATCTGTCTTTCGTCGGATACAAGATTTTAATTTAAACATTTCCGGTGAGCTAGTAACAAGGCCATTCTGAAACAAGAAGAGTACCACAGTATTAACATGCTGACAAGTGAATTGAAATATATTAAATATGTGAGCTCAAGTTGCCATATTAAAATGTTTAACAGTATAGGTTATGTATAAAGGTCACAATCATACCCTGTCTTTTTTTATTCCTGACGTTAGCTGTCCGCTCATAATACATAAAACCATTTAATTAATGGCATATGCATGTTTTATTTAAAAGAATTATGTAACATGCCTGTCCAGTAACCTTCAACATATTTACTTACAATGTTAAATTATACTATAATGTACAATCCCTCAATTCTTAGATTTAGAAAACGTATGAAGTTACACAGTCACTTAACATCACAATTGGATATACAGAGTACTTGTTAGGATACATTTGGTGCTCTTAATCAAAACTCCCTGGCTTGCAAAGAGATTAGTATCATATGTGTGTCTTTGTATTAGAGCCTTAAATGATAACTAGCTCAGGTTTACAAGAGAGCTACGGAAATAATATAGTTCCAGTATATACATGATATAATAGTATTGCTACCATGTATATCAGGTTGGTGCAAAAGTAATTATGGTTTTCCCATTAAAAGTAATGGGAAAAAAAGCAATTACTTTTGCACCAACCTAATACAATGTGATTGTTTTGCTGGTAACCCACTGCTACACCGCTACTAAAACTGACTCTCTGGACAAGATCCAACATAGGCCACATTCATAGGAATTCTCTTTTGTCACTGAGATGCCAGTCTATTTTAAGGGGAACATTTACAGAATGTATGGCTAATTCTATCTTTGGCTACAAATGTCATCAATTTATTAATAGAACTTTGGCTTGGTCTACTTACATTATTAACTCACTGTCACATAAGTTGGATTTACAGTAGTAACTATTAGAGTAGAAACTAGGTGTGTTATGGCACTTAGTAACTTCCCAGGATGGTAGCAACTAAGGTGTCTTTTTCTCTGGTATGTTCTCCTTTATTTTATGTCTTTCAGTTTGAATTATTAGACTCTGATGAATGCCCAAGTACAATAAGTTTCAACTGACATATTTGAGTATGTGTCTAAGTTAGATCAACATTTACCTCTGCCATGATCTATACCACTAATTGGGCGAGGCACTTACTTTATACTAACTTTATTTCCTAATCTGTTAAAATAAGGCTGGACTAATTATCTCTAGTGTAACTCCCAGCTTTAGCGTGCTCAGATTGTGACCTAATTAATTCACAAGTTCAATCATTTGCCATATTCATACTTTAACTCACAAGAAGATTATATGCCACAGACAATAAAGCTCTCTGCAGCATTTCCTCAAACAAAGTACATTGTATTCTATACTGTTCACTAGCCATGTGAGACCTTCAGTGACCAATTTACTTTTCGGGTAAATGAGCATCTATTGGTTTCTTCTGAGAAAGCTTGTTAGCCAGCATTTTGGTCAACGGTATGCAGTGCAGAAGGGGACAAGGCATGCAGGGGCAAATGTAGCCTCCCTCAGAGGCCACTCAGGGGAAAGATACAGAATCCCTGAGCCTGCTCCAGCCACTGACAGTCCCTTCCTGGGCTGCTAGCCAACCAACAGCATAGACAAATAACTCTGCTGCCGGAAATGTGAGATGACACCTCTGTAATCTACTGAAGGATCCCTACATTTAACTCGACTGCTTACAAATATGCCATGGCCAAGTTAAAGGAAGACCCTGGCTACTCTTTTCAAGTCATTCACGTCACAAAAATGAGAGAAAACCTTTGACTTTCTATTTTTTTGTAAATGTGTACATGTTAACTAGAGAAACAAGTGTGATTTTTTTGTTTTAATTCCATTACTTAAATAATGAACAGTTTAAAAAACAAACAGAAAACAAAACTAACTCACCATTTTCCCACTGGATTTCATTTCTGAAACACTCATTGTAAATGTTTTACTTCCCTTATCATATGTACAATAATGTTTAATCCATGTAAAACCAAGCGGTCCTAATGTAAGGAAACAAAAAAATTTCAGATTTTGTTAATAAATGATTTGTATCAAAGTTTGCACATTCTCCAGTGCTATGATATACAACCGATTATCTCTCCTATACCATGCTAGTTTGTAACATTTACTGTGCATGAGAAAGAACAGAGGGACAGCGGTATAGGGTAGAGTGTCTTAGAATCAGACAACGTGGCTCTGCTTGCAGCTCTGACACCTACTTTGTAAAACTTGTGAGTTACTTTGGATCTGAACTTCAGTTATCCCACCTGAAAAAGTGGTATACTTGTACCCCATAGAGGTAGGAAGAATGAGGAATGAGTCCGAATTGTTTAAAATGGTGTCCTTACTTCTACCTGTATACTTTACTCTCATAACTGTCAGAAATATAGTGTTAAAAATTTAGCCAGGCCATTTCACTCCTTTGTTCAGAACCCTCTAGTGCCTTCCCATCTTACTCCTGATAAAAATCAAAGAGCCTATTATCCACAAAGTTCCAAGTGAGTGGCCTCCCACATTCTTTTCCCCATCTCACATCCCACTGCTTTCTGCCTTGTGCACTCAGCTCCAGCTACACTGCCCGCCTTGCTGGTCTTTGAACACAATGGAGGCATTCCTACCCAAGGGCATTTGTAGTTGCTGTTTCCCAGGCCTGGACTACTTTTCCTTTAGATACCTGCATGACTTGCACTGTTACCTCCCTTCAGGCCTTTTCCTAAATGTCACTTTCATAATATGGCCTTTCCTGGAGAGATATCTAAGATCTAAACACCCTCACCTTAATACTTATCTCTCTTTCTTGCTTTCATTTCTTCTTAGCGGTTATCACTGTCTGAAATATGATTTGTTTTACTAATTTAAGCCATTTATTGTGTGTCTCTGCCACAAGATTTTAAGAATCTATGTGAGCAGGAACATGTGATGTTCAACTGACTAGAATATGAGTTCTTAATCCTTACAACAGAGCCAGACAGATAGTTGTCAGTCAATATTGACAAATGAATAATGAATAAAGGAATGAATCACGCATCTAAGACTTCACTAAGTTCTAAGACTCTACTGACCTTAGAGTTATTTCCTCTTACTCCTAATCTGGAAAAAAACAAGTTCAAATTACTCTTTAAAATGAAAATAATTTCCACTATTTATATGAGAAGAAACTTGTATGTGTAATGTTCACTTTCTTTTCCCCCAAAAATACCATGTAACCCTTTCCCATAGCACCCATGTTATTGTCCAGTATTCTCCTTACGGAATTTATCAGGGCGTAGAATGCATTGGTAGTTCAATGTTTCCATGACCAAGGTGGAAGACCTTCAGTTTTCCCATAGGGAAGCCAAGTATCCTGCACCCAAACACCATAGTGGGCTGAGTGGATTGAAAATGGAGCTTGTTTTCTACATATGAATAGCATCTCCATCCAGGGACCCATCTTGCTTAACATCTGAATTTTTCTAGCAGCTACTATGCACATGTTTTTGCTGGCTTCATTTCGGAACCATGTTTAAAAGAAAGAAATTGAAATTTAAAAAAGTACCTCTTGAGAAAAGTGTTTCATGAGCCATTTAATTTTTTTCTTTAATAATAACGCCCTCGGTATCGAGTTTAATACTTAAGCCACTCCAGATTTTAAAATTACAGGGTGCAGTCATATACTTTATAATCACAAAAGATTATTACAATTAACTTCAATTCCATTTGGGGACCATTTCACACTATAATACTTAATAATACTTGTTGATAATTCTGTTACATGTGATGTAAAATACCTAAAGACTTACGAGCTAATTAGTGGAAAGTGACTGGATAGAAATTCTCATATGTAGTGAATTCATTATGTAGGTAGCAATATATGAAGCAATATTAGCTATAATTTTAAAATATAGCTGCTGCAATGCTCTGACATTTTAAACCAAAGACCCTTTTTCCCGCCTCCATCTGAAGTTCAGGACCTCCTGCATTTAATCCTTGAGTTTGCTGCAAATACATGCTGCTTTCTTTAAAGTTGACTGGCACTAGGCCAGGGCAGATGTTCTTAGACAAGCAATTCTACAGTTCCCAAAAATGTCTGGGAAAATAAAAATAGATTACAGCTCTAAAGTTGCAAAATAAAAGATGTTTAATTATTTTACCCAGTAATCATTTAAGGTTGCTGAGATGAATATTTGCAGTGCGGAAGGGGAATTAACATTCATCGAATACCTACTAAGTGCCCATATTTTATCTAAGAACCTTTTATATCAGACATTATAAAGAACATTTTAAGAAAACTGAGCCTGTGACCTACAGATGGAAATACTTTCATCAATAGGGCATGTGACTGAAGTTGTTCTTTTTAGAGAAATGATATTTTCAAGCTATTTTAGAATTAAATGAGATAAACATAAATTACAAAGAATAGTAAGAACCCAATAGTAAGCATAGTATTATTCTTATTGACACTACGGAGAATAGAGACATTTTACATATGACAACTCTAATTCTTGCAATATCATTATGACATGGGTTTAAATCCCTCTCTTTTATAAATGAAGCAAGACTGAGCTCAGAAAACTATTGGCACAAGTCACAGGTCAGCACAGGCATGGAATCCCAATATAGCTCTAACTCTGGAACCCCTGGCTCTTCCGGTTACACTGAAGTCTAGCAGAATGTGATTTAATGCATGCCTCGAGGTGGATAACATAAACACCACATGCTCAGGTAGAGTGGAACTCTGTGTCCAAACAATGAGCTAAGCCTACCCCATCACATCCATCTCCATTTATCACTCAATTTATGGCTTTGATATTTATTTGATATTGATCACTGGCTGCTAATTGTGTAAGTGTGTCTTACGTTTTCAACTACAGAATAAAAATCTTGAAGCCAAATATTTATCTCATTTTTGTCCCCCACAGAACTTATCCACCCAGTGATAGCAAGTCCACAATCGATACATCTTAGTAAACTGGTTTGATTGTTTTAATTGTAAACGCTTTCAAAGATCCCAAGTTAGAAGGGGCTTTGGATATATGCTCCTCATATAAAATAATTCCAAAAGCATATAAATATATTCCTTTTTCTTTATATCCCTTGGCAAAGGGAATAGGAGAAGATGATAGGTGGGAACAGACAGGAGGAAGGGATTATAATGAGGCAAGAAAGAACTTCTGAAGGTGATAAATATGTCCATTATGTTGTAGTGTGGTGATGGCTTCACAGGTGAATGAATGTGGCAAAATTTATCAAACTGTATGTTTTAAGCAGGTGCAATTAATTTATGCCAATTAGACCCAATAAAGCTATAAAAATAATGCAGGCAGATACAGATCAAATCAAGATGGAAATTGTCTTGGGGGAGGAAAAATATCAACAAAG